>NC_089252.1:170989852-171646102 GCF_963930625.1 Muntiacus reevesi | reverse complement strand
CCAATTTACTCGCCTATCAGCAATGGATAAAGGTTATCTTTGCTCCACATTTTTGCCAATGTGTAACTTTGTCAAACCTACTTATTTTAGTCATAACTAGTGATGTTGAACACCTTATCATATGCTTTATAGATATAAGACATCCTTTGTGTAAAGTGTCTACTAAAATAATTTGTCTTTTTATTAGATTTCTTTTTTAATTTATTTTTAGGAGTTTTATGAATCTTCTGTGCATCAGTCCTTTGTCAAAAATATGTATTGAAGTTCTTTTATCCTCTATTATGTCTTGATTTTTATGTGTTTTAAATGTGGAATTGAAAAAGCAGAAGTTCTTAATTTTTATGAACTCCAATTCATAATTTCATTTCTTTTGTTGGTAGGGCTCTTTGTTTTTTATTTCAGAAATTTTTGCAAAACCTAATACATGAAAGTAGGTAACAGTGTTCTAATCTATAAATTCTCTCAAATATATCCCAAATTAAGGCTAATTGACTATCTGATCTTAACTTATATCTATGGTTTGAGATAAGGAACAATAATTTTTCTTGTGGATATCTAAGTTAACCAGCATTATTTATGGAAAAGATTAACCATTTCTCCTTGCATTCAGGGGCAACCCTATCATAATCAATTGTTTCATAAGTGAATCTTTTTCAGATTTCTTCATTTGATTCCATTGATTGTTGCTGCTGCCGTTGTTCAGTCACTCAGTCCTGTCTGACTCTTTGTGACCCCATGGACTGTAGCACGCCAGGCTTCCCGGTCCTTCACCATCTCCCAGAGCTTGCTCAAGCTCATGTCTAGTGAGTCGGTGATGTCACCCAAACATCTCATCCTCTCTTGTCCCCTTCTCCTCTTGCCTTCAGTCTTGCCCAGCATCAGGGTCTTTTCTAATGAAACAGCTCTTTACATCAGATGGCCAAAGTATTGGAGCTTCAGCTTCAGCATCAGTCCTTCCAATGAATATTCAGGACTTATTTCCTTTCGGATGGGCTGGTTGGATCTCCTTGCAGTCCAAGGGACTCTCAAGAGTAATTTTTAAGATTGCACTGAGCATGTGCCAACAGGGATATTTATAACCAGAGGGCAAATCTTGTTAAGAGAGATTAAATATTCATTGTTGAACAGCATACGTACCCTGTAGAGAAACTGGTGAAAATGCCAACCAAAAATATCAGTCTGCCCTCATCTTCACATGTCACTGCCCTCTTTGATTTGACCAGTCATCTGTGGGTCAAATGGCTACAGAATGCTTCTGGAAAGCAAGTGGCATTTTAAAATTAAAGTTTACCTAGCTGGTACACCAGACAGAGCATTCTCTCTTGAATTTTAGGGCTCATTTTGTTTTTATTTGTTCTAAACTTTTATTATAAAACTTCAAACACACAGCAAATTTCAAAGAATTTTACAGTAAACCTCTACATATCTACCTCCTGGGATCTACTGTCAACATTTTACTGTACTTGTTTTATTATATATTTATCCATCCTTCTATTCATTCATTGATCACATGCTCATCTATTTCCTAGCTCCAACTGAATTGCAAACTCATCCAAGCTATAGTTTATAACCTCCAGGATAACACATCCAGTGGTTCCTCAATATCAGTTTTACTCTAATATACCACAGAGAAAAAGTAGCTCTCTGGAACAACAGATTAAGGAACAAGCAAGCCAGAGTGTCTGGGGAATAGAATCATACAGTTTTCATTACAATGACTCTTAGGGCTTGGATCCAGTCTCGTTGTGAAGAAACTAAGTGTAAGAGAGATTAAGTGACATATCCAGGGTGATCTAGCTATTAAGTATGATTATCTTTGGGCATTTTCTTCTTTATGTCCATTTAAACTATTAAATAAGTCCATGGGATATGACACACATATACTTGAATAAACAGCCACCCTTTCCCGAAAGAGACACTTGATTTTTAAAAAAAGAACAAAACTATGGGACAGGACTTAAGAGACGGTTACTGAGCCAAACTTGGTTTGCTTGCCTGGCTTGCAGCAAAATCAATCTACTGACATGGGGTTGGCTGAAGGAAAGGACAGTGTTTATTGCAGGGCCAAGCAAGGAGAATGGGTAGCTCATGCTCAAAAGACCTGAACCCCCTGCCTGCTTTCAGGGAAGGGTTTTTAAAGGCAACATTATTAGGTTTGAAGGTTCTAGGGTGCATGATCAGCTAGTGGACATTCTTCTAATTGGTTGTGGTGAGCTAACTGGGTGGTATATTGGAAGTTAACATCATCAACCTTCAGGTTCCAACCAGTCTGGGGTCTACATGCTTGTGGTCAGCATGCAGTTATTTTCTTACACTTGGTAGGGTTTTAGAATCTGCAAAAACAACTCAAGGTATGGCTCAGGATATTATCTATAACCTATAAGGAGGAACAAAAGGTCTTTGATTTTTATTTTATGGTTAAACTGGTGTAATTTTGTTTTGCTTGACTGCTATTGTTGTTGTTTCTGCATTTTCTCACTTCTCTGATTAAATATACACTTTGGAACGTGGGGGGAAGAAAAGATTGCACTGAATATATAGGCCAATGTGGAGGAAATTAATGTCTTAACAACATTGAGAGTTCCAATACATTAAAACATGGTATAGAGCCAATCCATTGGTGTCTTTGTTACTTGCAAAAAAATTCAGTTTTAAGTGTGTAGAGGCCTTACACAATATTGACAGACATTTCACGGAGTATTTTGGTAGATTTATTCCTTTGTGTTTAATAACATGTTTTTATATGGATTTTTAAATATTATTTTCTAATTGTTCCTGACTACTGTGTAGAGGTACTATGCTTTCGTATGTTGATTTTTATTAAGCAACTTTTCCAAGTTTTGCTGTTGTTCAGTCACACTCATTTCTGACTCCGTGGCCCCATGGACAGCAACACACCAGGCTTCCCTGTCCTTCACTATCTCCTGGAGTTTGCTCAAATTCATGTCCATTGAGTCAGTGATGCCATCCAACCACTTCATCCTCTGATGCTGGAAAGATTACAGGCAGGAGGAGAAGGGGACAACAGAGGAAGCCTGCAGTGCTACAAGCCACGAGGTCACAAAGAGCTGGATACGACTGAGAGACGGAACAGCAGCTTAAATAAAGCTGATATGAACAGCTGTTCACATAAACAATAACTTGTTAAAGTTTGCTTTGTCTGGTAATAGTATAATTACTGAAGTTTTTTTTATCGTGTTACACAATATATCTATCCATAACTTTTACCTTTTATTACCAATGTGTGTACTTATATAAAGTGTCACATAAGCAAAAAATTTACTGTTTCTTATTAAAAGTTTATTATTGGGTTTGATTTCTGTTTAATCTGACAATATTTACTATATTTGCATTTCCCACAATTACTGCTAAAATTGTGTCTAATTCTTTTCTCTCGCTATTTGCTTTCTTATTTGACTCATACGTTATTGGCTCTCTCTCTTGTTTGTTCTCTCTCCATCCCTCTAATATCTAAGATGCAAGAAAAATTAGCATTTACAGCCCACAGCCCAAGAAATTACTAGTGCGTATACTAGAGTTTTTTTCTTTTTTAAGTACACAGGATTAATCCAAGAAAAGATGAAGACTGAAAAGTAGCAGCAAACACCCACACCAGGGTTTATTATGAAAGGAAAGGACAAGTAGCTTTGATGTAAAAATTGTACGTGACAGAATCCACAATTAAGCTTACTGTGAAAAGAAAGCACATCTTTATTTGAATGAAAAGAAAACTATCTTTACATGAACCCACATAGCCACATCTTAGGAGCGCTCAAGGGAGAGATAAAAATCATATTTTTTAATATTCATATTCATATTTTATAATATTAAAAAGAGGTATCACTTACTTTAAGTTTTCTAATACTTTCCAAATTTGTAATCTTACTTAATAATTGAGACAAAAGCAGCAAGTGGGATAAAGTTGTGGTCTTTCATATGTTCAGGAGGAAATGCAGAAAAAGAAGACTGCGTGACCATCTGGCGTTTTACTTTTTGTCTTCACCTGTGCCTCTTGCTATCGCTGCATCTTTGTGTCTCTAAGGACACTGCCCACACTACTGCATCTCTCAAGACTTTTGCCCAAGTTCATTACAAAGGAAACAAAGTTCATTACAAATTAGTCATGTTTGAATCTGGGTCACCAAGGATCCAGTTGCTTATTATTTACTTGAAGGTTTAGCAAATAAATCAGATATAAATCTTAGTAGTGTAAAAACTGCTTACAGAGAAGTCATAATATCAGGTGATTTCAGAGCAAGAGGGGGAAATAGTTGAACAATATTTTACTTTCAATTAAGACAGAGCTAGAATATATTTGCTAGGCATAAATGACTAAAATTTTCGGTTTGAAAATTTCTCAGTGTGTTGGAGATGAAAAAACTCAGAGTTCTATTTACCCTGCTCCTCCCACAGCACCATTCAGGGTAAGTAGAGTAATAAGCTGAAAAAGGAAGTCTCACACAAAGTTTTCTAATAGATTCTCTTCATCAAATTAGGCTTTACGACTCTTTTTGTTAAAGAATCAGCTGAAGCTATTATTAACACTCAGAAGAGTAAGTATAATGGCCATTGCAGTTACTTTCACCTTCAGTAAATCTGATTTACTTCTCAGATTTTCTACCAAAATCAGATATTTTAATATCTAATGTTTTAATTAAGCACTTAATTTCTAATTTCTAATGTTTCAAAAACATTTAAAATCTAATATCTAATGTTTTAATTATTATATGAAGGCTTGTAGATCTTTCTGCATTGTATATTTGAATGTTGATTTTGATAGCTTACATAAACTTAATGTGAATTTCTATGCGGTGATAAGTTATCTCTGCCATACTCTCAGTTTTCTTTTTAAAGAGAAAAAATGTGTATCTATTGTAAAATCACCCACTATGAAAATTTAGATCATAATATTGACAAAACCACTTATTCTTGCACTTTTAAAAAATATGAATGTCTTTGAAAGATGCAAAGTATTTTCTTGAACTTTGCCTCTCAAAACATTTCATTATTAATGACTGCAATAATGAAAAATGTTTTGGAATCAGGGTTACTGCCCAGAGGGTACAGGAAAGAGTTTGTTATCATGTGAAGTTCTAGATGTCACTGGATAGAAGATAATGGATTAGTAATACTGAAAAGAGAATCCTTTCCTTTCATTAAAAGTATCTATTGTAGCTATTTTGGTGTGTCTCTACAGTTCCTAGGAATGTCAAAGTTCTTTTAAAAAAAAAAATTGTCATCTCTCCTTTCCAATGATGGTTACAATAAACCTTCAGGTTTTACTATAATAACTGGTCACAAAGTAAGAGACTATCCGTCCTAACCCCCGGAGAAAGTGAATATTTTAAGAGAACAAATGTGAGACAATCATATAACTAATTGAATCTCACTAGGAAATTGAAAAGCAAATTGCTTTCTATTCATTTTGATGAGACATCCAAATCCTGGAATCACTAGTGTAAACTTAAAAAATATTTGAGTATGTTAGTCAAGCACTGGTGTGATCGCTGAGGAAGAACTCTTGAACAACTACTATACCAAATCAAGAATTAGAAAGTTCTTAAACTCTGGTTTTAAATATTATGCAAATAAGCACTAAAGAAATAGAAATTACAGAGGAAAGAAAAATCTTAATTTGTGAAAGACAAAGATGAAAGCTTTAAATGTAGACTGAACAAATGAGTATTCCATGGTGTAATTGCAGGAGTTAAGACCTAATGACACCAAAACCTATATCAAATACAAGCATCAGTAATCCTGAAAAAAAGGCAGAAGATACTTTGTGGTAATTTCAGAGTGGATACAATTACACAGTCACACAGTGAGTTGAAATAAAAAATGATAAATAGTTTATTGATGATAACTTGGTAAATATGTATAAAAGTTCTAAATTAATATCTCCTTTTCCTTTAAATGTTAGTTTTAAGAATTATTATGAAATCATGCAATAATGTCTTTAAAAAAATGCCTTTTGCAGACATTTTATCAATTATAGAAAACAAAGATACATAAAAGTTTGCTGAAAATGGATTTAAAATTGTGGTGAATTCATAAAGCTATTCCAGTATTCTGACCTGGAGAATTCCATGGACTATACAGTCCATGGGGTCGCAAAGAGTTGGACACAACTGAGTAATTTTCCCTTCCCTACACCTACTGATAAACTTGTGGATAAAATAAAGTGAATTTATGGGTAAAATGCTATAAGTTGAAATGATAGTCAAAAAATAAATGATCAGAAGGTGACTGAGGAAAATAATTTTAATATGTTGCTAATTATGATATCTGAAAAATGGATACTTTTCCATTAACTATTATGTCTTGTCTCCCTTTATGAGTGTTTAAAAATATCATCTGAAAATGGCTTAAAACCTATATGTACACACTATTACGTCTAAAACAGACAACCAACAAAATATTGGATAGCACAGGAAACTCAGCTCAGAATGGATACACGCATATGTATGGCTGAGCGGCATTGCTGTACACCTAAAGCTATAACAACATTCTTAATCGTCTATACTTCAGTATGAAACAAAAAATTAAAACTAATAATGAAATTAAACCTAGATGACTGAATGACTTTCTACAAAATGTATCTGCTTATTGAGTTGGAGGCATCATCACCTCTCATGACTGGTGACCTGGAAGACAAGCAAGCTGCCCTTTTCCCTGCATCTGCCCCTGAGTTAGCTCTCTAGGGCCCATGTCCTCACCTATGACATCAGAAGTGTGTGGCTTCTAAGTCGCTCCAGTCGTGTCCAGCTTCGTGATCCTTATGGATTACAGTCCACCCAGCTCCTCTGTCCACGGGATTCTCCAGCCAAGAATACTGGAGTAGGTTGCCATTTTCTTCTCCAGGGGAATCTTCCCAACCCAGGGATCAAACCAATGTCTACTACATCTCCTAAACTGTCAGTGGGTTCTCTACTTCTAATGCCGCAGGTATAATAAATTAGGCCAGTAAAGGAAGTTCTATCATCTTAGACATATCCTTCAGTCTGCATTCATCATGAATGAAACAATTATTTATACTTATTTGACTCCAGCACCTTTTCTCAACTAATTGATGGCATATTGAAGAAAAGTGTGATTTAATAATATCAATTAGCAGCCAGTTGTCATTAAAAAAACTAATATGGGTACCCTTCACATGTGTGACCAAACTGTGAGCCCAGAGGATAAACCAGGCTTGTGGAGAAAATGATTTTGCACTTTGGGTTAAAGAAGTCAGGAATCAGTAGTGTAACCACGGTTATATAAATTGATATCAGTGAAGACTATTCAGAAGGTAAACACTGTACCCTTCATCTTAACTGTGTAGATAGACTAAGCAACTCTCACATGAAGAAAAATGTGTAACATTAAACACTAAATCTTACATAAATACACACATATATACACATGCATATGTGTGTATCCTATATTCAAATTGATACACAAGCAGAATCAAAAATATCAGAGAAGCTAAATACTTCAGAAATCTGAAGTTAAACTACAGCTGTAAGATTAGAGTTTCTAGACCCAGATGCTTTTTCCGGTTGAAATTTGCAAGGACACAAAACATTTTTGATCCCTGAAGGGGACTGAACTTGGACAACCTGTCCCTCAAGCACTCTAAGATTTTGAGAAATTCCTGCAGGAATTTCTTCTAGCTTCACATTTGAAGTCTGTCTTAGGAGAAGAGATGATTAGCGGCAAGAAAAGTGCCTGGAGGCAGGCTTTTCTCAATGAGGTTGAAGATCCAAAGTACAAGGCCATTTTTTCTCTTTTCCTTTTCTCTTGTTTTTATTCTTTTTTCATTTTCACTTCCTCTTTAATTCCATGTATCAGTATGCTGATTTTTTAATTTAATCTCAAATGCTTGGTATTATATCAAATTACAATTAATATCATTTATTATTACCATACAATGAATAATGTATGTGTATAATACATTATATTTTACTTTTATCTTTGTGTTTTGTTTATGACATATATGTTGCTAAATTTTAATGCTGGTAGGTATTCCTTGGGCTGTTCCTTGAAACACTCTTGGTGTCTCTGCAGAGGCAGATACAGTTACTTAAACAAAGAGTTCCATTCTAAACCAACAGAAATAGTTTTGGATCCTTTTATGCCACTTGCTAGCAATAGTTTACTTATTTTAACTTTTATTTCTCCACATTTTTCCAGTGTAATTTTTGACCATAATTGAAGAAGGAATTCATAGGGCCTGGACTCCATCTCAGGCCTGTCCATGCTGGTCGTGCTTGGCCACCTCTCCAGTGGACTCCAAGCTCTCTGCTTAGTGCCCGTGGGAATGACAATGGAAGGATAAGATCCCCTCTGGGCAGGGGAATCTTGAAGATCACATCCAGGTTACTCATCACCTAAGAGAAAACAGACACTAATCACCCCTGCCTCCGGACAGTATCTATCGAAATGTAACCACAGGCTTATAGGTTATTAACTGGTTGGAATGTAACCGTGGGTTTATTGATTATTAACTGTTTGAACACATAACACGTTAATGATGGGGTTATTGTGATTGTATTTACCTTTCCTTTGTAAGCATCAAGGGATTGGGGTGGTGGGTTTGGACACGTACACATGGGGTATAAAAGATTTTCACAAATGCTGTTCGGGGTACTTGGCTAAGAGGAGACTCTGCCTTGGGCCCGCCAGTGTAATAAACTGCACTCCACTATCTGCATTGTCCTTCTGAGTGAGTTTGTTTCCCGGAAAGCATGGCTATAACATAGTAACTGTAGGATAATTTTCAGGTTTATCAATATGATAAATTTTTAATAAATTTTTATTTGTATTCTATTTCACTCCAAAATTTTAAAATAAACATTTTAACAGGATTATACTTTCACTATATTTTTCTTCTTTCTTGTTCACAGATTAATCCTAAATGTTACTTTTGTATTTTTCATCTTCATATAAAAATTCTCATTTGCATTATCAGAAGTATTCAGATCATCATGTTGGAACATGATCTATTGTGTAACTACTATTTGTGTAGATGCCAGGCTTAAGGCATTCTAGAATTTGATATACAAGATAGACTTCTCCAAGACATTTAACACTTAGAGTAGAATAAGGACAAGCAAACATGAAAGTGTAATTTGATGAGAAATATGAAAACAGCAAATAAGTGATGAGAAGTGTGGATGAGTTGGACTAACTCAGGCTTGGTGGTCTTGTTGGTGAAGGAGGAACTAAAAAAATGCCAGCAAAAGATTCCTTGTGGTCATGTCATTTAAACTGGAGGACAATGACATTGGGAAGTTAACGTGAGTGGAAAATTCCTGCCTACGGGACCACGATATGATAAGTAACCTCAAAGAGAGCAAAAGTCAAAGGAAGTTCAAATACAATGGACAATAGCAGTTCAAGTTGGTGAAGAATTTAGCAAGCAATTAAATGCTGATCTTTCTCTGTGAGCTATCACTGCATGCATATTTTGAACTCTTGAAATGACTAAAAGTTTTCTTTTCAAAAAGCAAATGATTTAATTAACATTACTTTTTAATTATCATCTCTTTTCTCCATCTTCCGCATATTTGGTCTCCTTGTTATTTATTTGTCACTCTTCTAGCCCTAGGGGCTTCCCAGGTGGCACTAGTGGTAAAGAACCTGCCTGTCAATGCAGGAGGCACAGGAGATGTGGGTACAATTCCTGGTCAGGAAGATCCCCTGGAGGAGTAAGTGGCAACCCACTCCAGTCCTGCCTGAAAAAGCCTACGGACAGAGGAACCTGGCAGCTACAGGCCATAGTGTCGCAGTGAGTCGGACATGACTGAAGCAACTTAACACACTAGCCCTGTGGGGTTCCTTAGACGTGCTGCCGCCACTT
Source organism: Muntiacus reevesi (assembly GCF_963930625.1). NCBI lineage: Eukaryota > Metazoa > Chordata > Mammalia > Artiodactyla > Cervidae > Muntiacus > Muntiacus reevesi. The sequence goes on along the minus strand of NC_089252.1, from coordinate 171,636,258 downwards.
TCTGCTCTCATATTTCAGTTTGTGCATCAGTATCGATCTCCTTTGTGGAATTCCAATGCAAGATTTAATCCTTAGCAGCAATGATGAATGTATTTCTCTATTTTAATCAATGTCCTCATGGCAGCCATTAAATGATTACATTGAATTATATCCATTGTATGACTGTGTAACCTGTGATTTTTATTTTTTTCTTTTTCTTTTTTTTTTTTTTTTTTTTTTTCTTTTATTTTTCAGTGGGTTTTGTCATACATTGATATGAATCAGCCATAGAGTTACACGTATTCCCCATCCCGGTCTCCCATCCCACCTCCCTCTCCACCCGATTCCTCTGGGTCTTCCCAGCCCAACAGGCCCGAGCACTTGACTCATGCCTCCCACCTGAGCTGGTGGTCTGTTTCACCACAGATAATATACATGCTGTTCTTTCGAAACATCCCACCCTCACCTTCTCCCAAAGAGTTCAAAAGTCTGTTCTGTATTTCTGCGTCTCTTCTTCTGCCCTGCATATAGGGCCATCGTTACCATCTTTCTAAATTCCGTATATATGTGTTAGTATACTGTAATGTTCTTTATCTTTCTGGCTTACTTCACTCTGTATAATGGGCTCCAGTTTCATCCATCTCATTAGAACTGATTCAAATGAAATCTTTTTAACAGCTGAGTAATATTCCATGGTGTATATGTACCACAGCTTCCTTATACATTCATCTGCTGAAGGGCATCTAGGTTGCTTCCATGTCCTGGCTATTATAAACAGTGCTGCGATGAACACTGGGGTGCACGTGTCTCTTTCAGATCTGGATTCCTCAGTGTGTATGCCCAGAAGTGGGATTGCTGGGTCATATGGTAGCTCTATTTCCAGTTTTTTAAGAAATCTCCACACTGTTCTCCATAGTGGCTGTACCAGTTTGCATTCCCACCAACAGTGTAAGAGGGTTCCGTTTTCTCCACACCCTCTCCAGCATTTATTGCTTGTAGACTTTTGGATAGCAGCCATCCTGACTGGCGTGTAATGGTACCTCATTGTGGTTTTGATTTGCATTTCTCTGATAATGAGTGATGTTGAGCATCTTTTCATGTGTTTCTTAGCCATCTGTATGTCTTCTTTGGAGAAATGTCTGTTTAGTTCTTTGGCCCATTTTTGATTAGGTCATTTATTTTTCTGGAATTGAGCTGCAGGAGTTGCTTGTATATTTTTGAGATTAATCCTTTGTCTGTTTCCTCCTTTGCTATTATTTTCTCCGAATCTGAGGGCTGTCTTTTCACCTTGCTTGTAGTTTCCTTTGTTGTGCAAAAGCTTTTAATTTTCATTAGGTCCCATTTGTTTATTTTTGCTTTTATTTCCAATATTCTGGGAGGTGGATCATAGAAGATCTTGCTGCGGTTTATGTCGGAGAGTGTTTTGCCTATGTTCTCCTCTAGGAGTTTTATAGTTTCTGGTCTTACATTTAGATCTTTAATCCATTTTGAGTTTATTTTTGTGTATGGTGTTAGAAAGTGTTCTAGTTTCATTCTTTTACAAGTGGTTGAACAGTTTTCCCAGCACCACTTGTTAAAGAGATTGTCTTTTTTCCATTGTATATCCTTGCCTCCTTTGTCAAAGATAAGGTGTCCATAGGTTTGTGGATTTATCTCTGGGCTTTGTATTCTGTTCCATTGATCTATATTTCTGTCTTTGTGCCAGTACCATACTGTCTTGATGACTGTGGCTTTGTAATAGAGTCTGAAGTCAGGCAGGTTGATTCCTCCAGTTCCATTCTTCTTTCTCAAGATTACTTTGGCTATTCGAGGTTTTTTGTATTTCCATACAAATTGTGAAATTATTTGTTCTAGTTCTGTGAAAAATACCATTGGTAGCTTGGTAGGGATTGCATTGAATCTATAGATTGCTTTGGGTAGAATAGCCATTTTGACAATATTGATTCTTCCAATCCATGAACACGGTATGTTTCTCCATCTGTTTGTGTCCTCTTTGATTTCTATCATTAGTGTTTTATAGTTTTCAATGAATAGGTCTTTTGTTTCTTTAGGTGGATATACTCCTAAGTATTTTATTCTTTTTGTTGCAATGGTGAATGGTATTGTTTCCTTAATTTCTCTTTCTGTTTTCTCATTGTTAGTGTATAGGAATGCAAGGGATTTCTGTGTGTTAATTTTATATCCTGCAACTTTACTATATTCATTGATTAGCTCTAGTAATTTTCTGGTGAGTCTTTAGGGTTTTCTATGTAGAGGATCATGTCATCTGCAAACAGCGAGAGTTTCACTTCTTCTTTTCCTATCTGGATTCCTTTTACGTCTTTTTCTGCTCTGATTGCTGTGGCCAAAACTTCCAACACTATGTTGAATAGTAGTGGTGAGAGTGGGCATCCTTGTCTTGTTCCTGATTTCAGAGGAAATGCTTTCAATTTTTCACCATTGAGGGTGATGCTTGCTGTGGGTTTGTCATATATAGCTTTTATTATGTTGAGGTATGTTCCTTCTATTCCTGCTTTCTGGAGAGTTTTAATCATAAATGAGTGTTGAATTTTGTCAAAGGCTTTCTCTGCATCTATTGAGATAATCATATGGTTTTTATCTTTCAATTTGTTAATGTGGTGTATTACGTTGATCGATTTGCGGATATTAAAGAATCCTTGCATTCCTGGGATAAAGCCCACTTGGTCATGGTGTATGATTTTTTTAATATGTTGTTGGATTCTGTTTGCTAGAATTTTGTTAAGGATTTTTGCATCTATGTTCATCAGTGATATTGGCCTGTAGTTTTCTTTTTTTGTGGCATCTTTGTCTGGTTTTGGAATTAGGGTGATGGTGGCCTCATAGAATGAGTTTGGAAGTTTACCTTCATCTGCAATTTTCTGGAAGAGTTTGAGTAAGATAGGTGTTAGCTCTTCTCTAAATTTTTGGTAGAATTCAGCTGTGAAGCCATCTGGTCCTGGGCTTTTGTTTGCTGGAAGATTTTTTATTACAGTTTCGATTTCCTTGCTTGTGATGGGTCTGTTAAGATCTTCTATTTCTTCCTGGTTCAGTTTTGGAAAGTTATACTTTTCTAAGAATTTGTCCATTTCATCCAAGTTGTCCATTTTATTGGCATAGAGCTGCTGGTAGTAGTCTCTTATGATCCTTTGGATTTCAGTGTTGTCTGTTGTGATCTCACCCTTTTCATTTCTTATTTTGTTAATTTGGTTCTTCTCTCTTTGTTTCTTAATGAGTCTTGCTAATGGTTTGTCAATTTTGTTTATTTTTTCAAAAAACCAGCTTTTAGCTTTGTTGATTTTTGCTATGGTCTCTTTAGTTTCTTTTGCATTTATTTCTGCCATAATTTTTAAGGTTTCTTTCCTTCTGCTAACCCTGGGGTTCTTCTTTTCTTCCTTCTCTAATTGCTTTAGGTGTAGAGTTAGGTTTTTTATTTGGCTTTTTTCTTGTTTCTTGAGGTAAGCCTGTAATGCTACGAACCTTCCCCTTAGCACTGCTTTTACAGTGTCCCATAGGTTTTGGGCTGCTGTGTTTTCATTTTCATTCGTTTCTATACATATTTTGATTTCTTTTTTGATTTCTTCTATGATTTGTTGGTTATTCAGAAGCGTGTTATTTAGCCTCCATATGTTTGAATTTTTAACAATTTTTTTTCCTGTAATTGAGATCTAATCTTACTGCACTGTGATCAGAAAAGATGACTGGAATGATTTCAATTTTTTTGAATTTTCCAAGACCAGATTTATGGCCCAGGATGTGATCTATTCTGGAGAAGGTTCCGTGTGCACTTGAGAAAAAGGTGAAGTTGACTGTTTTGAGGTGAAATGTCCTATAGATATCAATTAGGTCTAACTGGTCCATTGTATCATTTAAGGTTTGTGTTTCCTTATTGATTTTCTGTTTAATTGATCTATCCATAGTTGTGAGTGGAGTATTAAAGTCTCCCACTATTATTGTGTTACTATTAATTTCCTCTTTCATACTTGTTAGCGTTTGCCTTACATATTGTGGTGCTCCTATGTTGGGTTCATATATAATTGTTATATCTTCTTCTTGGATTGATCCTTTGATCATTATGTAGTGTCCTTCTTTGTCTTTTTTCACATCCTTTATTTGAAAGTCTATTTTATCTGATATGAGTATTGCGACTCCTGCTTTCTTTTGGTCTCCGTTTGCGGGAAATATTTTTTTCCAGCCCTTCACTTTTAGTCTGTATGTGTCTCTGGTTTTGAGGTGGGTCTCTTGTAGACAGCATATATAGGGGTCTTGTTTTTGTATCCATTCAGCCAATCTTTGTCTTTTGGTTGGGGCATTCAACCCATTTACATTTAAGGTAATTATTGATAGGTGTGGACCCGTTGCCATTTACTTTGTTGTTTTGGGTTCACGTTTTTACAACCTTTCTGCATTTCCTGTCTAGAGAAGATCCTTTATCATTTGTTGAACAGCTGGTTTGGTGGTGCTGAATTCTCTCAGCTTTTGCTTGTCTGTAAAGCTTTTGAATTCTCCTTCATATCTGAATGAGATCATTGCTGGGTACAGTATTCTAGGTTGTAGGTTATTCTCTTTCATTACTTTCAGTATGTCCTGCCATTCCCTTCTGGCCTGGAGGGTTTCTGTTGATAGATCAGCTGTTATCCTTATAGGAATCACTTTGTGTGTTATTTGTTGTTTCTCCCTTGCTGCTTTTAGTATTTGTTCTTTGTGTTTGATCTTTGTAAATTTGATTAATATGTGTCTTGGGGTGTTTCACCTTGGGTTTATCCTGTTTGGGACTCTCTGGGTTTCTTGGACTTGGGTGGCTATTTCCTTCCCCATTTTAGGGAAGTTTTCAGCTATTATCTCCTCGAGTATTTTCTCATGGCCTTTCTTTTTGTCTTCTTCTTCTGGGACTCCTATGATTCGAATATTGGGGTGTTTCACATTGTCCCAGAGGTCCCTGAGATTGTCCTCATTTCTTTTGATCCTTTTTTCTTTTTTCCTCTCTGCTTCATTTATTTCCACCATTCTATTTTCTACCTCACTTATCCTATCTTCTGTCTCCGTTATTCTACTCTTGGTTCCCTCCAGAGTGTTTTTTTTTTTTTTTTTCTCCTTTAATTTTTTTTTTTTTTTTTAATTTTATTTTACTTTTTCCGTGGGTTTTGTCATACATTGATGTGAATCAGCCATAGAGTTACACGAATTCCCCATCCCGGTCTCCCATCCCACCTCCCTCTCCACCCGATTCCTCTGGATCCTCCCAGCCCAACAGGCCCGAGCACTTGACTCATGCCTCCCACCTGGGCTGGTGGTCTGTTTCACCACAGATAATATACATGCTGTTCTTTCGAAACATCCCACCCTCCCCTTCTCCCACAGAGTTCAAAAGTCTGTTCTGTACTTCTGCGTCTCTTCTTCTGCCCTGCATATAGGGCCATCGTTACCATCTTTCTAAATTCCATATACATGTGTTAGTATACTGTAATGTTCTTTATCTTTCTGGCTCACCTCACCCTCCAGAGTGTTTTTGATCTCATTCATTGCATTATTCACTTTTAATTGACTCTTTTTTATTTCTTCTAGGTCTTTATTAAACATTTCTTGCATCTTTTCAATCTTTGTCTCCAGGCTATTTATCTGTAACTCCATTTTGCTTTCAAGATTTTGGATTATTTTTATTATCATTATTCTAAATTCTAACCTGTGATTTTAAACTTCCTTATTGATAAAAGCTTTTTTGAAATTCTAAATATTTATATTTATTTTTTACTTTAAAATAAACTTTGAGGTTTTGAGAATTTTTTCTCTGTTAAACTCAGAAATAGTATTTTCTTCTTTTTAGTATTATTTCTCTCAATTTATAGACATTGTTTGGAGAAATTATATACAATCTTTTCAGCACTGGGAATGAAACGTTCATAGTGATATTATGATGAGATTTTCTCAAACAACAAATTCAATTTTTTTATGTTTGTAATTCTAAGGGCTTCCCAAATGGCATGAGTAGCAAAGAACCTGCTTGTCAATGCAGGAGACAAAAGAGCCATGGGTTTGATCCCTTATTCAGGAAGGTTCCCTGAGGAGGACATGTCAACCCACTCTAGTATTCTTGCCTGGAGAATCCCCTGGACAGAGGGGCCTAGAGTGGACAGTTCACAGGGTTGCAAAGAGTCAAACATGACTGAAACGATCAGCACACACACACAGAGTTGACTTCATCAGGGTCAGTGAAGAATGGAAGACCAAATCTAGTTCAAGAAGAGAAAAAATAGGATACACATAAGAAAATTGTTTAGGGATCTTATCAACATTACCCTAGTTCTTTGAAACTGATAAAATTGTTTTGACTAAATCATTAAAGGCATGTTTCACTTGTTTGTTCCTCAGAGTATAAATAAATGGGTTTAACATGGGTGAAATGGAAGTCGTGAGTATTACTACTCGCTGATTAATAGACAATTCATCTTTTGATGAAGGTTTGACATAGACAAAGATGCAGCTGCCATAGGTGATAGAAACCACAATAAAGTGGGAAGAACAGGTGGAAAAGGCTTTTGTCCTTTGCTGGGCGGAGGGGAATCTTAGAATTGTTCTGATGATAAGCATGTAGGACAAAACCACACATATGAGAGTCATGATAAAGACCAACACAGAGCCAACAAGGGTCATCTCCTCAATGATCCATGGATCTGAGCATGAGATCTTCAGGAGTGGATAAACGTCACAGAAGAAGTGATCAATGACAGAGTCACAGAACTGCAGGTTCAGTCCCAAGCAAAATGGTGGAAACATGATCAAGAAAGTGGTCATCCAACAGGAGAAGATAAGCATTTTGCAGAACCTGTGGCTCATGATGGTCATGTAATGCAGGGGTTTGCAGATGGCTACATAGCGATCATAGGACATGGTGGCCAAGAGAAAAAACTCTGTCATTCCAAACACATAGGTAAAAAATAGTTGGGCTACACAAGCATTATAGGTAATGGACCTGTCACCTGTTGATATACTATACAAGAATCTAGGGATGCAGACAGAAGTGAATGAGATTTCTAAGAAGGAAAAGTTTTGGAGAAAATAGTACATCGCAGATTTAAGATGAGAATCCACTAATATGAGGGTGATGATGATCAGGTTTCCAGCTAAACTCAATATGTAGGTGATGAATAAAAGTGTGAAAATCAAAATCTGCATTTGTAAGTCATCTGTTAATCCCAGGAGGATGAAACTGACCACTGGTGTGTGGTTTCCCATTTCTGGTCTGGACTTCTGTCCAGTCTGCTTGTAACACTGTTGGAAGGAAAATCTGAGAAGAGGGTAAGAAAATGGTTTACATTTCACATGTAGATTTTGTTTAGATAAGTCAAGTCAAGCCATTTATATGTATCTTCTTTCTGAATAATGATCATTTTAATTAATTCATGATGTAAGCTCTGTTGGTATATCTGTGCTGGCTAGAAGCTTAGGTTCCAAATATTTTGGACTTCAAAATATGCTATGATGTACATTTTATATTGTAGTTCAGTGTATGGGCACACAAACAAAGCCCAAATATATATACAAAATATATCTACAACAAAAATTTCAATACCAACCCAAACATGCCTTGATCTCTGAGGTTTTCTATAAAATCTCTAAAAATATTGAATCATTATGCTGTATGTGTGAAACTAACATAATAGTGTAAATCAAATATACATCAATTTTAAAATAAACAAATAAATACAAATATCACAAAATCAATTTTATAGCGTGCTAAATGGTGATAATTGTACTTATAAAACACATTTCATTTTTTTTAGGGATTAGTTAAATCATATTGTTCAAGTAAAACATACATTTTCCATGATATCTCTTTAAAAGTGTGTCATACTTTTACTTATTTTGGAATTGATTTTTCTCATAGCAAACTTGTTCCCTAGGATCAATGAAATCATAAACTTTAGAATATCCTATTTTCTAAGAATTTTTCTTTTATCACTAACTGAAATTTTACACAGGTTAATTATCTGCTTGAAGCTTCCTTTTTTGATATATTAAAAACACATAAGTGTTTCTTTATCCATTTGCAAAATCATTTAAGGACTCTGTTCCACTGCCATAACCAAACCTATACTTAATCTACAGAGGAGAGTTCCTGCAATGAAAATTCTTTCCTAGACCTTTACCATGAATTTCTCCAAATGAACTTTCATCCTTAGCTTTTAATAATTGACCCTAACTGCATCCAACTTCCAACCTACTCCTCAACTACTTCCAGTATGGTTTCTGAACACAGCACTCCACTGAAACTGTTATTTGTAGCAATTATTTCTTGCAACTGTAGCTGCTATTTCTTTAAGTTTCAAGGAAGTGTAGCTCATATTATTTGCAAGTTTTGTTGTAATTTGTCACTGTCAATCACTTCTTCTACTTAGGTTGCTATAAACACATTGTCTGCACAATATCCACACTCCTGGTTTTTGTTTTGCCCTTCTGGTTTCTCCTTTATAAGAACCTCTTCCCCTACTCATCTTTATAACGTTGCTATTTCTCACACTTCACCCCTACATCATCTTCTGCTTATCTATGACTTTTTTGTGGAAATTGTGAAATCTCTTGATGTCAATTTATCACTTAAAATGTGATAATTCAAATGTTACATATTTGATACGATCTCTTTCAATGCTTCCCTTGTAGCTCAGTGGGTAAAGAATCTGCCTACAGGGCAGGAGACCCGGGATCAATCCCTGGGTTGGAAAAATCCCCTGGAGAAGGAAATGGCAACCACTCCAGTATCCTTGCCTGGAAAATCTCATGGACAGAGGAGCCTGGTGGGCTGCAGTCCATGGGGTCACAAAGAGTCAGGCACAACTGAGCAACTAACACACTTTAACACACACTTTCAATGCTAAACATCATCACCTGGCAATTTCACATTCATTCAAAGTACACATGTTTAAAATGGAATACCATCTCAATTGCACCTCTGTTCATTCTCTGCCTTATTCCATGTTTGGTATTCAGTTCAGTTCAGTCCCTCAGTCATGTCTGACTCTTTGCAACCCCATAGACTGCAGCACACCAGGCTTCCCTATCATCAACTCCTGGAGCTTGCTCAAACTCAAGTCCATCAAGTTGGTGATGCCATCCAACCATCTCATCCTCTGTCATCCCCTTCTCCTCCTGCCTTCAATCTTGCCCAGCATCAGGGTCTTTTCCAATGAGTCAGTTCTTTGTATCAGGTGGCCAAAGTATTGGCATTTCACCTTCAGCATCAGTCCTTCCAGTGAATATTCAGGACTGATTCCTTTACGATTGACTGGTTTGATCTCCATGCAGTCCAAGGGACTCTCAAGAGTCTTCTCCAACACCACAGATCAAAAGCATCAATTCTTTTTTTTTTTTTTTATTGGGAGGCTAATTACTTTACAATATTGTAGTGGTTTTTGTCATACATTGACATAAATCAGCCATGGATTTACAAGTATTCCCCATCCTGATCCCCCCTCCCACCTCCCTCTCCACCTGATTCCTCTGGGTCTTCCCAGTGCACCAGGCCCGAGCACTTGTCTCGTGCATCCAGCCTGGGCTGGTGATCTGTTTCACCCTAGAAGGTATACATGTTTCGATGCTGTTCTCTCGAAACATCCCACCCTCGCCTTCTCCCACAGAGTCCAAAATTCTGTTCTCTACATCTGTGTCTCTTTTTCTGTTTTGCATATAGGGTTATCATTACCATCTTTCTAAATTCCATATATATGCGTTAGTATACTGTATTGGTCTTTATCTTTCTGGCTTACTTCACTCTGTAAAAAGCATCAATTCTTTAGCACCCAGCTTTCTTTATAGTCCAACTCTCACATCCATACGTGACTACTGGAAAAACCATAGCTTTGACTAGATGGACTTTGATTGGCAGAGTATTGTCTCTGCTTTTGATATGCTATCTAGGTTGGTAATAGCTTTTCTTCCAAGGAGCAAGCATCTTTTAATTTCATGGCTGCAATCACCATCTGCAGTGATTTTTGAAGCCCCAAGAAATAAAATCTCTCACTGCTTCCATTGTTTCCCCATCTATTTGCCATGAAGTGATGGGACCAGATGTCCTCATCTTAGTTTTTTGAATGTTGAGTTTTAAACCAGTTTTTTCCACTCTCCTCTTTCACTTTCAAAGGGGCTATTTAGTTCCTTTTCATATTCTGCCATAATGGTGGTCATATGCATATCTGAGGTTATTAATCCATATTTGTTGTACTAAAACCAAAAGTTAGTGTTGACTGACCTATATTAACAACTGAGATCAAGCTAGAATTTTCTTAGTGTAACCCTATCTTGAAAGTCTATTGACACTGCAAGCACTTTCATTTAATTCTGTAGTTTCCCTGATTCACACAGGGGAAGCTCTATCTTTGCTGGTCTTGGAGTAACGGAGAGTGGCTCTAGAAGAACACCATTGTGAGAGTCAGGTACTGTAGCATGTTAGATAGACTACCGTCCAGAAAGCAGTTCTCCCTAACCATCTGCTCTGTTCCACTCCTCGTGATTCCACCTGTTTGCTATAACTGGCATTTAGTGACTTGTTCCTCTGTGTTCTGTTTAGACTCTTCTAAGCAGTCTCCTAATCTCTCAAACCACAGTTTAAGACCTATGGGATCTTAAATTTAGACCTATGGTCTAAAAAGTCACAGATAAGCAGAAGATGAAGTAGGGGTGAAGTGTGAGAAATAGCAACGTTATAAAGATGAGTAGGGGAAGAGGTTCTTATAAAGGAGAAATGAGAAGGGCAGAACAAAACCCAGGAGTATGGATATTGTGCAGACAATGCGTTTATAGCAACCTAAGTAGAAAAAGTGGTTGACAGTGACAAATTGCAACAAAACTTGCAAATAATATGAGCTACACTTTGTTGAAACTTAAAGAAATTGCAGCTACAATTCCAAGAAATAAAATTAAGACCTATGGGTCTTAAACTTAAGTTTTGTCGCACCTTATATCACATCCTATTCAAAAATCTCATTTTATGTAATAACCACAGAACTGACAGATTCTGAGATACAAAATTAATTCAAGATAACATTTACCCTTAGACCTAGATCAGTGTATATTGTATAATATGTGGAATCAATTTAATAACTACTCTGACACTTCTAACTTTTGACATATCCCTTACTCTAATTCCAGGGATTCTTGTTGGTTTTTGCATTTTGTGGATGAAACGTTCTAGGTGACTCTTGTTTTATTTATTTATTTTGTTATTTACTTCTATACTTTATAATTTTTAGTTTTATTTTTGACTGTGCTTTGTTCCTTGTTTTGTGTATAGTTCTAGTGGCAACGGAGGTGATGGAATTCCAGTCGAGCTATTTCAAATCCTGAAAGATGATGCTGTGAAAGTGCTGCAGTCAATACGCCAGAAAATTTGGAAAACTCAGCAGGGGCCACAGGACTGGAAAAGGTCGGTTTTCACTTCAATCCCAAAGAAAGGCAATCCCAAAGAATGCTCAAACTACCACACAATTGCACTCATCTCACACGCTAGTGAAGTAACGCTCAAAATTCTCCAAGTCGGGCTTCAGCAATACGTGAACCAAGAACTTCCAGATGTTTAAGCTGATTTTAGAAAAGGCAGAGGAACCAGAGATCAAATTGCCAACATCCACTGGATCATTAAAAAAGCAAGAGAGTTCCAGAAAGACATCTATTTCTGCTTTATTGACTATGCCAAAGCCTTTGACTGTGTGGATCTCAATAAACTGTGGAAAATTCTGAAAGATATGGGAATACCAGACCACCTGGCCTGCCTCTTGAGAAACCTGTATGCAGGTCAGGAAGCAACAGTTAGAACTGGACATGGAACAACAGACTGGTTCCGAATAGGAAAAAGAGTATGTCAAGGCTGTATTTTATCACCCTGCTTATTTAACTTATATGCAGAGTACATCATGAGAAACGCTGGGCTGGAAGAAGCACAAGCTGGAATCAAGATTGCCAGGAGAAATATCAATAACCTCAGGTATGCAGATGACACCACCTTTATGCCAGAAAGTGAAGAAGAACTAAAGAGCCTCTTGATGAAAGTGAAAGAGGAGAGTAAAAAAGTTGGCTTAAAACTCAACATTCAGAAAACTAAGATCATGGCATCTGGTCCCATCACTTCATGGGAAATAGATGGGGAAACAGTGGAAACAGTGTCAGACTTTATTTTGGGGGGGCTCCAAAATCACTGCAGATGGTGACTGCAGCCATGAAATTAAAAGAGGCTTACTTCTTGAAAGGAAAGTTATGACCAACCTAGATACCATATTAAAAAGCAGAGACATTACTTTACCAACAAAGGTCCATCTAGTCAAGGCTATGGTTTTTCCAGTAGTCATGTATGAATGTGAGAGTTGGACTGTGAAGAAATCCGAGTACCGAAAAATTGATGCTTTTGAACTGTGGTGTTGGAGAAGACTCTTGAGAGTCCCTTAGACAGAAAGGAGGTCCAACCGGTCCATCCTGAAGGAGATCAGTCCTGGGTATTCATTGGAAGGACTGATGCTAAAGCTGAAACTCCAGTACTTTGGCCATCTCATGTGAAGAGTTGACTCATTGGAAAAGACCCTGATGTTGGGAGGGATTGGGGGCAGGAAGAGAAGGGGGCGACAGAGGATGAGATGGCTGGATGTTATCATCGACTCGATGGGCATGAGTTTGAGTAAACTCCGGGAGTTGGTGATGGACAGGGAGGCCTGGCTGCGATTCATGGGGTCGCAGTGAGTCGGACACGACTGAGCGACTGAACTGAACTGACGTTGCGGTGCATGAGGGCTACACTCTAGTTGCAGTTTCAGGGTTTTCCTGGTGGTGGCTTCTCTTTGCAGAGTGTGGGCTCGAGATCGTGGGCTCTGTAGCTGTGGTGAATGGGTTTGGTTGACTGGTGGCATGTGGAACCTCCCCAGACCAGGGGTGGAACATCGTCCCTTCGTTGGGGCTGCTGCTGCTGCTGCTAAGTCACGGCAGTGTGTCAGACTCTGCGACCCCATAGACGGCAGTCCACCAGGAGATCTCATAACCAGTGGGCCCCCAGGAAGTCCACCAGGTGGCTCTCAAACGGCACTAGAACCTCTCCACTCAGCACACGGAAAGCTCTTGCATCAAGGCCGGAAGGTAAACACTGTTTGGCAGAGAAATAGCTTTCCTTTCATGCCTTCAGTTCATGCTCCTTCAGAACACCTGACGGTGAAATAACACCCCCAGAGACTCAGGACTACGGTTCTGGATTTGGACCAACAACTGCTCTGTGGTTGTTCCTCAGGCAACACCAACTAACACACTAACATCTACTGAAGTGATTTTGCTCCCCAAAGTTTGACCAAGGCCATCAATAAATTTTTTAAAGATAAAAACATAGTTTCCGTTAGAAGTTCCAATTACCTGGCTTGGGACAGCATCACTTGATTGCTTTAACACATTCCTTTCCTGCAGAAGTGGGAGCTACTCATGAGACCATTTCCTCTAGTAAACCTCCCAGAGTTTATAGATTCCATTAAAGAGGGTGAGGGCAGACTGTTTAAAAACCTATTTCAGGATGAGCTGGGGTCTCTTCCAAATAGGTGAGCATCACATATGTAACAATAAACTAAACAAATATAACAACAGATTAAATCATCAGGATAATTAAAGAGAACAACAGACTCAGATTACAGAAAAGGATTGCAGATACAATCCACTTGTCTCTTTTTTCTTCAGTCTTGAGACACCTATTTGGTGACTTTCACAACTCTAGAAACTTCAGACTCTGTCCTTGCTCATAAATATCTTGAAAAATAAATTATCACTATTGTTTGATTGATCCCTCTTTACTTCTCTTGCCTTTTAGAGAACAGAATGTTTTAAAGAGTGCAAGGATCTTAATCATATCAGGAAATTATGTTCAATGCAAGACTGCTTCTGATGTCCTTCATTGCATCTATTTTTAAGTTGCCTGATATTTGTTAGCTCAAACCCCAGTCTCATCAGTTATCCTTGATCAATTCGAAATTATGAAATCAGGTTCCTTTTAATCAAAATTTAGTTAATTATTTATTTGTGTGGTGTGTGTGTGTCAGTCACTTAGGTGTGTCGGACTCTTTGAGACCCCGTGAACTGTGGCCCACCAGGCTCCTCTGTCCATCGAATTCTCCAGGCAAGAACACTGAAGTGGGCTGCCATTCCCTTCTCCAGACAGTCTTTCAAACCCTGGGCTTGAACCCAGGCCTCTTGCATTGCAGGCAGATTCTTTACCAGCTGAGCCACCAGGGAATCCCTATTAACTACTTACATCTCTCTAATTGCCAAGACATAGCAAACTGTTTATAAGAGATAATAATTTTCTGTCTCTCAAAGACCAGAAATGTAGTGGTTTCAGTTGGCTATTTATCCCTGGACATCTTGAGGACTAGAAGGATGAAGAAAAACATTTTTTATAAACTTGTAACTGGACATCTGGTCACCCTCACTCATGGACCCACACTTACCTCACAGGCAGCTCTGAGATGACTCTAATTTATCCCATCCTATCGTTTCTAACATGTTGCCAAGGCTTTCCTGCCATGGCATTTGTGTTTCTTTGAAAGGTATTTGCTACTCCAGGGTTGGGAGGAATATCAGGAACTCTCTCCAGTTTGGATAGACATGATAGTCAACCTTCCTGGCAAACTTAGGATTTCTGACCCTAACAAGATTCACATTTGTTTTATGTGCCAAACAGGAAACCAAGTAAACAAACATGAGTCCTAAATGAATTAGGTTTTAGTCAATTATGAACCTGTTGTGTAGTCTTCTGGGAAAAATTTTGAAATGTGCAACCTGGGGCCCTCAGAGAACTGACGATTTCACAGTGACATTCAACACAGAACTTTCACTTAAAATAAACGTAAAATGATAAAGTGCAAGCCTAACTTTTCTTCTTCTTGTCCAATAATAACATCTACAGCTGCTGATAGCTGCTCACAGAATGCATTTACCCTTTGCTCCTTGTAACTTAAAATTACCCTAATTGTTATTTATTATAAATTAGATATGGGTTTTGTTTTATTTCTTGCTATTCTTGGTATATTTCTCTTGGTTTTATTTATACTTTCTCATGTTATTTTTCTTAATTTTGAAAGTTTCATATGACATAAAACTTACCATCTCAACTACCTAAAAGGTACAATTCAGTAGTATTAAGTACATTCCTATCATTGTAGAAGGGAATGGCAAACCCACTCCAGTATCCTTGCCTAGAGAATTCAGTGGACAGAGGAGCTGATGGGCTAAGTCCACGGGGTTGCTAAGAGTCAGACAAGACTGAATGATTAACACTTTCTCTTTTCATTTTATCATTATGTATTATCTTTAATATTTTAACACATATATCTAACTCTGCTTATTTTTATAATATATAGTAATTACTATTTATTAAAAATTATAAAATAACCACTAGTTATCCAAAGTTGATATTTGATATAAAATAAATTAACAAAATAGAAAAGTTAAACTTCAATATGAAAACCAATCTTAATATCTCACATTACAATATTCCAGATATCTCCTATGTACATATATTTTTATTAATTGGTTATTTATTTACAAGTTGTGTTTCAAGCTACTTAATAAAAAGTTTTAAATAAGCTACTTGGTACCTCAATAATTATAAATTTACATCATCATTTGGGAAACTATATAATATTTCTCTTGGGGCATTCCATCATAATTTGAAATTAGTTCTAACAATTGAATCTTTGTTATTTCTAAACAAAAATTTTTTGTATTAAAAAAATGACTACCTCAAGTTGATATTATGCTAGATAATTTTACATTTTTTTAATAAATGTATGTAGTTTCTTTCTAAATAAACTGTCAACTGTGATGCAAAAAGCATTTTTCACAAATATCTTTCAGTTTTCTATATTCCCTAGAAGTGAACGCTATTGCTATTACTTCTGCGTATATTGACATATTGCCTGTTGTGTGGGTTGTAACTATTTTCCCCAGCTTTTTATTGGTCTTCAGTTTGTTTTTGTGGAGTTTCCTGAAATAGAATCTCATGTTACATTTCAGAAAAAATTCACATTTTTCTGATTAGGACATTTTTCATATCTATTTTTATATGTTATACTTTTAAATGAGATAATATATTTTACTGTTTATTTTGGCTTAATAATATAGTCGAATATTTTAATTTTAATTTTCATAGTTTTCTTTTGAAATTGCTCATTCTTTTAATATCTTCTGAAAAGAATTTACCTGTGTTTGTATTATGTGTGACTACACTCAATACATATTTGTTTTTCTCATATTATTTTTATAACTTTGACTAAATGCATATAAAATAAAATTTACTATCTCAGCTTCTTTAAGGGAACAATGCGATAGTATTAAGTACATTTTTATTGCTGTGTATTACCCTTAATATGTTAACACACATATTCAATGTTGTGTTTTTCTTTTAATGTCCACAAATAATTGATTTCTAGAGCATGGTTTCAAACAGGACTGTAACTTAGCCTGATTTTTGTCTTTTTCTTGTTTTGGACTAATTTGAAGTATACTGTTGACCATGTCTTATGTTGAATGTTAATGCTTTCTTTTTATTATCAGCATTAGTTCAGATTTAAGAGTAAGCGTTATTCATCTTTTTAACACTGTACTCCTGTTATTGAATAGAGTTTCCTGTGCTGTGCAGTAGGTACTCATTAGTTATTTATTCATAATGTGTATATATGTTGATCCCAATATCTTAATTCATCCCACCACCCCTTCCACCCATGATATCTATACATTTGTGTTCTACACCTATGTCTCCATTTCTGCTTTGTGAATAATTTCATCTGTAACATTTTTCTAGATTCCACATACAAGTGACATTAGCATTTGTTTTTCTCTTTCTGACATACTTCACTTTGTATGACAGTCTCTAGGTCCATCTATGTCTTTGCAAATGGCACTGTTTTGTTCCTTTTTTGGGCTGAGTAATATTCCATTGTATGTGTATGTATAAGTGCGTATATGTATATGTATGTATACATATATATATATACATATGTATGTATATGTATATATATATATACACACCATATCTTCTTTTCCCATTCCTCTCTTGATGGACATTTGGGTCACTTCCATGCCCTGGCTATTGTAAATAGTGCTGCAGTGAATATTCAGGTGCACATATCTTCTTTAGTTATGATTTTCTCCAAGTTTGTGGCCAGGAATGGAATTGCTGGATCATAAGTTAGTTTCATTTTTAGTTTTTTGAGGAACCTCCATATTGTTCTCCATAGTGACTATATCAATTTACATTCCCACCAATAGTGTAGGTGCATTCTGTTTTCTCCACACTCTCTCCAGCATATAAGGTTTGTAGAATTTTTTATTGTTAGCATTCTAACTCATGTGATAGCTCAGTTGGTAAAGAATGTGCCTGCAATGCAGGAGTCCCTGGTTCGATTACTGGGTTGGGAAGAGCCACTGGAGGAGGGATAGACTACTCACTCCAGTATTCTTGGGCTTTCCTTGTGGCTCAGCTGGTAAGAATCCACCTGCAATACAGGAGACCTGGGTTCGATCCCTGGGTTGGGAAGATCCCCTGGAGAAGGGAAAGGCTACCCACTCCAGTATTCTGGCCTGGAGAATTCCCTGGACTGTACAGTCCATGGGGTCGCAAAGAGTCAGACACGACTGAGCAACTTTCACTTTCACTTTTCTGACTGGTGTGAAGTGATACCTCACTATAGTTTTGATTTGCATTTCTATAATACTTCAGAATGGTGAGCATATTTTTCATATGTTTGTTGACCTTCTGTATCTCTTCATTGGAGAAATGTCTATTTAGCTCTTTTGGCCATTTTTGCATAGGATATTTGTTTGTATTCGTAAGGTGCTGCATGCACTGTTTCTATATTTTGGATATCAATCCCTTTTCAGTTGCTTTGTTTGCAAATATTTTCTCCAATTCTAACTGTTGTATATTTGTTCTATTTATGGTTTTCATTATTATCCAAAGGATTTTAAGTTTCATTAGATTCCATTTATTTATTTTGTTTTATTGTAATTTTTATTATTCAAGGAGATGGGTCAAAAATGATCTTTTGTGATTTGTGTCAAAGAGTGTTCTGCCTCTGACTGGCCTTCCATCTAGGTCTTTAGTCCATTTTGATTACACAAGCCTCTTATCCTTATCCATCAGAGGGCAGACAGAGTGGAAGCCACAATATATCAATGTAATACAGAACAATAGAAATGTACTTAATACTGCTGAAATGTACCCTTAATGGAGCTGAATTGGTAAATTTTATGTTATATCTATTTTATCAAAATTATAAAAAGGAAAATGAAAAAGCATAAGCAAAACCAAAAATATTTGCTGAGAGTAATCACAAATAAAATAAGCTTGTATCTAGTTTGTAATATATAACAATTACTTAAGATAAAGGCTTCCCTGATGGCTCAGTGGTAAAGAATCCACCTGCCAATGCAGGGTTCCGTCCCTGAGTTGGGAAGATCCCCTGGAGAAGTAAATGGCAACCCATCCCAGTATTCTTGCCTGGGTAAACCCATGGACAGAGGAGCATGATAGTCCATGGGGCCCCAAAAGTGTTGCACATGACTTATTGACTGAACAACAGCAACAAAGATAAAATTAAGTTAGGGGTAATTGTATCCTGAGAGCAGCACTTAACAGCTATAGATGTTATTAAACAAGATGAAGGAAAGACAGGCTTGAGCTTTATCATTTTGTTTGTATTTTGTGTGAAAGTCCTTTGTTAAATGCCATTGCAGATTCTTCGCTTCTCTGAGGACACTGTCCCTGCTGCTGCTTGTTTCAGGATCTTTGCCAGAAAAATACACAAAGCATTCATAGTGATTTTTTTTTTTTTAATTTTTTTATTTTTCAGTGGGTTTTGTTATACATTGATGTGAATCAGCCATAGAGTTACACGAATTCCCCATCCCGGTCTCCCATCCCACCTCCCTCTCCACCCGATTCCTCTGGATCCTCCCAGCCCAACAGGCCCGAGCACTTGATACATGCTATTCTTTCGAAACTTCCCACCCTCCCCTTCTCCCACAGAGTTCAAAAGTCTGTTCTGTACTTCTGCGTCTCTTCTTCTGCCCTGCATATAGGGCCATTGTTACCATCTTTCTAAATTCCGTATATATGTGTTAGTATACTGTAATGTTCTTTATCTTTCTGGCTCACCTCACTCTGTATAATGGGCTCCAGTTTCATCCATCTCATTAGAACTGATTCAAATGAATTCTTTTTAACGGCTGAGTAATATTCCATGGTGTATATGTACCATAGCTTCCTTATCCATTCATCTGCTGATGGGCATCTAGGTTGTTTCCATGTCCTGGCTATTATAAACAGTGCTGCGATGAACATTGGGGTGCACGTGTCTCTTTCAGATCTAGATTCCTCAGTGTGTATGCCCAGAAGTGGTATTGCTGGGTCATATGGCAGTTCTATTTCCAGTTTTTTAAGAAATCTCCACACTGTTTTCCATAGTGGCTGTACTAGTTTGCATTCCCACCAACAGTGTAAGAGGGTTCCCTTTTCTCCACACCCTCTCCAGCATTTATTGCTTGTAGACTTTTGGATAGCAGCCATCCTGACTGGCGTGTAATGGTACCTCATTGTGGTTTTGATTTGCATTTCTCTGATGATGAGTGATGTGGAGCATCTTTTCATGTGTTTGTTAGCCATCTGTATGTCATCTTTGGAGAAATGTCTGTTTAGTTCTTTGGCCCATTTTTTGATTGGGTCATTTATTTTTCTGGAATTGAGCTGCAGGAGTTGCTTGTATATTTTTGAGATTAATCCTTTGTCTGTTTCCTCATTTGCTATTATTTTCTCCCAATCTGAGGGCTGTCTTTTCACCTTACTTATAGTTTCCTTTGTTGTGCAAAAGCTTTTAAGTTTCATTAGGTCCCATTTGTTTATTTTTGCTTTTATTTCCAATATTCTGGGAGGTGGGTCATAGAAGATCTTGCTGTGATTTATGTCAGAGAGTGTTTTGCCTATGTTCTCCTCTAGGAGTTTTATAGTTTCTGGTCTTACGTTTAGATCTTTAATCCATTTTGAGTTTATTTTTGTGTATGGTGTTAGAAAGTGTTCTAGTTTCATTCTTTTACAAGTGGCTGACCAGTTTTCCCAGCACCACTTGTTAAAGAGATTGTCTTTTTTCCATTGTATGTCCTTGCCTCCTTTGTCAAAGATAAGGTGTCCATAGGTTCGTGGATTTATCTCTGGGCTTTCTATTCTGTTCCATTGATCTATATTTCTGTCTTTGTGCCAGTACCATACTGTCTTGATGACTGTGGCTTTGTAGTAGAGTCTGAGGTCAGGCAGGTTGATTCCTCCAGTTCCATTCTTCTTTCTCAAGATTACTTTGGCTATTCGATGTTTTTTGTATTTCCATACAAATTGTGAAATTATTTGTTCTAGTTCTGTGAAAAATACCGTTGGTAGCTTGATAGGGATTGCATTGAATCTATAGATTGCTTTGGGTAGAATAGCCATTTTGACAATATTGATTCTTCCAATCCATGAACACGGTATGTTTCTCCATCTGTTTGTGTCCTCTTTGATTTCTTTCATCAATGTTTTATAGTTTTCTGTGTATAGGTCTTTTGTTTCTTTAGGTGGATATACTCCTAAGTATTTTATTCTTTTTGTTGCAATGGTGAATGGTATTGTTTCCTTAATTTCCCTTTCTGTTTTTTCATTGTTAGTATATAGGAATGC
This sequence comes from Muntiacus reevesi, assembly GCF_963930625.1. Lineage (NCBI taxonomy): Eukaryota > Metazoa > Chordata > Mammalia > Artiodactyla > Cervidae > Muntiacus > Muntiacus reevesi. The sequence continues at coordinate 171,615,566 of NC_089252.1, read as the reverse complement.
AAGGGATTTCTGTGTGTTAATTTTATATCCTGCAACTTTACTATATTCATTGATTAGCTCTACTAATTTTCTGGTGAGTCTTTAGGGTTTTCTATGTAGAGGATCATGTCATCTGCAAACAGCGAGAGTTTCACTTCTTCTTTTCCTATCTGGATTCCTTTTACGTCTTTTTCTGCTCTGATTGCTGTGGCCAAAACTTCCAACACTATGTTGAATAGTAGTGGTGAGAGTGGGCATCCTTGTCTTGTTCCTGATTTCAGAGGAAATGCTTTCAATTTTTCACCATTGAGGGTGATGCTTGCTGTGGGTTTGTCATATATAGCTTTTATTATGTTGAGGTATGTTCCTTCTATTCCTGCTTTCTGGAGAGTTTTAATCATAAATGAGTGTTGAATTTTGTCAAAGGCTTTCTCTGCATCTATTGAGATAATCATATGGTTTTTATCTTTCAATTTGTTAATGTGGTGTATTACGTTGATCGATTTGCGGATATTAAAGAATCCTTGCATTCCTGGGATAAAGCCCACTTGGTCATGGTGTATGATTTTTTTAATATGTTGTTGGATTCTGTTTGCTAGAATTTTGTTAAGGATTTTTGCATCTATGTTCATCAGTGATATTGGCCTGTAGTTTTCTTTTTTTGTGGCATCTTTGTCTGGTTTTGGAATTAGGGTGATGGTGGCCTCATAGAATGAGTTTGGAAGTTTACCTTCATCTGCAATTTTCTGGAAGAGTTTGAGTAAGATAGGTGTTAGCTCTTCTCTAAATTTTTGGTAGAATTCAGCTGTGAAGCCATCTGGTCCTGGGCTTTTGTTTGCTGGAAGATTTTTTATTACAGTTTCGATTTCCTTGCTTGTGATGGGTCTGTTAAGATCTTCTATTTCTTCCTGGTTCAGTTTTGGAAAGTTATACTTTTCTAAGAATTTGTCCATTTCATCCAAGTTGTCCATTTTATTGGCATAGAGCTGCTGGTAGTAGTCTCTTATGATCCTTTGGATTTCAGTGTTGTCTGTTGTGATCTCACCCTTTTCATTTCTTATTTTGTTAATTTGGTTCTTCTCTCTTTGTTTCTTAATGAGTCTTGCTAATGGTTTGTCAATTTTGTTTATTTTTTCAAAAAACCAGCTTTTAGCTTTGTTGATTTTTGCTATGGTCTCTTTAGTTTCTTTTGCATTTATTTCTGCCATAATTTTTAAGGTTTCTTTCCTTCTGCTAACCCTGGGGTTCTTCTTTTCTTCCTTCTCTAATTGCTTTAGGTGTAGAGTTAGGTTTTTTATTTGGCTTTTTTCTTGTTTCTTGAGGTAAGCCTGTAATGCTACGAACCTTCCCCTTAGCACTGCTTTTACAGTGTCCCATAGGTTTTGGGCTGCTGTGTTTTCATTTTCATTCGTTTCTATACATATTTTGATTTCTTTTTTGATTTCTTCTATGATTTGTTGGTTATTCAGAAGCGTGTTATTTAGCCTCCATATGTTTGAATTTTTAACAATTTTTTTTCCTGTAATTGAGATCTAATCTTACTGCACTGTGATCAGAAAAGATGACTGGAATGATTTCAATTTTTTTGAATTTTCCAAGACCAGATTTATGGCCCAGGATGTGATCTATTCTGGAGAAGGTTCCGTGTGCACTTGAGAAAAAGGTGAAGTTGACTGTTTTGAGGTGAAATGTCCTATAGATATCAATTAGGTCTAACTGGTCCATTGTATCATTTAAGGTTTGTGTTTCCTTATTGATTTTCTGTTTAATTGATCTATCCATAGTTGTGAGTGGAGTATTAAAGTCTCCCACTATTATTGTGTTACTATTAATTTCCTCTTTCATACTTGTTAGCGTTTGCCTTACATATTGTGGTGCTCCTATGTTGGGTTCATATATAATTGTTATATCTTCTTCTTGGATTGATCCTTTGATCATTATGTAGTGTCCTTCTTTGTCTTTTTTCACATCCTTTATTTGAAAGTCTATTTTATCTGATATGAGTATTGCGACTCCTGCTTTCTTTTGGTCTCCGTTTGCGGGAAATATTTTTTTCCAGCCCTTCACTTTTAGTCTGTATGTGTCTCTGGTTTTGAGGTGGGTCTCTTGTAGACAGCATATATAGGGGTCTTGTTTTTGTATCCATTCAGCCAATCTTTGTCTTTTGGTTGGGGCATTCAACCCATTTACATTTAAGGTAATTATTGATAGGTGTGGACCCGTTGCCATTTACTTTGTTGTTTTGGGTTCACGTTTTTACAACCTTTCTGCATTTCCTGTCTAGAGAAGATCCTTTATCATTTGTTGAACAGCTGGTTTGGTGGTGCTGAATTCTCTCAGCTTTTGCTTGTCTGTAAAGCTTTTGAATTCTCCTTCATATCTGAATGAGATCATTGCTGGGTACAGTATTCTAGGTTGTAGGTTATTCTCTTTCATTACTTTCAGTATGTCCTGCCATTCCCTTCTGGCCTGGAGGGTTTCTGTTGATAGATCAGCTGTTATCCTTATAGGAATCACTTTGTGTGTTATTTGTTGTTTCTCCCTTGCTGCTTTTAGTATTTGTTCTTTGTGTTTGATCTTTGTAAATTTGATTAATATGTGTCTTGGGGTGTTTCACCTTGGGTTTATCCTGTTTGGGACTCTCTGGGTTTCTTGGACTTGGGTGGCTATTTCCTTCCCCATTTTAGGGAAGTTTTCAGCTATTATCTCCTCGAGTATTTTCTCATGGCCTTTCTTTTTGTCTTCTTCTTCTGGGACTCCTATGATTCGAATATTGGGGTGTTTCACATTGTCCCAGAGGTCCCTGAGATTGTCCTCATTTCTTTTGATCCTTTTTTCTTTTTTCCTCTCTGCTTCATTTATTTCCACCATTCTATTTTCTACCTCACTTATCCTATCTTCTGTCTCCGTTATTCTACTCTTGGTTCCCTCCAGAGTGTTTTTTTTTTTTTTTTTCTCCTTTAATTTTTTTTTTTTTTTTTAATTTTATTTTACTTTTTCCGTGGGTTTTGTCATACATTGATGTGAATCAGCCATAGAGTTACACGAATTCCCCATCCCGGTCTCCCATCCCACCTCCCTCTCCACCCGATTCCTCTGGATCCTCCCAGCCCAACAGGCCCGAGCACTTGACTCATGCCTCCCACCTGGGCTGGTGGTCTGTTTCACCACAGATAATATACATGCTGTTCTTTCGAAACATCCCACCCTCCCCTTCTCCCACAGAGTTCAAAAGTCTGTTCTGTACTTCTGCGTCTCTTCTTCTGCCCTGCATATAGGGCCATCGTTACCATCTTTCTAAATTCCATATACATGTGTTAGTATACTGTAATGTTCTTTATCTTTCTGGCTCACCTCACCCTCCAGAGTGTTTTTGATCTCATTCATTGCATTATTCACTTTTAATTGACTCTTTTTTATTTCTTCTAGGTCTTTATTAAACATTTCTTGCATCTTTTCAATCTTTGTCTCCAGGCTATTTATCTGTAACTCCATTTTGCTTTCAAGATTTTGGATTATTTTTATTATCATTATTCTAAATTCTAACCTGTGATTTTAAACTTCCTTATTGATAAAAGCTTTTTTGAAATTCTAAATATTTATATTTATTTTTTACTTTAAAATAAACTTTGAGGTTTTGAGAATTTTTTCTCTGTTAAACTCAGAAATAGTATTTTCTTCTTTTTAGTATTATTTCTCTCAATTTATAGACATTGTTTGGAGAAATTATATACAATCTTTTCAGCACTGGGAATGAAACGTTCATAGTGATATTATGATGAGATTTTCTCAAACAACAAATTCAATTTTTTTATGTTTGTAATTCTAAGGGCTTCCCAAATGGCATGAGTAGCAAAGAACCTGCTTGTCAATGCAGGAGACAAAAGAGCCATGGGTTTGATCCCTTATTCAGGAAGGTTCCCTGAGGAGGACATGTCAACCCACTCTAGTATTCTTGCCTGGAGAATCCCCTGGACAGAGGGGCCTAGAGTGGACAGTTCACAGGGTTGCAAAGAGTCAAACATGACTGAAACGATCAGCACACACACACAGAGTTGACTTCATCAGGGTCAGTGAAGAATGGAAGACCAAATCTAGTTCAAGAAGAGAAAAAATAGGATACACATAAGAAAATTGTTTAGGGATCTTATCAACATTACCCTAGTTCTTTGAAACTGATAAAATTGTTTTGACTAAATCATTAAAGGCATGTTTCACTTGTTTGTTCCTCAGAGTATAAATAAATGGGTTTAACATGGGTGAAATGGAAGTCGTGAGTATTACTACTCGCTGATTAATAGACAATTCATCTTTTGATGAAGGTTTGACATAGACAAAGATGCAGCTGCCATAGGTGATAGAAACCACAATAAAGTGGGAAGAACAGGTGGAAAAGGCTTTTGTCCTTTGCTGGGCGGAGGGGAATCTTAGAATTGTTCTGATGATAAGCATGTAGGACAAAACCACACATATGAGAGTCATGATAAAGACCAACACAGAGCCAACAAGGGTCATCTCCTCAATGATCCATGGATCTGAGCATGAGATCTTCAGGAGTGGATAAACGTCACAGAAGAAGTGATCAATGACAGAGTCACAGAACTGCAGGTTCAGTCCCAAGCAAAATGGTGGAAACATGATCAAGAAAGTGGTCATCCAACAGGAGAAGATAAGCATTTTGCAGAACCTGTGGCTCATGATGGTCATGTAATGCAGGGGTTTGCAGATGGCTACATAGCGATCATAGGACATGGTGGCCAAGAGAAAAAACTCTGTCATTCCAAACACATAGGTAAAAAATAGTTGGGCTACACAAGCATTATAGGTAATGGACCTGTCACCTGTTGATATACTATACAAGAATCTAGGGATGCAGACAGAAGTGAATGAGATTTCTAAGAAGGAAAAGTTTTGGAGAAAATAGTACATCGCAGATTTAAGATGAGAATCCACTAATATGAGGGTGATGATGATCAGGTTTCCAGCTAAACTCAATATGTAGGTGATGAATAAAAGTGTGAAAATCAAAATCTGCATTTGTAAGTCATCTGTTAATCCCAGGAGGATGAAACTGACCACTGGTGTGTGGTTTCCCATTTCTGGTCTGGACTTCTGTCCAGTCTGCTTGTAACACTGTTGGAAGGAAAATCTGAGAAGAGGGTAAGAAAATGGTTTACATTTCACATGTAGATTTTGTTTAGATAAGTCAAGTCAAGCCATTTATATGTATCTTCTTTCTGAATAATGATCATTTTAATTAATTCATGATGTAAGCTCTGTTGGTATATCTGTGCTGGCTAGAAGCTTAGGTTCCAAATATTTTGGACTTCAAAATATGCTATGATGTACATTTTATATTGTAGTTCAGTGTATGGGCACACAAACAAAGCCCAAATATATATACAAAATATATCTACAACAAAAATTTCAATACCAACCCAAACATGCCTTGATCTCTGAGGTTTTCTATAAAATCTCTAAAAATATTGAATCATTATGCTGTATGTGTGAAACTAACATAATAGTGTAAATCAAATATACATCAATTTTAAAATAAACAAATAAATACAAATATCACAAAATCAATTTTATAGCGTGCTAAATGGTGATAATTGTACTTATAAAACACATTTCATTTTTTTTAGGGATTAGTTAAATCATATTGTTCAAGTAAAACATACATTTTCCATGATATCTCTTTAAAAGTGTGTCATACTTTTACTTATTTTGGAATTGATTTTTCTCATAGCAAACTTGTTCCCTAGGATCAATGAAATCATAAACTTTAGAATATCCTATTTTCTAAGAATTTTTCTTTTATCACTAACTGAAATTTTACACAGGTTAATTATCTGCTTGAAGCTTCCTTTTTTGATATATTAAAAACACATAAGTGTTTCTTTATCCATTTGCAAAATCATTTAAGGACTCTGTTCCACTGCCATAACCAAACCTATACTTAATCTACAGAGGAGAGTTCCTGCAATGAAAATTCTTTCCTAGACCTTTACCATGAATTTCTCCAAATGAACTTTCATCCTTAGCTTTTAATAATTGACCCTAACTGCATCCAACTTCCAACCTACTCCTCAACTACTTCCAGTATGGTTTCTGAACACAGCACTCCACTGAAACTGTTATTTGTAGCAATTATTTCTTGCAACTGTAGCTGCTATTTCTTTAAGTTTCAAGGAAGTGTAGCTCATATTATTTGCAAGTTTTGTTGTAATTTGTCACTGTCAATCACTTCTTCTACTTAGGTTGCTATAAACACATTGTCTGCACAATATCCACACTCCTGGTTTTTGTTTTGCCCTTCTGGTTTCTCCTTTATAAGAACCTCTTCCCCTACTCATCTTTATAACGTTGCTATTTCTCACACTTCACCCCTACATCATCTTCTGCTTATCTATGACTTTTTTGTGGAAATTGTGAAATCTCTTGATGTCAATTTATCACTTAAAATGTGATAATTCAAATGTTACATATTTGATACGATCTCTTTCAATGCTTCCCTTGTAGCTCAGTGGGTAAAGAATCTGCCTACAGGGCAGGAGACCCGGGATCAATCCCTGGGTTGGAAAAATCCCCTGGAGAAGGAAATGGCAACCACTCCAGTATCCTTGCCTGGAAAATCTCATGGACAGAGGAGCCTGGTGGGCTGCAGTCCATGGGGTCACAAAGAGTCAGGCACAACTGAGCAACTAACACACTTTAACACACACTTTCAATGCTAAACATCATCACCTGGCAATTTCACATTCATTCAAAGTACACATGTTTAAAATGGAATACCATCTCAATTGCACCTCTGTTCATTCTCTGCCTTATTCCATGTTTGGTATTCAGTTCAGTTCAGTCCCTCAGTCATGTCTGACTCTTTGCAACCCCATAGACTGCAGCACACCAGGCTTCCCTATCATCAACTCCTGGAGCTTGCTCAAACTCAAGTCCATCAAGTTGGTGATGCCATCCAACCATCTCATCCTCTGTCATCCCCTTCTCCTCCTGCCTTCAATCTTGCCCAGCATCAGGGTCTTTTCCAATGAGTCAGTTCTTTGTATCAGGTGGCCAAAGTATTGGCATTTCACCTTCAGCATCAGTCCTTCCAGTGAATATTCAGGACTGATTCCTTTACGATTGACTGGTTTGATCTCCATGCAGTCCAAGGGACTCTCAAGAGTCTTCTCCAACACCACAGATCAAAAGCATCAATTCTTTTTTTTTTTTTTTATTGGGAGGCTAATTACTTTACAATATTGTAGTGGTTTTTGTCATACATTGACATAAATCAGCCATGGATTTACAAGTATTCCCCATCCTGATCCCCCCTCCCACCTCCCTCTCCACCTGATTCCTCTGGGTCTTCCCAGTGCACCAGGCCCGAGCACTTGTCTCGTGCATCCAGCCTGGGCTGGTGATCTGTTTCACCCTAGAAGGTATACATGTTTCGATGCTGTTCTCTCGAAACATCCCACCCTCGCCTTCTCCCACAGAGTCCAAAATTCTGTTCTCTACATCTGTGTCTCTTTTTCTGTTTTGCATATAGGGTTATCATTACCATCTTTCTAAATTCCATATATATGCGTTAGTATACTGTATTGGTCTTTATCTTTCTGGCTTACTTCACTCTGTAAAAAGCATCAATTCTTTAGCACCCAGCTTTCTTTATAGTCCAACTCTCACATCCATACGTGACTACTGGAAAAACCATAGCTTTGACTAGATGGACTTTGATTGGCAGAGTATTGTCTCTGCTTTTGATATGCTATCTAGGTTGGTAATAGCTTTTCTTCCAAGGAGCAAGCATCTTTTAATTTCATGGCTGCAATCACCATCTGCAGTGATTTTTGAAGCCCCAAGAAATAAAATCTCTCACTGCTTCCATTGTTTCCCCATCTATTTGCCATGAAGTGATGGGACCAGATGTCCTCATCTTAGTTTTTTGAATGTTGAGTTTTAAACCAGTTTTTTCCACTCTCCTCTTTCACTTTCAAAGGGGCTATTTAGTTCCTTTTCATATTCTGCCATAATGGTGGTCATATGCATATCTGAGGTTATTAATCCATATTTGTTGTACTAAAACCAAAAGTTAGTGTTGACTGACCTATATTAACAACTGAGATCAAGCTAGAATTTTCTTAGTGTAACCCTATCTTGAAAGTCTATTGACACTGCAAGCACTTTCATTTAATTCTGTAGTTTCCCTGATTCACACAGGGGAAGCTCTATCTTTGCTGGTCTTGGAGTAACGGAGAGTGGCTCTAGAAGAACACCATTGTGAGAGTCAGGTACTGTAGCATGTTAGATAGACTACCGTCCAGAAAGCAGTTCTCCCTAACCATCTGCTCTGTTCCACTCCTCGTGATTCCACCTGTTTGCTATAACTGGCATTTAGTGACTTGTTCCTCTGTGTTCTGTTTAGACTCTTCTAAGCAGTCTCCTAATCTCTCAAACCACAGTTTAAGACCTATGGGATCTTAAATTTAGACCTATGGTCTAAAAAGTCACAGATAAGCAGAAGATGAAGTAGGGGTGAAGTGTGAGAAATAGCAACGTTATAAAGATGAGTAGGGGAAGAGGTTCTTATAAAGGAGAAATGAGAAGGGCAGAACAAAACCCAGGAGTATGGATATTGTGCAGACAATGCGTTTATAGCAACCTAAGTAGAAAAAGTGGTTGACAGTGACAAATTGCAACAAAACTTGCAAATAATATGAGCTACACTTTGTTGAAACTTAAAGAAATTGCAGCTACAATTCCAAGAAATAAAATTAAGACCTATGGGTCTTAAACTTAAGTTTTGTCGCACCTTATATCACATCCTATTCAAAAATCTCATTTTATGTAATAACCACAGAACTGACAGATTCTGAGATACAAAATTAATTCAAGATAACATTTACCCTTAGACCTAGATCAGTGTATATTGTATAATATGTGGAATCAATTTAATAACTACTCTGACACTTCTAACTTTTGACATATCCCTTACTCTAATTCCAGGGATTCTTGTTGGTTTTTGCATTTTGTGGATGAAACGTTCTAGGTGACTCTTGTTTTATTTATTTATTTTGTTATTTACTTCTATACTTTATAATTTTTAGTTTTATTTTTGACTGTGCTTTGTTCCTTGTTTTGTGTATAGTTCTAGTGGCAACGGAGGTGATGGAATTCCAGTCGAGCTATTTCAAATCCTGAAAGATGATGCTGTGAAAGTGCTGCAGTCAATACGCCAGAAAATTTGGAAAACTCAGCAGGGGCCACAGGACTGGAAAAGGTCGGTTTTCACTTCAATCCCAAAGAAAGGCAATCCCAAAGAATGCTCAAACTACCACACAATTGCACTCATCTCACACGCTAGTGAAGTAACGCTCAAAATTCTCCAAGTCGGGCTTCAGCAATACGTGAACCAAGAACTTCCAGATGTTTAAGCTGATTTTAGAAAAGGCAGAGGAACCAGAGATCAAATTGCCAACATCCACTGGATCATTAAAAAAGCAAGAGAGTTCCAGAAAGACATCTATTTCTGCTTTATTGACTATGCCAAAGCCTTTGACTGTGTGGATCTCAATAAACTGTGGAAAATTCTGAAAGATATGGGAATACCAGACCACCTGGCCTGCCTCTTGAGAAACCTGTATGCAGGTCAGGAAGCAACAGTTAGAACTGGACATGGAACAACAGACTGGTTCCGAATAGGAAAAAGAGTATGTCAAGGCTGTATTTTATCACCCTGCTTATTTAACTTATATGCAGAGTACATCATGAGAAACGCTGGGCTGGAAGAAGCACAAGCTGGAATCAAGATTGCCAGGAGAAATATCAATAACCTCAGGTATGCAGATGACACCACCTTTATGCCAGAAAGTGAAGAAGAACTAAAGAGCCTCTTGATGAAAGTGAAAGAGGAGAGTAAAAAAGTTGGCTTAAAACTCAACATTCAGAAAACTAAGATCATGGCATCTGGTCCCATCACTTCATGGGAAATAGATGGGGAAACAGTGGAAACAGTGTCAGACTTTATTTTGGGGGGGCTCCAAAATCACTGCAGATGGTGACTGCAGCCATGAAATTAAAAGAGGCTTACTTCTTGAAAGGAAAGTTATGACCAACCTAGATACCATATTAAAAAGCAGAGACATTACTTTACCAACAAAGGTCCATCTAGTCAAGGCTATGGTTTTTCCAGTAGTCATGTATGAATGTGAGAGTTGGACTGTGAAGAAATCCGAGTACCGAAAAATTGATGCTTTTGAACTGTGGTGTTGGAGAAGACTCTTGAGAGTCCCTTAGACAGAAAGGAGGTCCAACCGGTCCATCCTGAAGGAGATCAGTCCTGGGTATTCATTGGAAGGACTGATGCTAAAGCTGAAACTCCAGTACTTTGGCCATCTCATGTGAAGAGTTGACTCATTGGAAAAGACCCTGATGTTGGGAGGGATTGGGGGCAGGAAGAGAAGGGGGCGACAGAGGATGAGATGGCTGGATGTTATCATCGACTCGATGGGCATGAGTTTGAGTAAACTCCGGGAGTTGGTGATGGACAGGGAGGCCTGGCTGCGATTCATGGGGTCGCAGTGAGTCGGACACGACTGAGCGACTGAACTGAACTGACGTTGCGGTGCATGAGGGCTACACTCTAGTTGCAGTTTCAGGGTTTTCCTGGTGGTGGCTTCTCTTTGCAGAGTGTGGGCTCGAGATCGTGGGCTCTGTAGCTGTGGTGAATGGGTTTGGTTGACTGGTGGCATGTGGAACCTCCCCAGACCAGGGGTGGAACATCGTCCCTTCGTTGGGGCTGCTGCTGCTGCTGCTAAGTCACGGCAGTGTGTCAGACTCTGCGACCCCATAGACGGCAGTCCACCAGGAGATCTCATAACCAGTGGGCCCCCAGGAAGTCCACCAGGTGGCTCTCAAACGGCACTAGAACCTCTCCACTCAGCACACGGAAAGCTCTTGCATCAAGGCCGGAAGGTAAACACTGTTTGGCAGAGAAATAGCTTTCCTTTCATGCCTTCAGTTCATGCTCCTTCAGAACACCTGACGGTGAAATAACACCCCCAGAGACTCAGGACTACGGTTCTGGATTTGGACCAACAACTGCTCTGTGGTTGTTCCTCAGGCAACACCAACTAACACACTAACATCTACTGAAGTGATTTTGCTCCCCAAAGTTTGACCAAGGCCATCAATAAATTTTTTAAAGATAAAAACATAGTTTCCGTTAGAAGTTCCAATTACCTGGCTTGGGACAGCATCACTTGATTGCTTTAACACATTCCTTTCCTGCAGAAGTGGGAGCTACTCATGAGACCATTTCCTCTAGTAAACCTCCCAGAGTTTATAGATTCCATTAAAGAGGGTGAGGGCAGACTGTTTAAAAACCTATTTCAGGATGAGCTGGGGTCTCTTCCAAATAGGTGAGCATCACATATGTAACAATAAACTAAACAAATATAACAACAGATTAAATCATCAGGATAATTAAAGAGAACAACAGACTCAGATTACAGAAAAGGATTGCAGATACAATCCACTTGTCTCTTTTTTCTTCAGTCTTGAGACACCTATTTGGTGACTTTCACAACTCTAGAAACTTCAGACTCTGTCCTTGCTCATAAATATCTTGAAAAATAAATTATCACTATTGTTTGATTGATCCCTCTTTACTTCTCTTGCCTTTTAGAGAACAGAATGTTTTAAAGAGTGCAAGGATCTTAATCATATCAGGAAATTATGTTCAATGCAAGACTGCTTCTGATGTCCTTCATTGCATCTATTTTTAAGTTGCCTGATATTTGTTAGCTCAAACCCCAGTCTCATCAGTTATCCTTGATCAATTCGAAATTATGAAATCAGGTTCCTTTTAATCAAAATTTAGTTAATTATTTATTTGTGTGGTGTGTGTGTGTCAGTCACTTAGGTGTGTCGGACTCTTTGAGACCCCGTGAACTGTGGCCCACCAGGCTCCTCTGTCCATCGAATTCTCCAGGCAAGAACACTGAAGTGGGCTGCCATTCCCTTCTCCAGACAGTCTTTCAAACCCTGGGCTTGAACCCAGGCCTCTTGCATTGCAGGCAGATTCTTTACCAGCTGAGCCACCAGGGAATCCCTATTAACTACTTACATCTCTCTAATTGCCAAGACATAGCAAACTGTTTATAAGAGATAATAATTTTCTGTCTCTCAAAGACCAGAAATGTAGTGGTTTCAGTTGGCTATTTATCCCTGGACATCTTGAGGACTAGAAGGATGAAGAAAAACATTTTTTATAAACTTGTAACTGGACATCTGGTCACCCTCACTCATGGACCCACACTTACCTCACAGGCAGCTCTGAGATGACTCTAATTTATCCCATCCTATCGTTTCTAACATGTTGCCAAGGCTTTCCTGCCATGGCATTTGTGTTTCTTTGAAAGGTATTTGCTACTCCAGGGTTGGGAGGAATATCAGGAACTCTCTCCAGTTTGGATAGACATGATAGTCAACCTTCCTGGCAAACTTAGGATTTCTGACCCTAACAAGATTCACATTTGTTTTATGTGCCAAACAGGAAACCAAGTAAACAAACATGAGTCCTAAATGAATTAGGTTTTAGTCAATTATGAACCTGTTGTGTAGTCTTCTGGGAAAAATTTTGAAATGTGCAACCTGGGGCCCTCAGAGAACTGACGATTTCACAGTGACATTCAACACAGAACTTTCACTTAAAATAAACGTAAAATGATAAAGTGCAAGCCTAACTTTTCTTCTTCTTGTCCAATAATAACATCTACAGCTGCTGATAGCTGCTCACAGAATGCATTTACCCTTTGCTCCTTGTAACTTAAAATTACCCTAATTGTTATTTATTATAAATTAGATATGGGTTTTGTTTTATTTCTTGCTATTCTTGGTATATTTCTCTTGGTTTTATTTATACTTTCTCATGTTATTTTTCTTAATTTTGAAAGTTTCATATGACATAAAACTTACCATCTCAACTACCTAAAAGGTACAATTCAGTAGTATTAAGTACATTCCTATCATTGTAGAAGGGAATGGCAAACCCACTCCAGTATCCTTGCCTAGAGAATTCAGTGGACAGAGGAGCTGATGGGCTAAGTCCACGGGGTTGCTAAGAGTCAGACAAGACTGAATGATTAACACTTTCTCTTTTCATTTTATCATTATGTATTATCTTTAATATTTTAACACATATATCTAACTCTGCTTATTTTTATAATATATAGTAATTACTATTTATTAAAAATTATAAAATAACCACTAGTTATCCAAAGTTGATATTTGATATAAAATAAATTAACAAAATAGAAAAGTTAAACTTCAATATGAAAACCAATCTTAATATCTCACATTACAATATTCCAGATATCTCCTATGTACATATATTTTTATTAATTGGTTATTTATTTACAAGTTGTGTTTCAAGCTACTTAATAAAAAGTTTTAAATAAGCTACTTGGTACCTCAATAATTATAAATTTACATCATCATTTGGGAAACTATATAATATTTCTCTTGGGGCATTCCATCATAATTTGAAATTAGTTCTAACAATTGAATCTTTGTTATTTCTAAACAAAAATTTTTTGTATTAAAAAAATGACTACCTCAAGTTGATATTATGCTAGATAATTTTACATTTTTTTAATAAATGTATGTAGTTTCTTTCTAAATAAACTGTCAACTGTGATGCAAAAAGCATTTTTCACAAATATCTTTCAGTTTTCTATATTCCCTAGAAGTGAACGCTATTGCTATTACTTCTGCGTATATTGACATATTGCCTGTTGTGTGGGTTGTAACTATTTTCCCCAGCTTTTTATTGGTCTTCAGTTTGTTTTTGTGGAGTTTCCTGAAATAGAATCTCATGTTACATTTCAGAAAAAATTCACATTTTTCTGATTAGGACATTTTTCATATCTATTTTTATATGTTATACTTTTAAATGAGATAATATATTTTACTGTTTATTTTGGCTTAATAATATAGTCGAATATTTTAATTTTAATTTTCATAGTTTTCTTTTGAAATTGCTCATTCTTTTAATATCTTCTGAAAAGAATTTACCTGTGTTTGTATTATGTGTGACTACACTCAATACATATTTGTTTTTCTCATATTATTTTTATAACTTTGACTAAATGCATATAAAATAAAATTTACTATCTCAGCTTCTTTAAGGGAACAATGCGATAGTATTAAGTACATTTTTATTGCTGTGTATTACCCTTAATATGTTAACACACATATTCAATGTTGTGTTTTTCTTTTAATGTCCACAAATAATTGATTTCTAGAGCATGGTTTCAAACAGGACTGTAACTTAGCCTGATTTTTGTCTTTTTCTTGTTTTGGACTAATTTGAAGTATACTGTTGACCATGTCTTATGTTGAATGTTAATGCTTTCTTTTTATTATCAGCATTAGTTCAGATTTAAGAGTAAGCGTTATTCATCTTTTTAACACTGTACTCCTGTTATTGAATAGAGTTTCCTGTGCTGTGCAGTAGGTACTCATTAGTTATTTATTCATAATGTGTATATATGTTGATCCCAATATCTTAATTCATCCCACCACCCCTTCCACCCATGATATCTATACATTTGTGTTCTACACCTATGTCTCCATTTCTGCTTTGTGAATAATTTCATCTGTAACATTTTTCTAGATTCCACATACAAGTGACATTAGCATTTGTTTTTCTCTTTCTGACATACTTCACTTTGTATGACAGTCTCTAGGTCCATCTATGTCTTTGCAAATGGCACTGTTTTGTTCCTTTTTTGGGCTGAGTAATATTCCATTGTATGTGTATGTATAAGTGCGTATATGTATATGTATGTATACATATATATATATACATATGTATGTATATGTATATATATATATACACACCATATCTTCTTTTCCCATTCCTCTCTTGATGGACATTTGGGTCACTTCCATGCCCTGGCTATTGTAAATAGTGCTGCAGTGAATATTCAGGTGCACATATCTTCTTTAGTTATGATTTTCTCCAAGTTTGTGGCCAGGAATGGAATTGCTGGATCATAAGTTAGTTTCATTTTTAGTTTTTTGAGGAACCTCCATATTGTTCTCCATAGTGACTATATCAATTTACATTCCCACCAATAGTGTAGGTGCATTCTGTTTTCTCCACACTCTCTCCAGCATATAAGGTTTGTAGAATTTTTTATTGTTAGCATTCTAACTCATGTGATAGCTCAGTTGGTAAAGAATGTGCCTGCAATGCAGGAGTCCCTGGTTCGATTACTGGGTTGGGAAGAGCCACTGGAGGAGGGATAGACTACTCACTCCAGTATTCTTGGGCTTTCCTTGTGGCTCAGCTGGTAAGAATCCACCTGCAATACAGGAGACCTGGGTTCGATCCCTGGGTTGGGAAGATCCCCTGGAGAAGGGAAAGGCTACCCACTCCAGTATTCTGGCCTGGAGAATTCCCTGGACTGTACAGTCCATGGGGTCGCAAAGAGTCAGACACGACTGAGCAACTTTCACTTTCACTTTTCTGACTGGTGTGAAGTGATACCTCACTATAGTTTTGATTTGCATTTCTATAATACTTCAGAATGGTGAGCATATTTTTCATATGTTTGTTGACCTTCTGTATCTCTTCATTGGAGAAATGTCTATTTAGCTCTTTTGGCCATTTTTGCATAGGATATTTGTTTGTATTCGTAAGGTGCTGCATGCACTGTTTCTATATTTTGGATATCAATCCCTTTTCAGTTGCTTTGTTTGCAAATATTTTCTCCAATTCTAACTGTTGTATATTTGTTCTATTTATGGTTTTCATTATTATCCAAAGGATTTTAAGTTTCATTAGATTCCATTTATTTATTTTGTTTTATTGTAATTTTTATTATTCAAGGAGATGGGTCAAAAATGATCTTTTGTGATTTGTGTCAAAGAGTGTTCTGCCTCTGACTGGCCTTCCATCTAGGTCTTTAGTCCATTTTGATTACACAAGCCTCTTATCCTTATCCATCAGAGGGCAGACAGAGTGGAAGCCACAATATATCAATGTAATACAGAACAATAGAAATGTACTTAATACTGCTGAAATGTACCCTTAATGGAGCTGAATTGGTAAATTTTATGTTATATCTATTTTATCAAAATTATAAAAAGGAAAATGAAAAAGCATAAGCAAAACCAAAAATATTTGCTGAGAGTAATCACAAATAAAATAAGCTTGTATCTAGTTTGTAATATATAACAATTACTTAAGATAAAGGCTTCCCTGATGGCTCAGTGGTAAAGAATCCACCTGCCAATGCAGGGTTCCGTCCCTGAGTTGGGAAGATCCCCTGGAGAAGTAAATGGCAACCCATCCCAGTATTCTTGCCTGGGTAAACCCATGGACAGAGGAGCATGATAGTCCATGGGGCCCCAAAAGTGTTGCACATGACTTATTGACTGAACAACAGCAACAAAGATAAAATTAAGTTAGGGGTAATTGTATCCTGAGAGCAGCACTTAACAGCTATAGATGTTATTAAACAAGATGAAGGAAAGACAGGCTTGAGCTTTATCATTTTGTTTGTATTTTGTGTGAAAGTCCTTTGTTAAATGCCATTGCAGATTCTTCGCTTCTCTGAGGACACTGTCCCTGCTGCTGCTTGTTTCAGGATCTTTGCCAGAAAAATACACAAAGCATTCATAGTGATTTTTTTTTTTTTAATTTTTTTATTTTTCAGTGGGTTTTGTTATACATTGATGTGAATCAGCCATAGAGTTACACGAATTCCCCATCCCGGTCTCCCATCCCACCTCCCTCTCCACCCGATTCCTCTGGATCCTCCCAGCCCAACAGGCCCGAGCACTTGATACATGCTATTCTTTCGAAACTTCCCACCCTCCCCTTCTCCCACAGAGTTCAAAAGTCTGTTCTGTACTTCTGCGTCTCTTCTTCTGCCCTGCATATAGGGCCATTGTTACCATCTTTCTAAATTCCGTATATATGTGTTAGTATACTGTAATGTTCTTTATCTTTCTGGCTCACCTCACTCTGTATAATGGGCTCCAGTTTCATCCATCTCATTAGAACTGATTCAAATGAATTCTTTTTAACGGCTGAGTAATATTCCATGGTGTATATGTACCATAGCTTCCTTATCCATTCATCTGCTGATGGGCATCTAGGTTGTTTCCATGTCCTGGCTATTATAAACAGTGCTGCGATGAACATTGGGGTGCACGTGTCTCTTTCAGATCTAGATTCCTCAGTGTGTATGCCCAGAAGTGGTATTGCTGGGTCATATGGCAGTTCTATTTCCAGTTTTTTAAGAAATCTCCACACTGTTTTCCATAGTGGCTGTACTAGTTTGCATTCCCACCAACAGTGTAAGAGGGTTCCCTTTTCTCCACACCCTCTCCAGCATTTATTGCTTGTAGACTTTTGGATAGCAGCCATCCTGACTGGCGTGTAATGGTACCTCATTGTGGTTTTGATTTGCATTTCTCTGATGATGAGTGATGTGGAGCATCTTTTCATGTGTTTGTTAGCCATCTGTATGTCATCTTTGGAGAAATGTCTGTTTAGTTCTTTGGCCCATTTTTTGATTGGGTCATTTATTTTTCTGGAATTGAGCTTCAGGAGTTGCTTGTATATTTTTGAGATTAATCCTTTGTCTGTTTCCTCATTTGCTATTATTTTCTCCCAATCTGAGGGCTGTCTTTTCACCTTACTTATAGTTTCCTTTGTTGTGCAAAAGCTTTTAAGTTTCATTAGGTCCCATTTGTTTATTTTTGCTTTTATTTCCAATATTCTGGGAGGTGGGTCATAGAAGATCTTGCTGTGATTTATGTCAGAGAGTGTTTTGCCTATGTTCTCCTCTAGGAGTTTTATAGTTTCTGGTCTTACGTTTAGATCTTTAATCCATTTTGAGTTTATTTTTGTGTATGGTGTTAGAAAGTGTTCTAGTTTCATTCTTTTACAAGTGGCTGACCAGTTTTCCCAGCACCACTTGTTAAAGAGATTGTCTTTTTTCCATTGTATGTCCTTGCCTCCTTTGTCAAAGATAAGGTGTCCATAGGTTCGTGGATTTATCTCTGGGCTTTCTATTCTGTTCCATTGATCTATATTTCTGTCTTTGTGCCAGTACCATACTGTCTTGATGACTGTGGCTTTGTAGTAGAGTCTGAGGTCAGGCAGGTTGATTCCTCCAGTTCCATTCTTCTTTCTCAAGATTACTTTGGCTATTCGATGTTTTTTGTATTTCCATACAAATTGTGAAATTATTTGTTCTAGTTCTGTGAAAAATACCGTTGGTAGCTTGATAGGGATTGCATTGAATCTATAGATTGCTTTGGGTAGAATAGCCATTTTGACAATATTGATTCTTCCAATCCATGAACACGGTATGTTTCTCCATCTGTTTGTGTCCTCTTTGATTTCTTTCATCAATGTTTTATAGTTTTCTGTGTATAGGTCTTTTGTTTCTTTAGGTGGATATACTCCTAAGTATTTTATTCTTTTTGTTGCAATGGTGAATGGTATTGTTTCCTTAATTTCCCTTTCTGTTTTTTCATTGTTAGTATATAGGAATGCAAGGGATTTCTGTGTGTTAATTTTATATCCTGCAACTTTACTATATTCATTGATTAGCTCTACTAATTTTCTGGTGAGTCTTTAGGGTTTTCTATGTAGAGGATCATGTCATCTGCAAACAGCGAGAGTTTCACTTCTTCTTTTCCTATCTGGATTCCTTTTACGTCTTTTTCTGCTCTGATTGCTGTGGCCAAAACTTCCAACACTATGTTGAATAGTAGTGGTGAGAGTGGGCATCCTTGTCTTGTTCCTGATTTCAGAGGAAATGCTTTCAATTTTTCACCATTGAGGGTGATGCTTGCTGTGGGTTTGTCATATATAGCTTTTATTATGTTGAGGTATGTTCCTTCTATTCCTGCTTTCTGGAGAGTTTTAATCATAAATGAGTGTTGAATTTTGTCAAAGGCTTTCTCTGCATCTATTGAGATAATCATATGGTTTTTATCTTTCAATTTGTTAATGTGGTGTATTACGTTGATCGATTTGCGGATATTAAAGAATCCTTGCATTCCTGGGATAAAGCCCACTTGGTCATGGTGTATGATTTTTTTAATATGTTGTTGGATTCTGTTTGCTAGAATTTTGTTAAGGATTTTTGCATCTATGTTCATCAGTGATATTGGCCTGTAGTTTTCTTTTTTTGTGGCATCTTTGTCTGGTTTTGGAATTAGGGTGATGGTGGCCTCATAGAATGAGTTTGGAAGTTTACCTTCATCTGCAATTTTCTGGAAGAGTTTGAGTAAGATAGGTGTTAGCTCTTCTCTAAATTTTTGGTAGAATTCAGCTGTGAAGCCATCTGGTCCTGGGCTTTTGTTTGCTGGAAGATTTTTTATTACAGTTTCGATTTCCTTGCTTGTGATGGGTCTGTTAAGATCTTCTATTTCTTCCTGGTTCAGTTTTGGAAAGTTATACTTTTCTAAGAATTTCTCCATTTCATCCAAGTTGTCCATTTTATTGGCATAGAGCTGCTGGTAGTAGTCTCTTATGATCCTTTGGATTTCAGTGTTGTCTGTTGTGATCTCACCCTTTTCATTTCTTATTTTGTTAATTTGGTTCTTCTCTCTTTGTTTCTTAATGAGTCTTGCTAATGGTTTGTCAATTTTGTTTATTTTTTCAAAAAACCAGCTTTTAGCTTTGTTGATTTTTGCTATGGTCTCTTTAGTTTCTTTTGCATTTATTTCTGCCATAATTTTTAAGGTTTCTTTCCTTCTGCTAACCCTGGGGTTCTTCTTTTCTTCCTTCTCTAATTGCTTTAGGTGTAGAGTTAGGTTTTTTATTTGGCTTTTTTCTTGTTTCTTGAGGTAAGCCTGTAATGCTACGAACCTTCCCCTTAGCACTGCTTTTACAGTGTCCCATAGGTTTTGGGCTGCTGTGTTTTCATTTTCATTCGTTTCTATACATATTTTGATTTCTTTTTTGATTTCTTCTATGATTTGTTGGTTATTCAGAAGCGTGTTATTTAGCCTCCATATGTTTGAATTTTTAACAATTTTTTTTCCTGTAATTGAGATCTAATCTTACTGCACTGTGATCAGAAAAGATGACTGGAATGATTTCAATTTTTTTGAATTTTCCAAGACCAGATTTATGGCCCAGGATGTGATCTATTCTGGAGAAGGTTCCGTGTGCACTTGAGAAAAAGGTGAAGTTGACTGTTTTGAGGTGAAATGTCCTATAGATATCAATTAGGTCTAACTGGTCCATTGTATCATTTAAGGTTTGTGTTTCCTTATTGATTTTCTGTTTAATTGATCTATCCATAGTTGTGAGTGGAGTATTAAAGTCTCCCACTATTATTGTGTTACTATTAATTTCCTCTTTCATACTTGTTAGCGTTTGCCTTACATATTGTGGTGCTCCTATGTTGGGTTCATATATAATTGTTATATCTTCTTCTTGGATTGATCCTTTGATCATTATGTAGTGTCCTTCTTTGTCTTTTTTCACATCCTTTATTTGAAAGTCTATTTTATCTGATATGAGTATTGCGACTCCTGCTTTCTTTTGGTCTCCGTTTGCGGGAAATATTTTTTTCCAGCCCTTCACTTTTAGTCTGTATGTGTCTCTGGTTTTGAGGTGGGTCTCTTGTAGACAGCATATATAGGGGTCTTGTTTTTGTATCCATTCAGCCAATCTTTGTCTTTTGGTTGGGGCATTCAACCCATTTACATTTAAGGTAATTATTGATAGGTGTGGACCCGTTGCCATTTACTTTGTTGTTTTGGGTTCACGTTTTTACAACCTTTCTGCATTTCCTGTCTAGAGAAGATCCTTTATCATTTGTTGAACAGCTGGTTTGGTGGTGCTGAATTCTCTCAGCTTTTGCTTGTCTGTAAAGCTTTTGAATTCTCCTTCATATCTGAATGAGATCATTGCTGGGTACAGTATTCTAGGTTGTAGGTTATTCTCTTTCATTACTTTCAGTATGTCCTGCCATTCCCTTCTGGCCTGGAGGGTTTCTGTTGATAGATCAGCTGTTATCCTTATAGGAATCACTTTGTGTGTTATTTGTTGTTTCTCCCTTGCTGCTTTTAGTATTTGTTCTTTGTGTTTGATCTTTGTAAATTTGATTAATATGTGTCTTGGGGTGTTTCACCTTGGGTTTATCCTGTTTGGGACTCTCTGGGTTTCTTGGACTTGGGTGGCTATTTCCTTCCCCATTTTAGGGAAGTTTTCAGCTATTATCTCCTCGAGTATTTTCTCATGGCCTTTCTTTTTGTCTTCTTCTTCTGGGACTCCTATGATTCGAATATTGGGGTGTTTCACATTGTCCCAGAGGTCCCTGAGATTGTCCTCATTTCTTTTGATCCTTTTTTCTTTTTTCCTCTCTGCTTCATTTATTTCCACCATTCTATTTTCTACCTCACTTATCCTATCTTCTGTCTCCGTTATTCTACTCTTGGTTCCCTCCAGAGTGTTTTTTTTTTTTTTTTTCTCCTTTAATTTTTTTTTTTTTTTTTAATTTTATTTTACTTTTTCCGTGGGTTTTGTCATACATTGATGTGAATCAGCCATAGAGTTACACGAATTCCCCATCCCGGTCTCCCATCCCACCTCCCTCTCCACCCGATTCCTCTGGATCCTCCCAGCCCAACAGGCCCGAGCACTTGACTCATGCCTCCCACCTGGGCTGGTGGTCTGTTTCACCACAGATAATATACATGCTGTTCTTTCGAAACATCCCACCCTCCCCTTCTCCCACAGAGTTCAAAAGTCTGTTCTGTACTTCTGCGTCTCTTCTTCTGCCCTGCATATAGGGCCATCGTTACCATCTTTCTAAATTCCATATACATGTGTTAGTATACTGTAATGTTCTTTATCTTTCTGGCTCACCTCACCCTCCAGAGTGTTTTTGATCTCATTCATTGCATTATTCACTTTTAATTGACTCTTTTTTATTTCTTCTAGGTCTTTATTAAACATTTCTTGCATCTTTTCAATCTTTGTCTCCAGGCTATTTATCTGTAACTCCATTTTGCTTTCAAGATTTTGGATTATTTTTATTATCATTATTCTAAATTCTAACCTGTGATTTTAAACTTCCTTATTGATAAAAGCTTTTTTGAAATTCTAAATATTTATATTTATTTTTTACTTTAAAATAAACTTTGAGGTTTTGAGAATTTTTTCTCTGTTAAACTCAGAAATAGTATTTTCTTCTTTTTAGTATTATTTCTCTCAATTTATAGACATTGTTTGGAGAAATTATATACAATCTTTTCAGCACTGGGAATGAAACGTTCATAGTGATATTATGATGAGATTTTCTCAAACAACAAATTCAATTTTTTTATGTTTGTAATTCTAAGGGCTTCCCAAATGGCATGAGTAGCAAAGAACCTGCTTGTCAATGCAGGAGACAAAAGAGCCATGGGTTTGATCCCTTATTCAGGAAGGTTCCCTGAGGAGGACATGTCAACCCACTCTAGTATTCTTGCCTGGAGAATCCCCTGGACAGAGGGGCCTAGAGTGGACAGTTCACAGGGTTGCAAAGAGTCAAACATGACTGAAACGATCAGCACACACACACAGAGTTGACTTCATCAGGGTCAGTGAAGAATGGAAGACCAAATCTAGTTCAAGAAGAGAAAAAATAGGATACACATAAGAAAATTGTTTAGGGATCTTATCAACATTACCCTAGTTCTTTGAAACTGATAAAATTGTTTTGACTAAATCATTAAAGGCATGTTTCACTTGTTTGTTCCTCAGAGTATAAATAAATGGGTTTAACATGGGTGAAATGGAAGTCGTGAGTATTACTACTCGCTGATTAATAGACAATTCATCTTTTGATGAAGGTTTGACATAGACAAAGATGCAGCTGCCATAGGTGATAGAAACCACAATAAAGTGGGAAGAACAGGTGGAAAAGGCTTTTGTCCTTTGCTGGGCGGAGGGGAATCTTAGAATTGTTCTGATGATAAGCATGTAGGACAAAACCACACATATGAGAGTCATGATAAAGACCAACACAGAGCCAACAAGGGTCATCTCCTCAATGATCCATGGATCTGAGCATGAGATCTTCAGGAGTGGATAAACGTCACAGAAGAAGTGATCAATGACAGAGTCACAGAACTGCAGGTTCAGTCCCAAGCAAAATGGTGGAAACATGATCAAGAAAGTGGTCATCCAACAGGAGAAGATAAGCATTTTGCAGAACCTGTGGCTCATGATGGTCATGTAATGCAGGGGTTTGCAGATGGCTACATAGCGATCATAGGACATGGTGGCCAAGAGAAAAAACTCTGTCATTCCAAACACATAGGTAAAAAATAGTTGGGCTACACAAGCATTATAGGTAATGGACCTGTCACCTGTTGATATACTATACAAGAATCTAGGGATGCAGACAGAAGTGAATGAGATTTCTAAGAAGGAAAAGTTTTGGAGAAAATAGTACATCGCAGATTTAAGATGAGAATCCACTAATATGAGGGTGATGATGATCAGGTTTCCAGCTAAACTCAATATGTAGGTGATGAATAAAAGTGTGAAAATCAAAATCTGCATTTGTAAGTCATCTGTTAATCCCAGGAGGATGAAACTGACCACTGGTGTGTGGTTTCCCATTTCTGGTCTGGACTTCTGTCCAGTCTGCTTGTAACACTGTTGGAAGGAAAATCTGAGAAGAGGGTAAGAAAATGGTTTACATTTCACATGTAGATTTTGTTTAGATAAGTCAAGTCAAGCCATTTATATGTATCTTCTTTCTGAATAATGATCATTTTAATTAATTCATGATGTAAGCTCTGTTGGTATATCTGTGCTGGCTAGAAGCTTAGGTTCCAAATATTTTGGACTTCAAAATATGCTATGATGTACATTTTATATTGTAGTTCAGTGTATGGGCACACAAACAAAGCCCAAATATATATACAAAATATATCTACAACAAAAATTTCAATACCAACCCAAACATGCCTTGATCTCTGAGGTTTTCTATAAAATCTCTAAAAATATTGAATCATTATGCTGTATGTGTGAAACTAACATAATAGTGTAAATCAAATATACATCAATTTTAAAATAAACAAATAAATACAAATATCACAAAATCAATTTTATAGCGTGCTAAATGGTGATAATTGTACTTATAAAACACATTTCATTTTTTTTAGGGATTAGTTAAATCATATTGTTCAAGTAAAACATACATTTTCCATGATATCTCTTTAAAAGTGTGTCATACTTTTACTTATTTTGGAATTGATTTTTCTCATAGCAAACTTGTTCCCTAGGATCAATGAAATCATAAACTTTAGAATATCCTATTTTCTAAGAATTTTTCTTTTATCACTAACTGAAATTTTACACAGGTTAATTATCTGCTTGAAGCTTCCTTTTTTGATATATTAAAAACACATAAGTGTTTCTTTATCCATTTGCAAAATCATTTAAGGACTCTGTTCCACTGCCATAACCAAACCTATACTTAATCTACAGAGGAGAGTTCCTGCAATGAAAATTCTTTCCTAGACCTTTACCATGAATTTCTCCAAATGAACTTTCATCCTTAGCTTTTAATAATTGACCCTAACTGCATCCAACTTCCAACCTACTCCTCAACTACTTCCAGTATGGTTTCTGAACACAGCACTCCACTGAAACTGTTATTTGTAGCAATTATTTCTTGCAACTGTAGCTGCTATTTCTTTAAGTTTCAAGGAAGTGTAGCTCATATTATTTGCAAGTTTTGTTGTAATTTGTCACTGTCAATCACTTCTTCTACTTAGGTTGCTATAAACACATTGTCTGCACAATATCCACACTCCTGGTTTTTGTTTTGCCCTTCTGGTTTCTCCTTTATAAGAACCTCTTCCCCTACTCATCTTTATAACGTTGCTATTTCTCACACTTCACCCCTACATCATCTTCTGCTTATCTATGACTTTTTTGTGGAAATTGTGAAATCTCTTGATGTCAATTTATCACTTAAAATGTGATAATTCAAATGTTACATATTTGATACGATCTCTTTCAATGCTTCCCTTGTAGCTCAGTGGGTAAAGAATCTGCCTACAGGGCAGGAGACCCGGGATCAATCCCTGGGTTGGAAAAATCCCCTGGAGAAGGAAATGGCAACCACTCCAGTATCCTTGCCTGGAAAATCTCATGGACAGAGGAGCCTGGTGGGCTGCAGTCCATGGGGTCACAAAGAGTCAGGCACAACTGAGCAACTAACACACTTTAACACACACTTTCAATGCTAAACATCATCACCTGGCAATTTCACATTCATTCAAAGTACACATGTTTAAAATGGAATACCATCTCAATTGCACCTCTGTTCATTCTCTGCCTTATTCCATGTTTGGTATTCAGTTCAGTTCAGTCCCTCAGTCATGTCTGACTCTTTGCAACCCCATAGACTGCAGCACACCAGGCTTCCCTATCATCAACTCCTGGAGCTTGCTCAAACTCAAGTCCATCAAGTTGGTGATGCCATCCAACCATCTCATCCTCTGTCATCCCCTTCTCCTCCTGCCTTCAATCTTGCCCAGCATCAGGGTCTTTTCCAATGAGTCAGTTCTTTGTATCAGGTGGCCAAAGTATTGGCATTTCACCTTCAGCATCAGTCCTTCCAGTGAATATTCAGGACTGATTCCTTTACGATTGACTGGTTTGATCTCCATGCAGTCCAAGGGACTCTCAAGAGTCTTCTCCAACACCACAGATCAAAAGCATCAATTCTTTTTTTTTTTTTTTATTGGGAGGCTAATTACTTTACAATATTGTAGTGGTTTTTGTCATACATTGACATAAATCAGCCATGGATTTACAAGTATTCCCCATCCTGATCCCCCCTCCCACCTCCCTCTCCACCTGATTCCTCTGGGTCTTCCCAGTGCACCAGGCCCGAGCACTTGTCTCGTGCATCCAGCCTGGGCTGGTGATCTGTTTCACCCTAGAAGGTATACATGTTTCGATGCTGTTCTCTCGAAACATCCCACCCTCGCCTTCTCCCACAGAGTCCAAAATTCTGTTCTCTACATCTGTGTCTCTTTTTCTGTTTTGCATATAGGGTTATCATTACCATCTTTCTAAATTCCATATATATGCGTTAGTATACTGTATTGGTCTTTATCTTTCTGGCTTACTTCACTCTGTAAAAAGCATCAATTCTTTAGCACCCAGCTTTCTTTATAGTCCAACTCTCACATCCATACGTGACTACTGGAAAAACCATAGCTTTGACTAGATGGACTTTGATTGGCAGAGTATTGTCTCTGCTTTTGATATGCTATCTAGGTTGGTAATAGCTTTTCTTCCAAGGAGCAAGCATCTTTTAATTTCATGGCTGCAATCACCATCTGCAGTGATTTTTGAAGCCCCAAGAAATAAAATCTCTCACTGCTTCCATTGTTTCCCCATCTATTTGCCATGAAGTGATGGGACCAGATGTCCTCATCTTAGTTTTTTGAATGTTGAGTTTTAAACCAGTTTTTTCCACTCTCCTCTTTCACTTTCAAAGGGGCTATTTAGTTCCTTTTCATATTCTGCCATAATGGTGGTCATATGCATATCTGAGGTTATTAATCCATATTTGTTGTACTAAAACCAAAAGTTAGTGTTGACTGACCTATATTAACAACTGAGATCAAGCTAGAATTTTCTTAGTGTAACCCTATCTTGAAAGTCTATTGACACTGCAAGCACTTTCATTTAATTCTGTAGTTTCCCTGATTCACACAGGGGAAGCTCTATCTTTGCTGGTCTTGGAGTAACGGAGAGTGGCTCTAGAAGAACACCATTGTGAGAGTCAGGTACTGTAGCATGTTAGATAGACTACCGTCCAGAAAGCAGTTCTCCCTAACCATCTGCTCTGTTCCACTCCTCGTGATTCCACCTGTTTGCTATAACTGGCATTTAGTGACTTGTTCCTCTGTGTTCTGTTTAGACTCTTCTAAGCAGTCTCCTAATCTCTCAAACCACAGTTTAAGACCTATGGGATCTTAAATTTAGACCTATGGTCTAAAAAGTCACAGATAAGCAGAAGATGAAGTAGGGGTGAAGTGTGAGAAATAGCAACGTTATAAAGATGAGTAGGGGAAGAGGTTCTTATAAAGGAGAAATGAGAAGGGCAGAACAAAACCCAGGAGTATGGATATTGTGCAGACAATGCGTTTATAGCAACCTAAGTAGAAAAAGTGGTTGACAGTGACAAATTGCAACAAAACTTGCAAATAATATGAGCTACACTTTGTTGAAACTTAAAGAAATTGCAGCTACAATTCCAAGAAATAAAATTAAGACCTATGGGTCTTAAACTTAAGTTTTGTCGCACCTTATATCACATCCTATTCAAAAATCTCATTTTATGTAATAACCACAGAACTGACAGATTCTGAGATACAAAATTAATTCAAGATAACATTTACCCTTAGACCTAGATCAGTGTATATTGTATAATATGTGGAATCAATTTAATAACTACTCTGACACTTCTAACTTTTGACATATCCCTTACTCTAATTCCAGGGATTCTTGTTGGTTTTTGCATTTTGTGGATGAAACGTTCTAGGTGACTCTTGTTTTATTTATTTATTTTGTTATTTACTTCTATACTTTATAATTTTTAGTTTTATTTTTGACTGTGCTTTGTTCCTTGTTTTGTGTATAGTTCTAGTGGCAACGGAGGTGATGGAATTCCAGTCGAGCTATTTCAAATCCTGAAAGATGATGCTGTGAAAGTGCTGCAGTCAATACGCCAGAAAATTTGGAAAACTCAGCAGGGGCCACAGGACTGGAAAAGGTCGGTTTTCACTTCAATCCCAAAGAAAGGCAATCCCAAAGAATGCTCAAACTACCACACAATTGCACTCATCTCACACGCTAGTGAAGTAACGCTCAAAATTCTCCAAGTCGGGCTTCAGCAATACGTGAACCAAGAACTTCCAGATGTTTAAGCTGATTTTAGAAAAGGCAGAGGAACCAGAGATCAAATTGCCAACATCCACTGGATCATTAAAAAAGCAAGAGAGTTCCAGAAAGACATCTATTTCTGCTTTATTGACTATGCCAAAGCCTTTGACTGTGTGGATCTCAATAAACTGTGGAAAATTCTGAAAGATATGGGAATACCAGACCACCTGGCCTGCCTCTTGAGAAACCTGTATGCAGGTCAGGAAGCAACAGTTAGAACTGGACATGGAACAACAGACTGGTTCCGAATAGGAAAAAGAGTATGTCAAGGCTGTATTTTATCACCCTGCTTATTTAACTTATATGCAGAGTACATCATGAGAAACGCTGGGCTGGAAGAAGCACAAGCTGGAATCAAGATTGCCAGGAGAAATATCAATAACCTCAGGTATGCAGATGACACCACCTTTATGCCAGAAAGTGAAGAAGAACTAAAGAGCCTCTTGATGAAAGTGAAAGAGGAGAGTAAAAAAGTTGGCTTAAAACTCAACATTCAGAAAACTAAGATCATGGCATCTGGTCCCATCACTTCATGGGAAATAGATGGGGAAACAGTGGAAACAGTGTCAGACTTTATTTTGGGGGGGCTCCAAAATCACTGCAGATGGTGACTGCAGCCATGAAATTAAAAGAGGCTTACTTCTTGAAAGGAAAGTTATGACCAACCTAGATACCATATTAAAAAGCAGAGACATTACTTTACCAACAAAGGTCCATCTAGTCAAGGCTATGGTTTTTCCAGTAGTCATGTATGAATGTGAGAGTTGGACTGTGAAGAAATCCGAGTACCGAAAAATTGATGCTTTTGAACTGTGGTGTTGGAGAAGACTCTTGAGAGTCCCTTAGACAGAAAGGAGGTCCAACCGGTCCATCCTGAAGGAGATCAGTCCTGGGTATTCATTGGAAGGACTGATGCTAAAGCTGAAACTCCAGTACTTTGGCCATCTCATGTGAAGAGTTGACTCATTGGAAAAGACCCTGATGTTGGGAGGGATTGGGGGCAGGAAGAGAAGGGGGCGACAGAGGATGAGATGGCTGGATGTTATCATCGACTCGATGGGCATGAGTTTGAGTAAACTCCGGGAGTTGGTGATGGACAGGGAGGCCTGGCTGCGATTCATGGGGTCGCAGTGAGTCGGACACGACTGAGCGACTGAACTGAACTGACGTTGCGGTGCATGAGGGCTACACTCTAGTTGCAGTTTCAGGGTTTTCCTGGTGGTGGCTTCTCTTTGCAGAGTGTGGGCTCGAGATCGTGGGCTCTGTAGCTGTGGTGAATGGGTTTGGTTGACTGGTGGCATGTGGAACCTCCCCAGACCAGGGGTGGAACATCGTCCCTTCGTTGGGGCTGCTGCTGCTGCTGCTAAGTCACGGCAGTGTGTCAGACTCTGCGACCCCATAGACGGCAGTCCACCAGGAGATCTCATAACCAGTGGGCCCCCAGGAAGTCCACCAGGTGGCTCTCAAACGGCACTAGAACCTCTCCACTCAGCACACGGAAAGCTCTTGCATCAAGGCCGGAAGGTAAACACTGTTTGGCAGAGAAATAGCTTTCCTTTCATGCCTTCAGTTCATGCTCCTTCAGAACACCTGACGGTGAAATAACACCCCCAGAGACTCAGGACTACGGTTCTGGATTTGGACCAACAACTGCTCTGTGGTTGTTCCTCAGGCAACACCAACTAACACACTAACATCTACTGAAGTGATTTTGCTCCCCAAAGTTTGACCAAGGCCATCAATAAATTTTTTAAAGATAAAAACATAGTTTCCGTTAGAAGTTCCAATTACCTGGCTTGGGACAGCATCACTTGATTGCTTTAACACATTCCTTTCCTGCAGAAGTGGGAGCTACTCATGAGACCATTTCCTCTAGTAAACCTCCCAGAGTTTATAGATTCCATTAAAGAGGGTGAGGGCAGACTGTTTAAAAACCTATTTCAGGATGAGCTGGGGTCTCTTCCAAATAGGTGAGCATCACATATGTAACAATAAACTAAACAAATATAACAACAGATTAAATCATCAGGATAATTAAAGAGAACAACAGACTCAGATTACAGAAAAGGATTGCAGATACAATCCACTTGTCTCTTTTTTCTTCAGTCTTGAGACACCTATTTGGTGACTTTCACAACTCTAGAAACTTCAGACTCTGTCCTTGCTCATAAATATCTTGAAAAATAAATTATCACTATTGTTTGATTGATCCCTCTTTACTTCTCTTGCCTTTTAGAGAACAGAATGTTTTAAAGAGTGCAAGGATCTTAATCATATCAGGAAATTATGTTCAATGCAAGACTGCTTCTGATGTCCTTCATTGCATCTATTTTTAAGTTGCCTGATATTTGTTAGCTCAAACCCCAGTCTCATCAGTTATCCTTGATCAATTCGAAATTATGAAATCAGGTTCCTTTTAATCAAAATTTAGTTAATTATTTATTTGTGTGGTGTGTGTGTGTCAGTCACTTAGGTGTGTCGGACTCTTTGAGACCCCGTGAACTGTGGCCCACCAGGCTCCTCTGTCCATCGAATTCTCCAGGCAAGAACACTGAAGTGGGCTGCCATTCCCTTCTCCAGACAGTCTTTCAAACCCTGGGCTTGAACCCAGGCCTCTTGCATTGCAGGCAGATTCTTTACCAGCTGAGCCACCAGGGAATCCCTATTAACTACTTACATCTCTCTAATTGCCAAGACATAGCAAACTGTTTATAAGAGATAATAATTTTCTGTCTCTCAAAGACCAGAAATGTAGTGGTTTCAGTTGGCTATTTATCCCTGGACATCTTGAGGACTAGAAGGATGAAGAAAAACATTTTTTATAAACTTGTAACTGGACATCTGGTCACCCTCACTCATGGACCCACACTTACCTCACAGGCAGCTCTGAGATGACTCTAATTTATCCCATCCTATCGTTTCTAACATGTTGCCAAGGCTTTCCTGCCATGGCATTTGTGTTTCTTTGAAAGGTATTTGCTACTCCAGGGTTGGGAGGAATATCAGGAACTCTCTCCAGTTTGGATAGACATGATAGTCAACCTTCCTGGCAAACTTAGGATTTCTGACCCTAACAAGATTCACATTTGTTTTATGTGCCAAACAGGAAACCAAGTAAACAAACATGAGTCCTAAATGAATTAGGTTTTAGTCAATTATGAACCTGTTGTGTAGTCTTCTGGGAAAAATTTTGAAATGTGCAACCTGGGGCCCTCAGAGAACTGACGATTTCACAGTGACATTCAACACAGAACTTTCACTTAAAATAAACGTAAAATGATAAAGTGCAAGCCTAACTTTTCTTCTTCTTGTCCAATAATAACATCTACAGCTGCTGATAGCTGCTCACAGAATGCATTTACCCTTTGCTCCTTGTAACTTAAAATTACCCTAATTGTTATTTATTATAAATTAGATATGGGTTTTGTTTTATTTCTTGCTATTCTTGGTATATTTCTCTTGGTTTTATTTATACTTTCTCATGTTATTTTTCTTAATTTTGAAAGTTTCATATGACATAAAACTTACCATCTCAACTACCTAAAAGGTACAATTCAGTAGTATTAAGTACATTCCTATCATTGTAGAAGGGAATGGCAAACCCACACCAGTATCCTTGCCTAGAGAATTCAGTGGACAGAGGAGCTGATGGGCTAAGTCCACGGGGTTGCTAAGAGTCAGACAAGACTGAATGATTAACACTTTCTCTTTTCATTTTATCATTATGTATTATCTTTAATATTTTAACACATATATCTAACTCTGCTTATTTTTATAATATATAGTAATTACTATTTATTAAAAATTATAAAATAACCACTAGTTATCCAAAGTTGATATTTGATATAAAATAAATTAACAAAATAGAAAAGTTAAACTTCAATATGAAAACCAATCTTAATATCTCACATTACAATATTCCAGATATCTCCTATGTACATATATTTTTATTAATTGGTTATTTATTTACAAGTTGTGTTTCAAGCTACTTAATAAAAAGTTTTAAATAAGCTACTTGGTACCTCAATAATTATAAATTTACATCATCATTTGGGAAACTATATAATATTTCTCTTGGGGCATTCCATCATAATTTGAAATTAGTTCTAACAATTGAATCTTTGTTATTTCTAAACAAAAATTTTTTGTATTAAAAAAATGACTACCTCAAGTTGATATTATGCTAGATAATTTTACATTTTTTTAATAAATGTATGTAGTTTCTTTCTAAATAAACTGTCAACTGTGATGCAAAAAGCATTTTTCACAAATATCTTTCAGTTTTCTATATTCCCTAGAAGTGAACGCTATTGCTATTACTTCTGCGTATATTGACATATTGCCTGTTGTGTGGGTTGTAACTATTTTCCCCAGCTTTTTATTGGTCTTCAGTTTGTTTTTGTGGAGTTTCCTGAAATAGAATCTCATGTTACATTTCAGAAAAAATTCACATTTTTCTGATTAGGACATTTTTCATATCTATTTTTATATGTTATACTTTTAAATGAGATAATATATTTTACTGTTTATTTTGGCTTAATAATATAGTCGAATATTTTAATTTTAATTTTCATAGTTTTCTTTTGAAATTGCTCATTCTTTTAATATCTTCTGAAAAGAATTTACCTGTGTTTGTATTATGTGTGACTACACTCAATACATATTTGTTTTTCTCATATTATTTTTATAACTTTGACTAAATGCATATAAAATAAAATTTACTATCTCAGCTTCTTTAAGGGAACAATGCGATAGTATTAAGTACATTTTTATTGCTGTGTATTACCCTTAATATGTTAACACACATATTCAATGTTGTGTTTTTCTTTTAATGTCCACAAATAATTGATTTCTAGAGCATGGTTTCAAACAGGACTGTAACTTAGCCTGATTTTTGTCTTTTTCTTGTTTTGGACTAATTTGAAGTATACTGTTGACCATGTCTTATGTTGAATGTTAATGCTTTCTTTTTATTATCAGCATTAGTTCAGATTTAAGAGTAAGCGTTATTCATCTTTTTAACACTGTACTCCTGTTATTGAATAGAGTTTCCTGTGCTGTGCAGTAGGTACTCATTAGTTATTTATTCATAATGTGTATATATGTTGATCCCAATATCTTAATTCATCCCACCACCCCTTCCACCCATGATATCTATACATTTGTGTTCTACACCTATGTCTCCATTTCTGCTTTGTGAATAATTTCATCTGTAACATTTTTCTAGATTCCACATACAAGTGACATTAGCATTTGTTTTTCTCTTTCTGACATACTTCACTTTGTATGACAGTCTCTAGGTCCATCTATGTCTTTGCAAATGGCACTGTTTTGTTCCTTTTTTGGGCTGAGTAATATTCCATTGTATGTGTATGTATAAGTGCGTATATGTATATGTATGTATACATATATATATATACATATGTATGTATATGTATATATATATATACACACCATATCTTCTTTTCCCATTCCTCTCTTGATGGACATTTGGGTCACTTCCATGCCCTGGCTATTGTAAATAGTGCTGCAGTGAATATTCAGGTGCACATATCTTCTTTAGTTATGATTTTCTCCAAGTTTGTGGCCAGGAATGGAATTGCTGGATCATAAGTTAGTTTCATTTTTAGTTTTTTGAGGAACCTCCATATTGTTCTCCATAGTGACTATATCAATTTACATTCCCACCAATAGTGTAGGTGCATTCTGTTTTCTCCACACTCTCTCCAGCATATAAGGTTTGTAGAATTTTTTATTGTTAGCATTCTAACTCATGTGATAGCTCAGTTGGTAAAGAATGTGCCTGCAATGCAGGAGTCCCTGGTTCGATTACTGGGTTGGGAAGAGCCACTGGAGGAGGGATAGACTACTCACTCCAGTATTCTTGGGCTTTCCTTGTGGCTCAGCTGGTAAGAATCCACCTGCAATACAGGAGACCTGGGTTCGATCCCTGGGTTGGGAAGATCCCCTGGAGAAGGGAAAGGCTACCCACTCCAGTATTCTGACCTGGAGAATTCCCTGGACTGTACAGTCCATGGGGTCGCAAAGAGTCAGACACGACTGAGCAACTTTCACTTTCACTTTTCTGACTGGTGTGAAGTGATACCTCACTATAGTTTTGATTTGCATTTCTATAATACTTCAGAATGGTGAGCATATTTTTCATATGTTTGTTGACCTTCTGTATCTCTTCATTGGAGAAATGTCTATTTAGCTCTTTTGGCCATTTTTGCATAGGATATTTGTTTGTATTCGTAAGGTGCTGCATGCACTGTTTCTATATTTTGGATATCAATCCCTTTTCAGTTGCTTTGTTTGCAAATATTTTCTCCAATTCTAACTGTTGTATATTTGTTCTATTTATGGTTTTCATTATTATCCAAAGGATTTTAAGTTTCATTAGATTCCATTTATTTATTTTGTTTTATTGTAATTTTTATTATTCAAGGAGATGGGTCAAAAATGATCTTTTGTGATTTGTGTCAAAGAGTGTTCTGCCTCTGACTGGCCTTCCATCTAGGTCTTTAGTCCATTTTGATTACACAAGCCTCTTATCCTTATCCATCAGAGGGCAGACAGAGTGGAAGCCACAATATATCAATGTAATACAGAACAATAGAAATGTACTTAATACTGCTGAAATGTACCCTTAATGGAGCTGAATTGGTAAATTTTATGTTATATCTATTTTATCAAAATTATAAAAAGGAAAATGAAAAAGCATAAGCAAAACCAAAAATATTTGCTGAGAGTAATCACAAATAAAATAAGCTTGTATCTAGTTTGTAATATATAACAATTACTTAAGATAAAGGCTTCCCTGATGGCTCAGTGGTAAAGAATCCACCTGCCAATGCAGGGTTCCGTCCCTGAGTTGGGAAGATCCCCTGGAGAAGTAAATGGCAACCCATCCCAGTATTCTTGCCTGGGTAAACCCATGGACAGAGGAGCATGATAGTCCATGGGGCCCCAAAAGTGTTGCACATGACTTATTGACTGAACAACAGCAACAAAGATAAAATTAAGTTAGGGGTAATTGTATCCTGAGAGCAGCACTTAACAGCTATAGATGTTATTAAACAAGATGAAGGAAAGACAGGCTTGAGCTTTATCATTTTGTTTGTATTTTGTGTGAAAGTCCTTTGTTAAATGCCATTGCAGATTCTTCGCTTCTCTGAGGACACTGTCCCTGCTGCTGCTTGTTTCAGGATCTTTGCCAGAAAAATACACAAAGCATTCATAGTGATTTTTTTTTTTTTAATTTTTTTATTTTTCAGTGGGTTTTGTTATACATTGATGTGAATCAGCCATAGAGTTACACGAATTCCCCATCCCGGTCTCCCATCCCACCTCCCTCTCCACCCGATTCCTCTGGATCCTCCCAGCCCAACAGGCCCGAGCACTTGATACATGCTATTCTTTCGAAACTTCCCACCCTCCCCTTCTCCCACAGAGTTCAAAAGTCTGTTCTGTACTTCTGCGTCTCTTCTTCTGCCCTGCATATAGGGCCATTGTTACCATCTTTCTAAATTCCGTATATATGTGTTAGTATACTGTAATGTTCTTTATCTTTCTGGCTCACCTCACTCTGTATAATGGGCTCCAGTTTCATCCATCTCATTAGAACTGATTCAAATGAATTCTTTTTAACGGCTGAGTAATATTCCATGGTGTATATGTACCATAGCTTCCTTATCCATTCATCTGCTGATGGGCATCTAGGTTGTTTCCATGTCCTGGCTATTATAAACAGTGCTGCGATGAACATTGGGGTGCACGTGTCTCTTTCAGATCTAGATTCCTCAGTGTGTATGCCCAGAAGTGGTATTGCTGGGTCATATGGCAGTTCTATTTCCAGTTTTTTAAGAAATCTCCACACTGTTTTCCATAGTGGCTGTACTAGTTTGCATTCCCACCAACAGTGTAAGAGGGTTCCCTTTTCTCCACACCCTCTCCAGCATTTATTGCTTGTAGACTTTTGGATAGCAGCCATCCTGACTGGCGTGTAATGGTACCTCATTGTGGTTTTGATTTGCATTTCTCTGATGATGAGTGATGTGGAGCATCTTTTCATGTGTTTGTTAGCCATCTGTATGTCATCTTTGGAGAAATGTCTGTTTAGTTCTTTGGCCCATTTTTTGATTGGGTCATTTATTTTTCTGGAATTGAGCTGCAGGAGTTGCTTGTATATTTTTGAGATTAATCCTTTGTCTGTTTCCTCATTTGCTATTATTTTCTCCCAATCTGAGGGCTGTCTTTTCACCTTACTTATAGTTTCCTTTGTTGTGCAAAAGCTTTTAAGTTTCATTAGGTCCCATTTGTTTATTTTTGCTTTTATTTCCAATATTCTGGGAGGTGGGTCATAGAAGATCTTGCTGTGATTTATGTCAGAGAGTGTTTTGCCTATGTTCTCCTCTAGGAGTTTTATAGTTTCTGGTCTTACGTTTAGATCTTTAATCCATTTTGAGTTTATTTTTGTGTATGGTGTTAGAAAGTGTTCTAGTTTCATTCTTTTACAAGTGGCTGACCAGTTTTCCCAGCACCACTTGTTAAAGAGATTGTCTTTTTTCCATTGTATGTCCTTGCCTCCTTTGTCAAAGATAAGGTGTCCATAGGTTCGTGGATTTATCTCTGGGCTTTCTATTCTGTTCCATTGATCTATATTTCTGTCTTTGTGCCAGTACCATACTGTCTTGATGACTGTGGCTTTGTAGTAGAGTCTGAGGTCAGGCAGGTTGATTCCTCCAGTTCCATTCTTCTTTCTCAAGATTACTTTGGCTATTCGATGTTTTTTGTATTTCCATACAAATTGTGAAATTATTTGTTCTAGTTCTGTGAAAAATACCGTTGGTAGCTTGATAGGGATTGCATTGAATCTATAGATTGCTTTGGGTAGAATAGCCATTTTGACAATATTGATTCTTCCAATCCATGAACACGGTATGTTTCTCCATCTGTTTGTGTCCTCTTTGATTTCTTTCATCAATGTTTTATAGTTTTCTGTGTATAGGTCTTTTGTTTCTTTAGGTGGATATACTCCTAAGTATTTTATTCTTTTTGTTGCAATGGTGAATGGTATTGTTTCCTTAATTTCCCTTTCTGTTTTTTCATTGTTAGTATATAGGAATGCAAGGGATTTCTGTGTGTTAATTTTATATCCTGCAACTTTACTATATTCATTGATTAGCTCTACTAATTTTCTGGTGAGTCTTTAGGGTTTTCTATGTAGAGGATCATGTCATCTGCAAACAGCGAGAGTTTCACTTCTTCTTTTCCTATCTGGATTCCTTTTACGTCTTTTTCTGCTCTGATTGCTGTGGCCAAAACTTCCAACACTATGTTGAATAGTAGTGGTGAGAGTGGGCATCCTTGTCTTGTTCCTGATTTCAGAGGAAATGCTTTCAATTTTTCACCATTGAGGGTGATGCTTGCTGTGGGTTTGTCATATATAGCTTTTATTATGTTGAGGTATGTTCCTTCTATTCCTGCTTTCTGGAGAGTTTTAATCATAAATGAGTGTTGAATTTTGTCAAAGGCTTTCTCTGCATCTATTGAGATAATCATATGGTTTTTATCTTTCAATTTGTTAATGTGGTGTATTACGTTGATCGATTTGCGGATATTAAAGAATCCTTGCATTCCTGGGATAAAGCCCACTTGGTCATGGTGTATGATTTTTTTAATATGTTGTTGGATTCTGTTTGCTAGAATTTTGTTAAGGATTTTTGCATCTATGTTCATCAGTGATATTGGCCTGTAGTTTTCTTTTTTTGTGGCATCTTTGTCTGGTTTTGGAATTAGGGTGATGGTGGCCTCATAGAATGAGTTTGGAAGTTTACCTTCATCTGCAATTTTCTGGAAGAGTTTGAGTAAGATAGGTGTTAGCTCTTCTCTAAATTTTTGGTAGAATTCAGCTGTGAAGCCATCTGGTCCTGGGCTTTTGTTTGCTGGAAGATTTTTTATTACAGTTTCGATTTCCTTGCTTGTGATGGGTCTGTTAAGATCTTCTATTTCTTCCTGGTTCAGTTTTGGAAAGTTATACTTTTCTAAGAATTTCTCCATTTCATCCAAGTTGTCCATTTTATTGGCATAGAGCTGCTGGTAGTAGTCTCTTATGATCCTTTGGATTTCAGTGTTGTCTGTTGTGATCTCACCCTTTTCATTTCTTATTTTGTTAATTTGGTTCTTCTCTCTTTGTTTCTTAATGAGTCTTGCTAATGGTTTGTCAATTTTGTTTATTTTTTCAAAAAACCAGCTTTTAGCTTTGTTGATTTTTGCTATGGTCTCTTTAGTTTCTTTTGCATTTATTTCTGCCCTAATTTTTAAGATTTCTTTCCTTCTGCTAACCCTGGGGTTCTTCATTTCTTCCTTCTCTAATTGCTTTAGGTGTAGAGTTAGGTTATTTATTTGGCTTTTTTCTTGTTTCTTGATGTAAGCCTGTAATGCTACGAACCTTCCCCTTAGCACTGCTTTTACAGTGTCCCATAGGTTTTGGGTTGTTGTGCTTTCATTTTCATTCGTTTCTATACATATTTTGATTTCTTTTTTGATTTCTTCTATGATTTGTTGGTTATTCAGAAGTGTGTTATTTAGCCTCCATATGTTGGAATTTTTAACAATTTTTTTCCTGTAATTGAGATCTAATCTTACTGCACTGTGGTCAGAAAAGATGACTGGAATGATTTCAATTTTTTTGAATTTTCCAAGACCAGATTTATGGCCCAGGATGTGATCTATTCTGGAGAAGGTTCCATGTGCGCTTGAGAAAAAGGTGAAGTTGATTGTTTTGGGGTGAAATGTCCTATAGATATCAACTAGGTCTAGCTGGTCCATTGTATCATTTAAGGTTTGTGTTTCCTTATTGATTTTCTGTTTAGTTGATCTATCCATAGTTGTGAGTGGAGTATTAAAGTCTCCCACTATTATTGTGTTACTATTAATTTCCTCTTTCATACTTGTTAGCGTTTGCCGTACATATTGCGGTGCTCCTATGTTGGGTGCATATATATTTATAATTGTTATATCTTCTTCTTGGATTGATCCTTTGATCATTATGTAGTGTCCTTCTTTGTCTCTTTTCACCTCCTTTATTTGAAAGTCTATTTTATCTGATATGAGTATTGCGACTCCTGCTTTCTTTTGGTCTCCGTTTGCATGAAATATTTTTTTCCAGCCCTTCACTTTTAGTCTGTATGTGTCTCTGGTTTTGAGGTGGGTCTCTTGTAGACAGCATATATAGGGGTCTTGTTTTTGTATCCATTCAGCCAATCTTTGTCTTTTGGTTGGGGCATTCAACCCATTTACATTTAAGGTAATTATTGATAAGTATGGTCCCATTGCCATTTACTTTGTTGTTTGGGGTTCACGTTTATACAACATTTCTGTGTTTCCTGTCTAGAGAAGATCCTTTAGCATTTGTTGAAGAGCTGGTTTGGTGGTGCTGAATTCTCTCAGCTTTTGCTTGTCTGTAAAGCTTTTGAATTCTCCTTCATATCTGAATGAGATCCTTGCTGGGTACAGTAATCTAGGTTGTAGGTTATTCTCTTTCATTACTTTCAGTATGTCCTGCCATTCCCTTCTGGCCTGGAGGGTTTCTATTGATAGATCAGCTGTTATCCTTATGGGAATCCCTTTGTGTGTTATTTGTTGCTTCTCCCTCGCTGCTTTTAGTATTTGTTCTTTGTGTTTGATCTTTGTTAATTTGATTAATATGTGTCTTGGGGTGTTTCGCCTTGGGTTTATCCTGTTTGGGACTCTCTGGGTTTCTTGGACTTGGGTGGCTATTTCCTTCCCCATTTTAGGGAAGTTTTCAGCTATTATCTCCTCGAGTATTTTCTCATGGCCTTTCTTTTTGTCTTCTTCTTCTGGGACTCCTATGATTCGAA
Source organism: Muntiacus reevesi (assembly GCF_963930625.1). NCBI lineage: Eukaryota > Metazoa > Chordata > Mammalia > Artiodactyla > Cervidae > Muntiacus > Muntiacus reevesi. The sequence continues at coordinate 171,575,693 of NC_089252.1, read as the reverse complement.
TATTGGGGCGTTTCACATTGTCCCAGAGGTCCCTGAGGTTGTCCTCATTTCTTTTGATTCTTTTTTCTTTTTTCCTCTCTGCTTCATTTATTTCCACCATTCTATCTTCTACCTCACTTATCCTATCTTCTGTCTCCGTTATTCTACTCTTGGTTCCCTCCAGAGTGTTTTTGATCTCGTTCATTGCATTATTCATTTTTAATTGACTCTTTTTTATTTCTTCTAGGTCTTTATTAAACATTTCTTGCATCTTTTCAATCTTTGTCTCCAGGCTATTTATCTGTACCTCCATTTTGCTTTCAAGATTTTGGATCATTTTTATTATCATTATTCTAAATTCTTTTTCAGGTAGATTCCCTATCTCCTCCTCTTTTGTTTGACTTGGTGGACTTTTTTCATGTTCCTTTACCTGTTGGGTATTTCTTTGCCTTTTCATCTTGTTTAGATTGCTGTGTCTGGAGTGGGCTTTCTGTATTCTGGAGTTCTGTGGTTCCTTTTTATTGTGGAGGTTTTACCCAGTGGGTGGGGTTAGATGATTGGCTTGTCAAGGTTTCCTGATTAGCGAAGCTTGCGTCAGTGTTCTGGTGCGTGAATCTTGATTTCTTCTCTTTGGAGAGCAATGGAGTGCCCAGTAATGAGTTTTGAGATGGGTCTATGTGTTAGGTGTGACCTTGGGCAGTCTATATGTTGACGTTCAGGGCTATGTTCCTGCGTTGCTGGAGAAATTTGCATGGTATGTCTTGCTCTAAAACTTATTGGCTCTTTGGTGGTGGTTGGTTTCAGTGTAGGTATGGAGGCTTTTGGACGGTCACTTATTACTTAAAGATCCATGTAGTCAGGAGTTTTCTGGTGTTCTCAGGTTTTGGGCTTAAGTCTCCTGCCTCTGGATTTCAGTTTTATTCTTCCTGTAGTCTCAGGACTTCTCCAACCATACAGCACTGATAATAAAACTTCTAGGTTAATGGTGAAAAGTTTCTCCTCCGTTAGGGACACCCAGAGAGGTTCACAGAGTTACATGAGGAAGGGGAGAGGGAGGAGGGAGATAGAGATGAGCAGGAGGAGAAAAAGGGGGACTCAAGAGGAGAGAGACAGATCTACGAAGTTGTCTGATCGCAGAGTGTTCTCCGTAGCCCAGACACCCACAAAGATTCACAGAATTGGATTGGGAAGAGAAGGGGAAAGGAGGAAATAGAGGTGTTCTGAGGTAGAAAACAGAGAGTCAAGATTGGGAGAGAATAATCAACACACTCCTGAATAAAAATGGGAGCTGAATATTGGATTCTTAAATGTTCACAGTTTATATCATATACTGAAAAACAAAAATTAAAAATCTAGAGTAGAGGTTAGACTCTTAAAAATACTATATTAAAAACAAAAACCAAAACATAAAAAAAAAAAAATTTTAGGAATATATATGAAGTTTGGTTTAAAAATAGGGCTTCTCTTCTTCTTCTTTTTTTTTTTTTTTCCCCTGTAAGGTTATAGTGTATTGAAAATGAAAATTAAGGAGTAGTAAGAGGAGTACTAGATGACTTTAAAAGAAATGAGAAAAAGAAAAATAGAAAATAGAAGAGAAGAAGAAAAAAGAAAAGGAAAAAAAAAAGAAGAAAAAGAAGAAAAAAAAAGAGAAAAAAAATTGTTTTACCTAATTAAAAAAATCGTAAAAATCTTATGAAAATGAAAGTTAAGGAGTAATGGGGGAGTAATAGGGAATTTTAAAGGAAAATAAAAGAGAAAAAAGAAAAAAAAAAATTTTTTTTTTTTTTCTTACTTAAAAAAAGAAAAAGAAAAAAGAAAAAAATATATCTAGGAATTTCTCTGGAGCTGTTTCGGTCAGTGTGGGTTCGGCTCAGTTTCAGATATCTCCTCGTTCCAGCTTATACTTCTCGATATCTATAGGTCCTTCTGGTGAAGTCCGTGTTTTCTTCAGGGATTTTAATCTGTTGCACCGGTCCCTTCTGAAGCGGTTCCCTTTGTTTATTTGGCTTCTGTTGCCGGTTTCTTCCGCGCCTAATTTCCGCCCTGACACAGGTGGGCGGAGGTGGATTCTTATTCAGGTAGCTAGTTCCGTCGCGCTCCGGGGTGGGGCTGGCGCTGCAGGGAGGGGCTGGCGCTATTTTCTCCGTCTGGGCTGCTCAGGCTCCAGGCGGTTCCAGCCCTCGGGTGATTCACAAAAGCGCGGTACACAAAGCTGCGCCCGCGGTTTGTCCCTACGCCGCCCGAGCGGCTCAGGCAGCCAGGCGCTTGTCGGGCGCTCTCTCCCCGGGTGCGGCGCGCCTTCTGTCCTGCGCGATCCCAGCCTCAGTTTCCGCTGCGCCAGTCGGGTGCGTGCGCCTTCTGCCCTCTGCGTCCCCAGCCCCAATCCCCGTCCGCACCGGCCGGGCGCGTGTACCGTGTCTAGCCACGACCCTCCCGGCGGATGTCGACCCTCCAGAATCCCCGGAGGTCTTTGATTAGAAGGCGGAGGCCCGTCTGCAGTGCGGCAGGGGATGCGGTCCTTGGGGCCGAGCCTGCCCCCTTCCCCTCCCCCCTGCCTCCTGCCTCTGGCGGGGCTGGGCCGGTCCGCAGCCTGCGAGCTCTTCTCAGGACTTTCTCGGTCCCTTTGTTCTGCGAGCGGCCGGCAGTGTGTCCGGCCGGTTAATTTTCTCTCTCTTTGCTCTCCCACAGTTCAAGCTGGGAACTCACAAAAGCTGCCTCCGATTGTCCTCAGGGCACTCAGGCCCGGACCCTGCCCCAAGCAATGCCGCCGGCTCCTCTCCGTTCCGCCCCCACTTGCTGGTTGCGGATGCGGGCGTCTGGGGTACTTTTCGGCTGGGAGTTGCTTTTAGGCTCGAAATCTGTGGGTTTTATTTATTATATCCCTCCCAGGCAGATTCAAACTCCGAGACTCAAACACTTCCCCCAGGCCCGCCAGTGCGAGGGTTTCCCTGTGTCTGGAAACGTCCTCTATTAAGTCCCTTCCCGGGACGGATCTCCGTCCTTAGCTCTTTTGTTTCGCTTTTTATCTTTTATATTTTGTCCTACCTCCTTTCGAAGACAATGGGCTGCTTTTCTGGGCGCCTGGTGACCTCAGCTAGCGATCGGAAGTTGTTTTGTGAAGTTTGCTCTGTGTTCAGTTATTCTTTTGATGAATTTCTAGGAGAGAAAGTGGTCTCCCCGTCCTACTCCTCCGCCATCTTGGCTCCTCCCTCATAGTGATTTTAAAACCTAATTCACCTAGGACTTGTGTTTACTCACTTGCTTCCTGTTTGGCACATAAAAACAAATATCAGTCTAATACTGTCAGAAGCTCTCACTTTGTCGAGAAAGATTTGAATGTCATGACTATCCAAACTAGTGTGGGTACCTGATATTCCCCCAGACCATGGAGTAGCAAGTACCTTTGAAAGGAACACAAATGCCTTGGTAGGAAATTCTTGGCAACATTTTAGACATGAAAGGATCAGACAAATCAGAGCCATCTCAAAGCTGCCTGTGAGGTGTGTGGGTCTATGAGTAAGAGTGACCAGAAGTCCAGTTACAAGTTTATGCAAAAATACTCTTCTTCATTGTTCTAATCCTCAGGATGTCCAGGGATAGATAACCAACTGAAATGACTATATCTGTGGTCTTCAAAAGACAATTATTATCTCTTATAAACAGTTTGATATGTCTTGCCAAAATGAGAGAGATATGAATAGCTATTTGAATTTTTAAGAAAAGAGTTTATAATTTTGAATCTGTCGAGGACATTGATGAGGCTGAGTTTTGCACTAATAAATAGCAGGCAACTTAAAAATGGGTGTACTGAAGGACTTACTAGAAGCAGCCTTGAATTTGAAGTTATCTGCTGGTATGATTAATATTCTTACACTCTTTAAAATGTTCTGTTCTCTAAAAGGCAGGAGAAGCAACAGGTATCAGTAAGACAGAAGTGTCAATTTATTTTTCAAAATATTTAGGAGCAAGGACAAGGCTCTAAGTTTCCAGAGCTGTTAAGGCACCAACTACACATCTGAAGACTGAAGAAAAGAGAGGCAGGTGGGCTGTATCTGAAATTCTTTTCAGTGTCTTGAGTCTGTTATTCTATTTAATTATTCTGATCATTTAATCTATGTTAATATTTGTTTATTTTATTGTTATATGTGCTTGCAGATTTGGAAGAGCCCTCAGCTCATCCTAAAGCATGTTTTAAAACAAGGCCAGTCTTCCAGCTCTTTAATTGAGACTGTAAACTCAGGGAGGTTTATTATGGGAAACAGGCACATGAGTAGCTCACTTCTGCAGGAAAGAAATATGCTAAAGCAATCAAGTGTCCATTAATTGGACATTGCATGTCCAATTAAGTGTAACATCTAAAGGAAATATTTTTTTATTTATTGATGGCCTTGAACAGAATTTTGAGAGTGGAATCATTTCAGTAGATGTTAGTGTGTTTAGTTGGTGTTGGCTGAGGAGCAACCACAGAGCAGCTGTCGGTCCAAATCCAGATCATCAGTTCTTCGTCTCTGCTATTAGTGTATTTCAGTCAGGTGTATTGAAAAAGAATGAACAGAAACCATAAAAAGAGAGCTATTTCTCTGTCAAACGTGGTGATAGATCAGTTAGAATTTGGGGCCTTAATGCAGGTGTTGTGTATGTGCTGCCTGGAGAGGTTTTACTGTGACCTAAGAGTCACCCAGAACATTTCTTCTACCTAATGGAAAAACCAATAAGAATCCCTGGGACTGCAATCAGGGATATGGCAAAAGTAGAGATGTCATGGTAGTTTAAACTTGATTCCATTTATTATGCAGCAAAAGTTGACCTATGTCTAGGGTAAATATTACCTAGAATTAATTCTCTATCTCAGACCCTTTCTGTTCTGTGGTTACTACATTCAAAGTGTAAGCATAGCTTGTGTCAAAACACCTAGGTCTTCCTGTGGTTTGAGAGGTTAGGAGATTCCTCGAAAGAACCTGAACAGAAAACAGTCAGAAGGAGCAAACAGATGGAGTCACGAGGAGGGGAAAAGCACAAATGGCTAGATAAAACCACTTTCCGAACAGGCAGTCTACCTAAGATGACAAGACCTGACTCTCACTCTGGAGCCACTCTCCGTAAATGGAAAGCTGCCAAACAAACAAACAGAACTCCCTGTGTCTGAGTCCGGGAAATAGCAAAATTAAGTGAAAACACCTGCAGAGTCAAAGAGTTTCAGACAGAGTTTTGCTGAGAAAACTCTAGCTTGGTCTCAGTTACTAATATAGGGCAATCCATGTTGGATTTTTGTTTTAGTACCGCTAACAAGGAGTAAGGCACGGAGTGAACAGAGATGCAGTTGAGGAGGCATTCCACTGTGAACGTGTGTGCTTTCAGGGAATGTGAAATTATCAGGTGAAAATGTTTAAACTTGAAAGAGATCATATCAAATATGCAACTTTGGATAATTATCAAACTTGAAATGATAAATTGACATCATGGTTTCATCAATTTCCAAAGAAAATGCAAAATAAGCAGAGAAGATGATGTACAGGTGGAGTGTGAGAAATATCAGTGTTCTCACAGATGAATAGGAGAAGGGGTTCTGATGAAGGAGAAACCAGAAGGGCAGAACACAAACCAGGAGTGTAGACATTGTACAAACAGTGTGTCTAGAACAACATAAGAGGGAGTGACTGACAGTGCCAGGTACAACAAAAAGTGCAAGCAAGATGGGCCACGTTTCACTGAAACTTACAGAAACAACAGCTAAAATTGCCAAGTGTCATTTCAGTAGAGTGGGGTCTTCAGACACCATATCAGAAGTACTTGAGGACTTTGTTGGAAGTCTTGAGCTAGAGACAATTATTAGAAGCTAAGGATAGAAGTCAGACTGGAGAAAATATTTAATACTTATAGAGCTAACTATAGCATCAATGGCTTGCTAAAAAAGTGTCAGAGTGTTTCATACACACTCAGATCAGATTGAAAGATAAACAAGACTTCCAAGGTGGCTTGGTGGTAAAGAATCTACCTGCCAATGCAGGAGACGCAAGGGACATGGGTTCAGCCCCTGGGTCAGGGAGATGCCCTGGAGTAGGAAATGGCAACCCACTCCAGTGTTCTTGCATGGAAAATTCCATGGACAGGGAAGCCTGGCGGGCTACAGTCCAGGCACTCAGAGTCAGACACGACTTTGTGACTGAGCACACAAGAATAATATTCTTCAGCTGTTACAAAGCATCTCTTCACGTAGTGAATTCCATAAAAGTCAAACGCTCTCTGTGTTATGCCCCGCAGTGGGAAATCAGTGACAGTCATGTACAGGCATAAACAATTGCAGAGTCATGGGAAAGACCTGGGAAAGGAATTTTTAATACAGGAACTGTCTTCTGTAGAGTAGGTATAGATTCAATCATGGCAGTGGAACAGCATCCTCAACTGCTTTCAACTTATCCAGGAATAAAAACCTTCAAGCAGATCATTAAACTATGTAAAATTTCAGTTATGATATTTAAACTATATAAGTTTTCAGTTATTGATATGGGAAAAGTTCTTAGAAGAAGGGATATCCCAAAGTTCATGATATCAATGCTCCTAGGGTACAAGAGTGCGATGAAAAAAATCTATTCCAAAGTATAAATTAGCAGAATAGTGTATATTTTTAAAAGTTATGAAAAGGGCGTATTACTTGGACAATATTAAAAAATCCCTAAAAAATTGAAGCTTTTTTTTAGAATATAGGTTATGACCATTTAGCAGATTATAAAACTAAGATGGTCACATTTGTATTTATTTTAAAAATTGAAGTATAGTTGATTTACAGCATTATGTTAGCTTTGCATATACAGAATAGCGATTAATATCTTTATATACTATATAGAAAACATTAGAAAGCAGGGCAGCTAATAATTAGTTATTATTGAAATTCTTATAAATACATGGAAATATTTATTTTTGTGTATGTGTGTGTGCATGTACAGTGGACTACAATATAAAATGTATATCTCACCATATTTTTTGATCAGAAATATTTGAAAGCCAAGTTTCTAACCTATCAAGAGATATATCAAAAGAGCTAACAGCATGAATTACTTAAAAATACTGATTACTGAGTAAAAGAAGGTACATGTAACATACATTGTTTTGCTTTTCTAAACAACTATACTATTATAAACATTTTATCATCTTCTCAGATCTTACTTCCCTCAGTATTATAGGCAGAGTGTGCAGAAGTAAGGACCCAGAAATGAGAAACCACACGCCAGTAATCACATTCATCCTCCTAGGATTAAATCAGATGACCTACAAATGCAGATGTTTATTTTTACATTTCTTCTCATCACCTACATGCTGAGTATAATTGGAAATCTGGTAAATTTGGTCATAATCACCCTCATATTACTGGATTTTTATCTTAAAACTGCAATGTACTTTTTTCTCCAAAATTTTTCCTTCTTAGAAGTCTTATTCACTTCTGCCTGCATTCCTAGATTCTTGTACGGTGTATCAATAGGAGACAGGACCATTACCTACAATGCTTGTCTATCCCAACTATTTTTTACATATGTGTTTGCAGGAACAGAATTTTTTCTCCTGGCTACCATGTCCTATGATCACTATGTAGCCATCTGCAAACCCCTACATTACATGACCATCATGAACCACAGGTTCTGCAAAATGCTTGTCTTCTGCCGTTGGATGACCACTTTCCTCACCAATATTCCAACAGTTCATTTGGTATTGGACCTGGAATTCTGTAACTCTGTCATTGACCATTTTCTCTGTGTGATGTTAATCCACTTCTGAAGATCTCATGGTCATATCCATGGATCATCAAAGAGATGAGCATTGTTGGCTGTGTTTTGATACTTATCTTGTCTCTTACATGTGTTGTTTTGTCCTACATGTATATCATCAGAACAATTCTAAGATTCCCCGCTGCCCAGAAAAGGACAAAAGCCTTTTCTTCAGAAGATGAAATTACCATTAATAAAGGAGTATTTATACTTACTAATTCCATTTCCCCCATGTTAAACCCCTTTATTTATACACTAAGGAACAAATAAGTGAAACAAGCCTTTAATGACTTAGTCAAAAGAATTCTATTGGTCTCAAAGAATTAGGAGCATGTTGAAGTCAGGATTCATAAACAATTTTCTTATTTATAAACAATTTTCTTATTTCTTATTCATAAACAATTTTCTAAACTATTTTGTTTCTTCCAAATTTAAATTTGATCTTCCATTCTGTACTGACCTAATCAAGCTACCTGTACAGTCTCCTTATAAACAAAATTACTTGAAAATCACAAGATATATTTTTAAAAACTAAAAGCTGTTGTTTCAGGAAATCTAAGCATGATTACATTCTCAACCATTCTTTCCCAGTGCAGAAAGGATTGTACATCATTTCTCCAAAAAATTTACTCAAATGAGGTATTCCTCATTTGAATCTCAGAGTCCTCTGGGATAATATTAAACATTATATTAATTATATTATATATTATCTATATACTATATGGATAGTATATATATATATTATATACTATATATATTATATTCTATGTATTATGATATAGGTATATATGTATATGTAATATATATGTTATATTATGTATAATATAATATCATGGTAATATGATTATATATAATATATGATAATATATAATATAATATCATAGTATTTATGATATTATATACTATCTATATCATATTATTTTATATTTATACAATTATATTAATGTTTTTACTGTTTGGAATGCTTTTATTGATAGAAATTGCTTATACTTTTTAGGTTTTCTATGTTTTGTTTTTCCTCAAAATCAAATTGCAGGATGTATTTCTTTTCTTTCATGCCACCTTATTTTTAACTGAAGGATAATTGCTTTACAGAGTTTTGCTGTTTTTGTCAAACATCAGCAAGAATCAGCCATCGGTACACCCATCTTCCCTCCCTCCCAAACCTCCCTCCCACCTCCCTCCCCATCCCACGTGTCTAGATTGTCACGGAGCCCCTGTGTGAGTTCCCTGAGTCACGCAGCGAATTCCCACTGGTAATCTATTTACAAATGGTATTCTAAGTTTCCATGTTACTCTCGCCATCATCTCACCCTCTCCCTCCTCCCCTCCCTCTCTGTCCATAGGCCTATTCTCTATGTCTTTTTTTTTGAATGCTGCCCTGCAAATAAATTTATCAGTTCCATCATTCTAGATTCCATATATATGTGTCAGTATGTGCTATTTATATTTCTTTCTGACTTACTTCACTCTGTGTAATAGGCTCTAGGTTCAACCACCTCATTAGAACTGACTCAAATGTGTCCCTTTTGATGGCTGAGTGATATTTCATTGTATATATGTACCACAACTTTATCCATGCATCTGTCAGTGGGCATCTAGGCTTCTTCCATGTTCTAGCTATTGTAAATAGTGCTGCAGTGAACATTGGGGTGTATGTCTTTTTCAATTTTGATTTCCTCAGGGTATATACCTAGGAGTGGGATTGCTAGGTCATGTGGTGGTTTTATTCCTAGTTTTTAAAGAATCTCCATACCGTCTTTCATAATGGATGTATCAATTTACATTCCCACCAACAGTGCAAGAACATTCCCTTTTCTCCACACCCTCTCTAGCATTTATTGTTTGTAGACTTTTTGATGATTGTCGTTCTGACTGGCGTGAGGTAGTATCACATTGTAGTTTTGATTTGCATTTCTCTTATAATGAGTGATGGTGAACATCTTTTCGTGTGTTTTTTAGCCATCATGTGTTTGCTTCTTCTTTGGAGAAATGTGTGTTTAGGTCTTTTTCCCACTTCTCGATTGGGTTGTTTGTTTTCCTGGTATTGAGTTGTATGAGCTGCTAATATATTTTGGAAATTAATTCTTTGTCAGTTGTTTCCTTTGCTATTATTTTCTCCCATTCTGAGGGCTTGTCTTTTCACCTTGCTTGTAGTTTCCTTTGCTGTGCAAAAGCTTTTATGTTTAATTAGGTCCCACTTGCTTATTTTTGCTTTTATTTCCATTACTCTAGGAGGTGGGTCATAGAAGATCTTCCTTTGATTGATGTCAGTGTTCTGCCTCTGTTTTCCTCTTAAGAGTTTTATAGTTTCTGGTCTTACTTTTAAGTCTTTATTCCATTTTGAGCTTATCTTTGTGTATGGCATTAGGAAGTATTCTAATTTCATTCTTTTGCACATAGCTGTCCAGTTTCCCAGCACCCCTTATTGAAGAGGTTATCTTTGCCCCATTGTATATTCTTGCCTCCTTTGTCAAAAATAAGGTACACATAGGTGCATGGGTTTTTCTCTGGGCTCCCTATCTTGTTCCATTGGTCTATATTTCTGTTTTTGTGCCAGTACTATACTGTTTAGATGACTGAGGCTTTGTAGTATAGTCTGAAGTCAGGAAGGTTGATTCCTCCAGCTTCCTCTTTCTTTCTCAAGATTTGTTTTGGCTATTCAGGGTCTTTTGTGTTTCCATATGAATTGTGAAATTTTTTCTTCTAGTTCTGTGAAAAATGCCATTGGTAATTTGATAGAGATCACGTTGAATCTAGATTGTTTGGTAGCATAGTTACTTTCACAATATTGATTCTTCCTGTCCATTAGCATGGAATATCTCTCCACCTGTTCATGTTGTCTTTGATATCCTTCATCAGTTTTAGACTATTGTGTTTTCATTGTCATTTATCTAGGTATTTTTAATTTCCTCTTTGAGATCTTCAGTGATTCATTGGTTATTTAGTATCATATTGTTTCAGTTCAGTTCAGTTCAGTCACTCAGTCATGTCGGACTCTTTCCCACCCCATGAACCTCAGCACGCCAGGCCTCCCTGTCCATCACCAACTCCCGGAGTTTACACAAACTCATGTCCATTGAGTCGGTGATGCTATCCAACCATTTCATCCTCTGTCGCCCTCTTCTCCTCCTGACCTCAATCTTTCCCAGCATCAGGGTCTTTTCCAATGAGTCAGTTCTCTGCATCAGGTGGCCAAAGTTTTGGAGTTTCAGCTTCAGCATCAGTCCTTCCAATGAATATTCAGGACTAATCTCTTTTAGGATGGACTGGTTGGATCTCCTTGCAGTCCAAGGGACTCTCAAGAGTCTTCTCCAACACCACAGTTCAAAAGCATCGATTCTTCAGCACTCAGCTTTCTTTATAGTCCAACTCTCACATCCATATAGCCTCCATGTGTTTGTGTTTTTTATAATTTTTTCTCATAATTTATTTCTGATCTCATAGCATTATGGTCAGAAAAGATGCTTGATGTGATTTCAATTTTCTTACATTTACCAAAGTTTGATTTGTGACTCAAGGTGTGGTCTATCCTGGAGAATATTCCATGTGCACTTGAGAAGAAAGTGTATTCTGCTACCCTTGGATAGAATGTTCTATAAATATCAATTAATTCTATCTGGTTTAATATGTAATTTAAGTTTGTGTTTCCTTATTAATTTTCTGTCTGGATTTCTTTTTATTGGTATAAGTGGGGTGTCAAAGTTCCCCACTATTATTGTGCTACTGTTGATTTCCCTTTTAATGGCTGTTAGCATTTTCCCTGATGTATTGAATTGTTCCTATGTTGGGTGCATAAATATTTATAATTGTTATGTTTTCTTCTGGCACTGATCCCTTGATCACTATGCAGTGTTCTTTCTTGTCCCTTATAACAGTCTTTATTTTAAAGTCTATTTTTTTCTGTTATGAGTATTGCTACTCCAACTTACTTTTGATTTCCATTTGCAATGAATTTTTTTTTCTACCATTCACTTCAGTCTGCATGTGTCCCTGTGTCTTCACTGGGTCTCTTGTAGATAGCATATACACAGTTCTTGCTTTTGTGCCCATTCAGCCAGTCTAAGTCTTTTGGTTGGAGTATTTAATCCATTCACATCTAAGGTAAGTAGCAACATGCACCTTCCTCTTGCCGTCGTCTTATTTTGGGTTTGGCTTTGTAGGCCTTTTCTCTTCCCTTCCTCTTTTGTTCTCTTCTCTTGTGTTTCTTGCCTAGGAAAGTTCCTTTAGCAGTTTTTGTAAAATAGCTTTGGTGGTTCTGAATTCTCATAGCTTTTGCTTGTCTGTAAAGCTTTTGATTTCTCTGTCAGGTTTGAATGAGAGCCTTGCTAGGCAGAGTATTCTTAATTGTAGGTTTTTCTTCTCTTTCATCTCTTTAAATATATCTTGAAATTTCTTTCTGGCTTGCAGTTTCTGCTGAAAAATCAGCTGAAAACCTCATAGGGATTCCCTTATATGTTATTTGTTTCTTTTTATTTTTTTTTGTATTTAATCTTTGTTAGTTTCATTAATATGTGTCTCTGTATGTTTCTCCTTGGGTTTATCCTGTATGGGACTCTCTGCACTTCCTGGACTTGGGTGTTATTTCCTCTCCACGTTAGAGAAGTTTTCAACTATGATCTCTTCAAATATTTTCTCAAACCCTTTCTCTTCTTCTCAACCCCCTATAATTCAAATGTTGGTATGTCTAATGTTGCTCCAGAGGCCTCTGAGATTGTCCTCATTTCTTTTCTTTTTTTTTTTTCAATTATTTTTATTAGTTGGAGGCTAATTACTTCGCAACATTGCAGTGGGTTTTGTCATACATTGACATGAATCAGCCATGGAGTTACATGTATTCCCCATCCCCCCTCCCACCTCCCCCACCACCCGATTCCCCTGGGTCCTCCCAGTGCACCTGGCCTGAGCACCTGTCTCATGCATCCCACCTGGGCCGGTGATCTGTTTCACCATAGATAATATACATGCTGTTCTCTAGAAACATCCCACCCTCGCCTTCTCCCACAGAGTCCAAAGTCTGTTCTGTACATCTGTGTCTCTTTTTCTGTTTTGCATATAGGGTTATCGTTACCATCTTTCTAAATTCCATATATATGTGTTAGTATGCTGTAAGGTTCTTTATCTTTCTGGCTTACTTCACTCTGTATAATGGGCTCCAGTTTCATCCATCTCATTAGAACTGATTCAAATGAATTCTTTTTAATGCCTGGGTAATATTCCATGGTGTATATGTACCACAGCTTCCTTATCCATTCGTCTGCTGATGGGCATTCCTCATTTCTTTTCATTCTTTTTTCTTTACTCTGTTGGGCTTCCCTGATAGCTCAGTTGGTAAAGAATCAGCCTGTAATGCAGGAGACCCTGGTTCATTCCTGAGTCAGGAAGATCTGCTGGAGAAGGGAAAGGCTACCCACTCCAGTATTATGGCCTGGAGAACTCCATGGACTATATAGTCTGTGGGATCACAAAGAGTCATCCCCCTGTCACCCACCTGAGCCTGAGCCAGGAGAGCTCTCCAGCCCCCTACATCACAGGGCAGCTCCCCAGGAGACTGCGGGCCACCGCTACCCAGGGAACAGCTCCCTTGGGACTAGAGGTGCCCAGACATCAGCGACATCTGAGCAGAGAAGGCGCAGTCGTGACTGGCACTTAAAAAGGCCTTCCTGGTCTCTCATGGTGACCAGTCCACGACAACCCACAGCCCAACACTCAGACACATAGGTACCTGAAGGAAAAACCTACAAAGTATTAAGAGAAATTAAATGAACAGGTATATTGTTGAAAGACAATACTCTAAAATGTAAATTGTTTTCAAGTTGACCCATTGATTTAAAACAAGCTCCATCAAAATTCTAGCAAATCATTTTTCTATGCATTGACACTCTGGTTCTAAAATTTATATGGCAATACAGAGGACCCAGACTAAAAAAAAAAATAAATAAAAACACTCCTGATAAAAATAATGAAATTATACTGGCAGTAGTAGAGAAAAATAGATCAATAAAAAAACAGGAAGTGCAGACAGAGACTCATGTCAATGTGTCCCTGATTCCATTTCTTCAAGCCTGTCTGTCTATAAATCCCTGCTTCTCTAGATCTCTCCTTTCCTGCCTCAGTCCCTATTTCCCTCTGCTCAGTAAAAGCTCCAGTATTGCTGCTTTTGAGGGCCTACCCTCCTCTCTCAATAACTGACCCACATTCATAAAAGATCTGAAGGCATTTCCACATTGGAAGTGTTGGCTATGATTCTATGAGGGTGGAGGGGATTTTTACTGTTTATCTTGGATGGGGAGCAGCCTCCAAGCCAGCACAGGCCATGACATATGACTCCAGCTCAGACTTCTCAGTTCTCAACTCCTGAACTTTATGAAAAGTTGGCACTGCTGAGCACTGTGGAAGAGTGGGAGCAATCTCTGGACTTTTGGTCAAAGGTGTTCACTGAGCAACATACACCCAAATCCTGCATTCTTGATAAGCAGAATGACACTTTTGGGTTTAGCAAGGTACCAGCATGTTTAGAGTGTGATTATTCAGTATATGACCACTAATTTAATGGGCTTCCTAAGTGGCACTAGTGGTAAAGAACCAGCCTACCAATGCAGGATATGCTAGAGACACGGTTTCAATCCTTGGATGGGGAAGATCCCCTAGAGAAGGACATGACAACCCACTCCAGTATTCTTGCATGGAGAAACCCATGGACTGAGGAGCCTGGTGGGCTACAGTCCATAGGGAGGTGATAGTACTATCAATTTAAAATGCTTATTCTGGGCTTCCCCAATAGCTCAGTTGGTACAGAAACCGCCTGCAGTGCAGGAGACCCCAGTTCAATTCCTGGGTCGGGAAGTCCACTGGAGAAGGGATAGGCTACCCACTCCAGTATTCTTGGACTTCCCTGTGGCTCAGCTGGTAAAGAATCCACCTGCAAGGTGGGAGACCTGGGTTTGACCCCTGAGTTGAGAAGATTCCCTGGAGAAGGGAAAGGCTACCCACCCCAATATTCTAGCCTAGAGAATTCCGTGGACTATATGTATAGTCCATGGGGTCACAAAGAGTCAGACATGACTGAGTGACTTTCACTTCACTTCACTTCACCTTTAAATAGGACCAGTGGATGAACTATATGATCAGTAGAATGAAATAAGCAAATATTAATTCTCCTAACTGCTGAAATAAGACATCTTAAAAACTAATAATCTAGGAAGGACTGCCTTGAGTAGATTATATGAGTATGTCCAGTAACAAAAAGCATCAAGTGATCCCCAGCATTTAGACCATGTAAAAGAAACATTATGTGAATCAGATTGTCAAATTACCATCTGACTTTTTCCTGCAACTGATGACTGTTATGGTTGCATTTCTTATCTCTGTGGACACTGTCCCACAAGATCTGGGTAACTTTTTTCTTTTTGCTAAAGTTAATTTTACTGCAGACTCATTAGTAGTTTAAGTAGGGTCACCAAGGACATTTCTGCTTGTTCCCTTAATGGCTCCCTGGGCACTTAAGCAAATAAAACCAGTAAAGCACATGCTATTTCTATTCATGAATACTTATACAGTAACTCATTTCTTTGCACAGAGACCTCAGACCTTCTTCACTTCCACAGCCAGGGAGAGTTGCTAGCAATTATTTGCCATTGTTTGTCCATTCTTTCAGTCACAGGCTTCAGAGAAGTTTTAATAGTATTTTAATGAGAGATAAGAACTCTCATCAAATTCCATTTTCCACGTGGTGATGGTAAAAGCAAAGGCCCTGGTCTCTAGGTCACTGCATATTGCCTTGCACTTGCAGACACTATTACCTGGAATAAAATGTGGGGCTCAAGGGGATGTCAAAGTTAACTCAAAATTATAGCCACTCGCATTTAGTGTTTCTCAGACTCAAAAAGTTTTGCATTAAATTTCCTGAAAAGTTATGAGGAACTACCAGAAAGTAAGTTCAAAATGTTTGTTGTTTATGTGCCTAGAAGTTTGAAAAATGGAACCATGGAAGTTTTGTAAATGCAGTCCCTGGGCAAAGGCAGTGAGATCTTTCTGAATAACCTAAGTCCAAGAAGTATCTTCACGTTCAGAGAGGATTTGAAAAGCAGTCTGAGCTGCCACTTTCTTCTGTATAACGTGGTAATGAACCTGAATACAACTCTTGAGCATTTTTCCGGGAAGTGGTTGGAATTAAGGTAAGAAGGTAAGACCAAATGGAGACACATTAATAATACTGGACTCTGATGTGTTTCTGGGAAATCGTCCTTTCTTTCATACACTATTCAATGAGTTTTAGAGCAATGCTGCTGCTGCTGTTGCTTCAGTCATGTCCCACTCTTTGCAACACCATGGACTGTTGCTCACCAGACTCTTCTGTCCATGGGATTCTCCAGGCAAGAATACTGGAGTGGGTTGCCATGCCCTCGTCCAGGAATTGAACCCTTGTCTCATGTCTCCTGCATTGGCAGGCAGGTTCTTTACCACTAATTCCACCTGGGAAGCCCTGTAGAAGATAAATATGTGTGTATCTTATTGTGAAGGACAAAAGTAATGCTATCTTTAAAGAGAAAAATGAAAAATATCAATTTTCCATAATTCTTCATAACAGGATGTGAAACAGTCATAGCCTAAAATTCCAGTATTAAATGTAATTTATGTTAATGATTTTCCTCTTCAAGTAATGATTCAAACAATGATGTGAAGTTATCTAAAAATCTCCCTCCGCCAGTTCCTCTGAACTGTGAACACTAAATTATGCATTTTCACAGTATGTGATATGGTATTAACTGGGAGTCAGGGTGTTGACCAGCGTGTAGGCCCTGGGTTATGCAGGCAGAAGGAGCTGAGGAGATGAACATTGGCAGTATGATTGGGAAGACATGTGACTCTCAGAAAAGCGTCACGTCTAAGCCTTAGAGAGCCGTCTGATGGGCTCACAGTATTCAAAGGTTTCCAGCACTCTGGCAAACCGTTTACCCCATGAGAGTAGGTGAGCTGACTTTTCCTGTGAAGGTGTCTAAAAATGCTATCACACTGTGGCAATCCTCCTCAATAGAATAGACATAATGCCTTCTCTAAACTCAGAGGGAAACATCACTTAAGGTATTTTCTGAGTAATATCTTAAAACATCACATGAAAAAACATTCATGTTACAAAAAAAATTGGTGTCTTATAGGGAGATTTCTTCTATTCATTTACTAAAGTAAACCAGATGCCCTGGAAATACTGTTTGAACCAAGACATTTGAAAAGCTGATATTTTCATTAATGTGTTATTATTAGAATGGATATCAAAAATCCTAAAATTACAATTTCCTAGAAACAATTAAGCTTTGGATCTGATGTGAACTGGTCCAAATTCTAGCTCTGACATTTCTTAAATGTTCATTATCACTCTCCTCCCTGGGCGTGGTGGGTGAACAGACAGGAAATGTGAGAAATGAAAAGTGCACAATGGCGTCCTGGTAGGTAGTGAAACGATGGCTTCTTTAACATGAAACAACACAGGGAGACCATCACGTAGAGGGAAACTCAAAAGGATGGACTGTGATTCTTTATCTGCTTCTAAGAACATTCACACTTAATAGCCAGGTTTTATTTATTCTCCGTGTCATGTTTAGTCTTTGTTAATATTAATGCCTGATGATACCTGTTCTTTGGGGGAATAGCCGCAGAGCCTGAGTTTATCCTTGGGCCAGACTTCTATGAACAAAGAGGTGTCCTGAAGCCATGAGAGTAGTAGAAATGATAAGCAACATTCCCAAGGATGAGGTGTGTCCTCAGAGAGAGAAATCATGGCAAAGAAGGCAGTTCTTTCCCTAAGATGTATTCTAACTCTTCTGCATCTTGGAGGATATAGCCTCAAAAGGATTTTGGGAGCTGAAATATCTGTGCATAAACTATAGAACCCCAATAAGGATCATGGAAGCCTAAGGTCAGGATTCTGTTTCCCCAGAAAACCATCAGAACATCCCATTGGTCAGTGATCTGTGAAGGCTTAGGATGGGTGGAACATCAGACAACAGAAGGAATTCCTGTTGAAACAGGAATTCAGGGGCGGGGGAGAAGGCATGCTGTTAAAACTGGTACACAAGAGAGACACAAACTAATCTTTCAGCACTTTATCTATTATGAAAGGGGCTCAAAGAAGAAATTCTGGAGGGGGATGGGACTTAGGAAATTTCATGGTAACTCTCTTATACTGTTCCTCAGTTCAGTCAGTCCGTAGCTCAGTTGTGGCCAGCTCTTTGTGATCCCATGGACTGCAGCACACCAGGCTTCCCTGTCCATCACCAACTCCCGGAGATTGTTCAGACACATGTCCATCAAGTCACTGATGCCATCCAACCATCTCATCCTCTGTCGTCCCCTTCTCCTCCTCCCTTCTATCTTTCCCAGCATCAGGGTCTTTTCCAATGAGTCAGTTCTTTGCATCAAGTGGTCAAAGTATTGGAGCTTCAGCCTCAGCATCAAGACTGTTCCCAGGTCTTGTAAAATCAAGATTAAGAAATTATTTGAAAAGGATAATTTTTGCAAAGTATGAAAAATAGTACAACTAAGGCACTGGTGGCTTTTTTATTACCATAAGGTAAAAGAATGACTTGTTGACATGTTGTACTAACAACTAGGAAAATAAAATTTTTATACATCTGTTTCTATTACTCAACATTTATGAGTCTCCTATTCTACACTGAGGATTAGGGATACCACTGTGGCTGCCAAAATTTCAGAGGACTATGACATAGGCATTAAAATTGATTCTGTAACTAGAATGGAAATAAAATTTCAGATGAATGCTTCTCATGAACATTCTGAAGATGAATTTAATGTAGAGTCCGGGGAAATGAAGTATGATTCAATCACTTTTTCTATGTCATGATTATTGATGATCAAGTAAAAGCTTTATTTTTTTTTTAGTTCTTTTAGATTTATTTTTTTATTTTTTTCACCTATTTTTATTAGTTGAAAGCTAATTACTTTACAATATTGTAGTGGTTTTTGCCATACATTGACATGAATCAGTCATGGATTTACGTGTGTTCCCCATCCCAATTCCCCCTCCTGCCTCCCTCCCCACCCCATCCCTCTGGGTCTAAAATGTGCATCTGCTGCCTGTTTCAATACTTTATTCTACATAACTTGTTGAAATTTATTTTTATATTCTATTCCTCAGGTTAAACACTTATAGTCTATTAATACAGCCTTCGTATGTATCTGAAGATAGTGATGAAAAATCATTCTTCAATAACAACATTCATCCTACTAGGATTAACAGATGACCCAAGACTACAGGTTTTTCTTTCAGTGTTTCTGTTTCTCACCTACACGTTCACTGTTGCTGGAAATCTAGTCATTATCCTCCTCACTCTGGTGAGCTCTCACCTTAAAACACCCATGTACTTTTTCCTGCGGAATTTCTCCATCTTAGAAATAATCTTCACCACTGGCTGTGTTCCTCGATTTCTGTACAGCATGACAACAGGAGACAAAACAGTGACCTATAATGCTTGTGCCATCCAGTTGTTTTTTGTCATCCTCATCGGGGCAACAGAATTTTTTCTCCTAACTGCCATGTCCTATGACCGCTACGTGGCCATCTGCAAGCCCCTGCACTACACCACCATCATGAGTGATAAGGTCTGCACCATTCTGGTCCTTTGCTCTTGGCTAATTGGGTTAATTGTCATACTCCCACCACTTAGCCTGGAGTTCAGCTAGATTTCTATGACTCCAATCTCATTGACCATTTTGGCTGTGATGCATTTCCTCTTCTAAAGATAGTGTGCTCAGACACTCAATTTATAGAGCAACTTGTTTTAGTCATGGCAGTGCTGACCCTCATAGTCACACTCGTCTGTGTAAGCGTGTCTTACACGTACATCATCAAGACTATTTTAAGACTCCCTTTGGCTCAGCAAAGAAAAAAGGCTTTCTCTACTTGTTCTTCCCATATGATTGTAGTTTCCATCACTTATGGGAGTTGCATCTTTATCTATATCAAACCAGCAAAGGAAGGTGTGGCCATTAATAAGGTGGTGTCCCTGCTCAACACTTCCATTATTCCTTTGATGAACCCTTTCATTTATACTCTGCGGAATAAGCAAATCAAACAAGCCTTCAGGGACTCTATTAAAAAAATGGCATTTCTTTCCAAAAATTAGGTGACTAAAAATATTTTATAAATTAAAAATATATATACATAAGTATTTCATCTTTTACTATGTGTTCTAATTCAGATCTACAGAGCAGAACTAAAGGTACAGTCTGATTAATCACTGAAATTTCTCCTCTATTTCTCTGAGAACCATGGGCTGAAAAAAGTGTTATGGCCTTAATTCAAATAGGCCTTCATTCCTTATGGCTTACTTTCATAAGTAGGAATGAATATAGATTTCCAGAATCTATACAACCCCTCACCATCCTGATAGCTGAACGAAGAAAGACGGCAACAAAAATATGAAATGGATTTTTTTCTATTCATTCCCCTAGTTTTACAGCTTTTGGGGGCAAAATTATTTATCTTAGGATTCCTTCCTGATCTAGCATCCACTATCAAAAAGAATAAATTGGCCTTCCCTGGTGGCTCAAGAGGTGAAGAATCTGCCTGCCAACGCAGGAGAGACAGGTTAGATCCCTGGTCTGGGACGAACCCACATGTTGCGGAGCAACTCAGCCTGTGAGCCACAGCTACTGAGCCTGCGCCCTCGGGCCCGTGCTCTGCAACAGAGGAAGTCAAGGCCCGGGGAAGCCTGTGCACCACGAGGACAGGCCCCACTTGTTAGCGAAAAGCCTGCACAGCAGCAAAGACCCAGCCCAGCAAAAAATAGATAAATAAAAGAAGAATAGGCAGATGTCACCTTACTAACCTTGTTTCTTATAATGCACCCCACCTTGCTACAGACTAAAATGGAACTATTTCATTATACTTGCTGCTAAACTGTTTTGATGTTTTAATTTTTTTACTTTTGACATTACAGCCCTTTGTTTTGTTTTTTCCAGTTTCATCTAGATATAATTGGCAAATAGCATTGCATTAGCTTAAGTTATACACCATTATGATTTGATATATGTCTATGTTGAGAAATGGTTACCACAATAAGTTTATATAACATCTACCACCTCACATAATTACAGTTTCTAGTCTTGTGATGAGAACACTTAAATATCTTGTTTCTTGGCAACTTTTACATAAACTACACAGTATTTTTAACTTGAGTCACCATACTGTACATTATGTCCTCAGGACGTACTTATCTTATGACCAGAATTTTGTACCCTTGACACCCTTAACGCATTTCCGTCAGCCTTGGTCAACCACTAATCTGTTCTCTGTTCCTATGCATTTGATCTTTTTAGATTCCACACACAGGTGATATCATACAGTATTTGTCTTCCTTGCTCTGTTTCACTTATTTTACTTAGCATAATGCCCTCAAGGTCCATCCATGTTGTCAAAATGGCAGAATTTCCTTCTTTTTATGACTGAATGATATTCCTTTCTATATATACCACCTCTTCTTTATCCATTCATAGACCATCTATGGATACTTAGGTTGTTTATATGTTTTGGGCTATTTTAAATAATGCCACAATAAACTTGGGAGTGCAAATATCTCAATGAAATATGTAATTCCATTTCCTTCAATTACCGAACCAGAAGAGGGACTCCTGGATCATAATATGCTTCCATTATATATTATAAATCTATTTTTATATTTAATATATATATTATAGTACTAAACAGAGTGCCAAGATTCCCTTTTTCCACATACTTACCAACACTTATCTTTTTATTATTATTGCTATTGTTATTATAGCCATTCTAACAGGTGTAAGGTGATAGTTCACTGAAGTTTTGATTTGCATTTCCCTGATAGTTAGTGATATTAAGCACCTTTCCATGTACCTGCTGGCTATTTTATATCTCCTTGGGAAAAATGCATATTCAAGTTCTCTGCCCAATTTTTGCTTAGGTTGTTGAGATATCTTTACTATTCAGTTGTACAAGATCCTTGTATATTTAGGATAATAGCCCCTTTTCAGACATATGGCTTGCAAACATTTTCTCCCATTCTACAGGTTATGTTTTCACTTTGTTTATTCTTTCCTTTTCAGTACAGAAGCTTTTTAGTTTGATTTAGTGCCTCAATTTTGCTTTCGTTGCTTGAGCTTTTGGTGTCATATTCAAAAAAAATCATTCCCAATATCAAGGAGCTTTCCCCTTTACTTTATTCTAAGAGTTTTACATATTCAGGTCTTAATATATAAGTCTTAAGTTAATTTTGATTTGATTTTTGTTCATGGTGTAAGATAAGGTTCTCGTTTCATTCTTTTGCATGTTGATATATAGTTTATCCCGTCATTTATTGGAGAGCCTATTCTTTCCCCATTGTGAGTGACCAGCTATTTTAGTCCTACAGACAGGATGGTCGTCTAAACAACACCAAAGATCTCTTCAGATCAAACATTTCCACTCTTCTGGCCACTATGATAATGACACTTATTTTATCTGTTAGGCTTAAGTGATGCCACCTGATGCCTACGCTACAGGTTTCCATCATTCCATCGAATTCAGGGAGCTCTTTTTGATAGCGATATTTCCATTGTCATCCTTGCCTTCAAAGACTATTCACTACAGAGCACTTCAGGAAGCCAAATCTCCTCACCAACAATGTATTTCGCAGAGACTGATGGATGGAATGTACCCTAGGACTTCCAGGGCTATTCTTAGACAGAAGGCAAGCAAGTCTTACACAATAAATCTACTTCAGTATTCCAATCTCCCTAAGCCTTTGGATGCATCCTCAACAACATAAAGAAGAAGTTCTGGAATTTCAATTTCATCCAGTGTAAGGAGTCAAGGGGTACTGGGGAAATGAACACATTTTCAATAGGTTTCCCATATTTTTCTACATTTGCTTCTTTTTGTCCCCCTTCTCTGTAAGGATGGAGTTTAAAAAAATTAATCCACATTTAATTTCCACATTTGGCCAAATAGAGTCCTGTCCAAACATTTGAGAGGCCAGAATTTGAAAGGATAAAACTGTTTCTAAATGATTTAAATATTACCAGAATAAACTCAAAGGATCTTCATAAAGATACAGATACATCCAGCCTTCCAGAAGGTAAAATCTATAATGTCTGACTTAATCAAAATTCCTAGACATGCAAAGAAATACAGCATATAATGAGAACAATGAATAAAAATAGACCCCCAAAATGGCGCAGATAATATAACTAGAATATAGCTAAATTAGCAATATAACCTTACCCAGTAGGTTGATGACTAGAGAAAAAGAATATTTTAAGTAAAAATATTAAAATTATTTAAAATATTCAAATCAAACTTACAGAGATGAAAACTGTACCATCTGAGAACACCAGCCCAGGCTGGATGCATGAGACAAGTGCTCGGGCCTGGTGCACTGGGAAGACCCAGAGGAATCGGGTAGAGAGGGAGGTGGGAGGGGGGATCGGGAATACATGTAAATCCATGGCTGATTCATGTCAATGTATGACAAAAACCACTACAATATTGTAAAGTAATTAGCCTCCAACTAATAAAAATAAATGAAAAAAAAGAAAACTGTACCATCTGAGAAAAATAAGCATTGAGTAGTTTTAATATCAATTAAATATTACAGAAGAAAATTTTTGTTAAGTGGAAGAAGCAGCAATAAAATTCTCTACATAAAACATGCGAAGAAATAGATCCTTAAACAAAACTAACGGAGCATCAGGAAACTGTGAGATAAATTCAAGAGGCCTGATACGTTGCATAGTTAGTCTCCTTTTAAAACTAGAAAGGACTTAAAAAGTTTGTGAAGAGATGAGCAGGTGACATCAGCAACATAGTGAAGTGAAAAATAACTTTGTCTCTCCCCTTCAATCTACAACCAGTCTGCATCCACAATGCAACCCAAGAATATTCTATCCAGCAAAGCTATCATTCAGATATGAAAGAAAAATAAAGACTTTCCTAGGCAAATAAAAGCTGGGGAGGTTCATCAACACTAGACCTGCCTTATAAGAAATGATAAAAAGAGCTCTTCTACCAGAAACAAAAAGGCAAAAGCACACTAAACTTTTAGTAAGGTGATAAATAAAAAGACAGAATGAGAAAATTGAAACTCTTCATCAAAATAGATTCTTAACTACTTTGTTATAGCATAAGGGAAATTAGAAAAAATAGCTATAGCTACTTCAATTTGGTAACAAACTCACCATATAAAAAGGGAAAATTTAAGACATCAAAACACAAAAAGGGAAGAAGAAAGGATGGAATCCATATAGGTAAATAATGATAAGATGCTATCAATAGAGAAATGAGCTATTTTATCTCTGAGACACTTTATACAAACCCCATAGTAACAATAAAACATAAATCTAGAGTGGAGATGCAAAACATAAAAAAAGAGGAAAACATCATAGAAAAACTACCAAGCCAAAATGGCAGAAAGAAACACAAGGGAAAAGAAATAAATGCAGACATAGAGCAACCAAAAAATAAAAGACGAAACGGCTGTACTAAGCGCTCATCTATCAATTATCACCCTAAATGTAAATGGATTGAATTCAACAGAGTGACTGGGTGGATTGAAAAACAAGACCCAACTGCATGCTGCCTCCAAGAGACACAGTTCAGCATTAAAAACAAACACGAGGCTCAGAGTGAAGGGATGGAGAACGAATAGTCCAGGCAAATGACAGCCGAAAGAAAGCTGTCAGCCAAACTCATATCAGACAAAAAGAGACTGCAAGCCAAAAGAGCAACAACAGACAAAAATGGGCAGTGTCTAACGATCACTGGGACAATCCATCAGGAAGCCCATCTCTGCCATGGCCCCTCAGGATGCTTTTCAAAAATGTGCTATAAATACAGAGAGAGAGGTCTTCTTTCTCCCCTTCCCATTCCTCTGCCAAGGAACATTTTCAATCACTCTCTCCCAATAATAGGAGAAGTATGAAGTGTCATGTCTATTCAGTGTGAGAAAACTTCATAGGGCAGTAGTGAGTGGCCTAAGAAGAGGAAATACCTGCCCCAGGAAAGGCACAAAGTGCCCTCCTCTGCTGCATCATCTGACATGAGCATCAAGAATGAAAACATCCAGAAATGGCAGCAGAGATAGTCAAACAGAAAGCTTTGTTCAAGGTCACTGGACAGCAATGCATTGTTCATTGTTCAGTCATGTCCAACTCTTTGCAACCCTACGGACTGTAGCACACCAGGCTTCCTGTCCTTCACCATCTCCCGGAATTTGCTCAAACTCATACCCGTTGGGTCAGTGATACCACCCAACCATCTCATTCTCTGTTGCCCCATTCTCCTCCTGCCCTCAATATTTCCCAGTATCTGGACAGTAATAAGCCAAAGCAAAACAAAAAAACATATCCTGAAAAGAGGCAATTTTTTGTCCAATAGTTGGAATGAAAAACTCCATTGCTTCAAATACCAAAGATCATTTCATTGCCTACTGGAAAAATCATGAGTAGAAGAAGAAAAAAATGAAAATACAGGTCAAGGAGCCCTAGAATATCCAGGTTGACATTTAAATCCTAGTGAGTCTTCAATATCAGAACAAGCAATTGGTGTAGCATGGAGGAAGAAGCAGGATCTTTGTACTCAGATAAACTTTTGTTCTAAACTTGCACCACCACTATAGGGCATTATGATTATTCATTTCTCTTTTCCTTAATTTCCTCATCTGTAAAAAGAGGGTAAGAGTGTTTTTTTCATTTTACTTTATCTGAGATCTATGTCAAAGAGTAATATATATATAAAGTGTCAAATCGATTTTCAAATTCTAAGAATAATCTTAAGATTCAGCAAAGAACTCACAACAGAACTCAGATGACATCAGACCACCCTCAGTGTCTCTGAGGACACCGTCTCCGTTGTCACGTGTGTTTTTGCACTGTCAATGAAGCTACCACCAATTCATTAGTACTTTGGAAACTAGGTCACCAAGGACAATTTTGTGGTTCACTCAAACGTCCCCTGTGCACTGGTAGCATACTAAATAAAAGAAATGTTCCTATTACAGAATTTGTGGAGAAGATTGCCTCCCCACCCAGGAAGATCTTATATGCCCGAACAAGACTCAAGAGAAGTCTTCCTTTTCTCTGCACCATCTCTTTTCCCTTTGAACTAACAGAAGAACTGGGAAGTTTAGGATCAGATGTCATTTTAGAGTTGGCAAGGAAAAAGGAGACTGAGGCAGGGACCTTTGCATCAGGAGCCGTGAAAATCTGGGAGAGTTCTGCTGATTGTCAGACTTGCCTGTGAGAGGATGTGTGAGTGTGTGTGCGCGCATGCGCGTGTGTGTGCCCATCCATGCAGGTCTGGATGGAGAGTGAGACTGGGAGTTGAGGCAGGTGAAATGTGAGATTAGGAAGAGAAGTGAACAAAAGCTCCTCACCGACTCAGTGCTCCTCAGACTGAGGTTTCCTCAAAGGCTGCTGCTGGTAAAAGTTGTCAGTCAATTGTCAGTGTTTAATTCGTCATGAAAGTTGTTTTTTTTTTCATATTCCCTAACTGTAAGCAAAGGGTGAGTTCAGTCAATTTTTAAATGTGGGTTTTTATTTCATTATAATTATGCAAAAGGTAATCAACACTCATTTCTAGTATGCTGTGAAGATGGCAGGAAAATTCTAACTTCATGTTCCTTCAGAATAACAACATACTATCTCTCCAGTAAACCATTTTCCCTATGAGCTAAGGGAGGGATTTCTGTTTGAAGAGCATGTCTGTGAACCCTGAGCAGTGTGCCTCGATAACTCACCTTAGGTAAGTGATAATGCTGACAATTTTAGTAGAAAGAAAAAAACCTAAAGAAACTGAATGAGCATAGAAAAATATGAATAGTTACATAGTATAACAGTGCTAAGGAACAAACTTGGAGCAGTTATCATCCCAAATTTAAAGAGCATTTTCACTTTTATCCGTGTTCCCATGTCACTGAGTATGCGCTGCAGTGAAAGGTTATCTCCCACTGGTAGCCTGAAAACTCCTAGAGGGAAGAGATCCAGTTAATGGTTGGATCGCCAGTCTCTGGTATTATGCTCTTTAAGTAATAGATGCTTATTAAGTATTTCTTTGTATGGGTAAGTGTAGATTATCTGAATAAACTGTGGACTTTATTTAATAATAATGTATCAGTTCATTGGGCTTCCCTGATAGCTCAGTTGATAAAGAATCCGCCTGCAAAGTAGGAGACCCGAGTTTGATCCCTGGGTTGGGAAGATACCCTGGAGAAGGGAATGGTTATCCATTCTAGCATTCTTGCCTGAAGAATTCCATGGACAGAGGAGCGTGGTGGGTTGCAATTCATGGGGTCACAAAGAGCTGGACACGACTGAGTGACTATCACTTTTATTATAGTAACTTTTTTCATTATAGTTCCAAACTGCAAATAACCCAACAGTTCGCCATGACTGAGTGGATTGAAAGGGAACATATGTGCCAAACATATAGATGTTTCTTAAAAACATCCTGAGTAAAAACCAGATTTAAAAGATGTTTCCATTTATACAAAATTATTGAAAACTAATTTATACTGACAAAAAACAAATTAATGATTATTTTGGGGGCCCAGAGTAAAGGAATGAATTGAACTGCAAAGGGAAATGAGGGAGATTTTTGATGATGGAAATGCAATGTATCTTGCATTGCATCTTGAGGTATCTTGGTTGTGGTGGTGGTTTCACAGATATATACATTTTTTCCAAATTCACTGAACTGCAAATCTTTTAATGATTGCAGTTTATTATACATAAAGAAAGAAAGAAAGATAACACTAAGTCATGTCCAACTCTTGCAACCCTATGGACTGTAGCCTGCCAGGCTCCTCTGTCCTTGGGATTATCCAAGCAAGAATACTGGAGTGTGTTGCCATTTCCTTCTCCAAGTACACCTTAATAAAACTGAAAAAAAAAATTGAGTTAAAAATCCCAAATCCTAAATGCCAGCAAATCTTATGGAGCATTCTCATATAGTTAAGACTATTTAGCCACCAACTCAGATGTATGTTCTTTGAGTTGTTCCTTCAAAAGAATGATGGAATAAGGACTAGCACTTTTAAATGAATGTGTTGCTGTTAAAATTTGACATAACAAATAAGATGATCAACATAAATACTAATTAAATATTTGCCCAAGCCCATAGATATTGAACACCAAGAATGAACCATAAAGTAAACTAACAGACTCTGAGTGATTGTGACGTGTCAAGTTCATCAGTTATAACAAATGTACAGCTCTGGTGGGGGGTGTTGATAATGGAATGGGGGAAGCTATGAATATGTGGAGACAAGAAGTATATGGGACATCTCTGTACCTTCCCCTCAATTTTGCTGTGAACACAAAATTGCCCTAAAGACATGTTTTGATTTAAAACACACACCAAAAATGTACTAATAGATTTTTCTTGGTTTTGAAAATGGAGCATTTTGGTATAGGGTGAAAAAGCAAAGAAAGAAGAGGATTGGCAAAAAAACTTCAAAAATGACATCACTTCCTCCAGCATGAGGGCAAATAAAATCTAGGCCACAAGGCAATACTGTTAAGAAGTTGCATGTCAGATTTATGGCTTTTTAACTTGACATCTTTTTAAATATACTTTCTTTTTCTGATGTTTATTTGTTTGTTTATTAATTTATCTGGCTGACCTGGTCTTAGTTGCAGCATCTGGGCTCTTCATTGAGGCATGTGGGATGCTGGCATTCCTAACCAGGGATCAGATCCAGGACCCCTGCATGTATAGTCTTAACCACTGGACCACCAGGGAAGTCCTAAATCAACTTTCTGTTTGCAGAATTAGAGGTGTAAGATTCACGATAGGTATTTCGTAAAATGTCTCAGTAGGATGTCAAAGTCACTGGTAACAAACTGATTATTAAGTAAAAGAAAAAAAGTGCATGTGACTGGCTTGCTGGAATATTTCGTTCAGATTCTAGTACTAGGTTCTTATGACATCTATTTCTTCAGGTGGATTCCCTCTTGACTTGGCAGGAGGCAGTGATGAGAAATCATACAGCAATAACAACATTCATTCTCCTGGGACTGACAGACGACCCAAAGCTACAAGACCTGCTTTTTGTGTTTTTGCTTCTCACCTATATGTTGAGTGTGGCTGGGAACCTCGTCATTATCACCCTCACACTTTTGGATTCCCATCTTAAAACGCCCATGTATTATTTCCTCCGAAATTTCTCTTTCTTAGAAGTCTCATTCACCACGGTCTGTATTCCCAGATTCCTGTATTCTATGGCAACTGGAGATAATACTGTTACCTACAATGCTTGTGCCACCCAATTATTTTTTATTGTCCTCTTCGCAGCAACTGAATTTTTCCTCCTCGCAGCCATGTCTTACGACCGCTACGTGGCCATCTGCAAACCCCTGCACTACACCACTCTCATGAACAACACTGCCCTTGTTCTCTGCTGTTGGTTGGCTGGCCTGTTGATCATCCTCCCACCTCTTGGCATGGGCCTCCAGCTGGAATTCTGTGATTCGAATGTGATTGATCATTTTGGCTGTGACACATCTCCTATTTTACAGATAACTTGCTCAGACACCGTGTTAATAGAGAGAATTGCTTTGAGTTTTGCTGTGCTGACACTCATTTTTACCTTACTGTGTGTGGTCCTCTCCTACACATACATCGTCAAGACCATTCTAAGATTTCCTTCTGCCCAACAAAGGAAAAAGGCTTTTTCCACCTGTTCTTCCCACATGATTGTGGTTTCCATCGCCTATGGCAGCTGCATCTTCATCTACATCAAGCCTTCAGCCAAGGAAGGAGTGGCCATCAACAAAGTGGTGTCTGTGCTCACAACTTCCGTCGCCCCTTCGCTGAATCCATTCATCTACACACTTCGGAACAAACACGTGAAAGAGGCCTTTAAAGACACAGTAAAACGAGTTGTATTTCTCACAAAGAAGTAAGAGACTCAGTGTTTTTGAGACCAAGCTAAATTAAATTTAAATCTTGATAACCCAGAAGTAACAATTGTGAATTTGCCAAATAAATGGTTTCTTTATAATCTGTAGATTCATCATGCTAATCCAACCCCAGGAAGATTTTTCTCTTATAATACAAAAGCCAAAATAAAGCTTTTCCTTCTTTCCTTCAAGCTTATTTCATTCAGTATGGTTTCTTCAATTAACGCATGTTCCAGACATCAGATTCCCCAAAATAACCCATGTCATAAAAAAGAAATTTAAATAAATAAAATTATATTTCTGATCATATGGCCGTCTCATGACACAGAATATAAATGCCCATAGAGCATTTCTCACTCATTGGGAAGACTTCAGTATCTAAGACTCATTGGGAAGATACTTCCAGTATTTAGGGTTCAATTGTACAAGAGTCACTAGTCATTAAAGATTCTTTACCAAAGCTTTAAAAATGATCTTTAAAATAGTAAAGCTTTCTTTCTCATTTGAAAATGTTTATTTTTCAGGAATGAGTAGACGGTATTAATAGAGCAAGTTCAAAATCAGTGAAGATAATTATATCCTTTCTTTTAAATCAATTTATACACAAAAATATTTCTGCTGGCCTTTCTGAAAATTATTTGACTGTACTACGTCCTGAAATACATGATTACTGAAGAGAAAGAAAAAGACTTCCAAATGCTGGAGACTTCTACTGACATTACCATCCATGGTTCTTAGAGACAGACACAAGAAGAACAAGCCCCGAATTTAGGAATAAGATAAGCAAGTCTTAGTTAATTAAGTTCTCCAGTATCCAAACTTTTATCATCCCTTGATTTAAGGAGAAAGTTAGAAATTAGGACGGTTGATCAAAACATCAAAAAGTTCCTGACATTCTAAGGAGTGTTTTGTTTCTCAGCCTAGACTATTGAAGAAAAAATCCAGGTATAGTGTGAAAAAAATGATAGATTTACAGAAGATAGAAGTGGTAAAACCGCTAACAGTTACACAAGGACCTTGGTCCAAATGATAAAAATTCTTTCTATTAAATGGTAATGACAGTCTTGGCAGTTCTGCACTTGTGAAAATAAAATTTTGTGCTTTCACAATATTATTTATGTTTATTAATCATCACCTCTTTGCTCAAACGTGCTTTTTATTTTGATCATATTTTCAATTGTTCTTTGCATGACAATGGCCATAGCGTGAGTGCAAGCTTCTTCTGTACTTCAGCAACATTCAGGAAAGACAGGGCTCTATCCTCCAAGGCCTTTCTTCTTTTTCCATTGAAAATTTCTAAAACACCAAGAGTCCATACTGATACAAATAAATGATGGAATATGTACCACAGCTTCCTTATCCATTCATCTGTTGATGGGCATCTGGGTTGCTTCCATGTCCTGGCTATTATAAACAGTGCTGTGATGAACATTGGGGTGCACGTGTCTCTTTCAGATCTGGATTCCTCAGTGTGTATGCCTAGAAGTGGTATTGCTGGGTCATATGGCAGTTCTATTTCCAGTTTTTTTAAGAAATCTCCACACTGTTTTCCATAGTGGCTGTACTAGTTTGCATTCCCACCAACAGTGTAAGAGGGTTCCCTTTTCTCCACACCCTCTCCAGCATTTATTGCTTGTAGACTTTTGGATAGCAGCCATCCTGACTGGCGTGTAATGGTACCTCATTGTGGTTTTGATTTGCATTTCTCTGATGATGAGTGATGTTGAGCATCTTTTCATGTGTTTGTTAGCCATCTGTATGTCTTCTTTGGAGAAATGTCTGTTTAGTTCTTTGGCCCATTTTTTGATTGGGTCGTTTATTTTTCTGGAATTGAGCTTCAGGAGTTGCTTGTATATTTTTGAGATTAATCCTTTGTCTGTTTCCTCATTTGTTATTATTTTCTCCCAATCTGAGGGCTGTCTTTTCACCTTACTGTGGTACATATACACCATGGAATATTACTCAGCCGTTAAAAAGAATTCATTTGAATCAGTTCTAATGAGATGGATGAAACTGGAGCCCATTATACAGAGTGAGGTGAGCCAGAAAGATAAAGAACATTACAGTATACTAACACATATATACGGAATTTAGATAGATGGTGGCGATAACCCTATATGCAAAACAGAAAAAGAGACACAGAAGTACAGAACAGACTTTTGAACTCTGGGGGAGAACGTGAGGGTGGGATGTTTTGAAAGAACAGCATGTATATTATCTATGGTGAAACGGACCACCAGCCCAGGTGGGATACATGAGTCAGGTGCTCGGGCCTGGTGCACTGGGAGGACCCTGAGGAGTCGGGTGGGGAGGGAGGTGGGAGGGGGGATCGGGATGGGGAATACGTGTAACTATATGGCTGATTCATGCCAATGTATGACAAAACCCACTGAAATGTTGTAAAGTGATTGGCCTCCAACTAATAAAATAATATTTAAAAAAAAAATAAAATAAAATAAATGATGGAATAAATTAACAAAGGAGGGAGAAATGTTGTGCAGAAGGATGCCAAATAATTTATATAGATACTCCTCTTATAGAGGAGAAACTGACAAACACTACATCAGTCAGATGATCCAGATCAACATCATACATCATGTTGATATTATGTATCCTTGACAGTGTGAGAAAAAAAAATTCCACTTTCCCTCTGTGGTCTTCTTCCCAATATTGTCAGACAACTTCCAATAGTGGGGCATCTTATATCAATAAAATATCTAATCAGTAATCCTCAAAGCTGCCCAAGTCTTCAAATATAAGAAAGTCTGAGAAACTGTCACAGGCGAGAGGAGCCTAAGGAGGTCTGACGACTAAATGTAGCGTAGTGCCCTAGATGAGGTCGTGGAATAGAAAAAAAGGTGCCAGGTGTAAGCTAAGGGAATCTGAATAAACTGTGGACTTTATTTGATAATAATGTACTAGTTCATTGGGCTTCCCTGATATTTCAGTTGGTGAAGAATCCTCCTGCAAAGTAGGAGACCCAGGTTTGATGCCTGGGTTAGGAAGATCCCCTGGAGAAGGGAATGGTTACCCACTCCAGCATTCTTGCCTGAAGGATTCCAAGGACAGAGGAGCCTGGCAGGCTGCAGTTCATGGGGTCGCAAAGAGCTGGACACGACTGAGTGACTATCACTTTTATTTTATTATAGTAACTTTATTCATTATAGTCCTAAACTGCTTCCCTTGTGGTTCAGCTGGTTAAAAATCTACCTGCAATGCAGGAGACCTGAGTTCAATCCCTGAGCTGGGAAGATCCCTTGGAGAAAAGATAGGCTACCCACTCCAGTATTCTTGGGCTTCCCTTGTAGCTCAGCTGATGAAGAATCCGCCTGCAATGCGGTTCAACCCCTGGGTTCAATCCCTGGGTTGGGAAGATCACGTGAAAAAGAGAAAGGCTGCCCACTTCAGTATTCCGGCCCGGAGAATTCCAGGGACAGGGTGGGGAATCACAAAGAGCTGGACACGACTGAGAGACTTCCACTTTCACTTTTTCACTAGTTTATCAATGGTAACAAATGCATCATCCTAAAGTAAGATTTTAAAAGGATAAATTGGGTATATGGTATACAGGAATCACCGTTACTATCTACTCTGTGGGAGCTCAGCCGTGTCTGACTCTTTGCAACCCTACAGACTGTAGCCCTCCAAGCTCCTCTCTCCACGGGATTCTCCAGGAAAGAATACTGGAGTTGGTTGCCACATCCTTCTCCAGGGGATCTTCCCAACCCAGGGATCGAACCCGTGTTTCTTACATCTGCATTGGCAGGCAGGTACTTTACCACTAGGGCCACCTGGGGAGCCCACTACCTTCTCCATTTTTCTGTAAATCTTAAATGTTCTTTTAAAAAAAGTTCTTAAAAAAATAAAATCTATTAAAAAATAAATATAAATCCTCAAGTTAAATAACAAGTATTTCTCCATGCTGAGAAAAATCTATGGTTACTTAAGTGATGGATTTGAAAAAAGACATGAAGATGTATCTTGCCAGCCACTCAATGCAAGGATGCCTCCCAACTCCATTGTTCTGCCTGTCATTCTTCTCCTTAGTCTCCTGATGACCTGTGTTTGATGCTCTCATTGCAACTTTCTTACCAATCTCTCTGGGATGACTTCTCTTAAACATCTGCTTAAGTTTGTTCTTGGAGATGGCAACAAAAGGTCTTTGTTAGTCCCTCAGAACCAGGATCCCCAAGGAATGTATTGTCTCTCAGCACAACTGATCCCAATGTGGCTGTTCTGAAGAGAGAAAAATATGTTACTTTGGATGTTTAAAAACCTCTAAAAGGTTAATGATGGCGCAATGGTAAAGAACACACTTGCCAATGCAGGAGACATAAGAGATGCGGCTTTGATCCCTGGGACGGGAAGCTCCCCTGGAGCAGGAAATGGCACCCCACTCCAGTACTCTTGCCTGGGAAATCCCATAGACAGAGGAGCCTGGTGGGCTACAGTCCATGGGGTTGCAAGAGTCAGACACGACTGAGCAATTGAGCATGCATGTCTGGATCTACAGTCTGTGTATATGACGGAAGCACAATACTACTTTCTATTCTGGCAGGACCAATAAAGGGCTAGAACCCACCTTAGACTCAGAAAAGATCAGAAAAGTGAAAAAGTAAGCAGAGAGCATTTCTTTAAGAAAACCGGATCAACAAATATATGAGTCCGTCTTTTAAAACTCTTTGGGTTAATCTTTCCACCTGGGCCAAATGTTTCAGGCAAATATAAAAATTAGAAATAATTAGTGATATTTGCTGGCATTAATACTAGATGAAAGCAAAGTATAAGTTTCTTATAGAGTTTCAGTCTGGATGACTGGAATTACACTGCTTTTGACACAGATAGGTAATTAACATGGAGAATCAGCATTGTGCTTTTTGATCATTTCTCCAAACTGGTCTTTCTGCCTTCTTTCAAAATTCTTACTTCTTAAATCCACATTCCTACTTTTTCCAGAATAATCTTCCAGAAATGAATTTGAGCTTTTCACATTCCTCAAAAAAATTCTTCAGTGCCTCCTTTAGGACAGATTTTAGTGAAATCTTAAGATAGCACTCTAGGACTTCAGTCATCCAGTGTACAAATTCTTTCTCACTGTCCTCTTCTAATATTTCAGGCCTTCTGTTCAGTCACATGAGATCATGCAGCAGAGCTTCTGCAATGCAGTTTCCTCAGTCTGGAAGATCCATCCATTTTTTGAAAACTAATTGCTTCTAACATAAAATTGTAAGTCAACTATATACTTCAATAAAAAGAATTTTAATAAATAAAAAATAATTGCTTTATTGATATATAATTCACACACCATAAAATTCATCCTTTTTTCTTTTTTATTGAATGAAAGATGTATTTAAATTCTATAGTGCTTTACAATTTTCAAAAATTCCACACAGATGTTTTCATATAATCCCATAATAATCTTTCTTTTCCCCTTCCCTCCCCTTACTGGTAACCACTAGTTTATATCGCAGAAGTAGAAAATAAACTATGGCTACCAGGGCGAAAAAGGAGGAGGGCTAACCTGGGAGACTGAGCCTGACATGCGCGCCTTCCCTGATATGAGACAGCAACGAACGCGGGCCTTCTGTGTGACACAGGGGTGGCCTACACGGGAAAGAATCTAGAAACGAGTGGATACATGTCTGTATGTACCTGAATCGCTTTGCTGTAGCAACAGCAGCAGAAACTAACACGGCATTGTAAATCAACTATGAAAGTGGCAGTCGCTCAGTCGTATCCGACTCTTTGCAACCCCAGGGGCTATAGCCCACCAGGCTCCTCCATCCATGGGATTTCCCAGGCAAGAGGACTAGAATGGGTTGCATTTCTTTCTCCAGGAGATCCTCCCAACTCAGGGATTGAACACAGAGTCTCCTGCATTGACAGGTGGATTCTTTACCATCTGAGCCACCAGGGAAGCCATAAATAAATCAGTCTGGCTTCCCTCAGGGAATTCTGAGCAGCTTCTCTCCTAAATTCATCTGAACTATCTCTAGGCCATGTGGAGAGAATCAAGTCTTTTGGCTTTTCATCTGATACTTTTTGTTTTGCAGATGACCTGTTGTTGCATCTTCCTTTCTCCAAAGACACACCTCCCACTGATATATGATGAAAACTTCTAATTCAAAGAATTTCTTCAAGTTCAATACACTGTAGATTAGTTAGTGACTTTTGAACCTGGGCTCCCAACGGAATCTTGAGTTTGTTTAGTCTGTTATTCTCTCCACATCTGTGGTGGACTCAGCAGATAAAACTAATCCTGTTCTTGTAAATTTTAAGAGAAAACCTGTCTGCCTGTTTGAAAAGGCCACAATCTCAATTTCTCAAACTGGAGAGAGTTGCAATCAGTTTCCACAGTCTTTCCACCTTCTCAGTTAACCAGAATTCAGTTTGGTTCAGTTCAGTCACTCGGTCGTGTCCAACATGCTACATGAACCACAGCACTCCAGGCCTCCCTGTCCATCACCAACTCCTGGAGTCCACCCAAACCCAGGTCCATTGAGTCAGTGATGCCATCCAACCATCTCATCTTCTGTTATCCCCTTCTCCTCCTGTCCTCAATCTTTCCCAGTGTCAGGGTCTTTTCAAATGAGTCAACTGTTTGCATCAGGTGGCCAAACTATATAAATAAAGGGAAAAATCAGGAGCCCTGGAGACAGAGTACAGATGGGAAACATTTGAATAGCTACAGTGTGATTAATCATAGTTTTTAAAGAGCAATTGTCTGCCTACTACTGGTCCTAATTCAGTTCAGTCGCTCAGTCGTGTCCAACTCTTTGCAACCCCATGAACTGCAGCACGCCAGGTCTCGCGGTCCATCACCAACTCCCGGAGTCTACCCAAAGCCATGTCCATCGAGTCAATGATGCCATCCAGCCATCTCATCCTCTGTCGTCCCTTTATCTTCCTGCCCCCAGCATCAGGGTTCTTTTCCAATGAGTCGACTATTCGCATGAGGTGGTCAAAGTATTGGAACTTCAACTTCAGCATCAGTCCTTCCAATGAACACCCAGGACTGATCTCCTTCAGGATGGACTGGTTGGATCTCCTTGCTGCCCAAGGGACTCTCAAGAGTCTTCTCCAACACCACAGTTCAATAGCATCAATTCTTCAGCACTCAGCTTTCTTCACCGTCCAACTCTCACATCCATACAGGTACAATTAGTTAACTGACATTTACTTTGGTAAAATAGGCAGAGGTGGCATCATACAAAAGATTGATTCTCTACTCAAAAAAACAGGGGAAATGAGAGCATGGAGAAGTCAGTTATCCATGTCCTCCCATTTGCCCAATGATGAAAATCTTATACACAGGTAAAGTGGAAGGAAGTTTCAATGGCAGTATTCTTAAATGTTTAAGAACTGAATCTCTGGAATCAAATTATTTGTCTTCATATCCCCACTTTACCATACCCTTAATGGATGGTAATCTAGATGGATATTTTAGGTCCCCTAATACTTATGAGGGGCTTTGTTCAAGGCTCACCGGTAAAGAATCCACCTGCCAATGCAAGAGACACAGGGCCAATTCCTGAGTTGGGAAGATCCCTTGGAGAAAGAAATGGTAACCCCCTCCAGTATTGTTGCCTGGGAAATTCCGTGGACAGAGGAGCCTGGCAGACTACAGTTCATAGGTCACAAAGGGTCAGACTCAACTTAACAACTAAACAACAGTACTTACTCCTCATCTTCAAAGAGTGAATTGCAATGCTACAGACTGCAGAGAGTTCTGCATCAGTTGAGATAAACTATGTAATGTGTTTAACACTATATCTGGCACCTAGTTTAAGAAAAGTTAGCTGTTAGCCTTAATAAAATTTGAAACTTAATTTGAAGAAAGAAAAATGGACTTCCTTATCCACAAGCATCTTTTCTATGGTTGAAATTTATTGTCAGAAATGTACTTTTCAATTAAAACAAAATATCTCTAGAATCAATAGTTCAAAGTATTTTGAGTTTTTTAAAAACTTAATGAAGCTTTTGAAAATTTAATATTGGACCATTTTCTAACTCTACAACAAGAAAACTATTAGAAACAAGTTTTCTGAATAAGAAGACACCCTCACTGAGTGGTTAACCTTTCACATAATTAAGTAATTCACTTAAGTTTTCCAGAGAATTTTAGAGACCAATAAACAGAAATAGGTGACCTAGTAATTGTTGGAAGCTAGAGAACACTTTAGAGTTAGAAAATCTGAATATCACAAAACAGATTCCTAAAACTTTTTTCTGCACACTTTTATAGGAGAGAAAATATATAATTAAGATTCAGGAGGCAAATTTATTTTCCTGCCAGTTATGACCCAGTTATACATATACTTCCAACCATTTGTTCTCAACATCAAAATTAGAGGACTGAACAAAATGGTTGACAGTATCAGCTGCATTTAAAATTGTATCAATCTGTTCATAATTTATAAATAAAAATTTTATATAAAGGGGACTAGTGTCATCAAGTTTGAGTCCTTTTTTTAATAAACGAAGAGATAAAAGGAAATAAATAAGTGTGTGGAAGAGACAGCTAGGTTTGCAGCACAGTCTGAATGAGATAGTCTGATTTGGCAGAAGGTTTTCAAAGGTCGGGATACCAGGACAAGTCCAGAAGATAACAAAGTTATGTGCAGTTGGGGAGTGAGTTCAAAAAGAGGTAGATGGATTAAGAAATATGGCCAGCATATTAGGCCACAAACTGCAAACAGTAAATTACAAACCTTAGTACATCTTTCTCTCTTGGGAAGAAGAGATCATACTGTGTGCTACATATATGAAGAGCTCCATTAATGATTAGACTTTCCAAGAAAGCGCTACTTGTGAGATTCCAGAAGTCCTCAAAATAGAAGTGGATAGAAAAGTTTATGGAAGCCTGGGAAGTAAATTAAGGAGGATAGAACTATGATCACAGTGAAGGAAAGGATGGAAAGGGTACCAAACTTCACTTAACCAAAGAGGGAAAGTAGGAGACTTCCCTGGTGGTCCAGTGGTTGAGAATTTCCTTCTAATGCAGGGAATGCAGGTTCAACCTCTGGGAAAGGAACAAAGAGCCCACACGTTGTTGTTGTCTAGTTGCTAAGTCACGTCTGACTCTTTTGCAACTCGCCAGGCTCCTCTGTCCATTGGGTTTCCCAGGCAAGAAGATTGTACTGGAGTGAGTTGCCATTTCCTTCTCCAGGAGGGGATCTTCCTAATTCAGGGATCAAACCCAGGTCTCCTGCATTGGCAGGTGGATTCTTTACCACTGACCCACCATAGAAGCACAAGATCCCACATGCCACAGGGCAACTAAGCCTGCACGCTGCAGCTAGAGAGGCCTGCGAGCCACCAACAGTGAGCCTGTGGATTCCAGAGCCCACGTTCCACAAGGAGAAGCCTGCGGGCTGCAATGGAGACACAGAGCAGCCAAAAATAAACAAAACAAAAGAGAGAAAGCACTTCACACACGCAACTCCTTTCTAAGGGAAAAAGAAGAGCGAAAACACTCAGCCTTTATTTAGTATTAATGATGTCCCTAAAACTACACTAAGAACCTTGGGTTTAACCTCACTTAATTCTCACCATAATTCAATGAGGCACATGATATTAATATCTACACTTTTTGGGTGATGAAATAAAGAAAGCAGAGGGCAGCAGATCCACTATTTGGCTCATTACCCAGATCATGACCCTAACCTGAATGATTCCAATACCCCAGTCCTTCACCATCACCATTTACAAAATGACCCAGGTAACTGAACTCTGCCTATTCAGGAATCACCTTTCCTGAAGTCTCAACCAACCTTCTAGAGAAGAATTAGGAATGGGGGTAGACTCAAGGGCTGGAACAGAATTCAGTCTTGCAGCAGCTCATTTCCACAAAGCATTTCTGCACATTAATCCATAATCATGTAAAAGCTTTTGTCTGATTTACTCTTGGGCTAAGGCAGACACCTGGTGTCGGTTGAGGAGAAGGCCTCCCAGGTGGTGCGGTGGTAAAGAGTCCGCCTGCCAATGCAGCAGCCACGGGAGAGGCTCAACCCCTGGGTAGGGGAGATCCCTTCGGGGAGGAGATGGCAACCCCGTTCAGTAGTTTTACCTGAAAAATCCCATGGACAGAGGAGCCTGGAGGGCTACAATCCATGGGGTCACAAAGAGTCGGACAAGACTTAGCGGCTGAGCGAGCATGCACCCACGTCAGTTGAGGGGACTCAGGTAAAAGTGATCTCTTTATCCTTGATGCCAAAAATAACTTCAATAAGCTTCGAGACATTATGGGAGGTAAATAAGACTACATGGAAATAGATGAATGATCCATGTATAAAATACTTGGTCCTTCTTATTGATTTGAAAAATGTTTATTTAACTCTTCCTGAGTGCCAGACATGTTGCAAGGCAATCCACTGAGAATAGTGAGCAAAACAAACATGATCTGTGTTCCTGTGGGTCTTGCAGTGGGGTAAGAGAATAAAGATGAAGAAGTTTAAAAGAAAACACGTAAATGCAAATAGCAAAGGTGTGCCATAAGGTAAACAGTGATGTTCTGAAAACCCCAAGATCGCAGGTTTGTTTAGGAGAGCATAGGGCCTCCTCGCTGAAGGTGGAGGAACTGAAAAAGGCACGCTAAGTGGGACCTGCCGAGTGAGAGAAAGAGAAGAAAAACTGAGGTTGGAGAGAGATAAGGGAGCCAGGTCACGTGGGAATTTTCAGGCCAAAGTGAGAATTCCGCTTTAATTCCAAGTTCAGAAGGAAGCCATGGAAGGAACTGAAAGCAGGAAATGACATAGCTCCATGTGTCAGCTTGAAAGGGTACCTTGATGCACAGGAGACGCCGTGTTTGGTTTTTCTAGTTTTGAAAGTAAAGAGAGTAGAAAAGCGATCTTTTTTTTTTTTTTTTTACAGTTGTTAAATGAGCATGTTTGGCTGTGGAATTCAGAAAAGACAGAGAGTGACAGAAAAAGCTTTAGGAACATCCCACCTTTCATTATAGTCAACTCTGTTTACATTCCACTGAAAGAAGATACACAGTATTTATGACCAGAAGGATTATTGGCATTCATTCTGAAGTCTTGTAGAGAAAGTGAAGTCGCTCAGTCGTGTCCGACTCTTTGCGACCCCATGGACTGTAGCCTACCACGCTCCTCCATCCATGGGATTTTCCAGGCAAGAGCACTGGAATGAGTTGCCATTTCCTTCTCCAGGGGATCTTCCCGACCCAGGGATCGAACCTGGGTCTCCCTCATTGTAGGCAGACGCTTCACCATCTGCACCACCAGGGAGGTCTAAGTCTTGTATATAAAAATAATAATAATAACATAATCATATATGGTGTTGATTATATTTCAGATAATTTTCTAAGTAGTTTAAACATATGACTCATTTATTCCCTTAACAACACTATGCAATAAATTCAGTTATTCTCCATGGAATAATTCTTCTGTATGAAGAAAATGGAACCCAGAGATTAATAGTTTGCCTAAAGTCATGTGCTAAATAATCATAATTTGAGCCCAGAAAATCAAGCTCCAGAGTCCATGCCCCAAGCCAATGTGTTGTGCTGCCTCTCTGGTTATATTATTCATGATAAATAATGTTTTTGCCTTTATTTTTCCTTTTCTACATGACTGATGTCATCTGAAGGAGGTTCATTCTCTAGAGGGCTTTAATCTGGGAGTCTTGTACCTCAGACTTATAAGTACAATGATCAGAATGTTTAATTCAGCTTTTGGCCACACTATTGTATGAATCTTGGAGGAGCATGAGTCACCAATGCAATCATGTTATCAAATAAAATTATACTGTCTTGCCTGGCATTCTTGTTCTACTCTCATTTCTAAGCCATTTGAACCCAACTCATATCCAATTTCTACTTTATTTTTAACGAACAAAAGGTGCAGACGTCAGAGGTCAGTGATGAAAAATTACACCGTGTTAACAACGTTCATCCTGGTGGAACTGACAGATGACCCAAATTTACAGGTTTTGCTTTTTATCTTTTTGTTCATCTCCTATCTGCTAAGTGTGATTGGGAACCTGACAATCATCACCCTCACCCTTACAGATTCTTGCCTTAAAATACCTATGTATTTCTTTCTCCAGAATTTCTTCATTCAAAAGTCTCTTTTACCACTGTCTGTATTCCCAGATATCTGTATATGCTTGCCTCTGGGAACAATACTGTTACCTATAATCTTTGTGCCACTCAATTATTTTTTCTTATTGTCCTGGGTGTGACTGAGTTTTTCCTCCTGACGGCCATGTCCTATGACCACTATGTGGCCATCTGCAAACCCCTGCATTACACAACCATCATGAACAACATGGTCTGCATCAAGTTCCTCATTGGCTGTTACATGATTGCTCTAATCATCGTCATTCCACCGTTTGGCATGGGCTTTGAGCTTGAGTTTTGTGACTCTAAGGTCACTTTGGCTGTGATGCTGCTCCCATCCTGAAGATTACTTGCTCAGGCACAGAGTTCCTAGAGCGATTCGTCTTGGTCCTGACTGTGTTGACACTCCTGTTCACCTTGGTGTGTGTAGTCATGTCCTATACATACATCATCAGGACCATTCTCAGATTCCCTCCTGCCCAGCAAAGGAAAAAGGCTTTTTCTACATGTTCTTCCCATATAACTGTGGTTTCTATCACCTATGGAACCTGCATTTTCATCTACATCAAACCACATGTAAAAGAAGCAGTTGCTATGAATAAGGTGGTGTCAGTGCTAACAACTTCAGTTGCCCTGTAATGAATCCTTTCATTTATACTCTGAGGAACAAACAA
Source organism: Muntiacus reevesi (assembly GCF_963930625.1). Lineage (NCBI taxonomy): Eukaryota > Metazoa > Chordata > Mammalia > Artiodactyla > Cervidae > Muntiacus > Muntiacus reevesi. Next base: position 171,533,271 of record NC_089252.1, on the reverse strand, counting down.
GTGGTACAAGCTTTCAAAGACAGGATCAAAAGGGTTGCATCCATTTCAAAGAACTAAGATTAGTGAACTTAAAAGATCAAAGTGTAAAACAACTTCTTATTATTTCAACAATTTTATTGAGATGTAACTTAACTATTATAAAATTCACAAGTTTTGATTGTAAAATTGAATACACTCAAGTAAGTTAACAGAGCTGTCCAGTCACCACTATAATCCATTTTAGAACATTTCCATCACCCCAAGTATTTTTCTGATGACCATCGGCAGTCAGTCACCACTTTTGCCCCCTCACCTCCAAGTAGGAACACTGATCTATTTTCTTTCTCTATAAATTTGCCTTTTCTGGACCTTTCATACAAATGGAAATATATATGTTTTTGTGTCTAACTTCTTCTATTAGGCATAATGTGTTTGAGGTTCACTCATGTTGTAGCAGTTATTAGGAGCTTACTCCTTTTTACAGCAAGTAGTGTTCCATCACATGGATATATTACATTCATTGTTTCCTTCACCAGCTGATGAACATTTGGGTTGTTTCCATGTCACTGTGAGACATATGTTTTCATTCTTTTGTACCTAAAGTGGAGTTGTTGAGTTGTATGGTATCTACAGAGCTGTTTCCTAAATCTGTACCGTGTTAGTCCCACCAGCAATATGTAAAGGGTCCAGTTTCGTCACATATTCACCAACACTTGAATTTTAACTCTTTTTATTATGGCCATTCTCATGAATGTGTAATGGCACCACAATATGGGTTTAATTGGCCTTTCCCTAATGATGAATGATATTGAGTGTCTTTTCCTATGTTTATCATCTGTTTGTATATTTTCTTTGGTGAAATTTCTATTTGAAAAATTTGCCCATTTTTAATTGGGTTGCTTGTCTTTTTTTTTTTTCAATTTTGACTGCATCACATGGCATGCATGGTTCTCAATCCCCCCACCAGGTATTGAAGCCATGCCCCCTGCATGAGAAACCTGAAGTTTTAGCCACTGGACTGATAAGGAAGCTCCAGGTTGCTTGTCTTCTTACTGAGTTGTAAGAACTCTTTGTGTATTTTGATCCAAGTCATTTATCAGATATTTGATATTTGAAAATCAAATATTTTCTCCCAATTTGTGGTATGTGAATAAATCTGTGAAGCAATATTCATTTAAAGTCATTCTTTTCAGCATTTTTTGTAATAGCAAAAGGCATTAAGTGCAATGTTTTTCAACAGAAGACTGCTCTATTCCACAGAAGTTCCATTCTGTAGAATACCTTACATTTATTAAAAAAAATAAAGTAAGCTCTTTGTGTATTGGCATAGAAAATTTTCCATTATGCTATATATTTAAGTAAGAAAGATGCAAAACAGGGCACACATCCTTTCTGTTTAGAAAAAGATGAAAACATCATCTAATTATACATATGCCTAAAAATGCATTAGAACACTGGAAAAGTAGTGGAAATATATGGATAGGTAACCAAGCATATACAGATAAGGTGATGAAAATGAGCTTTCACTGAATATCTGTTTATACATTCTGCTGTTACAAAGCTTTAAAAGCTCATATAATGATATGAGTATTCATCATGTAAATATATAACAGTACTATATACAAATACAACTTATACAATATATTCCATCAAAAAATGAACTTATATGTGCTATATAAAATACATTTATATTTCATTAATATTAAAATCTTATATTTACATTTTATCCACATCTGTATTTAATTCATATCATTATTCATACAAGTTCAATTGTAATTCATACAATTTAAAATATAAGTTTATATTGAATGTATCTATCATAAAACTGAATACCAATATGACACATTCAAGCATGTATCATGCACTGAAAGTGTTCATTTGAGGCATTTTTTTAAAGAAATATTTCTGTTTATTTGAAATTTAAATGTCACTGGTGATCCTGTATCAGCAGCCAGATTTGAGGGGTATAAAACTTAAAGGCACATATTTGGAAAAGATGACCAAAGTTAAACTTTCAACTTTAATGGAATTTTTTAAAACTCTAAGCAAATATATTAAAATATAAAGATAAGATATAAAGACAGAATCAGAATGGAGAGACTTTGATAGATACCGCTTAGGTAGCAAAGATAAAAATGCCTTAAAAATATTATATCAGTAAATGTAAATCTTAGTAAAATGAACTACTTGTTTTTAAAATGATCTGAAAAAATAAAAAGCTTAAATGGTACTATAAAGTTTAAAGAAATTAATCAATAGTTTTGGTTTTTCCAGTTGTCATGTATGGATGTGAGCATTGAACCATAAAGAAGGCTGAGCACCAAAGAATTGATGTTTTTGAACTACGATGTTGGAGAATATTCTTGAGAGTCCCTTGGACTGCAAGGAGATTCAACCAGTCAACCCTAAAGGAAATCAATCTTGAATATTCATTGGAAGGACTGAGGCTGAAGCTGAAGCTCCAATACTTTGGCCACCTGATGCAAAGAGCTGACTCACTGGAAAAGACCCTGATGCTGGGCAAGATTGAAGGCAGAGAAGGGGACGACAGAGGGAGATGGTTGGATGGCATCACCAACTCAATGGACATGAGTTTGAGCAGGCTCTGGAAGTTGGTGATGGATAGGGAAGCCTGGTGTGCTGCAGTCCGCAGGGTCGCAAAGAGTCGGACACGACTGAGCGGCTGAGCTGACTGAATTTTGTTGCTGCTCAGTGCTAAGTTGTGTCCAGCTATTTTGACCCCGCGGACTGCAGGATGACAGGCTCTCCTGTCCTTCACCATCTCCCAGAGTTTGTTCAAATTCATGTCCATTGAGTCTAATTTACTAGATGTTTCTAAAATTGATAAAATTCAAAATGCATTCTTGATAACTCTTAGTGAGTTATGAATCAAAGTGAATTGTGGTGTGTCCAAGTGGACCTGAAATCATTAGTTTTCCTCTTTCCTACCCATGTTACTTACAAAAAAATAAAACCTTCTGATAGTGAGGTATGTTGCTTTACTTTAGAATCATGAGTGTGCAATCTCCTAAGTACTTGTAATAATGAGTCGTGTAGTTGGGCAAAACACACGTGAGATGAATGGGTGCCCAAAATCAAGGGAAGAGCTAATTCTCCTACAATAGAAGAAGGTGTGGTTTCACCAAGAGCAGCAACTTCGCATTCCCGAGAGCTTCTTCCCTGAACTCAGCAGAATTCCTTAAACAATGAAAACAATGGTGAAAAGAACCACAGTTATGACTCATCAACAACAAACACTTACTGTTTTGCACCTGACCTATTTCTGGTTCTATTGTTACATCTTCCTTTCTCCAAGGACACAGTTCCTATTGATAACAGTATTTTTTCCACCCCAAGTTAATTGCAAAATAGGTTAATTGGCGACTTTTGAACCTACGGTCCCAAGGCGTTGAATTGTTTGTTTAATCAGATGATCCCTGCTCACCTGTTGAGGACCAGATATAACTTATATTTCTTGTTAATACACGATTTGCAGAGAGTGCTCTCTTTCTGTACAGAGGTCAGGATATCAGTTTGCCCAAACCAAAAAGGGTTTCTCACCAATGACAAGAGTCCTTAATTCTTTTAACTATACAGAGCATATGAGCATTTTTCCTAGAATTAAGTCAGAAAATATCCTTCATTTGGTTTCCTTTTAAGACTGTAGAAGATAAAAGGACATCTGAGAAAATTCCCTGGGAAATTGTGGGCAATGGAACCCTAAGAGATCTTTGCTCACTCACACTTGCCCGTGAGTGCAAGTGTGTGAGTGTGTGAAAAATATTGTAGGACACACCGTCAGCTAACAAAGTCGTCTCAGTTCTGAGTCACCCGAAGGGTCTTTGCGGTTAAATTGAGTTCTGAGTCACCCGAAGGGTCTTTGCGGTTAAACTGCACAGAAGCCATGAGCAGCTACCTGAAAGGTGAGCATGATTTACTTGGTTCAAAGTTACTGGACAGAAAGCTTTGACCTAGGTGTTTCAAAAACCCAGGTCCAGAAGAGTTAAGAACAGTGTTTAACAATAGAAATCAATAGTTATATCCAATGTTACTCTATTCTCGGACACGCGACATTTGAATTCTAATAAGACTTCAGAAAGGGGTCCTCTGGGAAAGTTTGAAGGCTAGGCCAGTGAATTTTCAGGAGAAGAATGTAGTCTCCCATGTGTGAGGCCCTAAGACTTCCTTTTCTCTTAATCCAGCAAAAATATCTCCCTAATGTTTCTATTTTGCTCAGAAGCTTGAATATCTACCATTAGAGATAATTCCCTGTATTCAATGAGCAGTACCATAAAATATAGTTGAGAGGGTAAAACCGTGCTGTTAATAAGTGTGTGTTAGTCACTCAGTCATGTCCGACTCTGTGACCCCCTGGACTGTAGCCTGCCAAGCTCCTCTGTTCATGGAATTCTCCAGGCAAGAATTCTGGAACAGGTTGCAATTTCCTCCTCCAGGGGCTATTAATAAGATGCCACAATATATCAATGAACTTTTGTATGTTATTCTGCATGAATTTACCCAATATGTTCCAGGTGAGACTAAGATAATAACAGATATTTGCAAAGAGAGAAGTTAGAATATTGTGGGTTCACAGGGCTTATCCCAGGTTGAGGCGAGCTTGGTGGACATCATATGCAGGCACTGGGAAGCGAGATCAGAAGACAAGGAAGGATGATAGGAATGCTACTCAACTTTACCATCTGGTCAGGTTGGTCACTCCCTGAGTGGTCCCACAGTACCTGAGATAGAAGCAGTATATTGAGCAACCATTTATTACACACCCAAGTCAGACCCCTGTCCATCAATGCGAGACAGTGGACTCTGAAGTGAGATCTGAGCACATACTGGAAATAGATGCTGCACCCCCAGTGAGAAGGGAAAAGCCACATTTCCCTAGTCTCAGGGGAAACTCGCCTGAAGATCATTATGGGAAATAGCTGGAAACATCCAAGAAAAAACATTCATGTTCCAAATTAATTGAGATCTCCTGGGAAGATCTTGTTCCATCCCAGTGATGAGAGAAACCAGAGGCCCTAGAGACAGTGACTGCAAATGGGAAACATTCCATTTGCTACAAATGTGTGCATTAGTTGCTCACTCTGTCTGATTCTCTGTGACCCCATGGACCTTGCAGCCCACCAGGCTCCTCTGTCCATGGGACTTCCAAGGCAAGAATACTGGAGTGCGTTGCCATTTCCTTCTCCAGGGGATCTTCTTGACCCAGGGATCTTCCTGACCCAGGAATCAAACCAGCATCTCCTGCATGGCAAGCAGGTTCTTTTACTGTCCGAGCCACCAGGGAAACCCTACAAATGTAATGAATTATTACTGTTGAAGACCAACTGTCACTCTACTGTAACCCTTAGCTCAGAAATAAATACACCTTGGGCACTGATTGATTTCATCCCCTGAAAGTTACTTGACAGATAGCATCACAGAGAAGATGTTGGTCATTTTCTGTTTCTCAAAAGATAAAGAGGAGAAATAAATCAGTCAAATAAAGAGTTGAGAAGGCAGTGTTTTATAGTGGTTATGAGCTGGGTCATATAGACAGATGGTTAATATTCCTGCTTTACCGAATCCTAAGTCATTGACTTTGGGCACAATTCTAAATATTTCTGGACTGTGATTTCCTCAATTGTAAAATGAGGATTAAATTACAACCAGCCTCAGAGAGCTGTTTTGAGAATTAAATGATGTACTCTAAATGTTTAACATAATTATTAACATTTAGTACCTGCCTTATAAATATTACCTTCCTTGAAGAATTTTGTGAATTAAATTGAATAAAATGAAAAGGGGATTCTCTATGCTGATATCTCCATTAAAAGCCTATTCTTATCCCAGGAATTTCCTCATGAGAAGTTTATTCTTCAATTAAAAACATAGATATGCCTGGAGTGAGTAACATAAATATGGTTACCAGCTTCTAAAACCCTAGGTGAATTTATTTCTTCCTACAGCACTGACAGTAAGTGTTCCCTGAAGTAATATAGAGACTGAGGAATCAGTTAGAATGGACTGAGTACCCTTGGAAGATTAAAACACACACCCATACACACACACACACACACACACACACACACACACATTAGAAGTGGTGAACTTCCTAAGGGGTGAGTGGAAATCAGGGAAACCAAAAAAACCCTGAAATTCTCTCCTAATTTTGGCACAGTGAAAAAAAAAAGCATAGAAATCAGATTTAGAAAACTTAGATTCTTCCTTAGACTTTGCTCCTAGTGAGCCTGGTGACTGCTGACCCTCCGATTTCTATCTTTAAAATTAGAGGGTTGGCTAAAATAATTATTAAGGTGATTTGCATCTCAATTTATGTAGCTCTCTTAAGTCCTTGACCGTTTCATTTACTGTAACCTGGTGTCCATTTGACTAAGGTTTTTTTCCTTCTCTCTTGTTCTTTGCAATAGTTCAAAGAGAAAGAGATAAGGCAACATGTAGAGGTCATAAAAGAGATTTCTTATAAATTAGCGGGGGAATTTCTGGGGAGTTCTCAAGCACAATGAGATGAAGTAAGAGGACCCTAGGGCAAGGAGAGACTGTGAAAGCTGCAGTTACTGAGAGGGAGTGAGCATCCCAAGGAACCACGCTTGAGTTAAGAGACTTGGGCAGGAAGTCACATTAGAAAGTATAAACAGTGTAGATCATGAATGTACGAGATTCAGAGAGAATAAGTCACTTGTTACACTGTGTATATTTGAATTACTTTCATGTAAACAGACTTATCAATGAATATTACATTTGTGGAACTTAAGAGGACCTTATAATTTTGTATTTAACCTCAAAGATACCAGCAAACTTAAAATATGTATACAGAATACAGTAAGAGGTGAGAGGTAAATCTAGGGATAAGGTGGGGAAACCTATGAGACAGGATGTGAACACAGGGAGAGGCAGTAGGTCCGGGAAGAAGAAACAGAATGAATAGAATGTATTTGGTATCTGTTCTATGCCAGGCAGGATGCTAAGAGCCTGGAAGAATTAATGTATTTAATCTTTACACTAAACCAGGAAAAACATACAATTATTATTTGCATGTCACAGACCAGGAAACAGAGCCCATTACTGAACTTTCCAAAGTTTCATGACCATGTGTGAACCCATTATCAAGCCCTGGTATCTATTTTATTCCAGAACTTCCACTCTTAACCCCCATCTCTCTTTTTTTAAGCTTCTCCGGGTCTTCACTGCTGCAGGTGGGCTTTCTCTGGTTGCACTGAGCGGAGCCCATTCTCTAGCTGTGGTTTCTAGCTGAGGGTTTCTCGTGGTGGCTTCTCTTGGTTGTGGAGCACGGGCTGGAGAGCCTGTGGCTTCAGCAGCTGTGGCTTGCGGGCTCTAGAGTGCAGGCTGAGTAGCTGTGGTTCACGGGCTTAGCTGCCCTGCAGCATGTGGGATCTCACTTCCCAAACCAGGGTTCGAACCCATATCCCCTATCTTGGCCACCAGGGAAGCCCCATATCCTCCTGCTGGACCACCAGAGAAGTCCCATCCCTATGTCTTATAATTAACCCAGATGGGCTCTCTCAGAGGAGACCTAGGACTGGGTGACAATTCTCCGCAGCCAAGTTCCTGCTGAGAAAATGAGGCAAAGAGATGAACAAAGGGAAAGCCTTACCACCAGGCCGCCTCCTTCCCCCTGCAATCCTTCCCTCAAGACACCGCTCCCAACCCCGAGTAGCTTTAAAAGGTTAATTATTCAGTCTCAGGTACAGATGACGTAGCTGAGTGCAATTATGGGAGATGATGACTAAAACTGATCATGTATCTTTCTGATTTCTAGAATTGCCTCAATACACTGAGATCCTTAAGTGAAGATTAAAACCTAAAATCTAAGTGAATGATGTAACTTTTCAGTTACACTGTAAACGAAACTAGTCTATCAGTTATCGAGGACAAAATGCCCAGCCTCGTTCACTCAGTAAACTTGTATTGGTATCTGCTAGTGCCAGGAAAAAATCTAGCCCTGGGTTTACAGTGGTTTACAAAATAAATCCATCTGTGCTCTCATGGAACTTGCTATCAAGTAGAGGATGAAAGTAAAAAGTAAATGGATAATAAAAGAAATAAACAGAGAGTGTGCTCACAACATTGGAGGTAGAAACAATAGAGATAGGATCCTCAGAGATGCATCTTTGAGGGGATTATGTTTAAGTTGGCACCTGAAAAATAAGATCCAGAGTGCGAACAGAGCATTTCTAGAAGAGAGAAAACTGCAAAAGGTCGTGAGAGAGTCACTTCCTAAGCAGGTTGATAAGAAGTCTAGGGGTCCCCAAGGAGAGAGGGGTCTGGAATTCTCAAGGAGGAAGAAAGGACAAACTTTTTTTCCCCTCTACATTCCTTAGGGTTATATAACAATAATGAATCCTGCCTGACGACAGTCTCTGGATTAAACCTTCTGGCTAATCCTGTTATCTTAAAATGTAAATTATGGGAGTAGGTCTGGTGAGGTCTTTACAACCTCCAGACATTCTTTTGATTCACTGGAGAGCATATAACTCCACTGCTAACACTAGCAGGGGGTACTCTTTCTGCCCCCTTCTGATGCCTATGTCAGAAGCTTTCTCTATCTCCCTTATACTTTAATAAAACTTTATTACAAGAAAGCTCTGAGCGATTAAGCCTCGTCTCTGGCCCTGGATTGAATTCTTCTCCTCCGGAGGCCAAGTTTCCCAGTGTCTTTTCGAGGTTCAGCAACAACCTTTCAGTCGGGGGTGGAAAAGAATTTGGCATCTTCAAGGAACAGAAGATCCAAACAGCTAAACTAGAGACAAATTAGGAGCATTTCGCAGCAATGAGATCATGAAATATCTTATAAACCAGAGTAAAGTGTCTTTTATTCCAAGCGTTATGGAACTCCAGTGAGTGATTATAAACAGAAATGGATCTTATGTAAGGTTTTGAAAATTACTCTGATTCTACCTTTTGAATACACTTGGGAGCATACTTCTGTGCTTTTAAAAGGGAAGACAGCAGAGAGATGTGAGGCGCCTTAGAGGAGAACGTGGTTTATCATCACAAGGAAGCAGAGGTGGAGAGGAGAAAAAATTTAACTTCACAACCTTAACTGTAGTCACCCCTATATCCCATAGAACCAAGATGACAGCACAGCTTGAGGTTTTATTGTCAGGAAATTATAAACCATGCATATTTTTATGACAGTGTTTTTCTGCTCATTAACACTGATAATAAAGCCTAGCTTCTTTTCCATTAGGTTGGTGACCAAATAATTCCTTTGCTATTGAATTAATACTACACTGATATAGTAATAAGAATCTTTAAGTAGAGTCTTCTGACTAGTATCCAGTATAATGCTCAACAGTGGGAATCCAGTAGCAATAATGGTTAATTAACTGCTGCTCCAATAGCATTCTTCATTAACAGGCAAATAAAATAGCATTCTTGATTCACAGGTAAATAAAATAAAACCTTGGCTTATGTAACTAAGTTAACATTAACTAGGAATTTCATGTCATCTCTCTGCTAATTCATGTAACAGTCTAGTTCTCTGATCTAATTTCTCTCTTTCTTTTTAACACATAGACACAACCACAGTCAGGAATCAGGGATGAAAAATTATACAGCAATAACAACATTCATCCTTGTGGGACTAACCGATGATGCAAATCTACAGATTTTGCTATTCATCTTTTTGTTTCTAACCTACCTTTTGAGTGTTGTTGGAAACCTGATCATCATCACTCTCACTTTGGTAGATCCTCACCTCAAAACACCCATGTATTTTTTCCTCCGGAATTTCTCCATCTTGGAAGTGTCATTCACAACCGTCTGTATTCCCAGATTCCTCTACACAATGGCATCTGGGGACAATACTGTTACATACAATGCATGTGCCACTCAATTATTTTTTGTTGTTATCCTGGCTGTGACTGAGTTTTTCCTCCTGACGGCCATGTCCTATGACCGCTATGTGGCCATCTGCAAACCCCTGCATTACACAACCATCATGAACAACATGGTCGGCATCAAGTTCCTCATTGGCTGTTACATGATTGCTCTAATCATCGTCATTCCACCTTTTGGCATGGGCTTTGAGCTTGAGTTTTGTGACTCTAATGTCATAGACCACTTTGGCTGTGATGCTGCTCCCATCCTGAAGATTACTTGCTCAGACACAGAGTTCCTAGAGCGATTCGTCTTTGTCCTGGCTGTGTTGACACTCCTGTTCACCTTGGTGTGTGTAGTCATGTCCTATACATACATCATCAGGACCATTCTCAGATTCCCTCCTGCCCAGCAAAGGAAAAAGGCTTTTTCTACATGTTCTTCCCATATAACTGTGGTTTCTATCACTTATGGAACCTGCATTTTCATCTACATCAAACCACATGCAAAAGAAGGGGTAGCTATGAATAAGGTGGTGTCAGTGCTAACAACTTCGGTTGCCCCCGTAATGAATCCTTTCATTTATACTCTGAGGAACAAACAAGTGGTACAAGCTTTCAAAGACATGATCAAAAGGGTTGCATTCAATTTCAAAAAACTAAATGATTACTGAGTACAAAAAAAAAAACAAATCGTAAAAGAATTCCTTGGTATTCATTGTATTTTTCTCTAATGGTATATTAGCCATGGTTTTATAATCACAACCTCATTCTGTGACACTTAGTACCTACCATTAATACGTGTATTGATAATCCTTTTAGCTCAATCTATCTCCAGGAATACATGGGGGAAATTCACTGTTAATATTTATAACAATGTCTGTTACTTACAGAACCAAGAAACGTAGGCAATATCAATGTACTATTATATGGTGCTCAGCTACTCCTCTTTTACTGACTGATACGTCCTAAGCTGAGTCCCAAATCTCCCAGGAACAGCAGTGACAACGGTTTCACCAGTGTATGAATATGTCTGAACTCATTGTATACATTAAGTAATGTGAATTTCTGTGAAAATATGTAATTTACACATATGCTAAATATGTGAATATCAATTATACCTCAATAAAGCTGTATTCAAAAGGGGAAATTATTTGTGAAGTCATATGCACAGATTTATTTCCTTGTAGGATACACTTTCTGTCAAGTATGTGCTTGTCTGCCACTTTGATACTGATGACTGTATCTCTAAGACAACATATTATGGTAATCAATTATAACACCTTAATGCTTTTTCTTAAGAGATGATCAGACTCTAATCTTAAAAATGTGAAAAGAAAACTAATAAATCTTCTAGATGAAATTAGAAGAATATCTCCATGATCTTGGGGTAAAGAATCTTTTGTACACTGGTGTGTAGCTGACTGACAATGCTGTGTTAGCTTCAGGTCGACAGCAGGCGATGCAGCCACGCACGTGCTGCTGTTGTTTCAGCCACTTAGTCATATCCGACTCTAGTGGAGTGGGTTGCCATTTCCTTCTCCACCGGTTATACATATACATGTGTCTCTTTCTTTCTAATCTTTTCTAATTCTTTTCCCATTTAGGTTATTACAGAATATTGAGCAGAGTTCCATGTGGCTAAAGAATATTTTTTTTAACTAAAAACAGAAAGCATTAATCATTTTTTAAAAGCCTAAAAAAATAATTTTTTTTAAAGTATGGTAAACTAAACTATTTTACAGTTAGGAAGGTTCCATTCTCAAGAAACATTAGAGAGTGAAAGGCAGGTATATGAGTCTAGAAGAGTATTCAGATAAATGTGGGAGTATGAATTTTCCCTGGATTTCTTATTGTTCCTATAAAATGTCAACTCTTGACTGGCATTTGGGATTGCTAATTGGCAGTTGAGAATGCCAATTCCCAACTCTTCTCCTGCCTTAAGAAATAGACCTACAGTAGCCATTTGGCTAGTTAATTTCTCTGATCCAAAAAGATAATAATAAATTTCTGTCTCCCCTAGCAACTCAAATGGTTACAGCTAAAGACTGTCTTTAGGTTAAACACCAAGGTTCCAGGAAGACTAGAATTGTTTCCCCTAATTATTGTACACATCAAAGAAGAAGGAAACTCAGGAACTTGAATGCTATCTCTAAATTGTAAAAGCTAAGACCTGCATGGATCTATCTGACTCCTAGAGACATTTTATTTCCCTATCAAATGGTTAGAGTAAAGAGAAGACCCTTTCTGGAAGGGAGCGGACAGCTGCCTCCTTTTCCTTATAAGTAGAGAATTATTTCTCCTCGTCTGCTGCCTACGGGCTTCCCAGGTGGCGCTAGTAGTAAAGAACCCACCTGCCAATGCCGGAGATATAGGAGACACAAGTTCGATCCCTGGGTTGGGAAGATTCCCCAGGAGGAGGGTATGGCACCCCTCCAGTATTCTTGTTGGAAAATCCCATGGACAGAGGACCCTGGCGGGCTGCAGTCTATGGGGTCGCACAGAGTCAGACACAACTGAAACGACAGCATGCATGCATTACCTGTGGGTTTAGAATTGCTCACACAGGATATCTGACTTGGTTGTCATCATGTCACTGCAGTGACTAGACTTAGGGTGAGGAGACCTAATATACTTATTATTTATTTGTGTTAGTCGCTCAGTCACATCTAACTCTTTGAGACCCCAAGGACTGTAGCCCACCAGGTTCCTCTGTCCTATGGGCTAATAAAGGTTTACTAATAAAGGTTGAATCAGATGCACTTTCTTAAGATCAGAGGATTACACAGCTACTCACCAAAATGTTGAAAATGCTAGTCACTTAAGCATGCCCCAACTCTTTGCGAACCCAGGGACTGTAGCCTGCCAGTCTCCTCTGTCCATGAGATTTTCCAGGCAAGAATACTGGAATGGGTTGCCATTTCCTTCTCCAGGGTATCTCCCCAACCCAGTGATCAAACTGGAGTGTTCTGCATTGCAGGAGGATTCTTTACTGTCTGAAACACTAGGAAAACCCCATTATTTATTTACTGAGAGGGGTCAAGACCATCACCATGGAAAAGAAATGCAAAAAGGTAAAATGGTTGTCTGAGGAGGCCTTACGAATAGCTGTGAAATGAAGAGAGGTGAAAAGCAAATGAGAAAGGAAAGATTTCCCATTTGAATGCAGAGTTCCATAGAATAGCCAGGACATAAGAAAGCCTTCCTCAGCAATCAATGCAAAGAAATAGAGGAAAACAATAGAATAGGGAAGACTAGAGATCTCTTCAAGAAAATTAGAGATACCAAGGGAACATTTCATGCAAAAATGGGCTCAATAAAGGACAGAAATGGTATGGACCCTAGCAGAAGCAGAAGATATTAAGACGAGGTGGCAAGAATACACAGGAGAACGGTACAAAAAAGCTCTTCATGACCCAGATAATCACAATGGTGTGATCACTCACCTAGAGCCAGATGTCCTGGAATGTGAAGTCAAGTGGGCCTTAGAAAGCATCACTATGAACAAAGCTAGTGAATGTGATGGAATTCCAGTTGAGCTATTTCAAATCCTGAAAGATGATGCTGTGAAAGTGATGCTGTCAATATGCCAGCAAATTTGGAAAACTCAGCAGTGGCCACAGGACTGGAAAAGGTCCATTTTCATTCCAATCCCTAAGAAAGGCAAAGCCAAAGAATGCTCAAACTACTGCACAATTGCACTCATCTCACACGCTAGTAAAGTAATGCTCAAAACTCTCCAAGCCAGGCTTCAGCAATACGTGAACCAAGAACTTCCAGATGTTCAAGCTGGTTTTAGAAAAGGCAGAGGAACCGATCAAACTGCCAATATCTGCTGGATCATTGAAAAAGCAAGAGAGTTCCAGAAAAACATCTATTTCTGCTTTATTGACTATGCCAAAGCCTTCGACTATGTGGATCACAATAAACTGTGGAAAATTCTGAAAGAGATGGGAATACCAGACCACCTGACCTGCCTCTTGAGAAACCTGTATGCAGGTCAGGAAGCAACAGTTAGAACTGGACATGGAACAACAGACTGGTTCCAAATAGGAAAAGGAGTACATCAAGACTGTATATTGTCACCCTGCTTATTTAACTCATATGCAGAGTACATCATGAGAAATGCTGGGCTGGAAGAAGCACAAGCTGGAATCAAGATTGCCAGGAGAAATACCAGTAACCTCAGATATGCAGATGACACCACCCTTATGGCAGAAAGTGAAGATGCACTAAAAAGCCTCTTGATGAAAGTGAAAAAGGAGAGTGAAAAAGTTGGCCTAAAGCATAACATTCAGAAAACTAAGATCATGGCATCTGGTCCCATCTCTTCATGGGAAATAGATGGGGAGACAGTGGAAACAGTGTCAGACTTTATTTTGGGGGGCTCCAAAATCACTGCAGATGGTGATTGCAACCATGAAATTAAAAGACGTGTACTTCTTGGAAAGAAAGTTATGACCAACCTGGATAGCATATTAAAAAGCAGAGACATTACTTTGCCAACAAAGATCTATCTAGTCAAGGTTATGGTTTTTCCAGTGGTCACGTATGGTTGTTAGCGTTGGACCATAAAGAAAGCTGTATGCGAGAGAGCAAGAGAGACACAGAGTACTGAACAGTCTTTTGGACTCTGTGGGAGCAGGCAAGGGCAGGATGACATGGGAGAGTGGCACTGAAACATGTAAATTACCACATGTGAGATGAATCGCCAGTCCAGGTTCAGTGCATGGTACAGGATGCTGGGGCTGGTGCACTGGGATGGCCCGGAGGGCTGGGACGGGGAGGGAGGTGGGAGGGGGGCTCAGGATGGGGAGCATATGTACACCCATGATGGATTCAAGTCAATGGATGGCAAAACCAATACAATGTTGTAAAGTAAAATAAATAAGCAATTTAAATTTAAAAAAAAAGAAAAAGAAAGCTGAGCACCGAAGAATTGATGCTTTTGAATTGTTATGTTGGAGACAACTCTTGAGAGTCCCTCAAACTGCAAGGAGATCCAACCAGTCCATCCTAAAAGAGATCAGTCCTGAATATTCATTGAAAGGACTGATGTTGAAGCTGAAACTCCAATATTTTGACCACCTGATGCGAAGAGCTGAGTCATTTGAAAAGACCTTGATGCTGGAAAAGATTGAAGGCAGGAGGAGAAGGGGATGACAGAGGATGAGATGGTTGGATGGCATCACTGACTCCATGGGCAGGGGTTTGAGTAAACTCTGGGAGGTGGTGATGGACAGGGGGGCCTGGCGTGCTGCGGTCCATGCGGTGGCAAACAGTCAGACACAACTGAGTGACTGAACTGAACTGAACTGAACTGAGAGGTAAATAATAAGAAATCTGCCTCTGATCTATAATACCTTGATGTACATTCAAGAATAAAATTAATAGAAATAAATATTTAAAAATCAATAATAAAATAGTATTATATTTTATACTTTAGTTTCAATTTAAAGTTACTGTGTATAACATCAACATACAAAAATCAGTTGTGTTGTCTATATGCCAAAAACAAACCAATAGAATATGAAACTAAAATAAGACACCATTACAAATCAAATAGTGATGAATGAATATATGCAAGATTTATTGGAGAAAAATATAACATTCTATTTGTAGACATTTTAAAGATTCAAATAAATGGCTGTCCCATACTTATGGGCTAAAAAACAAAACATCTTAAAGATACCAGTTTTCACAAGTTTACTATAGGTATAATGCAATCTCAGTAAGGATTTCATAGATTTTTTTTGTAATACTTGATAGGCAAAATTTTTGGTTATTTACAAAGCATAAAAAATAATGACACACTCTAAAAGAAGGATAACAAAACGAAATTATCAGAGATCACTAATTATTCTAAAGTGAAAAAGTGAAAGTGAAAGTTGCTCAGTCATGTCCATCTCTTTGTGACCCAGTCCATGGAATTCTCTAGGCCAGAATACTGGAGTGGGTAGCCTTTCCCTTCTCCAGGGGATCTTCCCAACCCAGGGATTGAACCCAGGTCTCCAGCATTTTGGGCAGATTCCTTACCAACTGAGCTATCAGGGAAGCCCTAGTTAATTAAAACAGCATATTATTGTTATAGCAATAGACAAATAGACCAATGGAAGATAACTGAACTTAGAAACTGACATATATATATGTGAACCCTTAATTTATGATGAAGTTATCACTAAAATGGAAAAGGACAGTCTTAACAGCAAACAACTCTGGGAATATTTGATGTCTATATGGGAAAAAGTGAAATTGGATAACAATTACAGAAGAAATCAGTTCCAAAAGAATTATAGACATAAACCTGAAAGTCAAAAAATTAAAGATTATATAGAAGAATATTTTCATAGCAGTGGGTTAGGGAAAATTTTTCTTAACTTAGATACAACAAAAAATTGATAAATTTTACTGAATTAAAATTAAGAATATGTTCACAGATGAAAATCATTAACAGAGCAAAAACTAGTAAGATATCTGCAACTCATATAATCCAAAATGTATTTATCTTCAGAATATATAAAGAATTCCAACATATCAACAGAGAAAAGACAGATAGCCCAATGAAAAAGAAGTGAGAAAGAGACTGGAAAAAGGACTTCAAAAAAGAGAAATATAAATGGCAAATATTGCTATAGAAAGTTCTTCACCTACACTAACAATCATGGAAAAAGCAAATTAAGATCACATTAGTTCAACTTCACATAATCAGATAGGTAAACACTGACAATCTGAAAAAAAAAAAAAACTTTGACAATCTGAAGTCCAAGTAGAGAAGCTATGGAGAAGAGAGTAATTGGATATTGTAAGCAATTCAACCACTTTGAAATCAACTCAGTATTACTATTAAAGTTGAAATAATACATACCCAATAACCCAGCAGTTCCACTTGTGGAATACATGTGTCAGTAGAACTGTACATTTCGTAACATTTCCAAAATGAAAAATAAATCCCTGCTAACTGAATGAGTGAATAAATGGTGGCAGATTCATACAATGGAATATTATAATGCAAATGAATGAGTCACAGCTACCAGCAGCAACACAAATGAACTGTATGCATAAAACTGAACAAAAGAAGTGAGACGCGAAGGATTACATACAGTGTAATTCCATTTTTATAAGGGTTGAAAACAGGCAACACAAAACTATACTGTGTGAGGATCCATAAAGTGATAAAATTGTAAATGTAAGAAACAATTTGTTGAAATTTTCTCATATATGAATGGAGATACAAATAAGTCCAGATTCAAAAGATTTCTCAGATAACTGAAGTAGCTAATCCATGTAACAGACTCAGCCCCCACTTAAAAAGAAGTAGAGATCACTTAATAGTACGGTTATTTATAATTTTCTCCTTGGCTTTTCTATTAATGTTCATGGTGTTAGTAAACTCTATGGCTGATTCATATCAATGTATGACAAAATCCACTGAAAAAAATAAATAAATAATTTTTAAAAAAATAATAAATAAATAAATAAATAAATAATAAGACACACTTAAAAAAAAAAAGAAATCTCTGAGAACACAAACATTTATCCAAAATAAAGTGTCTCACAACATATGTTTTTTTTTCCTTTTTGAGTATAATCTTTGTACTTCATTCTTATAATATCAAGTGATGAACAAGAAGGAAAAAATGGACAGAAAATAAGATTATATTTGATTATATTTGAGGGTAGGTTGTGGATGAGTGACCATCATAATTTGAGAGATGACTTAATTTCTAATGAATTTAGAAGTACTGTACAGGGTCACTCACACTCCTACAAATGAAAGAGCCCCTAATTGTGCTGATTTTAGAAAAACTATTCACAAAGTATTTTCAGAATGTGGGGCTCTTCAATGACCCTCAAATTGTGTAACCAGTGTGGTAGCATGTTTCAGTGATAACCAAGTGGTAATTTTTCTGGTCATCTTCAAAGGTCTCACTTCATTACTTTCATCATCTCTCTCAGATTCTTAGGCTGTAGATGACTCTCTCACTGCATTTTTTTTCTTTTTTTCCCAAATATATTGAAATATAGTTGACTTATAATATTGTGTAACTTTAAGATGTACAATGTGATAATTTGATACTCTCCTTGGCCCTTCTTCTCTCAAATATGTGTCCACAACTTGCTCACAAAGTTGTCAACAATTGATGCTCATTAACACCTCTGAACTTGAGTCCACAGGGCATCTTCAGCTTCTAAAGGAAATTGATCCCCACGTGCATTCTCTAAAAGGAACAGATAAAACCTGGGTCACTGTTGATAACACAGGATCTGCAAAAAAGTCCATATCTTGGCTTCTAAGGAGAGCAACATAATTTATCACAGATCAGAAAATTTAGAGTATTTTCAGTCTGATCAGTCCTCCTTTTTAATCCTATCACTGTTACTTTTTACAGTTTTTTGGTATGCTATTTTGCCCTTGTTAAGTAGAACTCTATCTCTCAAGAACTGAGGTTTAATCTAATTTGAATTATTTGAAGTAATAGAGAAAATAATTCACTTACTATTTAGTTAAGGCTTATAAGGTTGATACTTCCATGAAAGACCATGGCAGGAAAAGGCAAGACAATACAAATAAATTATGCCAATTTTTTGCTATTTGTAGACTCATATGTGAATCTCACCTTTGATTCACCTTTTAGTATCAACCAGGTAAACAGACCACCACAATCATTCAAACTGTGAACAGTATAAGCCCTTTATGTTTCTAGTTTCTGAAATCACTGATGTAATCATTAGTGGACATAGGCCATGAAGTTTTACCATTGTGAAATTCTGAAAGAAAATGTAAAGCTACTGTTAAAAATTTCAGGTGAGTACAACCAGGGAAATAAGATCCAGATCTGAGAAAACCAGATTCAGGTTTCACCTTATCTGGTCTCTCAGTATTCACGTATGGCCGTCATGGGGTATCAGTGATGTCTGAAAGTATATGACTTTTCTAACTAACCATACAGGTTGATTAAAGGATCCCTTAAAATTTCCTTTGCCACAAGAATATTTTTAATCAGATAAGGCTACAGGTGCAAAAATATGTAACTATCAAATTTGCCTTCCTTGGTAACTACCAATATATCTACAAAGAACAACTATAACCAATTATACTGGCATTAATTTCCTCATTTCTGTGCTCCAAGAACAGTGGAAACACATATTTTTGAGATTTATAAACAGCTTCTATTCCTAGATACCACAGCAGTCTTCAGAACTTTGAGCAAAATTCATTCTGGGAGCTATGTCCTATGACTGCCTCAATATCTCTCTCCCCAGTTGTATGCCAAATCAGTGCCCAGAAGACTCTGGCAATGAAGTGTAAGTGAAAAGTGAAAGTGTTAGTCACTCAATCATGTCAAACTCTGCAAACGCCATGGACTGCAACCTGCCAGTTTCCTCTGTTCATGGAATTCTCCAGGCAAGAATATTAGAGTGGGTTGCCATTCCCTTCTCCAGGGGATCCTTCTGACCCAGGGATCAAACCCAGGTCCCTTGCATTGCAGACAAATTCTTTACCATCTGAGCCACCAGGGAAGCCCATAAAGCATAAGGCTTAATGCATATCAATACAATTTAGTCATGGCAGAAGCCTGGACATAGGAAAAGACTTATGGCAAAAAATGATAACATTCTGAAACAGTCTCATAATCTTAAAGGCCAAATAGACATTCATCCAAAAAAAGTTCAGGAAGGTAGCAAAAACAAACAGCTTTGGATTTGGGGTTTATACCATTGCCTGTACTGGGAGAATTTCCACAGATTATTTTAAAGAGGAAACAAGGCAACTCGACCGTGAAGGAGATGAGGATCAGCTACATATATGATGAAGTATCAGGTAGTGTATGAAGGGGAACACAAAAAGAAGAGAAAAGAGGAACAAAGAGAAAAATTTATGCCAAGAACATAGAAGTAAAAGAGACATAGAGAACTAAAATCAGATAAGATTATTTAAATGTAGGAAATTTATGAATATTTTGTAAGAAAGAACAGGTACAATCAGAGTCATTCTTGTGTGACATGTCTGTGTTAAGAACCCAGGAATAGGAGAAATGACCAATTATTAATTGAAACAATATTTTATGTTTTGGTGTTTTTACTCCATTATATGAATTCTCTATGCACATTATTCCTGTGTGTCTTTTAGATCATTCTTTGGGTTTAATCAATTTCATTCATGTTTTAATGTGAAAATATTGATTCATTAAAGTATTCACTTGCCAAAAAAGAGCTTTATGAATCAAGCCACTCACATAGGAACCCTGGGTCTTCCAATGAGCCAACCCTAGTCCAGTGGGACGCCATTTGGGGCCAATTTGGATGAAGAGTAGATAATATGACCTGATTCTGTTGGTTGCAATTAACTTCATTTTTCCTAGCCTGAGAAACTCTAGTTTTCATCACTGATCTTCCCTTTTCCCTTTAGATCTACTGAAGGTCAACAATGAAAACCGAACCACGTTTACTGAGTTTATTCTGTTGGGCCGCACAAATCCACCTGAATCCAGGTGGTGATATTCCTCTCCTGTTCCTCTCCTACTTGCTAAGCATCTTAGGAAATCTGACTATCATTGTACTCACTCTGGTAGACCCTCACTTCAAGACTCCCATGTATTTCTTCCTCCGGAATTTCTCCTTTTTAGAAGTTTCCTTCACATCCATTTTTATTCCCAGGCTTCTGACCAGCTTGACAACAGGAAATAAAGTCATCAGCTTTGCTGGCTGTTTGACTCAGTATTTTTTTTTATATACTCCTTGGGGCAACAGAGTTTTACCTCCTGACTTCTATGTCCTATGACCACTATGTGGCCATCTGCAAACCCCTGCATTACCTGACCATCATGAGCAGCAGAGTCCGCATACAACTTGTGTTCTGCTCCTGGTTAGGGGGAGCCCTGGCTATCTTGCCACCAATTATCCTGATAAGCCAGATGCCTTTCTGTGCCTCCAATGTTCTGAATCAATATTACTGTGATTATAGACCCCTCCTAGAGGTTGTTTGCTCAGACACAAGTCTTTTAGAATTAATAGTCATCTTCTTAACTGTTTTGACTCTGGTGGTTACTCTTTTGCTGGTGACACTTTCTTATACACAGGTTATCAGGACCATTCTGAGGATTCTTCCTGCCCAGCAAAGGACAAAGGCTTTTGCCACCTGTTCCTCCCACGTGATTGTCATCTCACTCTCTTATGGCAGCTGCATCTTTTTACACATGAACCCATCACCAAAAAAAGGAGGGAATTTCAACAAGGAAATATCTCTGCTCATGACTTCGGTTAGCCCTTTGTTGAACTCCTTTATTTATACCCTAAGGAATCAGCAGGTGAGGCAAGCTTTTAAGAGCACAGTAAAAAAAATTATAAAATTTTAATAATCAAAATTTATTATTTTAATTAGTGAAATTAACAAATAATTGAGTTAATACATATCTAATAAGAGTTGACTATGTTTCAAGGGATATTCTGGGCACTGAGAATAGAAATACAAGAAAGATAGCTTCCAAATTTCTAAGAACCTCCAGGCCAGTATCATAGAGATATATAAATGCACATAAATTATAATGAAACTTATTAAATGCTATTACAAAGAAATAAATGGGATGCCATAAAGAATTATTTGCTCTTGATATCATGATTTCTCACTTTTGAGACATTTGATTTCTCACTTTTAAGACATTTGAGAGGCAAAAATGGTGTATAATGGGAACAGTAGAAGGATATTAATTTAGAGTGAATGGTAGGAGCCCAGTAGTAAAGATATTTATTGCACATTTAAGAGTTTACTAAATATTACTGAGCCAAGAGAAATTATAAGAAAGTGATATATCAATTTTGCTTTATGAGGAATATAATAAAGCAGTGAATAAATTAACTTTATTAATGTATTGTAATGTATTGTAATGTAATGTAATGTATTAAAGTAATAAAAATTACATACAACATGAGTGACAAGCAATTAACCAAGAATAGCATTCAAGCAAACAATACTAAAGGTTTCATTACGGTCCATAAGATAGAGAGAAAGGACACAATTGCAATCTCAATTCAAGCAATGTAGTGGACAGAGATGAGAAAGTTCTTCAGCTTGGAAGACTGCATGGTTGATAAAGCCATAAATCAAATGAAGGATTCAAGAGAAAAACATTTGTCAGCTTAATACTCACAAGTTATATTTAATCAAGTTTGTTTTGAAACAAAGATGAAAAAATAAATGTATGAGAAATATTTGTTTAGCAGTGTGCCAGTGGACTCAGCTTTAAGACATGTGAAACATAAGATTAACTTAAAGGTACATTTGAGCAAGCTATCCAAGGAACAAGTGAGGTTTGGACATAAATGTCCGGCTTTTATCTCAGAGTGACTGAAGAGCACAGATTTAGGAAACAGTCTGAAAGATAGTTTCTAACCAAGGATATTCTGAAATAAAGTCTGCCAACAGTAGCCATCAGAGAGATGAGAGAGGAGGAGGAGGAAGGAGACAGTGGAAAGAGAAGAAGGGAAGCAGAAAGGAAAGAGGGGAGAAAGGAAATAAAGAGATATTATAGAAAAAGAAGTAAAACGTCCCCCTGGAAGTCAGAAATTATAGGCTTAAAAATTGTCAGAACTGGAAGCAAAGCAGTCGAATTGGCAATGTTAAAAATGTTCACTATACTTTCAGTTTTATAAGTGAAGTTCAAAATTATTTCACTCTAGTAATGCCAAACAACTAGAGGTCATGTGGAGAAGGAAAAGACTGTCATACATAATTTTAAAAGAAATTAAAGTTTTAGACATGCAAGGTAGACACTGAAGGAAATAATGAGAACAAGAAAAATCTTGAATCTACTTGCCTGGCAAGTAGAAGCATTTCATTGTGCCTCTTTTCATAATAACAATCCACCATCTGTGCTGTTTGATATTTTCCCTAGAATTAGTGTCTTATGATTTCTTCTGAAAAGCTGCCTCAATTGTGTTTTTTAAATTTATTTTTAATTGGAGGATAATTGATTTCTGCCATACAACAACATTAATCAGCCGTAAGTATACATATGTCCCCTTCCCCCTGAATCTTCCTCCAACCCAACCCATCCCACCTTTCTAGATTGTCACCTAGCACTGGGTACAGATCCCTATGTTATACATCAATTGTATTTTAAATGCACAGGTGAAAAAATAAATAAATAAATAAAAATAAAATAAAATAAATGCACAAGTGGGAGACTTTGAACATTTTAAAGAAATTAACTCCATCACTCAGTCATGTCCAACTCTTTTGCAACCCCATGGACTGTAGCCTGCCAGGCTCCTCTGTCCATGGAATTTTCCAGGCAAGAATACTGGAGTGTGTTGCCATTTCCTTCTTCAGTAAATACAAGTGGTACCATACAATTACATTATTTTCTTGAACAGCTTTTTTTATTGTCTAGCAACATCTTTTTATTTGACACTATTTGCCGTATCTTATTTTCAAATGTTTGTCTGTTAAACATTCTATTGAGTTCTCTTTCATCCTAAAGACCTCACTTCTAAGGCTTCCATCCTGCTAGTCCATCTGTACAAGTGGCCTTCTGTGTATGTTCAACAGTTGTCCTATATTCACTGTTGGTTAATGGATTAAAATGTGAAATGAGATGTAATTTTTAAGAGTAAAATGGGTTATAACCACTCAAAAGAATTACAACAATGGGAGAACATTACAAAAAGATAATAAATCAAAAACCAAGACTCAAAATACATTTATGTATCATAAAATTAAATAATAAGATGTTTCAACATGTAGGAACAATTTCTGAGACCCACAGATAAGGGTTATTCTCGGATAAAGATTATCTCAGATGCTACAAATACAGCAGGTATTATTGTCTAGATAAATGCCTTAAGAGGAAGTGAGTTGTACCCACCAACAATTGAACCTTTACGTAGCACATATCATCAACTGGGAGAGTAGGTAATGTGAAATTCTGGAAATCTAAGCTTATAAAGATTGGATTGTGGCAAATCAGTGAATGTCTGGTCCCCTCAAAGTAAGCAGACTCCAATAGTGTACATATAAAATGTGTACATATCATTCCTGGAATGTTCTATGATTGCTACAGGAGTCCTCCGGTCATTTTGATCCACAGGAGAAAAAGTTTGCTTTGTGTAGTTGAACAATTTTTATAGGACAAGCTTGAGAGTTGGAGATGAAAATAAATAAACTGGTGTTCATATAATTGGTCCCATATTTGCCCCCTCTTCATTGGTTAATCCTGTGTTTTGAATTTGTCAAGCTATTTCCTCAATGGTATTATGTTTACCTAGGAGGACAAGAATGTTGCAAGGATGGTGCGTAATGTGATTTCCTATTATATCTTCCATGGTTGGCCTTAAGACTTCTTTGGATTCTGGTTATAGAAGGTATTATAAAAATTTGGAAAGAGGTTCAAACAGATTGCTCTGAACCTCTATAGTCTCAGCTCTAATCATGGTGCCAATGTCAGTGGAATGTCTGATTAATAAGGAATCTAGGGCTTCATGGATTTCGTCCAATGTGTTTTACTTAGACATAAGGACAAACTCTCTGAACTATCAAGGCAAAACAACCTTAGATTTCCCTCAGTCAAGAGAATGTATGTACCATTATAAACACATCCTGCTGTACAATGACAAATTACTCTTACAAAGTTAAACAATCTACATCCATATTTTAAAATATATAGTTATCTAAGGTAGAACCAAATAAAAAAAAAAACAAAGACATGATTTTGGAGCCCAGATTTAGAAATCTAGGACAATGACAACTTGCAAATTTGAATAGTAACCTTTATCTAAGTTTGTCTGCCTTACAGTACCTGATATGTGGTTTTCAGGGTTGTAAAAGTCATGCAGCATACGCCATGGCAAGTGATTCAGCAACTGGATTATCTAATATAAAGAAATCAACAAGATCTATGCAGCAGGAGATTGAAATGACTGCTGTTGAAAACAGTGTGTAATCACAGCCCACTCAACAGCAATACAGAACCAGCTGATCACACACACTCACCAGAAAAATGACCTGTTTTGCACCACAGGCTGGAAATTAAATAGTGTGGATGCTACCGTTTTGTTATTCTTTTCAAAATTGTTTAGACTATCTGAGTTTCTTTGCCTTTCTTTATATGTAAGCTTTAAAATCAGCTTATCTCTACCTACAAAAAATCCTGCTAGAATTTTGACTGGATTGCTTTCTCTTGGTAAATATTTATTTACTAATTTATTTATTTGGCTGCACTGAGTCTGAGTTGTGGCATGCATGCTCTTCGGGCTCTTTTAAGTTGCAGCGTGTGGAATCTAGTTCCCTGACAAGGAATCGAACCCAGGCCCACTGCACTGGGACCTTGGAGTCTTAGCCACTGGACAACCAGGGAAGCCCCGATTGGAGTGCTTTAAATCTAGAGATCAAAACGAGAAGAATTTATTTCTTAAAAGCATTAGAACGCCTTCCCACTAGAGTTGTTATAAAGGGCTGCCACTGCAGGAAGTTGTGGTTCCCCAAAGGCCAGGACCCTTTTCCCCAGGATCACAGCAGAGAGTGCACTGGTCTGAGGGAGCTGGATTTCAGACCCGATGCAGGACAGTGAAGACAGGAGCAGCACACCCCAAGGAGGCAGCAAATCAGCAAGGGTCCCCAGCACATGACCACCAGCATGTGAGTATTAGAACAAGGATCACTTTCGTCTCATCAGGTTTTAGAGAACTGAGAGCTGAACAGTGAACAGCAGTACGCAGACTTTGAGAGCTGGCAGCAGCAACAAGTCGACCCAAGGCACAATGGACCACAGGATGGCAAGCATACTGAAGCAGGGGCAGAATCTGAAGTCTCAAGGACTGTGGTCACCATCAAGGACTGATGACCTAAATGGCTTCAAGATTTAGGCTAACAACATGGGGAAACATGCTCAACTTGTGCTGAACATCAGAGAGAGTAAAAGTATAAGAAGAGCTTCATTGAGGTCTTGTATTGTGGCTTCAACGGTAGCATGTCTGGAAGGACGGGGGAATACTATTTCCAAGTGTCTACCATGATCCAAGAAGAGTAACTAACAACAGATGGAGTCAATTGCCTCATAAATCTATTTGCCACTGGCTAAGGGCTATCCCCCGGGAGATAATCTTCTTCCATTATATAGGCAGGGGCACGTTTTCCCTCATAAGATGCATGGTTAGTCACTACATTACCTTATGTTCCCACTGGAAAAGGGAAGTCCCTTTAATTCCTCTCAGGCCTTGAAGGCAGGGGCCATACTCCAGACTGGCATTTCATGGGCCCACCAGGAAGAGATTAGTGGCATCAGATCTCAGACTGTACCAGTGTGTGTTTCAGAAATCCAAGCTAATTTATCAGCCTGTGCATTGTAATGAGGCTCTGAAAATTGAATTTTAGTATTTGACCTTGATTTGCATTTTGAGTATCTGTGGTGCAATAAATTCCTGGAGTTCTTTACCCGAAAGGAGAGTGTGAAACAACTTAGATAAGGGATTGTTGTTGCTGCCATTAGCCAGACCATGTGACCATATGGTCGGCAACAGACCAAGAGTCTATAAAAATGCGAAGGGGCCAGTTGTTGGCCATCATGTCCTCCAGTGTTAAAATGACTGTGCTGTGGTGCGCTGGGATGACCCAGAGGGGGTGTGATGGGGAGGGAGGTGGGAGGGGTTTCAGGACGGGGAACACATGTACACCCATGGCTGATTCATGTCAGTGTATGGCAAAAACCACTACTATACTGTACAATAATTAACCTCCAGTTAAAATAAATAAATAAATAAAATGACTGTGCTGACCCCTGGGCCCCACCTTTGATTAGGGATGTCCCAGTGCAGAAGATTTTCAGTGGGCTTCATCCTGTGTGATGCTGGTGCTGAATCTATAAAGGATACAAATTCCATTTCCTGACCACTCAGTAGATCCCAAGAGGCTCCCCACATGACCAGTGGGTATTGGTGAGGGGTGACCTCTTCAGGCACCACGGCATCTAGCGAAGGATTGAGGACATGGAAATCATTTCCTGCTGAGTGGGATATGCCAGAGGCCCAGGCTTGGCTCTCTGAGTAGCATTTTCATTTGAATAATGAGACCTCTGTGGCCATGCCACGTTTGTGGGGTGGTGCCTCAAAGACCCAAGGCACAATGAACAACTGGATGCAGAGTCAAAGGTTCAGGATTTGTAAAAGCACTTATTCAAGAAAGATCCACTACACAGCCAACAGTTGCCATCCTAATGTTGTGAAATGTGCAGCCAGAGAAGGCAGATTTCTGCAGCAGAAACCCATGAACAATGACTGATTCAGGGACTCCAAAAGGAACAAGATAAGGTAGCCAAAGCCTCTACAGTGAAGAAGTTTGGGGGGTTGGGACGGTTGAAATGCACTGATAGAAGTGCCTGTTTTATTGCAATTTAGAGCTTTTTGGTTTGAGGTGGCAAGCCACTCAAAGCAAGCCAATTTACATTCAGCCACTATGAAAAACAGTATAGAGTTTCCTCAAAAAATTAAAAATAAAACAAGCATATGATCCATCAATTCCACTTCTGGGTATTTATTTGAAGAAAATGAAAACACTAACTTGAAAAGATACCTGTCCCCCCACATTCATTGCAGCATTATTTACAATAGCCAGGGTATGGAAACAACCTAAGTATTCTCTAACAGATGAATGAATTAAGAAAATATGATATATATAACTATTTAGCCATAAAAAAGGAGAAAATCTTTTCATTTTCAACAACATAGATAGACCTTAAGGGCATTATGCTAAGTGGAATAGATCAGACAGAAAAAGACAAATAATGCTTGATCTCACTTACATGTGTTCGCTGCAGCACTGTTTACAATAGCCAAAATATGGAAGCAAACTAAATGTCCACTGACAGAAGAATGAATAAAGAAGATGTGGTGTATATAGACAGATAGACAGATAGAAACAATGGAATGTTACTCAGCTATTAAAAAGAATTAAATTATGCCACTTGCAGCAATATGGATGGATCTAGAGATTATCATACTAATTGAAGTAAGACAGGCAGAGAAAGACAAATATTATATGATACTCCTTACGTATGGAATCTTAAAATAAAGTACAAACGAACATAATTTTAAAAACAGAAATAGGGTCACAGACATAGAAAACAAACTTACGGCTACCAGGTGGGGTAAGGGGGAGACTGGGATTAATGTGTACCCACTGCTACTGCATATAATATAGATAACTATTAGAGATACCAAGGGGACATTTCATGCAAAAATGGGCTCAATAAAGGACAGAAATGGTATGAACCTAACAGAAGCAGAAGATATTAAGACGAGGTGGCAAGAATACACAGAAGAATTGTACAATAAAGATCTTCACGACCCAGATAATCACAATGGTGTGATCACTCACCTAGAGCCAGACATCCTGGAATGTGAAGTCAAGTGGGCCTTAGAAAGCATCACTACGAACAAAGCTAGTGGATGTGATGGAATTCAAGTTGAGCTATTTCAAATCCTGAAAGATGATGCTGTGAAAGTGCTACACTCAATATGCCAGCAAATTTGGAAAACTCAGCAGTGGCCACAGGACTGGAAAAGGTCCGTTTTCATTCCAATTCCTACGAAAGGCAAAGTCAAAGAATGCTCAAACTACCGCACAAATGCACTCATCTCACACACTAGTAAAGTAACGCTCAAAATTCTCCAAGCTGGGTTTCATCAATACATGAACCGTGAACTTCCAGATGTTCAAGCTGGTTTTAGAAAAGGCAGAGGAACCAGAGATCAAACTGCCAATATCCGCTGGATCATTGAAAAAGCAAGAGAGTTCCAGAAAAACATCTATTTCTGCTTTATTGACTATGCCAAAGCCTTAGACCGTGTGGATCACTATAAACTGTGGAAAATTCTGAAAGAGATGGGAATACCAGATCTGCCTCTTGAGAAACCTGTATGCAGGTCAGGAAGAAACATTTAGATCTGGACGTGGAACAACAGACTGGTTCCAAATAGGGAAAGGAGTACATCAAGGCTGTATATTGTCACCCTGCTTATTTTACTTATATGCAGAGTACATCATGAGAAACCCTGGGCTGGAAGAAGCACAAGCTGGAATCAAGATTGCCGGGAGAAATATCAATAACCTAGATATGCAGATGACACCACCCTTATGGCAGAAAGTGAAGAGGAACTGAAGAGCCTCCTGATGAAAGTGAAAGAGGAGAGTAAAAAAGTTGGCTTAAAGCGTAACATTCAGAAAACTAAAATCATGGCATCTGGTCCCATCACTTCGTGGGAAAAGATGGGGAGACAGTGGAAACAGTGTCAGACTTTATTTTGGGGGGCTCCAAAATCACTGCAGATAGTGACTGCAGGCATGAAATTAAAAGACGTGTGCTCCTTGGAAGGAAAGTTATGACCAACCTGGATAGCATATTGAAAAGCAGAGACATTGCTTTGCCAACAAAGGACCGTCTAGTCAAGGCTATGGTTTTTCCAGTGGCCATGTATGGATGTGAGAGTTGGACTGTGAAGAAAGCTGAGCGCTGAAAAATTGATGCTTTTGAACTGTGGTGTTGGAGAAGACTCTTGAGAGTCCCTTGGACTGCAAGAGATCCAACCAGTCCATCCTGAAGGAGATCAGTCCTGGGTGTTCATTGGAAGGACTGATGCTGAAGCTGAAACTCCAGTACTTTGGCCACCTCATGTGAAGAGTTGACTCATTGGAAAAAACCCTGATGCTGGGAGGGATTGGAGGCAGGAGGAGAAGGGGATGACAGAGGATGAGATGGCTGGATGGCATCACCGATTCCATGGGCATGAGTTTGAGTAGACTCCAGGGATTTGTGATGGACAGGGAGGCCTGGCCTGCTGCGATTCATTGGGTCGCAAAGAGTGGACACAACTAAGCAACTGAACTGAGGGCTTACTATATAGCACAGGGAACTCTGTTTAATGTCATGTTTCAGCCTGGATGGAAGGGGAGTTTGGGGGAGAATAGATACATGTGTATATCTATGTGTATATATACATATACACAGGAAAAGGCACTGGCACCCCACTCTAGTACTCTTGCCTGGAAAACCCCATGGCCGGAGGAGCCTGGTAGGCAGCAGTCCATGGGGTCGCGAAGAGTCATGCATGACTGAGCGACTTCAGTTTCCCTTTTCACTTTCATGCACTGGAGAAGGAAATGGCAGCCCACTCCAGTGTTCTTGCCTGGAGCATCCCAGGGACGGGAGCCTGGTGGGCTGCCATCTGTGGGGTCGCAGAGTCAGACACAACTGAAGCGACTTAGCGGTAGTAGCAGCAGCAAACGTATACATATATGTGTGTGTGTATGTGTGTGTGTGTGTGTGTGTATATGTGTGTGTATATGTGTGTGTGTATGTGTGTGTATGTGTGTATATGTGTGTGTATGTGTGTGTATATGTGTGTGTGTGTGTGTATATATGTGCGTGTATATGTGTGTGTGTCTATATATGTGTGTGTGTATATGTGTGTGTGTGTATGTGTAGCTAAGTTCTTTGCCTTTGTCTACCTGAGATTATCACATTGTTAATTGGATACTCTAAGACAAAACAAAGTGTTTAATAAAAAGTAAAATAGATGACTAGTAAGGACTTACTGTATAGCCCAGGGAACTCTGTTCAACACTCTGCAACGACCTGTATGGAAAAAGAATCTAAACAAGAGCAGGTGTGTTTATGTGTAACTGAGTCAGTTCGCTGCACACCTGAAACTAACAGCACCGTAAACCAACTGTTCTCTAATAAAGATTTTATAAATCAATAAAAAAAATTAAACTCATAGATACAGAGAACAGACTGGTGCCAAAGGTGGGGGATGGAGCTGGGAGACATGGGTAAAGAGAGTCAAAATATATGAACTTCCAGTTATAGAATAAATTAGTTATAGAGATGTACTATATAGTACAGTAACTATAGTTACTAGTATTGTATATTTAAAAGCTGCTAGGAGAGTCCATCTTTAAAAGCGTTTATCACAAGAAAAAAATTCTATAACTATGCACAATGACAGATATTAATTGGACTTAGTGTGGTGATCATTTTGTAATATATAAAAATATCTACTCATTATCTTGTATTAATGCAATGTTGTATTCAGTTATGCTAATTGTAAAATTAATTAAACTTTTTAAAGAAAAAATGAGTCCATTTGCAAGAAGCAGCATAATGGACTGAAATCAAATTCCTAAATGAGGAGCATGTTGCCTCTGAGAACCAATTAAGCATGAAAATGCTGCTGCTGCTGCTGCTGCTAGGTCACTTCAGTCGTGTCCGACTCTGTGCGACCCCATAGACGGCAGCCCACCAGGCTCCCCCGTCCCTGGGATTCTCCAGGCAAGAACACTGGAGTGGGTTGCCATTTCCTTCTCCAATGCATGAAAGTGAAAAGTGAAAGTGAAGTCGCTCAGTCATGTCCGACTCTTTGAGACCCCATGGACTGCAGCCCACCAGGCTCCTCCATCCATAGCATTTTCCAGGCAAGAGTACTGGAGTGGGTTGCCATTGCCTTCTCCGATGTAAATGCTGAGACTCCTTTAAAATAGCAGATGCTAATAAAACCGGAGAATTGGTTCCTCAATACATCAGGTATAAATCTTTCCTGGGCAGAGGAGTATTGTTCAGAAATTTTAGTGCAATAGCGGGGCCTTGAATTTTATAGGATGCAGTGGAACAACTCTGATTAGAAAGATCTATGAAAAGTTTTGTTTATCCCATTTGAAAGCATTGTTTCAATGTCCTTGCAGAATGATGTTATCAATACAATGTCACAGCTGTATTCCTGGAATAAGTTGGATGTGGTTAAGATCTTGCCTGCAGAGTTATGTGCAATAGGCAAGGCAGTTGGAATATCTCACAGGGAGGCAAGTGAAAACGTACTATTCCTTCAGAGGTGAAGGCAAATAGTTTCTGCGAGCCCGTTGAACTCTAGAATGTATACATAAAATAGAACATTAGTCAAATCTTCCATAGAAAAGCATTTTGCAGGTGCTGACTGGATGGGGTATTAATTTCAGAAATAATAAGTATCAGATCTTAATGGGGGATACCATGGCATTAAAGTTGTTGTTGTTGTTTAGTTGCTAATTCATGTCCAACTCTTTTGAGACCCCACGGACTATAGCCCGCCAGACTCCTCTGTCCCTCGGATTTCCAAGACAAGAACACTGGACTGGTTTGCCATTTCTTTCTCCAGGGGATCTTCCCAGCCCACGGATCAAACCCACATCTCCTGCATTGGCAGGTGGGTTCTTTACCACTGAGCCACCAGAAGCCCCAAGATTGTGATAATCCACTGTGAAGTTACATTCATTTATATCAGGTTTGAGTACTGGTCAACTAGTTTATTAAAGGGAGAATATGGGAATAATGACTTGGGCAGGCACACCAGTCCCCTGGGTTCTCACTCCATCACTCCCAACATCACAAACCTCGTGACTGTGGCAGATGCTTTCATGGAACCTTATGGTCTCTCAGGAACTTCTCTCCTCAGCCACATGTTTACAACTTGTTCTCCAAGCTGTCAACTGAGGTTTATTTGCACCTTTTGTACTTGGGTCCACAGGGTATCTTTAACTTCTTTAAGAAATTGATCCCCGTGTGCCTGCTCTAAAAAGAGCAAATAAAATCCATGTCACTCTAATGAACATAGAAACTGCAAACAAGCCCACCCATATCCTGCCTTCCAAGGACTCTGCAATAATCTTTCTTAGAACAGAAACATTAAGGTTGTTTTCAGGTTATTAAAGTCCTCTTTTCTAATTCTATTATTGCCAGGAGAAGGGGGCGATTATTTGCTCTTTTTTTTATTATATATGTGAAGGACTCTGTCTCAGAAACTGTGGTTTGATTCTGACTCAGATTCAAAAAATGGAAGTAATACACTTGCTTCCCAGTTAAGCTCTAAAAATTTGGGTACTTCCATTGAGAGAAGAATTGAACGTGGATGGGGAGCCAATTTTTTAAAATGCTAAATTTTATGCAACTCAGAGACTCACATGACACATCTCACCTCTGATTCATCTCTTGGGGACAACAAGGTAAACAGACCAACACAGTCATCAGATCATTGAGGGTGTGAATACTGTATGCTTTAAGTAAACCATCCATTTAATCCAGGATGGATTAGATCCTCCAACTGTGGAAATTTGGATGAAAATGAAGCATTCGCCAAAGAACACAGGTTAGTACAGACAAGGAAGGCAGGGTTGTAGCGGGATACAAGTCAACATCTCCAAAAGCTATATGAAATAATGGGGAGGTTGACAGAAATTATTGTGAGGGTCTAATTCTTGCAGCCATGAAATTAAAAGACGTTTACTCCTTGGAAGGAAAGTTATGACCAACCTAGATAGCATATTAAAAAGCAGAGACATTACTTTGCCAACAAAGGTCCGTCTAGTCAATGCTATGGTTTTTCCAGTGGTAATGTATGGATGTGAGGGTTGGACTGTGAAGAAAGCTGAGCGCCAAAAAATTGATGCTTTTGAACTGTGGTGTTGGAGAAGACTCTTGAGAGTCCCTTGGACTGCAAGGAGGACCAACCAGTCCACCCTGAAGGAGATTAGTCCTGGGTGTTCATTGGAAGGACTGATGCTGAAGCTGAAACTCCAGTACTTTGGCCACCTCATGTGAAGAGTTGACTCATTGGAAAAGACCCTGATGCTGGGAGGGATTGGGGCAAGAGGAGAAGGGGACGACAGACGATGAGATGGCTGGCTGGCATCACCAACTCGATGGGCATGAGTTTGGGTAAACTTCAGGAGTTTGTGATGGACAGGTAGGCCTGGCGTGCTGCACTTCATGGGGTCACAAAGAGTCAGACACGACTGAGCGACTGAACTGAAATGAACTGAATTTTTCTTACTCTTACACATGTGAATTAGAGTGGCCTTTTACATTGTTTTTGCTTCTTAATCAGAAAAATCTAAAGAGGCACACAGGATACCACCAGTAAAATTTCCTTCCTTGGGGATTACCAATTTATATAGAAGGACTCATTGTCAGAAACATGAATGTTCCTCTTCCTGGGTTTGGTATGCCAAGAAAATTTGAAGCATGATAAATTTATCATCCTTAGTTTGCACCTGAGGACTCTTTGAGGCTTTGAGCAAAATCTACTCCGAGATGCTGTCTGTGGATCTCTCAAGATTTCTATTCTCAGAAATATAGTCCAAATCAGTGTGTTCAGTTCAGTTCAGTCACTCAGTTGTGTCTGACTCTTTGCGACCCCATGAATCGCAGCAGGCCAGGCCTCCCTGTCCATCACAAACTCCCAGAGTCTACTCAAACTCGTGTCCATCGAGTCGGTGATGCCATCCAGCCATCTCATCCTCTGCCGTCCCCTTCTTCTCCTGCCACCAATCCCTCCCAGCATCAGGGTCCTTTCCAATGAGTCAACTCTTCACATGAGGTGGCCAAAGTACTGGAGTTTCAACTTCAGCATCAGTCCTTCCAATGTACACCCAGGACTAATCTCCTTTAGGATGGACTGTTTGGATCTCCTTGCGGTCCAAGGGACTCTCAAGAGTCTTCTCCAACACCACAGTTCAAAAGCATCAATTTTTCAGCGCTCAGCTTTCTTCACAGTCCAACTCTCACATCCATACATGGCTACTGGAAAAACCATAGCCTTGACTAGACGGACCTTTGTTGGCAAAGTAATGTCTCTGCTTTTTAATATGCTATCCAGGTTGGTCATAACTTTCCTTCCAAGGAGCACACGTCTTTCTATTTCATGGCTGCAATCACCATCTGCAGTGATTTTGGAACCCAAAAAATTAAAGTCTCTCACTGTTTCCAGTGTTTCCCATCTATTTCCCATGAAGTAATGGGACCAGATGCCATGATCTTAGTTTTCTGAATGTTACGCTTTAAGCCAACTTTTTTACTCTTCTCTTTCACTTTCATCAGGAGGCTCTTCAGTTCCTCTTCACTTTCTGCCATAAGGGTGGTGTCATCTGCATATGTGAGGTTATTGATATTTCTCCCGGCAATCTTGATTCCAGCTTGTGCTTCTTCCAGCCCAGGGTTTCTCATGATGTACTCTGCATATAAGTAAAATAAGCAGGGTGACAATATACAGCCTTGATGTTCTCCTTTTCCTATTTGGAACCAGTCTGTTGTTCCATGTCCAGATCTAAATGTTTCTTCCTGACCTGCATACAGGTTTCTCAAGAGGCAGGTCAGGTGGTCTGGTATTCCCATCTCTTTCAGAATTTTCCACAGTTTATAGTGATCCACACGGTCTAAGGCTTTGGCATAGTCAATAAAGCAGAAATAGATGTTTTTCTGGAACTCTCTTGCTTTTTCAATGATCCAGCGGATATTGACAGTTTGATACCCGGTTCCTCTGCCTTTTCTAAAACCAGCTTGAACATCTGGAAGTTCTCGGTTCACGTGTTGATGAAACCCGGCTTGGAGAATTTTGAGCGTTACTTTACTAGTGTGTGAGATGAGTGCAATTGTGCAGTAGTTTGAGCATTCTTTGGCTTTGCCTTTCTTTGGGATTGGAATGAAAACAGACCTTTTCCAGTCCTGTGTCCACTGCTGAGTTTTCCAAATTTGCTGGCATATTGGGTGCAGCACTTTCACAGCATCATCTTTCAGGATTTGAAATAGCTCAACTGGAATTCCACCACATCCACTAGCTTTGTTCGTAGTGATGCTTTCTAAGGCCCATTTGACTTCTCATTCCAGGGATGTCTAGCTCTAGGTGAGTGATCACACCACCATGAATATCTGGGTCATGAAGATCTTTTTTGTACTGTTCTTCTGTGTATTCTTGCCACCTCTTCTTAATATCTTCTGCTTCTGTTATGACCATACCATTTCTGTCCTTTATTGAGCCCATTTTTGCATGAAATGTTCCCTTGGTATCTCTAATTTTCTTGAAGAGATCTCTAGTCTTTCCCATTCTGTTGTTTTCCTCTATTTCCTCTATTTCTAAATCAGTGTGTAGGAGACTTTGAAAATGGCAGAGAAATAAAAGTAAATGCTAATGAATTTGATTTATTAATGCTATAAACTTGTTCATGTAGTCAAAATAAAATGATAGAATATTGAACTAAAGGTCTTTAAGTCCTAAAGCACTGCTACAAACTCACCTTACAAAAGAACTGGTGTGTGCATGCTTAGTCATGATCAACTGTTTATGACCCCATGAACTGTAGCCCACCAGGCTCCTCTGTCCATGGAATTTTCTGGCAAAAATACTGGAGTAGGTTGCTATTTTCTACTCCAGGGGAATCTTCCCAAACCAGGATTCAAATCTGTATCTCTTGTGTCTCTTGCAATGAGCTGACAGATTCTTTACCAAGTGTGCCACCTGGGAAGGGGGGAGGGTCTGGAAATATCAGTTTTGCCTCGAGATCTTCAGGACTATCCACCTGGGGAAATTTCTATTGGTTGCTGGAACAAGGGAAGTCAGAGATCTGTATAGTAATGGAGATGAGGATCTCCGGCAGGTATCCATCTAAACATTAAATAGTACAAGGAGGGGGAATATTACAGGGAAGGTAAAATAGTATAGGGAAAGCACCAGAGGGGAGAGGGAAGCACAGAAAATAGAATCAGGTGGAAATATTTCTACCAAGTGCCCAGAAGTATGAGATTAATAGAGTCAGAGAAATGTGACTCCAATATGGAGACCTTGTAAACATATTGGAAGGAAAAGATGGGTACAAAAATTTATTCTTGCAAAAAAATTAAGTAATTATTCTGTAACAATTCTCTTATGTGTGCAGGAATACATCAACTTGAGCAATTTAAAAGACTTTAGGAATAAGGTCATTTACATGAGCAACAGGGGGGCTTCCATGAAACAAGTCTAGTCCAGTGGACACTGGTTTGGGCCAACTGGGTGGAGAGTTATATACGATCTGATTCTGTTGATTACAATGAGCTTTATCTCCCCAACTCCAAGAAACTTTAGTTTTCATCATTTTCACCTATTCCCTTTAGATCTACTGAGGTCAACAATGAAAAACCGAACCACATTCACTGAGTTTATTTTGTTGGGCCTCACAAATCAACCTGAGGTCCAGGCAGTGATATTCATCTTTCTGTTTCTCACCTACATGCTAAGTGTCCTAGGAAATCTGACCATCATCATTCTCACTCTAGTAGATTCTCACCTCCAGACCCCCATGTATTTCTTCCTCCGGAATTTCTCCTTCTTAGAAGTTTCCTTCACATCCATTTTTATTCCCAGATTTCTGACCAGCATGACAACAGGAAGTAAAGCCATCAGCTTTGCTGGATGCTTAATCCAATATTTTTTTGCTATATTTCTTGGGGCAACAGAGTTTTACCTCCTGGCTTCCATGTCCTATGACCGCTATGTGGCCATCTGCAAACCCCTGCACTACCTGACCGTCATGAACAGCAGAGTCTGCATACAACTTGTGTTCTGCTCCTGGCTAGGGGGATTCCTAGCTATCTTTCCCCCAGTCATCTTAATGAGCCGGGTGGATTTCTGCGCCTCCAATGTTTTGAATCACTATTACTGTGACTATGGGCCCCTCCTGGAGCTTGCCTGCTCAGACACAAGCCTCTTAGAACTGACGGTCATCTCCTTGGCAGTTGTGACTTTGGTGGTTACTCTGGTGCTGGTGACACTTTCTTATACATGTATTATCAGGACCATTCTCAGGATTCCTTCAGCTCAGCAAAGGACAAAGGCTTTTTCCACTTGTTCCTCCCACATGATTGTCATCTCGCTCTCTTATGGCAGCTGCATGTTTATGTACATTAATCCTTCTGCAAAAGAAGAAGGTGCTTTCAACAAAGGAATAGCTGTGCTCATTACTTCAATTACTCCCTTGTTAAATCCCTTCATTTACACTCTAAGAAATCAGCAAGTGAAACAAGCCTTCAAGGACACCATCTCAAAGATTGTAAGGCTTTAACAAAACAAAATACTCTTCAAGGAAAGATATACTTCATTTAGTAAATATGTATTGAGTGTCTACTATAATTCAAGTGCTGACCTGGCACTTAAGGATAAAAATATGAAAGGCATATGTCCAAATTTCAGGGAATCTACAGTTTAATGTGATAAAAATGCATGCAAACTGTAAATTGTCAAGTTTGCAGTTTACTTATAAGTCATAAGCTTGTGTGCGTGCGTGTGTGCTAAGTCACTTCAATCGTGTCTGATTCTTTGTGACACTATGGACTGTAGCTTGCCAGGCTTCTCTTTCTGTGGGATTCTCCAGGCAAGAATACTGAGTGGGTTGCCATGCCCTCCTCCAGGGGGTCTTCCCCACTCAGGAATTGAACCAGCATCTCTTATGTTTCCTGCATTAGCATACGGGTTCCTTACCACTAGAGCTACCTGGGAAGCCCCAAGTCATAAGTTTACAAAAAATAAAAGAATATGATAAGTGTTAATAGAGAAGGATGAATGAGAATGTCTAAAAAGAACAACTGGAAAAAATTAACTGTTTTCTGGAGTAAACTGGACATTGGGGAGTCAAGAGATGTTTTAAGAAAGAAAATGATGCTATGAGCATTATTTTTAAAAGGGAACCCTCTTACACTGTTGGTGGGAATGCAAACTAGTACAGTCACTATGGAGAACAGTGTGGAGATTTCTTTAAAAACTGGAAATAGAAATGCCATATGACCCAGCAATACCACTTCTGAGCATACACACTGAGGAAACCAGATCTGAAATAGACACGTGCACCCCAGTGTTCATCTCAGCACTGTTTATAATAGCCAGGACATGGAAGCAGCCTAGATGCCCAACAGCAGACGAATGGATAAGGAAGCTGTGGTATATATACACCATGGAATATTACTCAGCCATTAAAAAGAATTCATTTGAATCAGTTCTAATGAGATGGATGAAACTGGAGCCCATTATACAGAGTGAAGTAAGCCAGAAAGATAAAGAACATTACATCATACTAACACATATATATATGGAATTTAGAAAGATGGTAATGATAACCCTATATGCAAACCAGAAAAAGAGACACAGATGTACAGAACAGACTTTGGGACTCTGGGAGAAGGCGAGGGTGGGATGTTTCGAGAGAACAGCATCGAAACATGTATATTATCTATAATGAAACAGATCACCAGCCCAGGTGGGATGCATGAGACAAGTGCACAGGCCTGGTGCACTGGGAAGACCCAGAGGAATCAGGTGGAGAGGGAGGTGGGAGAGGGTATCAGGATTGGGGAATACATGTAACTCCATGGCTGATTCATGTCAATGTATGACAGAATCCACTACAATATTGTAAAGTAATTAGCCTCCAACTAATAAAAATAAATGAAAAAAAAAAAAAAGAAAAAAAAAGAAATCTAGCATTACTGTTCTTCATTATGGAGCTGTAGAGTCCTGCTTCTATTAAAGTGAAAATATTTTTTATTATCCTTCTCTTTTTCATTTATCTTACAACTGTAGCCATTGAAACTACCATCCTCCTGTAAATTAGGCCCACTTTTCTCCAAATGAGGCAAAAACTCTCAAGATTTTGTCAACTTACACACTCGTTTTCTAGAAGTTGTGGTTAGAGTTCTAGAGGCAAGGTTTACATCCTCTTACTGTTGTTGCTTTTCACAGTTGACATCTTCCTAAGTTAATGGCTGAGTCATTCACTCTGTCTCTCTCTCTCTCTCTTTGGTAGTCTCTGAAAAATTTTTTTTCAATCACAATTTAAATTTTCATCTTTTTGTTTACTTTTGTTGGGTATTATAAAGGACAAATTTTGTGATATGTCTTCATTCTTTCAACTTTTCCCCAAATTTTTGCTTTTTTTATATAACCCATGGATACCTGTTTCATAAAGTGAAAAAAATATAAAGTATCACACAGTTTTATATCTAGAATGTTCCAAATTATGAATCTTCACAACCAACTGGGAACAGACTACCCTACCAAGGATTCCACACGTGGATTTTAGGTAACAACAAATTGAATTTGAAGAGGTGATGGTAGGGACTCAACGTCAATGGAACTTAGGACATTTTGGAAAGCTGATTATTTATACATAGTTTAGTAACACCCTAATTCATTGCAAAATGCTGATTGAGATGCAAGTGGAGCATCATCTGATGTATTCACATGTTTTATTTGTGGTAATAATATTCAGTGGAATGATGCTTCTTAGTCACTTAGGGAAAAAGCTGTACCGGCCTGACCATGAGAGAAAATTTCCAAAACCACAGAAGATAGTGAAGAGTGTATAATATTTTTAATAAACGACCTTTTTTGTAAGCCATGGCCATTTTGAATATCTGAGTTTCCTTGATGGCTAAGCTAGGGATCGTGTTAGTTGCTCAGTTGTGTCCAACTCTTGCGACCCCACTGACTGTAGCCCACCGGGCTTCTCTGTCCTTGAAGTTCTCCAGGCAAGAATACTGGAGTGGATTGCCATTCCCTTCTCCAAAAGGACTTCCCAACCCAGGGATCGAACCCTGGTCTCCTGCATCACAGGCAGATTCTTTGCCATTTGAGCTAGAGGGAAGTCCAAGCTAGGGATTTGTGATGTATTTTAATTTATTCCAAATTCACTGAATTATTAATTAATAGAGAAATGTTCTCAAGTGGTCACACCTGAATCATTAACTTCTCCCACATCCACATTTCTACCAAAGCCCATGGTGAAATGGAAGACAACGCCATATAGTGGTTGAAAATACAGGCTTTAAAAACAGTAAAAGAGACACAGATGCACAGAACAGACTTTTAGACTCTTGGAGAGAAGGCGAGGGTGGGATGTTCTGAGAGAACAGCATTGAAACAAGTATACTATCAAGGGTGAAACAGATCACCAGCCCAGGTTGGATAAGTGAGACAAGTGCTCAGGGCTGGTGCTTTGGGAAGACCCAGAGGGATGGGGTGGAGAGGGAGGCGGGAGGGGGGATCGGGATGGGGAACACATGTAAATCCATGGCTGATTCATGTCAATGTATCGCAAAAACCACTACAATATTGTAAAGTAATTAGCCTCCAACTAATGAAAATAAATGAAAAAGAAAGAAAATACAGGCTTTAGTCAAATCCCAGATTTTCAACCTTCTACCCAAGTCTCCTTGGAACAGTTTTTGTTCTTGCCTAAAGCTTATTTTTCACAACCCTAAAATGTGGATAATAAACTGTATATCTTATAGGGTAGTTTCAAGGATTAAATAAAATAATAGGTGCTGGGAGCTAGCACACGAGATCCCACCCATGACAAGGTCATGAGGGAGAAAACCTGACAGGCAATGCGGATCAGGTTTTCAGGGATTCCGAAAAGCTGCCCCCAGCACTCACCCTAAAGATGATATCTGTCTTTCTGATGCTTGCTTCATAGACTACTCCCTAATTTCTGTGACACAGGCAGAAGGACTTCCCTGATTTCTTCCCAAATAAGAATCAATTTAGAACTTTAATCAATAAGTTTCCCGGGTGGTGGTATTTTATGAGACTATCCCAGGTGAAAGGAGTGTTTCAATTTAAACTCCTTTGCTGGTATTTTAGTTTGTTTGGCAAATGCATTTATGCCCTTGGTACTAATATGCATGACTGCTCATAATACCCTATTCATAAAACAGCATAAAGAACCTGATCATATAAAGCCCCTAATAGACATAGAGCCCTTCGGGGAGTGAGGAAGCCCTATTAGAAAACACAAGAAAAATTATTCTAAAAGTGGTTATTGGGTTAACATTTGCTTGCTGTGTTTTTGCTCTTAATGTGTTAAGGTTGTGTTATGGAAACCATTGTTAATATAGTCATAGATCTAGAAAAATAAGAGCTTAGCCCTAGTGTGGTACCAAAGATATGGTTGTTAATTGTCAGCCAGGAGTGCTAGGCAGAGGCTGCCTCACCAAAGCCACAGAGTCAGTGTGAGGTAAACTTCTTAGATAAACTCAACTGACAACTTCTGCAGAAGGATTAATTTTCGTGTTAACAAGGTTATACTTCTACTCTGTACTGTTGCCCTGTGAGACTGCTACCTTTCAGTTAAGGTCACCATAGAAACAGAAAATAGGTTTACATTCACCTGACTTGCATAAAATGTTATTAGGCCCCAAGGCCAGAAGATAATGTACAAGACCCTCATAAACAAAGAAGTATGCAGAAAACACCCTGGTTTCATGAAGGACAAGCTGATGTAATGTTAAACTATCCTCCCCTCAGAAATGTACTAACTTAGGATATAAAAGTCACCGTAAAAAATAAATCATTGCCAGACCCTGCCAGACCCTGCTGCACCCCCTTCTGGTCACTCTCACTTTCTCTCTCTCTCCCTCTCCCCCTCGCAGACTTGGCCCTATCAAGGCTGGTCTCAAGTGTCTTCTCTTGGCGACGCCTTCATCCCAAGGGTACCCCCTGGATCCTGCCGAGGCTGGACCCCGGCAAATAGGCATAAAATTTTTAAGTCATTATTTATTATGTTTAAGAAGTGACATCCATTATAACAGTATGGTAATGATAATCAATGTCCTTTTCAAGAAACTCAGGCTTAACTAGTAAGAATAAGCATTAAATTGATTGGTTTAACATAAGCAGGACTGTAAAAATGCTGGTCATTCTGTTTGAAATCCCTATGCAACAAGACCAGTTTATTTCCATTCCTCTATGTCCACTTGCATCCTTGGATAACTAGATTATTCACATATTTGATAAAGCAAAGTAGAGCACTTGGCAGCAGATTGTTAGGACTAGGCTACCATCAACCCCATGTGACCTGGATATCTCTGAGTATAAAAGAGATGAAGAAGAAGAGGACTTGGTGTAAATCAAAGTACAATGACACTAGCCAAGGCTTCACCCAGCCTTCATAACATAAATATCTAGAAATTAGTTGGGGAAGGAATTTTTCACCTTTAAATGTACTTGTTCAAAAAAGAGAGAGAGAGAAATAAAAAGACAAGATGCTCTTCTGAAACTGTTCATCTTGCTAGCTTTATGTCAATATTTACTGGGTAAGTAACTCAAGTCACAAAGCAAAGGAATGAATTTACTGACTCTGCAGCTGAACTTTTGGAATGTTCAATGTCTACATTGAAGGTTGTGGGTTGGTAGGTTTTACCTCTCCTGTCACCGCTGTAGACAAGAATCAAAAGAAACAGCTTTACCTACCTAGTATTCTCAAGATAATATCAGAGCAGTGCCAGGGTGAGGAGAAAATCAAAACACCGGGCATTCATTCCTCTATCCTCTCCCCAAAATCCCCAAGGTTGTGGACTTATGAATTACAAATCTAAACAGATGGTCTTTTCTGAATGCTGCTTCTTGCAAAGAGTTTAAAATGAAATTTTAAAAATTTTAAAAGAACTTTTTAAGAAGCCAAGTAAGGTAAGAACTGTTCTATAATGACTTGGACATTCTGACCTGAGGATCAGCTTTGTCATTTCTTTAAATTCATCCAAAAGGTCACAGACAAGGGCTTAAATTTCAGC
Organism: Muntiacus reevesi; assembly: GCF_963930625.1. NCBI lineage: Eukaryota > Metazoa > Chordata > Mammalia > Artiodactyla > Cervidae > Muntiacus > Muntiacus reevesi. Next base: position 171,490,043 of record NC_089252.1, on the reverse strand, counting down.
CCACACACATCACTGGACAGGATAGCTGAAGCTATGCAGAGGTCATGAGTTCAGAAGCCAAAAGAACTACCCATCTGAGGAGTGCATCCACTGTGGGTTACGGTAAGGACTGGGGGCAAGATTACACAAAAGACAATATATGATCCAAAGAACAGAAGCATCAAGAGCTTAAAATAAGTATAAGCTCCTCAAAAAGACAGGAATGATAATGAATGATAATGATAAAATGAAGGCTAAAACACTATAAAAATAGCGAGGTAAAAACTATTGCTGAAAACCATAAATGAAATAAAGAGGAGACTAATACAGGAAAGAAAGAACTAAAACAAAAATAATGAGTTAGAAGATCAGATCTGATAAACCCTCCCATAAAGCAGTAGATAAACAACAGACTGGTTCCAAATCAGGAAAGGAGTACATCAAGGTTGTATATTGGCACCCTGCTTATTAAATTTATATGCAGAGCACATCATGTGAAATGCCAGGCTGGATGAAGCACAAGCTGGAATCAAGATTGCTGGGGGAAGTATCAATAACCTCAGATATGCAGATGACACCACCCTTATGACAGAAAGTAAAGAACTAAAGAGATTCTTGATGAAAGTGAAAGAGGAGAGTGAAAAAGTTGGTTTAAAACTCAACATTCAGGAAACTAAGATCATGGCATCCAGTCCTATCACTTCAGGTAGATGGGGAAATAATGGAAACAGTGAGAGACTTTATTTTTGGGGGCTCCAAAATCACTGCAGATTGGTGACTGCAGCCATGAAATTAAAAGATTTCTGCTCTTTGGATGAAAAGCTATGATTAACTTAGACATATTAAAAAGCTGGTTTTTTAATAAGTAATGTCTCTGATAGAGAAAAGTAAACAAATATACTTTGCCGACAAAGTCCCGTATAATCAGAGCTATGGTTTTTCCAGTGGTCATGTATAGATGTGAGAGGTGGACCATAAAGAAAGCTGAGCACCAAAGAATTGATGCTTTTGAACTGTGATGTTGGAGAAGACTCGAGAGTCCCTTGGACTGCAAGGAGATCCAACCAGTCAATCCTAAAGGAAATCAGTCCTGAATATTCATTGGAAGATGCCAAAATCTAGATAATAAGTGTTACAGGTGGAGAGAAGATTAGCAAAAGGAAATAATAGTATATTTCCTATACTAGAGAAAAATGGATATCTTTGTGACCCCATGGACTGCAGCCTGCCTACAAGGCAGGCAGTTTCTTTACCAACTGAGCTACGAGGGAATCCTTACTGTAAGGTTAAAGGAGAGAAACTATGCAACATGTTTACAATAGCACTTAGCACATAATTGTTCAGAGGGTAAAGAATTGGTTCAGAGGGCAAAGAATTTGTCTGCAATGTGGGAGAACCCCAGTTCAATCCCTGGGTTCGGAGAATCCCCTGGAGAAGGAAGTGGAAGCCTACTCTAGTATCCTCACCTGGGGAATCCCATGGACAGAGGAGCCTGGTGGGCTACAGTCCATGGGGTCACAAAGAGTCAGACATGACTGACCGACTATTAATTTAACTTTTTTCACATAATTAATATTATACATATATTTGACATTTTTTTATTTCTGAATCTCATCTCAAGAAGGCACTTTGCTCTACAAGTATCTCTCGCTCTCTCACACACTCACACCCTCTCTGCATCATCAGTTTCTTCCACTTTTCTAGGTTTATTTCATGAGCATAAAAACATTTTCTGGTATTCTTCTATATTTTAAAAAAGAGTTAAAGTATTATTAAGGAGTACCACTTCCATCAATATACTCTTTATATAGTTTTGACTTTAAGAAACATGTAAACCTATATATTTAAAAATAAAATATCATATCTGCCAAGCAGATAATTTACCTTCTTTTTATTAATACCATTTCTGTTTTTACTCAGCTTTTTTTTCAATGTAATATTAAGACCAACGCCCAAGTATTACATGGCTACTCAGGGTTAGGGCAATAGCCATACTGAATAGTTGTTCTTGAAATAACCTAATTAGCTATATTGGTCCACTCGGCTATTTATCTTCATTTAATGTTCCAGGCCTCCACTACCCAACGGAGCAGCTGCCAGCCATGCATGGCCACTGACCACCTGAGATGCGGTTAGTCCAAACTGCGTTGTGCCATAGGTGTGCAATGCACATCAGATTTCAAGACTTAGAAAACAAATAGGCGAAATATGCCACTTCTATTTTATACTGACTGTATGTTTAAACGTTAATATTTTTGATATATAGAGTTAAATAAAATGTATTATAAAAACTAAGCTCACCTGTTTGTTTTTATCTTCTTAATGGTACAACCAGAGATTTTTAAATAAATATGTGGCTACATAAATTCTAGTTGCACTGTACTATTTTAGACTTTCAAATTCTTTCACATTGGGGAATTGTAAAAAAAAAAAAGAAAGAAAGAAAGAAAGAAACTACTCCTGAGACAAATTAATTTGTTTTCTAAATGTCTTTCACTCTTTTTTCAATAAAACCCTCAACTACATTTGAAGTGTATGCTCCCTGAGTCTGAGAAAATGAAGTTCTTTTTGGTCTTTGTGAAGTGAATAGTATCAGCTCTCACCAAGTACAGATTTGCTAGCATGCATTGCCAGATATCATGACAGGAAAAAAGAACACTAACCTGGATTTATGAAGCAAATAGTGAAAATAGATGATACAGACACTGGAAGAGGGAAGATATTTTTTTAAATGGAGTGTTTACCAGTGGTAATTGAGATAAATGATTTAAACATATAGATAGACACGTAGACACATTTAAACATATAGATAAATGGGAGACAGACAGACAAAGAGAGAGAAGGAGAGAGAGAGAAATTAGGAAGTTTTCCCCATGTATCAATCAAATCATTGTACATGGGATTGCACCAACTCAATGAAGCATACATGAATCCTACCCACATTTTCAATTGGGAAAAGTTCATTAATTCTATAGATAATCCCAGAAATAACTAGTTCTCTTAATAACGTATCAGAAACAAATACTGAAAATAGTAATTACTTTTTTTTTACTATATGAATAATCACAAGCATCTTCTCTATAAATTACCCATGGAAACATGCCTTGCTTGAAAACATCCCAGTACTTAACTTTGATGTTCTTCATTGTTTCACCAGAAAGCTATGCCACAAATGACATTTGTGAACTTCATGGTTTAACAAAAACATACTAGTAGGGTCATCTAAACGCTTTCCTAGTTCCTTACCCCCAGAACCTATACTCACCATATATATACATCTTTCTAAAATTATAAAGAAATACCATCATATTTTAAAATTTGGATATATTTCTGTGCATTGTAGGTAGCTGAAAGGATGTTAAAGTTCAAAGAGCAAGGAGGAGTTAAGAAGCCTCTCTTGCTCTGCAAAAATGGGTACTCTGATTTTCACTGGACAAATAGGCTACTCTTTTTTATTTACTTCATCAGCAACAGGAGTGCGTGAAACAACTAAATAAAAAAGTCCTTGGAGGCCCTGACTCCATGCACTAGTGAATTCACTCTAGTGAATTTAAAACATAACTTACTCTGCCAAAAAAATCACAAAATAAGCACCAGTGAGGATAATTTCTGTAGAGTGAAAAGCATAATATAATAGTAACAAATTCAGTTCAAGAATAAAAATAAGAATTCCATGGAGAAAAGACAGTCTCTTTAACAAATGGTGCTGGTAAAACCAGACAGGTATATGTAAAAGAATGATATTGAAACACTCCCTAATATCATACACAAAAGTAAACTCAAAATGGATTAAAGACCTAAATATAAGACCTGATACTGGCAGGCAGATTCTTTCACCATTGAGCCACCAGGGAAGCCCTTGATACCAGTAGATTGTCATAAGTAACATGTGTGTTTTAATACCTAAAGTAACCACTGAGAAAATTATACAAAATGATATGATCAAAAATCTTGAATTAGTCAAAATGGAATCGTAAAATGTGTTCAAACAACCCACTTAAGTGCAGAAAAAGACAAACAAGAAGCAAAGGAAATAAACAAAAACAAATAAAAGACAGATGAATCTGAATACATAATTATCTTAAATATAAAATGGTTTAAATACATCACTCGAAAGGAAGAAATTGGCAGAGTGGATTTATTCCTAAAAATTACCCAAATGCATAATGTTATTAGAAACTCAACAATATGCATAGATTGAAAGTAAATGATAGAGAAAAATATATCATGAAAAAAATCAAGAAAAAACTGGCATGGCTATATTAATATTAGGTAAAGTAGAAGCAAATAAAATTGCAAATGGGAAGTAAAAGGAAATTACATAATGATAAAAGCATCAATCCACCAGGAATCAATCCACCAATCCACCTTGCTTTATTTATTATTGCATTTATTATCATCTCACTTATTTTATGGGCTTCCTGGTGGCTTAGATGGTAAAGAATCTGCCTGCAGTGCAGAAGACCTGGGTTCGATCCCTGGGTTCAGAAGATCCGCTGGAGAAGAGAAAGGCTACCCACTCTAGTGTTCTGGCCTGGAGAATTCCATAGACAGAGGAGCCTGGTGGGCTACAGTCCACGGGATTGCAGAGTCGGACATGACTGAGTGACTTTCACTTTCACTTATTTTATATTTACCTGTGGATTCATTTATTGTCCCTATGCTACATCTAGGCAGGGACTTCAGTGGCTTTGTTGATAGCTGTATATTGTTGTTGTTGTTTAGTAGCTAAGTCGTGTCTGACTCTTTGCGATCCCAAGGACTGTAGCCTACTAGGCTCCTGTATCCATGGAATTTCCCAGGCAAGAATGCTGGAGTGGGTTGTGATTTCCTTCTCCATGATAGCTGTATATCCAGTGCCTAAAATGTTAGTTCCACATAGTATTGAAGCTGAAGCTCCAATTCTTTGGCCACCTGATGCAAAGAACTGACTCATTGGAAAAGATCCTGATGCTGGGAAAGATTGAAGGCAGGAGGAGAAGGGGACGACAGAGGATGAAATGGTTGGATGGCATCACCAACTTGATGGACATGAGTTTGAGCAAGCTCAGAGAGTTGGTAATGCACAGGGAAGCCTGGCGTGCTTCAGTCCATGGGGTCGCAAAGAGTCAGACACAATTAAACGACTGAACTAACTGACTGATATGGTAAGTACTCAATAAATATTTGTTGAATGAATAAACGGGTTAGCTTATTATCTACTGAGATCTGTTCTTTAAGATACAGGCACTATATATATGGAATTTAAAAAGATGGTGACGATAACCCTATATGCAAAACAGAAAAAGAGACACAGATGCACAGAACAGATTTTGGGACTCAGTGGGAGAAGGCGAGGGTGGGATGTTCTGAGAGAACAGCATTGAAACAAGTATACTATCAAGGGTGAAACAGATCTCCAGCCCGGGTTGGATGCATGAGATGGGTGCTCAGGGTTGGTGCCCTGGGAAGACCCAGAGGGATCGGATGGGGAGGGAGGCGGGAGGGGGGATGGGGATGGGGAACACATGTAAATCCATGGCTGATTCATGTCAATGTATCGCAAAAACCACTACAATATTGTAAAGTAATTAGCCTCCAACTAATAAAAACAAATAGAAAAAAAAGATACAGGCACTAATCACTTTAAGTTCAAGGTCTTTAAATGCTTAGCTACACTACCAACTAAAATATTCCAACATCAAGTTAGAAATGACCAAATGTTTTATTGATTCTTCTTACAGCTTCTCATGCAAACAGAAACTTCTGACATTAAAGTGCTTCCTGAAAAAAAAGAGTTATCATTTCCAAAATAACTGTCTTCCATCAATCACATTTACCTCAAGCACTTCTTTATCACACAATCTAGGTACATCTTAAACTTAAGAAAGAAGTGTAGCCTTTCCAAATAATTAATTATTGAATAATTTCCTCCATGAATCACTTCCCAAGCAGATTTCCACCTCTTGCTCTCCTTGTCTTACTTTATGCTGATTCCTGTTCTCAGATCCCAAGCCTGCACAATCTGCAGCCTCGACTGACACATCGATGAGCTAGAACCTGTCGCTCAATTTAACTCCTCTCCCTCTGCTGTCTACCTAAGAATGAGTATCTAGGGAAGAGATTCCTTCCTTCTTTTTTTCTAACTTTTTATTTTGTATTGGGGTATATCCAATTAACGATGTTGCAACAGCAGAAGGGCCTCAGCCATGCATGCACATGTATCCATTCGCCCCTAAACTCCCCTAGGAAAGAGATTCCTTCTAAACTAAGAGTATTTGAAATTTGTCAGATCCAATGAGTTTCCAATGATAACTTTGGCTTTCTTCTCTAAAACACATTTGAAAGAAGTAACTGAACTGTTGCCAAATAGTTATATAGCAATTCCCTCGTCAGAGAAAAGAAAACGGGAATATTCGTGAGACATGTGTGTGTGTGTTGTCACTCAATCGTGTCTGACTCTTTGCGACCCCACGGACTGTGACCCATCAGGCTCCTCTGTCCACGGGGTTTTCTAGGCAAGAATACTGGAGTGGGTTGCCATTTCCTTCTCCAGGGGATCGTCCCACCCAGGGATTGAACCCTGGTCTCCTGCATTGCAGACGGATGCTTTACCATCTGAGCTGCTAGGGAAGGCCATATGTGAGACATACCATGTAATATGGTTGGATAGCGTCACTATGTAAAATGGTTGGATAGACTCAACGGACATGAGCTTGAGCAGACTCTGGGAGATAGTGAAGGCCAGGGGAGCCTGGTGCGCTGCAGTCCATGGGGTTGCAAAGAGTCAGACACGACTTAGGGACTGAACAAATTCTATGTAACAGATACTTAACAATGACCATCCTATTTAACGGGCTTTATGATCCCCATTTTACAGCAGAGGAAAGTGAGAATCGGAGAATGAAGTTTCTTGTGTTGATTATTAATAATCAAGATCGAGCTGATTACTGTGTTAGAGTTGGTGAGACCACATTCCTTCTCTGGGCCCCGCATTTTTGTGAGAATTGTACACACCCTAAGAGGAGCAGCCATGTGTAAGACATGTGAGTAATAGGTAATTTGTCCCTAATTCTGGCATTTTGTTCCCAAGGCTAGCTTTGTTTCTTCTGGTGTTTGTACTATACTGATATTAAATTGGTGATTAATCTGATGAATTAACTGCTATGAAGGTGTCTTTGGGTGGCAAAGGTTTAGCCCTCCCAGGTAATATATATGTATTTCCCCAAGTTCCTCTCCTTAAACTGGACATTTGCAAGCGTGTCCTCAGAAGCAACCCGCAGGTCAATGTGGGCTCTGCTCTCTCAGTCTGAGCACTCCATTTTTATCGGTTTTATATTTGGTTTATGCATACACTCCAAAAAATGAAAATTACTGCTTATTGTCTTTAGCCAGTAGTGTCTATAACTAGGCTAATTATAACCAGGCTAACAGTGCTTAAGAAGTGTGAGTTTTCAGGACATCCATGACCTGCGAATGGTTCCAACTAGGCTGTTTGCCCATGGCCAAGCCCAGCTATGCCCACCCACTGGGGAAGGCAAATGCCATGACTCCGTAGCCTCCCTCCTCCCTGCAGCTCATGCTCTTACGCTGTGGCAGCCCCACCCCACCTCACCTCCAAGCTAGTCTCTCTGGAGCCTCATCCATTAGCCATATGCTTAAAATTTGTTCCCGGAGTTGTCAACAGAGGACAGTCTTTAGCCTGCTCCAACAAGACTCCCCAGGGCAACTTATGTCTCTTCACTCAATTAATTCCCCAGTGCGTGCTCTCAATAGAACAAATATAACCTGTGTCACTTTGGGTTAAGTATAACCTAGATTGGGAGGTGGAGTTTATATTCTGTCTTCTGAGATCATCAACCTCATTTTTCCTAGAACAGAAAAACCCAGGACTACTCTGCTCCTCAAAGTCCTTCTTTTAACCTCCTATATCTACTTCACTTTTAAGAGGACATCCAAAAACTCTGATTCAGCTCCAATCTGAATTAGTGGAAAAACAGAAATGGGCAAGTCCCCGTTAACCTGATAAGGGGCAGGAAAAGACTATTTCTTTTTTTTTTTTTTTTTTCCCTTCAGCTAAGACAGCAAAAGAGATGATTTATTGTACACGTTACATTCAGTCACAACTGAGAAGAGAACTAGTCCACAGTTATCACAGGCCCAGGGCAAAGGACCAAAAGGGGCAGCTTTGATACCTCCCAAAGGTGGTCAAGGTGATTGGAATGGCCACAGATGTTCCAGGTCCACTGAGAAGTTCTAGATAGTAGGCATGCAGTCCACAATTTGTACCAGCGTCCCTGGCCTCTGGCTTCCCTTGTTTCTGCTTCTGTGGCTTCCATGGGTGTACAAGTTTACTTGGACCTCTGCCTCAACTTTCTCCTTTTGCGCTTCAGCCTGCGCATTCGCTTCTTCCTCCACTTCGCTCTCGTGGCGCAGAGGTTTCTCAAAAGACGGCGCTAAGGCCGAGAGCAAGACTATTTCTTACTAAAGAAGCCCCTGGAAGTTTTTATTATTCCTGTGAAATGCAGGATAGGACTTGGTGGCTGATAATGTAGAAAATGTAATACATTTTATATTATTTTGTAATGGCACGGCCTTACAATTTTCATGCACCTCTAAGAATATCTAGGACTAAAATCCCACCATAAGCCATTTGGATAGCCAAGTGAGGAAGAATATTCTTCGTTCACCACTACATTGACTTCACTTCTCTGTGACTGGGAAGCCTGAAAGTGAAACAGACATGACTACTCAACCTTTCCCTGAAGATTTCAGGTTGGTAATCTGGAGGGCAAGGGCATCCTGAGCATTGTGTAACTTCACTTGATCTCTGATTCCTGCTGTGAACTGCAACCCACTAGTGGTTTACGGAATCAATTTAATGCATTTCAATCAGCATTTGAAAAATAATTAATAGAATAAAATAAAATAAAAAATACCTGGTTGTATCACATGCAGTAAGGAAGGAGTGTTCTATAAAACTTTTATTTATGTTAGATATATACATGTTTACCAGAAAATTACTTAAGTGTAGACTACTCCAAAAATGCTTGAAAATGGCTGCCATATAAAACAACATATAGGAAAAAATTATAAATCAATAAGGGCATTCTCATATAATGTGATTCTTTAATAACATGAGCTCACAAATCAGTAGAGATTTGAAATGCTTTTAAAGTGCTTAAACATGAAGTCTCCTAGAAAACATTGAATCACAGTTTTTATATACTTTCCCCATAAAATTTCCATTCTCATGAACCCAAAATGCTTTATACATGATTTAGTGGATTCATAGACATGGCAAATTCAATCTAGAATTGTTTAGAAATCCTACTTTAAATATTTTTAAGCTCCTAAATTTTCCTTAGAAAGTAATAAAATCTCCTTGTCCTTATGGGGAAGCAAAACTCTAAATATTCTGAATGTGCTTATGTAAGTAAAGGCAAATTTTTATTCTAATCTAACACCGACTCAATGGACATGAGTTTGGGTAAACTCTGGGAGCTGGTTTTGGACAGGGAGGCCAGGCGTGCTGTGGTTCATGGAGTCGCAAAGAGTCGGACACGACTGAGCGACTGAACTGAACTGAACTGAATATTTACTGAATCCTAGACAGGTATATGGAATGGTTCAAAGAATAGAATGACATAATCCTAATACAGAGAACTTTGAATTCTAATGGACAGGCAAGGAGAGAAGCATGGAGGGTCCACTGGGAAGAAGTGAGGAGCTGGTACTTTTTGATGTCAAGGGAATCAAAGGGAGTTGAACAAGAAGGAAAATGAGAGACTGCTATAGTCACATGAAAAATAAAAGCAAAAATGACAGGGGAGAGTAAGAAAAACAGCTAGTCTGAGAAAAGTTAGACAAATGACATAGAGCAATAAATGGAATCAGTGGGAAGAAAGAAACGAGAATATAGAAGAAAGAAAATTATGAACTAGTCTAGAAGGAAGCAGCTGCTGGAAGCATTCCTTTAATAACTCATTCCAAAAGCTATTTAAGCATCATCTATATGGCATGTATTTATTTCATATTGGCACTGGGGAGAGTACCATGTGGGAAAATAATGACAACTTTTCTATGCAGGGCAAAGGAGACGGGCAAGGACCCACAACATTCGGTTGGGCCACTGGGCTGGGTCACATTATCAGAGGAAAAGTTCATTTCCTTTGTCTTTTCAGGTTCCATCTCGCCATTTCAGAGCTCCTCTTCCTTTTTCATCTTTCACTACTATCACTTTTCTACCCTGAGATAAACTTTTTCAGCAATGAAAAATAAAACCGTGCTGACCGAGTTCATCCTGCTCGGTCTAACAGATGTCCCTGAACTCCAGGTGATGGTTTTCATCTTTCTGGTCCTCGCCTATTTACTCAGCATCATTGGAAATCTGACAATCCTCATCCTCACCTCACTGGACTCCCATCTTCAGACCCCCATGTATTTCTTTCTCCGAAACTTCTCCTTCTTAGAAATTGCCTTCACAAGCATCTTCATTCCCAGGGTCCTGTTCAGCATCACAACAGGGAACAAGAGTATCAGCTTTGCTGGCTGCTTTGCTCAGTATTTCTTTGCCATATTCCTGGGGGCCACAGAGTTTTATCTTCTGACTGCCATGCCCTATGACCGCTATGTGGCCATATGCAAACCCTTGCATTACACAACCACCATGAGCAGCACAGTCTGCACCCAACTTGTTGTCTGCTCTTGGCTGGCTGGGTTAATGGTTATTATACCACCAATCACTCTGATGACTCAGCAGGACTTTTGTGAATCCAATAGGCTGAACCATTATTTCTGTGACTATGAGCCCCTTCGGGAACTCTCCTGTTCAGACACAACCCTCATAGAGAAGGTTGTCTTTCTTGTGGCATCGGTGACCCTGGTGGGCACTCTAGTACTAGTCATTCTCTCCTACACGTTCATCATGAGGACTGTTCTGAAACTCCCCTCCGCCCATCAGAGGACAAAAGCCTTTTCCACTTGTTCTTCCCACTTGATTGTCGTTTCTCTCTCTTACGGAAGCTGCTGCTTCATTTATGTTAAGCCCACAGCAAAAGAAGTGGACACGTTCAACAAGGGAGTGGCTCTACTCAGCACCTCAGCTGCACCTTTGTTGAATCCCTTCATTTACACCCTAAGGAATCAGCAGGTAAAACAAGCCTTCAAGGATACAGTCCGGAAGCTCGTGAATCTTAAAGAATTTCAGAATTAAAGCCCTAATGGATGAGTCCTTACCATGTATCAAACTCTCTGCCAATTACTAGGCTTCCAACATACAGTTAAACTTCAGGCCAGTGAGAAAGTTAAAGAAAAATAAATTATAACCTGTAAGTGTTCATATAAAGAAACGATTAGGCTTTATCAATGAAAAAGCAGTTCAACCTGAATTAGTGAGTCAATAAATGTTTTCAGAGGGAGTGCCATTTAAACTCAGTCTTAGCAAGTAGGAATAGGTCAAGCAAGTAAAAATAAGAGGAAGAAACTTGGGTAGAAAGAATATTGTTGGTAGGAATGCCAAATTTCAGTCCTATAAGATCGAGTAAACGTCATTCATTTCAATGAAATAAAAAGGATAAGGAGAGAGTTGAGGAGATAATATTTTTAGTTTTAAATTAAGTTAAATCCCATTTTAAGTAAATTAAGTGCTCATAATGTCAAGTCATTTGGATTTGGGACAAGATTTTGGCTCAGATGGTAAAGAATTCACCTCCAATGTAGGAGACAGGAGTTCAGGAAGATCTTCCCTGGGTCAGGAAGATCCCCTGGAGAAGGGAAGAGCTACTCACTCCAGTATTTTTGCCTGAAGAATTCCATGAACAGAGGAACCTGGCAGGTTACAGTCCATGGGATCGCAAAGATTTAGCAATCCATAGCTATTGAAATAGAAATTGATGTGAAAATTGAGGGTGTCGTGAAGGTGAGCAGAAGAGGCAGAGAAGATGATAAGAAGTCAGTAGAAGACTTCCCTGGTGGTCCAGTGGTTAGGAATCCGCCTGCCGATGCAGGGGACAAAGTTCTAGCCCCTGGGCCAGGAACATCCCACACGCCGCTGAGCAACTAAACCCATGCGCTGCAACTACCGAGCCACTTGCCTAGAGCTAGTGCTCTGCCGCAGAAGAAGCCGCCACAGGGAAGAGTAGCCCCCACTTTCAGCAGCTAGAGAAAGCCTGAGCAGCAATAAGGACCCAGCACAGCCAAAAATAAAATCTTAAAATAAAAAAAGAAGTCAATATATCTGCGGAATTCATGGGAAGAGAATGTTTCAAGAAATATAGATACTTGGCAATGTGAAATGCTGCAGAAACCAATTAATATGCAGAATGACATTATGACAATTAGGGCATTCTTATTGATCATAACCATCTTCAAAAATGTGGAATTTGAGGACGGGACAGGAAGAAGTCTAACTGTAGTGAGATACTGCCTGGTAAAAGCTAAAAAGTTAGGAATTGTAAAATGGAATGTCAAGAGTGGAGAAATGAAAATAAAAACAACCTCCAAGTTGTATTCCCTATCATTCCTCACTACTAGTATCTATGCTTTCACAGTACACAGTGTATCACAGTATACATCACAGAAATGGTTATATTAAACTACATTCTCTTCTTGTCTGTAAGATTGCAAAATTCAGAGTTAATATTTTTGATCACAGTTCCATCTACAATATCAACCAGTGATAGGTGTTCAATAATTCATTGTTGAATGGATAAATGAATAATGGATGAGTAGATGGGTGGATGGGTGAACAAATGAATGAGGGAGCCCAGAACTGAATCTTTTTAAGTGAAGAATCTCAAACCTTTGAGAATTTACGTACCGAGAGCAATGAATTAGCAAGGCATGCCTCACGTGGATGACTTTTATCTGCCTGAAAATTCCTCTCTATTTTGCAAATGAGGGAATGGAAGATTAAAGAGGTGAAATAAGTTGTGCAGGGTCACACAGCTGAGTGCCTGCGTTAGAATTAAATACTAAATATGTCTGATGCCAGAGTCCAACTGCTGAACTTCTGAGTAGTACAACCTTCCACCCACTCTAACTAAAGTCCACTCTTCTAAGTGTTTCTAAGTATTTTAAGTAGCCTTGGATTTTGGCTTTCTCCAAGCTCTCAACAAGCTTTCATTAGAAGCCTTTAGTAGGTGAATCTCTTTAGGAAGTTGAAAGCATGCAAAAGCCTATATTATCCCACCTATGGCTCCTGATCTCTCTAAAGAAGCTTCTCCTTTCCACATTCATATCTCTTCTGAACAACATGGATCTTCTATTATCCTCTTTAAGAGGGATCAGCTTTTCATCCACGGAGCGCAACTTGACTCAGTTCAAGATGCTGAAAAACTACAGAGTTGATGTTTGAAAGACAAAATTGTGGTGCTTGGAAGCAACTTTTCATGGAAATAAGGTGTATTTGAACATGTGACAATTGAGATATACAAAACAGAGGTTTTGCTTTCTTTGTGCCTTTCGTGGTGGTAGCAGGTGTGAACTTTCAGGAAGGTATCAAATACTGATACCTGTAAGAACAGACATCTCAGTATTTCCATGATGGTCCAGAGGTAAGGGCTTGACAATCTCACTGCCATGGCCCAGAGTTCAATCCCTGTTTGGGGAATGAAGATCATGCAAGCCACATGGCATAGCCAAAAAATAAAACAAACAAACAAAAAAACACATATATCTGCTTTTAGAGAACTTCTATAGAATTCCATTCCAATCAGCTATACTCCAATACAAAATAAAAAATTTAAAGTTTGGGAAAAGAAAGAATTCAATTCCATTATTTAAAATGGGTTTTATATCAACCAGCCCCAGACCCAGTAACTAGACTAGCTTTTCTACAACTATCTTAAGATAACTTGTCAGTTGCTTTAATTGACAAAAGTTATTTTCAAATCTCATTCTAAAAGAATATTCTAAATGTATGCTTCAAAGTATGCTGTTAAAAATTTGAGTTTTTCTGCTTGCAATTTTTTCTTTACTAGACCATTTGATGACTAAATTTGACCCCCTTGACAGAAAACAGATCCATGGATTTTAAGCATCAGGGAAGGGTTTACTGCACAGGGTTTGGGGGTGGAGTGACTGAGAACTATTCTTCACTTTGACCATGATAGTGACTGCATTTGTCAAGTTTTGGCATTTTACTGAATGTAGATCCTACTTTAAATAAACATGACTTTTTATTTCTTCCTTTTTTATTAATTTATTTATTTTAATTGGAGGCTAATTACTTTACACGCTGTGGATTATGCATGAGCCTTTCCTCACCAAGACTGATCTGACCACTGTCTGTGCTGCATCCAGTCTCCTGTGGCATGGCATCGTATGCCATCAACCACTCGCTAGTCAGTTAATTATACAGGATCTATCCTACCACGGTGGGGAGCAGCAGTTGTCTTCACTAGAATAAAATTTCATTCAGGGTATTTCCCAGTTCAGCATTTTCATCCATCCGAATTACGTGTTTTATTTACCATGATATTATCCCATGATGTCTCATAAACAAAGAGAAGGGACTGATAGACACACACTACTATATATAAAATGGATAACTAATAAGGACCTACTCTACAGCACAGGGACTTCTATTCAGTGCTCTGCAATGGCCGACATGGGAAAGGAACCGAGAAAAGAGTGAATAGATGCGTATGTGTAGCTGACTCACTTTGCTACACACCTGCAACCACCACCACATTGTGAATTAACTGCACGTCAATAAGAATTTTAAAAATAAAAATTCTTAAGAAGTAATATTTATTTGTGTGTATTGCCTTCTAGCTCGATCACCCATCATTTATCAACATAGTCTCTGTACCTAACTCCAAATTCCAAAAAGGAGAGTGTAATTAGCTTATGTCTATACCTAGGTCATTCTCCTCTGGCTGAGTTCTCTCAAAAGGAGGTGTGGACTGGGGGGAAAATAAAATCTGTCATATGTATTGTAAAACTATCTCTTTGTCTAGTCTGTGACATCAAGTATTATCCACAAATAAATGTCCTTTCCTTTGAAGTTCTAGGCTAGATTGCATCAATCCCTTCTGCAAATCTTAATATTAAGGTTCTGCTACTCCATCTCTTGCCTTTTCCTTATACACCTACTGTCGTGGTTACTGCCCTCTGATACTCTCTCAGGCCTATGTTTGTCTTCCCTAAAGAGTTCTACTTGCTGTAACGCTGTATCTCATTAGCTTTCTCAGGAATGCATATATGCCACACCCACCCATTCCATCTCTCCATCCAAAGCCAAACTGGGAACAGGGGGAGAAGTTGCTCCCACAAGCAGCTAAGGTAACTCTCAACTGTCAAGGAGCAACCCCAGTTAGAAACATTCCTCACACTAAGCACAAGTGGAAAATAAATATTATATAGCAGATTTTGGCCAAAGCAAACCCTTGATCTTATTCCTTTGACCAAGCCAATCTGAAAATTCTTTTATAAAGGAAATTTGAATTTTAAGCCCTTGGGGAGCCACATGACAATTATCATATCTGTGTAAAGGTTTAAAAATTGAGTCAGTAAATATGTGGAGGAGGGGTTTCCAAGCCCTATAGAAGAAAGAGAAGAAGGACATAGGGCCTCCAGTCTTCCTTCAGAGAACAGTTCTCAGGACACAAAAGGCTGGAGGGAAGGGAAAGAAACTAATGTGGAAAGCGCTAAGCCTTCCAAGAATTGGTGTTACTTGACCAAGCTAAGATCACCTCAGCGACAGAAGGCAGATGCTCCACTACTCTTTTGTTCCTCAGGAGGTATATGACATGGTGTTATGAGCATTAAGCAAGTTATTAAGGTATATTGCCTAGCATTATGCATAATATAATGAAGATGTGTTTAGAATCATGCCCGGCATGTGGTAAATGGCTCAAAAAACATGTTCCTCAGTCTCTTTGGGCTTCCTCCCCAATCCCTTATTAAAAGTTCAGTTCCAGAGTTCTCAACAAACAGGGTTCATTAGCATGCTCTGAATGTGGGCCTCCTGGGATCTTTTCTTTCCTCAACTGATTGTTCTGAGGCCTCCCCTGAATAGAACATTTAAAATATGCTTCTATCTAGCGTAAAGTCAGAGACAGCACATATTCAGATTCAGAAGGGTCAGAACAGAGGAAATCAGACTTTGAAGGGAGGGTGCTTTCTACTATCACTACGATAAATGTGTTTAACTGAAATAAATCACATTTCAAAGGATTACTTACTGGCCAGGGTACATTTTAAATTAATGCAGAAATAAAAAGTAGCGAATGACAGCTAAACTGATATACAGAGGAGAAGTAGCATTTTTCCTAGGAAATTTTCATAGGCTTGTGAATTTTTCTGAATAATTAGGTCAATAAGTAATAGTGGGAAACAAAACAAGTCCAATTTTATGCTACCTTTCCTCTACATCTGACTTCTAAACTGTGATTCAGTGCACAGACACATACGGATAAAATCCTACAGGACCACCCTGAAAGTCAAGTGTGAGTATATTCTCAGCTTATACTTATATCAGTGTTAACTCGTTCATGACTACAGAGCATGAGATCGTATTACTGTGATTTTTTTTAATTAAAAAGCAACTTATGCTTGCTTTGTAGCATTCATATAATGTAGACAAGTATAAAGCAAAAAGATAGCTCCCCTTATGTCCCCCACTTCTTCATCTAGCTTCATAAAAATAATATAGCAATTTTTCCAGATCTATATGACCATGTACATAAAAATATAATTTTAGAGCATAAGAGATACATATTTTTAGCCCAAATGGAATAATACAATACACAATTGTTCAGCAGCTTTCTTTATTCATATAGCAATATATCAAATATACCCTTCCAAGTGAGTTCACATAAATCTTTGCCATTTATTTTATTTATTGTTGCATTTTATAGTTTGGAGGCACCAAAATTACTTAGTCATTTTCCTATTGATGGAAATTTTCATTGTTTCCAAGTTTTTATGTTTACAGACAAGGTTGTAATAAATAGCTTTGTAAAATTACTGAAGCAGAATTACTATAGAATTTGTGTGGAACATGAATATAAAAGTTTGAATGATAACACACAGTTGCTCATCAAAGACCAAAAATTAATGACCAGGAAGTTCAAGAGCCTGGACGTTCAGGCACTGGATGAGGTGGCCGTGTTCCATACATCCTTGTGATTAGGATATTCTTAGGGACAATGGCAGAGATGGTTCCCTGGTGATCCAGAGAGGCCAGGGGTATAGGGAGTGGGGTTAGAATTTCTCTATTTCAGGGACCTTAAAAGATCAGAACAGCATGAAGATGTCTAAAGGATTCTAGAAATTTGAGGCTTCTTTCTTGGGACAAATGCTGAGCTTTTGTAAAAGTATAATATGACCAAATAATCTGGTAGTCCCTTTTCTGGTTCTGTGTTAGAGCCGTTCCTGTATCCCAAGCGAAGTGACTCAGCCCATCTAGGAGGCTTAGAGGGCGTAGGATGGAGGAGTCTGGGTGCAAAGGAACACCAGTCCCTTAGAGTCAGTGGTCAGAGGAGCCTGGCGAGTTACAGTCCATGGGGTCACAAGAGCCGGACGTGACTTAGTGACTAAACCACCACCACTAGGTGTTGATGGTAAGAAGTTTAAGTAGTTCCTGAAAGCCCCTCCTTAACTTATTTGGTGTCTGAGGTTTGCCTTTCCATCACTGACAGCTCAGTATTATTAAAACTAAGCAGGAGAGAGAGTCCAACGAACTTTACACACATTTCTTGTTGTTGTTTAGCTGCTAAGTCACGCCTGACTCTGTGACCCCATGGACTATAGACCCCCAGGCTCCTTGTCCATGGGATCTCCCAGACAAGAATACTGGGGTGGGTTGCCATTTTCCACTCCAGGGATCGTCCCAACCCGGGGATCGAAACAGAGTGCCTGTGTCTCCTGCATTGGCAAGTGGCTTCTTACCACTGTGCCACCTGGGAAGTCCTTATATACACTTTAGAATTATTACATTCCCCTCACGCACAACAACAAATAAGAGAAATATAGATTTTTATTATCTGGTGGTAGAAAAGCACCAAGTGTGAACAAGGGGAATCTCAAAATACAACCTTGCTGATAGAGGTTGGGCTCTCAGCTCTTAGAGCAGAGACCAGATGACACACGTGACTCCTTGACTTTCATCAGTGGGAGAGACACAGGAAACAGTAAAGTCAGTTTGTAGGCACAAGAGACTTTACCCTAGACTGACTCTTAAACGGTCCTATTTGTTGTTAGACTTTAAAAAGCTGGAAAAATGTACAGTTTATATAGCAAATGGCCAAAGATAAAAGGCTAAATGAAGAGCAAAATAAGGAGTAGAGAAAAAAGGCACTATCTTTTTTTCATTTATTTAACAATTATGTATTTACTATGCTGTGTGCTTTTGCCAGTGTTGTTGGGGGGTAAAAGAATACCAAAAAAGAAGAATATGATTTATAAAAGAGCCTACTTTAATACCAACACCACAATCATTCAATAAGTTTTGGTTCTCCTGCTCTTCCTCTGCTCTTAAGGAACTTACAATCTGTTTTTGTAAAGGTGACATATACCCATAAAACAGAGAATGGATAATGCCCAAATAGAATGCATCATTTGTTAATTCTTATCTTAGAATCAGACAGCTATCTGTATTTATCCTGTGCCACAGACATTCAGATATCCATTTTGATATAAAATTTCCACATAGAATGTGGCCCCCATGGAAAGTTGCATGGCTATTTCTAACAAAACTAAAAATAGAATTATAATATGATCCAGCAAAATATGCTTCTGGATACACATCCAAAAGAAATGAAAGTAGAATCTTGAAGATATATTTGGACACCCATGATTATAGCAGCTTTATTCACAATAATCAAGAAGTGGAAGCAACCCAAACATCCATCAGCAGATGAATGGGTAGATAAAATGTGATATATACATACAATGGAATATTATTCAATCTTTAAAAGGAAGGAAATCCTGTCACATGGATTATTAACCTTGAGATCATTACACTAAGTGAAATAAGCCAGTCACAAAAATACATACATACATACATAGTGTATGATTCCACTTATATGAGATGTCTAAAGTAGTCAAAATCATAAAAATAGAAAGTAGAATGGTGGCTGCCAGGAACAGCAGTTGAGTGGGAGAGTTGTTCAACAGGCATAACATTTCAGCTTTACAAGATGAAAAAGTTCTGGAGATCTGTTGCACAACAATGTGGATATGCTTAGCATCGAACTCCACACTTTGGCTGATTCGTGTTGATGTTTGGCAGAAACCAACAAAATTCTGTAAAGCAATTATCCTTCAATTTAAAAATAAATGTATTTTTAAAAAAGAAAAAAAATGGTTAAGATGGTAAATTTTATCTTGTGTTTTTGACCACAATTTTTTAAAATTCCATAAAACATCTCACAAATGCTAATCACACTTTGCACAGATTATCTTACTCAGATAACATACTTAGCAACTGGACTTAACTCGCTGATTTTCCTCCCCATTTGCACAGGAGACCTGCTGGAAGCGAAGGGAGAGGCCGGCTCTCACAGAGGCCTGTGACTTCTATAGCATTATGGCTACAGAAACAGAGAGACACTACTTGCTTGAGCCATATATTGCCAGGGTCAATGCAAGGACTATAATCTTCCTTTTGAATGTGAGTGGCTAAATCCTCAGAAAATTAACTTAGGTCAGTGGTCTATCCTGGGGAAAGCAGCAGCAGCCCACGGCAGTCTCCTTGCCTGGGAAATCCCCTGGACAGAGGCAGGCAGGCTGCAGTCCACGGGGCTGCAGAGTCGGACACGACTTAGCTACTAAGCAACAGTGGTCTATAAACAGTTTTCTCAATTGACTTCTAGCAGAAAACATGAAGTTATAAAACTGCCACTTTGTATAAAGTAATATTTTTAAGATAGTAATTAATGTGTTCTATTCAGTCATTAATCATTTTCT
This sequence comes from Muntiacus reevesi, assembly GCF_963930625.1. Taxonomy (NCBI): domain Eukaryota; kingdom Metazoa; phylum Chordata; class Mammalia; order Artiodactyla; family Cervidae; genus Muntiacus; species Muntiacus reevesi. The sequence continues at coordinate 171,470,168 of NC_089252.1, read as the reverse complement.
ATTTTTTAAGCTTGTTTTTGGTTTGGCTGAGTTGGGTCTTCATTGCAGTGCATGGGCTTCCTCTAGTTCCAGCAGGCAGAGGCTACTCTGTAGTTGCGGTGTCAGGCTGCTCGTGGTAACGGCTTCTCTTGTTGCAGAGCACAGGCCCCAGGGCGCGCGGGCTCAGTGGTTGCAGACTGCAGCCCTACGGCACGTGGGACCCTCCTGGACCAGGGATCAAACCCGTGTCCCTCACACTGGTAGGTGAGTGCTTAACCCCTGGACCACCAGAGAAGGCCCAACCATGATCTAGTTCATGTGCACATTGCACCTCTCCAAACACTGAATGTAGGTTCCTTAAGAGCAGAGGAAAGGCAAGAAAACCAACACTTGTTTCAAAAGTAAATATCTTAAAAAATAAAAAAAATTTTTAAAAAGTAAATATCTTAAAACATCAAACAAAAGAAAAAAATCTATCAAGGAGCTTGGACATTTAACGATAACGATGTTTTTAATCACAAGGTAGAAATATGCTGATATAATTTTAGCATATTAAGTTTAGTTAGAGGGGAGAATATCTAAAAGAAATATGCTAAAGTCAATGATATGGAGATGAAAATTAAAGAAGAATTCAGGCCTACAAACATCCACCTGAGGGGTAGCATGAGACAGGTGTAAGTACCATTTCACTCATGTAGAAACTAAAGCAGGCTAACCACCTGTATGTGTGTTTGGAAGAAAGAAGTGCCAAAGTAAGAGATACCTCATTAGTGTCTGAAGAAAGGAGGAAAAATTAGGGGAAACCACTAGTTAAAGGCAAAAATTTTAAAGATACTAGAAGAAAAAAATCAAATTTCTCAATAAGGCTCACAACTTTTGATTCCAGTTATATTTTTCTAGCCAGAGTAAAATTACATGCTTATCAATAAACATGGACATGTAAGAAAATGATAGCAGGTATCTGATTGGAAAGATACTATCTGTTCCTCTGCTGAAACCCTCTAAGACAGGATAACCGGGACCTGAGGGAAAGCTGACAGCAGCAGCAGCAATTGTGAGACTGGTGACATTAGTTTCAATGGTCACAAATTTACAACATCTTTGGTTACCACAGTCATAAAGGCATTGCTGATTCTATTCTAAAGACTTCTCAACTGTAGCTAACAAGTTAGAATTCTTCTCACACTGAGACCAAGAGAGTTACGGAAATGAAATTTCACTGCCAACTTAGCAGAAATAAAGAAAGATCAAAAGTAAAGTTAACATTGAAAATGAAAATAAAAATAGGAAATACAGAAAATGATAACTTAGGCATTGGTTTAGAACGTAGGCTAGGGAAGTACATGAAAAGTTGAAAAGGACCATGGAGAAAATCCTCATACATGTAAATTTAAGAAAATAATCCTTGGGACTTCCTTGGCAGTCCAGTGGTTAAGATTCTGCTCTTCTACTGCAGGGGGCAAGGGTTCCATCCCTCATTAGGGGACTAAAATTAATTAATTAATCAGTTAATAAATTAATTAAAATTAAAAGCTTATCCCCAGCTTTCATTCAAGAGACCAAGAATGAAATGAAAGACAACCAACCAGAATGGTAGATAATATTTGGAAACCACGCATCTGATAAAGGGTTACTAAATCGTAAGGAACTCACACAACTCAATAACAAAGTAAAACAAACAGGAAAAAACAATAAATTGATTTTTTTTTAAAAAGAAATTCTTGTGAAGAGCCAACTTCTGTCCAATAGAAAAACTCATTTAAGTCAAAATGACAGAAAAAAAGGCATTTGAACCAACTCAACAAGTAAAGCTTAGGCTCTCCCAAAGGTTTCTGAGCTCCTCTTCCATCCTCATCGCTGATTTCTTTCCTTTGTAGGCAGCAAAGGGTAGCAATGAGAAACCAAACCTATATAACAGAATTCATTCTGCTGGGACTAACAGACATCCCAGAGCTTCAGTCTGTAATCTTCATACTTCTCTTCCTCACCTATGTATTCAGCATTATTGGAAACCTGACCATCATCACCCTCACACTACTGGACTCCCACCTCCACACGCCCATGTATTTCTTCCTCTGGAACTTCTCCTTCTTAGAAATTGCCTTTACAACCACTTTCACTCCTAGGCTACTGTTCAGCATATCAACTGGAAACAAGAGCATCAACTTTGCTGGCTGCTTCACTCAGTATTTCTTTGCCATATTCCTGGGGGCCACAGAGTTTTACCTTCTGGCTGCCATATCCTATGACCGCTATGTGGCCATATGCAAACCCTTACATTACATGACCATCATGAACAGCAAAGTCTGCATCCAGCTAGTCCTCTGCTCTTGGCTGGCTGGATTTCTCATCATTTTATCCCCAATCATCCTGACCAGTCAACTGGACTTCTGTGCTTCCAATATGCTGAATCATTATTATTGTGACTATGGACCCCTCATAGAAATATCTTGCTCAGACACAAGACTCCTGGAGCTGGTTGACTTCATCTTAGCAGCTGTGACATTGGTGGTCACCCTGGTGCTGGTGATTCTCTCCTACACAAACATCATCCAGACCATTCTAAGGATCCCCTCTGCTCAGCAAAGGAAGAAAGCCTTCTCCACATGCTCCTCTCACATGATTGTCATCACCCTGTCTTATGGCAGCTGCATCTTCATGTACATAAAACCCTCAGCGAAAGAAGGAGTTGCCTTCAATAAGGGAGTCGCTGTGCTCAATACCTCAATTGCCCCTTTATTGAACCCATTCATTTATACTCTAAGGAATGAACAAGTAAAACAAGCCTTCAAAAATGTGGCCAGAAAGATTGTGAGTCTTCAATGAATGTGGAGACCTCAAACTTCAAACAGAATCTGAATAATATTTATGAAGTTCTTCTCAAGGATAACTTCTTCAACCCTCTTCTTTTTAAAGCAATATCTCAGGGGACTTCCCTGGTGGTCCCATGGCTAAGACTCCACACCCCCAATGCGGGGAGCTTGGGTTCAATTTCCGGTCAGGGAACTACTTCTCACGTGCCACAACTGAGACTCGAACTAGAACTAGACCCTGAGGTTTCTGATTCTGTTATAATAACATACCAGAATCACATCATGCAGGGGTACCCATCTGAACTACCACATCTCAATAAAGTATTTTCGTTGCTGTTGTTCAGTCGCTCAGTCATGTCCAACTCTTTGTGACCCCATCGACTGCAGCATGCCAGGCTCCTCTGTCCTCCACTATCTCCCGAAGTCTGCTCAAATTCAGGTCCACTGATTCAGTGATGCTATCTAAACTATCTCATCCTCTACCGCTGCCTTCTCCTTTTGTTTTTCAATCAGGGTCTTTTCCAATGAGTCAGCTCTTCCCATCAGGTGGCCAAAGTATTGGAACTTCAACTTCAGTTCTTCCAATAAATATTGGGGTTGATTTCCTTTAAGATTGACTTGTTTGACTTCCTTGCAGTTCAAGGGATTCTCAAGAGCCTTCTCCAGCACCACAGTTTGAAAGCATCAGTTCTTCAGCGCTCAGGCTGCTTCATGGTGCAACTCACACATTCTTACATGACCACTGGAAAAACCACAGCTTTGAGTACATGAACCTTTGTCAACAAAGTAAAGTCTCTGCTTTTTAATACACTGTCTAGGTTGGTGATACCTTTCCTTCCAAGGAGCAAGTGTCTTTTAATTTCATGGCTGCAGTTACCATCCACAGTGATTTTGGAGCCCAAGTTTGGAGCTATCACTGTTTCCACTTTTTCCCCATCTATTTGCCATGAAGTGATGGGACCAGGTGCCATGATCTTAGTTTCTCGAATGTTGAGTTTTAAGCCAGCTTTTTCACCCTCCTCTTTCCACATTCATCAAGAAGTTCTTTAGTTCCTCTTCACTTTCTGCCATTAGAGTAGTATCATCTGCATATCTGAATTTGTTGATACTTCTCCCAGCAATCTAGATTCTAGTTTGTGATTTACTGATCTGGCATTTCACATGATGTCTTGTGGCTCAGCTGATAAAGAATCTGCCTGCAATGTGGGAGACCTGGGTTCGATCCCTGTGTTGGGAAAATCCCTTGGAGAAGGGAAAGGCTACCCACTCCAGTAACTGGCCTGGAGAATTCCATGGACTGTATAATCCATGGGGTCAGAAAGAGTCGGACATGACTGAGCGACTTTCACTTTCACTCTGCATATAAGTTAAACAAAGTGAAGAGTCATGTCCGACTCTTTGGGACCTGGTGGACTGCATCCTGCCAGGCTCCTCTGTCCATGGAATTCTCCAGGCAAGAATACTAGAGTGGGTAGCTGTTCCCTTCTCCAGGGATCAAGCCCAGGTCTCCCACATTGCAGGCAGATTCTCCACCATCTGAGCCACCAGGGAATTGCAAGATAATAGGCAGGGTGGCACTGTACAGACTTGTCATGCTTACACATCTCACAATGTTGAGCCAGTCAGTTTCTCCAATGAACACCCAGGATTGATTTCCTTTAGGATGAACTGGTTGGATCTCCTCACAGTCCAAGGGACTCTCAAGAGTCTTCTCCAACACCACAGTTCAAAAGCATCAATTCTTCAGCTTTCAGCTTTCCTCACAGTCCAACCCTCACATCCATACATGACCACTGGAAAAACCATAGCCTTGACTAGATGGACATTTGTTGACAAAGTAATGTCTCTGCTTTTTAATATGCTGTCTATGTTGGTCATAACTTTCCTTCCAAGGAGTAAGCGTCTTTTAATTTCATGGCTACAATCACCATCTGCAGTGATTTTGGAGCCAAGAAAAATAAAGTCAGCCACTATTTCCACTGTTTCCCCATCTATTTGCCATGAAGTGATGGGACCCGATGCCATGATCTTAGTTTTCTGAATGTTGAGCTTTTAGCCAACTTTTTCACTCTCCTCTTTACTTCCATCGAGAAGCTCTTTAGTCCTTCTTCATTTTCTGCCATAAGGGTGGTGTCATCTGCATATAGGAAGTAATTGATATTTCTCCCAGCAATCTTGATTCCAACTTGTGCTTCATCCAGCCCAGCATTTCTCATGATGTACTCTGCATATAAGTTAAATAAGCAGGGTGACAATATACAGCCTTGATGTACTCCTTTTCCTATTTGGAACCAGTCTGTTGTTCCATGTCCAGTTCTAACTGTTGCTTCCTGACCTGCATACAGGTTTCTCAAGAGGCTGGTCAGGTGGTCTGGTATTCCCATATCTTTCAGAATTTTCCACAGTTTATTGAGATCCACACAGTCAAAGGCTTTGGCATAGTCAATAAAGCAGAAATAGATGTTTTTCTGGAACTCTCTTGCTTTTTTGATGATCCATCAGATGTTGGCAATTTGATCTCTGGTTCCTCTGCCTCTTCTAAATCCAACTTAAACATCTGGAAGTTCATGGTTCACATATTGCTGAAGCCTGGCTTGAGTGCAACTGTGCAGTAGTTTGAGCATTCTTTGGCTTTGCCTTTCTTTGGGGTTGGAATGAAAACTGACCTTTTCCAATCCTGTGGCCACTGCTGAGTTTTCCAAATTTGCTGGCATACTGATTACAGCACCTTCACAGCATCATCTTTCAGGATTTGAAATAGCTCAACTAGAATTCCATCACCTCTACTAGCTTTGTTCGTAGTGATGCTTTCTAAGGCCCACTTGACTTCTCATTCCAGGATGTCTGGCTCTAGGTGAGTGATCACACCATCGTGATTATCTGGGTCGTGAAGATCTTTTTTGTACAGTTTTTCTGTGTATTCTTGCCACCTCTTCTTAATATTTTCTGCTTCTGTTAGGTCCATACCATTTCTGTCCTTTATTGAGCCCATCTTTGCATGAAATGTTCCCTTGATATCTCTAACTTTCTTGAAGAGATCTCTAGTCTTTCCCATTCTATTGCTTTCCTATATTTATTTGCACTGATCACCAAGGAAGGCTTTCTTATCTCTCCTTGCTATTCTTTAGAACTCTGCAACATATTCATCAGTTGTCAAAAATATTCTCAACACTTGTTACCAAATATTGATACATTGCTAACAAATGACAGGTGCACATATTCTTTTAGGAGGAGTTTTTACCTAAATGTCCCTTTTTCTGGGGATTTTTCACAAATTGTCCTGCTTACAACTGTGGCCAAAACAATCACACCCAAAGCTCATTAGCAAATTATGAGCACAGATCCCCCTGAACACCATTTGCTGTTTCCCATAATTGATCCTCTGGGTCCATAATAATAGAGTCTATAAAGCAAATGTCCCACTTTGATTGAGTGGGACCTGTTCAGAAGCCTCTTGCATAACCCAGAACTTCAGAAGCTTAGGTTCCGGGGGAAGCCGTGCGCCATGGCACACGGGGAAGCTTCCGGCCCATCACAGACTCTCTCTGACTTCTGATACATGGTTTGGACGTGGACTACGCCACAGAAATTTGTCCTTGGATAGCTATGTTTCAGACTCGTTACAGCTGAAGGGGCAGATATGTTGGAGAAGGCCAGGTAGAAGGGAAAATGAGTCAAGAAAAGAAATTTTTATGGGAACTTAATCCTGTGATTATTTCTACAGTGTTGCCTCACATTTGGCTGCAAGTCTGAACACTTCATGAAACAGAGGACATCTAGGTCTGTACACTTCCTGCTTTCTTTTTGAAGGATCATCACCTGAAGTGCTTGTGTTGTCCCTGGACTAACGAGTTCCTGAGGCCACTTCTCAGATAACAAGTCACTGTACTGAGAAAGAGGGAAATGCAGGTCACAACTTCCTTTTCCAGGCCCCAGAAATGACCCAAGGCCAAGGCTTCCGAATCACTGGGCAAATTCTCTACTGCCCCTGGGAATTCCTTTGGGCTCATTCTGAGAAAATAACAGGCTCAGAAATCTTTCTTTAATGAGTCTAAAGGATAGTTGTGTGTGTGTGTTAGTTGCTCAGTCGTGTCCAATTCTTTGTGACCTCATGGACTGTAGTCCGCCAGGCTCCTCTGTCCGAGGAATTCTCCAGACAAGAATATTGGAGGAGTTAGCCGTTGCCTTCTCCAGGGAATCTTCCCAACCCAGAGATTGAACCCAGGTCTCCTGTATTGCAGGTGGATTTTTTACCGTCTGAGCCACCAGGGAAGCCAAAAGTAAATTTCTCCTCCCCCAAAGAAAATAGACCTATTTGCAAACACAGACTGCCCGGGGCGGGGTGGGGGGGGGAGGGTGGTGGTGGAAGCAAGGAAATGGGGGAAATAGATAGGCAGCAAGTCTCTTTGGCAATAATTCTCCAAACTTTTTAAATCATACGTCCAATCTGTAAGTATTTTGAAGTGAAGTTGAGGATATAGTCCCAATATATGTGTATATTAATTTATTTTAAAACTATTTATATGTACTTCTATATAAGCATTATAGATTATGCTTTATAGCAATTAAAAAACAGGAAATTTCAAAAAAATAAAAATAAAAAATAGGACATTTTTAAAGAGCTAAAAATAAATAAAATACTTCATCAACTTCAAAAAACACATTTTAACATCTCTGAAACTGGGAAATGTCTTATGATCAATGATAATTTAGCATAGTGTCATAGTCTAGTCGGTACTATCTTTTCTTCCTTAAAGCCACATAAAGCAATGCTGTATGGAACATTTGACTGTGTCTTAGATTTCACGAAATAAGGTATAACTAGAAGACTGACATATCTCCTTCACAGACCCAGTAAATCCTCTGGCCCACCCCCTGATGTGAATGTTCCCCACATTTAGAGACCAGTGACAGGGATCATGGAGTTCCTGAGTCATTGATCTCAAACTAAAAGGGGTGAGAGAAAATAATTCAACAGAGCTTCATAGATTTCTTCAGGGGAAAATCTCTTTTCTACACAACAAAATAACAAACCTGAGGGCATCATAGATCTAATCCTGGCAAGGAAGCATTGAAGTGGCTTCCACATCGTTTTTAGATTCTCCTCACAGCCCTAGGCGAATAGTTAATTTCTGTGGAGTTTACTTTCTTTATCAAAAAATGAGCCCAACTAGCCTCATAGTATTTTATTTCTTGTCAGTTCCATCCCAGCAATCTATAGAGATACCTATCACATGTCAAACACCAAAGATCAGTGTGAGAAAGGGATCTGAGTACCTGAACAGACATTTTTCCAAAGAATATATACAAATGGCCAACAAGTACATGAAAAGATGCCAACAACCCTAAACCTTAAGGAAATGTAAATCAAAACTTCAATGAGAGATCATCTTATATTTGTCAGGATGTCCATTATCAAAAAGACAAGAGGGAACAAGTGTTGGCAAGAATGTGGAGAAAATAGAGCCCTTGTACATTGCTAGTGGCAATGTAAACTGGTACAGCCACTATGAAAAACAGTAAAGAGGTTCCTCAATAAACTAAAAATAGAGCTAGCATATGACCCAGCAATCCCACTTAAGGGCATACAGCCAAAAGAAACAAAATCACTACCTCTAAGAGATACCTGCACTCCCATGCTCATAGCAGGATTATTAACAGTAGCCAAAGCACCTGAGCATCCATCAACAGATGAGCAGATAAAAAAAATGTGGTCCATATATAATTTATTTTATGAATATTAAATTCTCAGAAAAGAAGGATATTCTGCCATTTGCAGTAACATGGATGAATTTGGAGGATATTATGCTAGATGAAATAAGCCAGACAAAGACAAATACTATATGGACTACTTACACAAATACTTCTAAGGAACCTAAATAAAAAGTCCAGCTCACAGAAACAGATTGTTGATTGCCAGTGGAAGGTAGAAGTGCTAGGCATAAGTTGATAAGAGATTTAATTGTAAGATGAATATGGTCTGAGTAGTTAATGTATAACACAGTGACTATAGTTGATAATACTGTAGTATATAATTGAAATTTTAAGAGAATAGAGCTTACACGTCCTCACAAAAGAAAAAAAAGTATTAATATGTGAAATAGAGGGTATGTTAATAATTTGGATGGGGGAATCCTTTCACAAAACATACGTGTATCAAATCATTACCTTATACACTTTAGAAAGTGAAACTGAGTCGTGTCTGACTCTTTGTGACCCTATGGATTATACAGTCCATGGAATTCTCCAGGCAGAATACTGGAGCGAGTATCCATTCCCTTCTCCAGGGGATCTTCCCAACCCAGGGATCAAACCCAGGTCTCCCACATTGCAGGCAGATTCTTTACCAGCTGAGCCACAAGGGAAGCCCAAGAATACTGGAGAGGGTAGCCTATCCCTTTTCCAGAGGATCTTCCCGACCCAGGAAGAGAATCGGGGTCTCCTGTGTTGCAGGCTGATTCTTTACCAACTGAGCTATCAGGAAATCCCTTTAAATACCTTACAATTATGTTTGTCAATTGTACCTCAATAAACCTGGGTGAGAGAAGAAAGTGGTCTGATGCAAAATGAACAAGACATTTCCCATCTATAATGTCCAGATGCAATGTCAAGCAATTTTTAATAAAATTTCAATGCAAATGAGAATGGCCTCATATTACAAGACTGCATGCTACATATGTGAGGAAGTAGGAGGGTTTTTGTCAATACAGACCTGAGAAGATGCGAACCGATACTGAGTAAGGGGGAAGGTAAGTGATGAGATACACAGATGAACAAAGAGGTCCCTGAGCTCAGGTGTCTGTGGTCTTGCAAGGAAGACAGGCTCCACCCTTTATAACAGGCCCTATGGAAGGATACCCGGCAGGCGCTCAGTCCCTAAGTCGTGTCTGACTCTTTGCAACCCCATGGACTTCAGCCTGCCAGGCTCCCCAGTCCATGGGACTTTCCAGGCAAGAATACTGGAGTGGGTTGCCATTTCTTCCTCCAGGGGGTCTTCTTGACCCAAGGATCGAACCGACATCTCCTGTGTCTCCTGAACTGGCCGGGGGATTCTTTACCATGAGCCATCCGGGAAGCACCATACCAGGCACAGACTATAAATTATGGGAAACGGAAGGAAGCAGTGAATTCAGCCTAGGGCTTACAAGGAAGGCTTCATATAAGAGGTCTTAAGGGGATTTCCCCAGCGGTCCAGTGGTTAGGACTCTGAGGTTCCACTGTGGTGGACATGGGTTCCATCCTTGATCCAGGAACTAGAATCCCACATACACATTCTGCACAGTGTGGACAAAAATAAATAAAGCTTTTTTAAAAAAAATAAGTCTTAAGCTAGATCTTATAGGATGAATAGGTGTTTGCCAATTCTAAAGAGGCCTGGGAGAACAGCAGAGAATTTTTTTTTTTGCTTATTTGTTTATCTATTTAATATATTAATATAATAATAATTGCTTTTTGAATATCACCATGTGGCAGTCACTGCTAAAATCTTTATAAGCATTATGTCATTTCATTTTCACAAATATCCTGTTACTATTCCCATTTTACAGAAGATTACTTAATGAGTTTCTTGCAAGAACAGGCTATAATGAACTATTTCACCAAAACTTAGCCTCTGTTCACCGATGCCAAATGGAGACATGGAGATAGAGTTTTAGGTGAAGTAGAAAAAGAGTAGCTTTTATTGCTTTGCCAGTAGGCTAGTGCCCTCAAGGCTGTGCGACTCACCCTGGAAAGGGTAGTGAGGAGTAGGGTGTGATCAGCTCATGGACAGTTCTGGGATTGGCCAGCACCAAGTTGAAGTTCTAAGTATCATCAATCTTCTAATTTCAACCAGTCTAGGGTCTATGTGCTTGCTGTCAGCAGTTTTCACCTGGAGGGAGTCTGCTTCCTGTAAAAATAACTTCGGAACGTGTGTCAGGCTTTTATTTATATCTTTCAGGGAACTGTGAGTTTGGAAATTCAGCTATGTGGCAGAATTATGGTCTAAATTGTTACCAGTTTCCCAGACCAATAGCTACTCTTTATTTCTACATCTCACATTTCCCAATCAGTAACTCTTGAGTCAGCATTTCACTTCGGAAGACAAGGACACGGGGACTTGTACACAGTTTCACTCTTATGTCATCGTCATTAAACTGAGAACTGTGTTTCCCAGAATGCCCTCACCTGTATGGTCCCCCTTCGTATAGAGTCAGACAGAAGAACTAGCAAGAGGTCTGAAAATAGGAAGTGATGCAGCATTACTCTGAAAGTTGTTTTGTAGCCAGATGAGGTGATAGACAGAGGAAGCTGTGATCAGTGAATCAGAACACATCTTAGTTCTTCTGATCTTAGCAGAGGATTCTGTATAGACTTTCTCGGATGAAATAAAAGGGAGAAAAGAGGGAGGGAAGAAGGGAGTGAGAGAGGACAGTCACTGGCATCCAATAATTCTTTCAGGATTCTAAAAAAGGTGACATTTTTGACTAGGGAAGGGCCTCTAGAAGCTTCTGCTCTGCTTCCCTCAATCCAGTGGGAGGCATATCTGATGCTTCTATCTGCCCAAGATTGCCCAAGATTGCTAATGTCTGATGCTTCTCTCTGCCCAAGATTGCCAATGTCTGATGTCTCTATCTGCCCAGGCTTGCATGTGTCTGGAAAGGACCTGAAGTCCACAAGGGCCAATCAGACCTTGGTGACTGAGCTCTTCCTCCAGGGCCTGACAGACGCCAAAGAGCTTCAGGTGGCAGTTTTCCTGCTCCTGCTGCTTGCCCAGCTTGTGACTGTCTCTAGAAACCTGGCCATCATCAGCCTGACCTTGCTAGACACCCGCCTGCAGACCCCTATGTACTTCTTCCTCCGGAATCTGTCCTGCTTGGAAATTTGGTTCCAGACTGTCATCGTGCCCAAGATGCTGCTCAACATTGCCACGGGAACTAAGACCATTAGCCTTGCTGGCTGCATCGCCCAGGACTTCTTCCATATCTTCCTGGGAGCCACGGAGTTCTTCCTCCTCACAGCCATGGCCATGACCGGTACATAGCCGTCTGCCGGCCCCTCCGCTACCCCATCCTCATGAGCAGCAGAGTCTGCACGCGGCTCATCCTCACCTGCTGGCTGGTAGGCTTCTCCCTCATCCTCATTCCCCTCGTCTTCACCAGTCAGCTTCCATTCTGTGACACCCACATCAACCACTTCTTCTGTGACTATACACCGCTGATGGAGGTGGTCTGCAATGGGCCACAGGTGCTGGAGATGGTGGATTTTACCCTGGCTTTGGTGGCACTGCTCAGCACGCTGGTGCTAATCTCCATGTCCTATGTCCAGATTATCCGGACAATTATCCGGATCCCCTCTGTCCAGGAGAGGAAGAAGGCTTTCTCCACCTGTTCCTCCCACATCATCGTGGTCGCCATGTGCTACGGCACCTGCTTCTTCATGTATGTAAAGCCTTCTCCAGGCAAAGGGGTTGATCTCAACAAAGGAGTGTCTCTAATCAATACAGTAATTGCCCCTCTCCTGAACCCCTTCATCTACACTCTCAGGAACCAGCAAGTGAAGCAAGTGGTAAAAGACTTGGTCAGAAAAATGACCGGGCTCCAAAATAAATAGCAACACTACAAGGCACCTTCCAGGGTGTGTGAGGAGTCGAGGCTCACTCACTCCCATTACTCTGTCCTCCACAACCCCTCTCAGATTCACTCCACCTCTGTATTTCAACACATAATTCATGTGTCAAAGATGACCAACTGTCAGAGACTGCAAGTGATTAGTGCACACTCTTTGCTCCCTGTAGCCACCTACATTGGTTGTGCCCTCCCACACTGACATTGGGCTTGGCCATGTGGCTTGCTTCACACAAGTGACACTTCATGTTTCCATTGTTAGTTGCTCAGGCATGTCCAACTCTGCGAGCCCATGGATTGTAGCCCACCAGAGTGTTCGTGGAATTCTGCAGGCAAGAATACTGGGCTGGGTAGTCATTCCCTTCTCCAGGGGATCCTCCTGACCCAGAGATTGAACCTGGGTCTCCCTCATTGCAGGCAGGTTCTTTACCATCTGACCCACAAGGAAACTTGCAGAAACTCAAGAAGTCTTAGAAACCTACAGCTATGTGAACAAGCCTGGACTAGCCTAGGCAAAATTTGCCCCCATCACCCTTGCAGAAAAATTCACACACACATACACACACAGACACACATGCTCCCTGCCACCATGAAACAGAGCTGCCCAGCTGACAGTGGTCAAAGATACATGAATGAGCCCATCAAAGACCGACAGAGAACCATCCAGATAAGCCCAGCCCAAATCGCCAACTCACAGAACCACGAATAAAACAAATGTGGTTGCTTTCAGCCACTAAATATCAAAGTGGTTTATTCAACAAAAATTCATCAACAGAAAGTAAGCATATATGGTAAACACATGCAGTGTCCTGATTCAAGATCTACCATTAGGAAGTGAGGGACAGAGTGATTGCCCAAATGAGCTGTAGTTGGGATGGTCAGGTCAGGAAGGAGGAAGAGGTAGAAGAAGGTCGCTTCTCACCTGTGGTCACACCACACACCACACACGGTCACAGACCATGGTTACCGAGAAACAGATTGTCTACAGGACGCATATTGAGGCAGAGTTATTTATTTTTCTTCTGGGGCATTCAGTGTCCTCGTCACAGGTAATCTGGCCCCTGAAGTAAGACTCAGATAGGGAGGCTGGTAGATTTTGAAGGTCTTATCCTATGGAGCCTAACTTTAACACATTCTCTGTGTAAAATGAGGTTTTTTTAATTTCCCAGAAAGCTCAGGAGCCACATGTAGCCTCAACTCCTCCACACTCTCTTCAAGGGCACTTCTGAGATATTGTTTTCCAGGGACTTTGTCACCCAAAATAAAGTTCTCAGATGAAGGGGATGGCCTACGGGAGAGAGACCCAGAGCTTCCATAACTGGGTATGTATTTCTCAGAAGCTGCAGGAAATGGTCAGGCAAGAGGAGGGTGTGCTGATTTACCTACTTCCCAGCCTGAATCAATTTTTTTTAATATTTTTGACTACACTGGATCTTTGTCGATGCACACTGAATTTCTCTAGTTGGATTGCACAGGCTTCTCATTGCAGTGGCCTCTCATTGCAGAGCACGAGTTCTGGGGCGTGCAGGCGTCAGTAGTTGCAGCTTGTGGGCTCTGGGTGTGTGGACTCAGTAGTCACATGCAGGGGCTGAGTTGCCTGGCAACATGCAGGATCCTGCTGGACCAGGGAGTGAACCCCTGCCCCCTGCCTTGGCAGGTGGGTTCTCCACCACTGGACCACCAGGGAAACCTCTGAATCAGTCTTAACTCCATTCCCCAAGCCCAGTAAAGACAGACAATTAAAGAGCCAGGTCCAAAGCAGACAAATGTTGTATGCACCCACCTTCGCAGTTGCATCTTAAAGGCTAACACGCTGCACTGATACCTCTAAATTCATTTCACCTCCCCTCTGAAGTTCTACAATGTGAAGGTAATTCCATTGTGAGGCCCCCACCAGGTCTGTGGGATGATGGGGAGAGGGGCTGAGGACGCAGGACACAGTTTATAACATGTGCATATAGAAGAAACCAGATGCTCAAGGCACAGAACCAGTATTCCAGAGATAATCCGGTTAAATGGCTCTTTCCAGTGGGATTTTCTACCAAATGTTACCTACACACCACACAGGTTAAGAAACCTGAAAGGATTTCAATTCTCAAACAATGGAATCTCTGTCCCGGGAATAATTTAGGCAAATAACTCCCTCTGGCAGGGTTCTGTGTGGTTTTGTTTTGTCTTGTCTTGTTTTGTTTTAGAAAATGTCAGACACTGAAGGAACACACCCAAGGAACTCTGCTTAGAAACAATCCTCAGGAGAAGTCTTCAGGATTCTCAATAAAATTAAAAGATCAACATAAAATCCTTTAAAAAAAAGTGATAACTGGCCATACATCTACTCTTGTCTCAAACCTCAAAAGGGAAAAATAATAACTTGAAGTTTTGTTTTCCTCCCTTCCTAATAACAGGTGCCGGGTCGTCTCTGAAGGTGAGCGTGGAGCTCAGAGCGGCTCTACATTTTCATTCTGTTTTAGTATGGGGGAGATCATCCCACACTAAACATCCCATTTGTTTTCATCCTGGACAACACAACTCATTCTAGGGGTGGGGGAGCAGAGGAAGGGAGAGAGAAAAGGATAAATAAAAGACAGGCAAGGCGGGGAACTTCCCTGGTCGCTCAGTGGCTAAGACTCTGAACTCTCAATTCAGGGAGCACTCCTGATGCAAGAGGCCTGGGTTCAATCCCCGTTCATGCTGATCCCACATGCCACCCAGCGGAGCCTAAATAAATAAATGTTGGTTTTAAGGGGTAGGAGAGAAATGCGAAAGAATGAGAAGGAGTAGGAAAAATAGGAGGGATGGAGGGAGACAAAGAAATTCTAATCTTGAAACTCCTGTTTACAAATACATTTCAAGGTAGTCAAAGCATGAGTTCTCCAAAATTATTTCCCCTTGGAAGTTTCCTTCTGAGTGCAATTTTTTTTTTAACTTTTTGTCAGCACCGAGTAACATTTGGGATCTTAGTTCCTTGACCAGGGATCGAACACACCCCTCCTGCGATGGAAGCTCAGAGTCCTAACTATTGGACCACCAGCAAAGTCCCTACGTGGAAATTTTTTAGGCGCCTTATTGAAGCATAAAATATATTTCTAAAGATGCAAAAAAAAATATTTTTTGAAACTTTTATTTAAAAGGTGAATATCTGGATGTGATCTGGCCAAACAGATTGGATGCTTGGAACAAATCCATTGAGCACAGATATCTATAGATTTTAGTGTTTCTAAAACCCTCCACAGTTTTCTGCTTGTTCTCAGTTGAAATGTCCTTGGTTCGATTAAAATGGTATCAAAATCTTCAAATAGCATGACATGAATAATTGGTTATGGGGATTCACTATTCTATATTTTGTCTGTTTATAAAAATTAAATTTTTTCAATATAGAAACATGAAATGGGTTGTATTTAAGTAGCTAATGTGTTGGGGCTCAATGTGAAGTTTTACATCCCAGTATTTTAAAATGTTATATTTGGACAGAAATCTCTTGGTGGAATAATTTATGAGAACCTATCCTTTGACTGCCTTAAAATCTACTTGGAAACATTAGTTTCAAGATTACTGAATTTCTCTCTTCCTTTCTCTTCAGGTCAAATCAGTTGTTCAGTCATGTTCAACTCTTTGTGACCCCGTGGACTGCAGCACGCCCAGCTTCCCTGTCCTTCACCAACTCCCAGAGTTTGCTCAAACTCATGTCCATTGAGTCCATGATGCCATCCAACCATCTCATCCTCTGTCATCCCCTTCTCCTCCTGCCCTCAATCTTGCCCAGCATCAGGGTCTTTTCCAACAAGTCAGTTCTTCACGTCAGGTGGCCAAAGTATTGGAGCTTCAGCTTCAGCATCAGTCCTTCCAATGAATACTCAGGATTGATTTCCTTTAGGTTTGACTGATTTGCTCTCTTTGTGGTCCAAGGAACTCTCAAGAGTCTTCTCCAACACCACAGTTCAAAAGCATCAATTCTTTGGCACTTCAGCCCCTTCTCTTTCCTCCCCACCTTTCCTCATCCTTCTCCTTCCCTCCCCCTCCCCCCACTCTTTTCCTCCCTCCCTCTCTCATTATGACTATCCCACTTTTTCTCACTATGGACCGGCGTCCTTGATTCTTCATCCATTGTGACATAGCCCTTTATGCCTGCCCCATAAAATCTAAATCTTCTTCCATAACTGACTGTATACAGTTAGCAAACTCAAATACTATATAAGCACCCAGGAAAGAGATTCTAATTATAACAGCTTGACCCTTGTGCTATCAAGTTCCCATCACCAGTGGTTAAGGAGCTACCAAGAAAGGTTCTCTTAGGAGAATGTGGGCTGAGAAGAAATGATCCCACATACTGAATACAAAATAATCTCTCTGTGCCAGCTTCTGACTGACCCCATTTATCTCTTCTTTCACATGTTTACACCACCTTGGCTTCTTTTTCATCTTCTTGTCCTTTGCTTCTTTGAAGAATCCATTTCCAGTATCTCTCCTGTCTTAGTTTACACACCTTTGTCCTTCTGCCACTTCCATTAGCTTGTTTTGTCTTTCCTACTGGGGGTCTAAGAGTTGGAAGACTCTTGGTCAGTTACACATTATCGGTCTCAAAGCCATACTTACAGCTTTCATTTTTTAAGTCATTCTGCCTACAGTTAAAGAGTAAGCACACATTCACTACAGAGAACTAAAGACAAACTTCATGATCTCATATATTTACCTTAGACCAATCCTGAAAATAGAAACCATTCTTGTCACCAAACTCAAGAGGAAACTCCAGTACCATCTGCTCTCTTGACCAGAGTCAAGTGTAACAACACCATGGACCTCCCTCTCAACGATTCTGTGATCCTTGAAGCTCAGTCCACTATTGAGTTTTCCATGTAAACGATCTGTGGATTCCAAGTATATGAATAGAAGCCACCTAGAGATGCAGAATCAAAAAGAAAATGGAGGTGGGGGAGACTTCCCTTGTGGTCCAGTGGTTACGACTCTGCCTTCCAACATAGGGAAAGTAGATTTCATCCCTGGTGGAGAGCTAAGATCCTACATGCCTCATGGCCAAAAAGTCAAAATATAAGACAGAAGCAATACTGTATAAAGTTCAATAAAGACTTTTTAAATTGTCCACATTAAAAAAAAAAAAAAAAAAAAAAAAAAAAAAACAACGTTTAAAGAAAGAAAATGGGGAGGGAATATCAGGGAAGGTAGTTCAAGTCCATTGAGGAGAAGATAGATGCATATATAACATCCTGCCTTTCATCAGAAAGCAAGAATCAGAGAACAGTGGTCCAACACAGGAAAGAAAGAATTTGCTCTGAAATAAATGCTAAACTCCCCACCTCCGTGGTGAAACAGTGATGCCACTGACAGTAGGAAGCCAACACCACTTCTGCATTTCTCATGCTCCTGAAGAGGCACATGGCATGCTGTAGAATTAGGCAAACCAGCTGTCAGATGCCAATAATTCAGAGTACTTATTATGTGATGTTGGGAAAACTACACAACTTTTATGTTCTTTATTCCCTCATCTGCAAAGTGGGCAAAATAATAACAATAATAATAATAATGATAAGTAGTCTACCATTTACTGTATTCCAAGCACTCTTCTAAGCACTCCACATCTAACAACACATTTAGTTCTTATGATAGATTTATGTTGCAATTACTATTCTTACCCCCATTTAACAGATGAGGCAACTGAGGCATAGAGAGGCTAGAGAAACTTCTGAAGGTCACACTCCTACTAACTAGGTGGGCCAAGAGCCTAAAAATAACACATGCCTCAAAGGTAGTGAGCATAAAATGATAAAAGGATGGAAGTTAAAAAAACTCTGCCCAGCTCAGGTAAAATGCTTGATAAACTAATGTTGCATTTTTCTTATTATGATCATCATTATTGCTTCAGTTCCCACAAGATTTTTCCTATAACTGATGCCTTTGTCACAGCGTCCTCATGGGTCTCTTTGGAACATCTTCCTAGTTACCTGTCAAAAGTTAATTCCCAACATTATTTATTAAGGCTAATTAAAGTTTTCTAGACCTGGGACCCCAGAGAAAAATTTATTCCCTAATGTCTCTGCTGAGTAGACTCAATAAAATGTGTATCACTCAAACTGATAAAAAATTGTATAGAAGTCCAGATCAAGTGGAGGAAAAAAAAGAGACTGTGAGAAGCAAAATATTCCTCTATTCTTCAATTAGTTTAAATAAGGCAGCAACTTCAGAAATTGTAGATCCAATGCTAAGTGGGATCAACTTATAGAAAAGGCAGTAACAAGTGATTGATTAAAGGCAAAGGGAGCTAGGAACTATTTCTTTCCAAACTCCTGCCCAGGAAACCTGTAGGCTTTGTGAGCAGTCAGGGCATGGCGTGGTACTAGAAAAGTGGGATATATGTTACATTTTACTCTACTTTCTTATCCACATTTGACTTCTCAATTTTGACTCTTTGTGACAGCATCCAGAGATAAAATCCCTCAACATCTTTTCTGAGTGTCAAAAAGTGAGTATGTCCTTAGTTCATCAATATTATCACTTTATGGTGACAGATTATGAAATCCAACTGAATGTGATTTCTACTACTGTTTTTTACCATTAAAATTCTCA
Source organism: Muntiacus reevesi (assembly GCF_963930625.1). Classification (NCBI taxonomy): domain Eukaryota; kingdom Metazoa; phylum Chordata; class Mammalia; order Artiodactyla; family Cervidae; genus Muntiacus; species Muntiacus reevesi. The sequence goes on along the minus strand of NC_089252.1, from coordinate 171,451,192 downwards.
TTCAGGTTCATTTTTTAATATTTAGATTATGAATATAGGGATAAAGGAAAAGAGAAAGACTCATTTTGTGGTCAGTGGCACTCCAGAAATAACTATCATTGATCATTTAAAATTCTTCCAGACATTTGGAAATATATGTATAAATTCCCAGTTTCTTACACAGATAAAAATCACAATATAAACTTGTGATTGTGTTTACTTCTCTAGCAATATATTGTAAACATACAAAAGTCAGTACAGGGATGGGGAATACGTGTAACTATATGGCTGATTCATGTCAATGTATGACAAAACCCACTGAAATGTTGTAAAGTGATTGGCCTCCAACTAATAAAATAATATTTAAAAAAAAAAAAAAAGTCAGTACAGATAATTTTCCCATTTTATTCCAATTACAAAATGTCACAATTTATTTACTTATTCACCTATTGGTAGAATTTTTATCTTTTACAATTCTTCTATATTACAATAATGTAATGAACTTCTCCAAAAAATTATATATTCAGACTTGTGATTATATTTCTGTAAAATACAAATGTAAATTTCTCAATGACAATGTGGAAAAATTCTCCAAAGAGCAAAAACTGAGCAGAAGCCTGAGCCTCCCATTCAGAGGGTGACACTGCCTTGACGTTAGAGTCCAGTGACCACAGTGGGCCAAGGGCAACAGGGACTTCCACTATGAACTTGTTCTAGATAAGCACCCTTGAAGATCCTTAATTCCTGTGATACCGGAAGATCAGAACAAAGATAAATGCCTAAAATGATTCTTGACCCTAGCAGGTTTTTTCTGGGAGGAAACCATAATAGTCTGTAAGGGACCAGGCTGACTCTTTCCTACTTTTCTGTAGCAGTAACATCTATGTCCTGAAAACTAAAAGAACATAAGAAAGACTCCTGGTCCAGTAAACATTACTCCCTGAATATTTAAGCAGTTAAAGAATGCTTTCCTAGAATTATTGGCTACCTATGATCTCTTCTATCGGTTAAAACCAGAAGAAAAAGTCTCAGACAAAAAAGAATTCAATATTTCAAAGCTTTCTCCAAACCTTTCACCAGGCACAGAAGCCAGAATGTAAAAAGAGCTCTTCACGCCTGCAGAGCAGGTGGGTCCGGAGGTGTCCAGCATGCTGAAGGAGACAGCAACGAAGCAAACCATCACAGCATCAACACGAAAGAAAGATGAAACCTCCCTACAAGATCTTGGAGAAGGGTTTCATAGACAGAGAGGGGGGAAAGCAAAGAGTGGATAAAGAGGTAAATCTTTATATGCAGAAGATGCACTTTGGAGTGCCAGGTGACTATTTCATTGCTTCAAGAAAAAGGCTTCAAAAAGAAAGCTGCCTACATGAGAATCTGGGTAAACATATTTTGTGAAGGGCCAGTTGAGACCAACAGACATTCTATTAACTTAGATAGAGGAATTTTCCATGAACAAATTTCAAGGGGAATCCACATCCTCCCCTCAACATTCCTGAGCTTTGCTGCCATTTTCATACCTCATTTCTCTTCTCAGCTTCACAGGCAGAATCATTAGCAATGAAAAACCGAACTTTGACAGAATTCATTCTGCTGGGACTAACAGACATCCCAGAGCTTCAGAGTATCGTCTTCATACTTCTCCTCCTTAGCTACATAACCAGCATCTTAGGAAACCTGATGATCATCATCCTCACACTACTGGACTCCCACCTCCACACGCCCATGTATTTCTTCCTCTGGAACTTCTCCTTCTTAGAAATTTTCTTTATATCCACTTTCACTCCTAGGCTACTGTTCAGTATCTCAACTGGGAACAAGAGCATCAGCTTTGCTGGCTGCTTCACTCAGTATTTTTTTGTGATATTCTTTGGGGCCACAGAGTTTTACCTTCTGGCTGCCATGTCCTATGACCGCTATGTGGCCATATGCAAACCCTTACATTACATGACCATCATGAACAACAGAGTCTGCATCCAGCTAGTCCTCTGCTCTTGGCTGGCTGGATTTCTCATCATCCTATCCCCAATCATCCTGACCAGTCAACTGGACTTCTGTGCCTCCAATGTCCTGAATCATTATTTTTGTGACTATGGACCCCTCATAGAAATATCTTGCTCAGACACAAGACTCCTGGAGTTGGTTGACTTCATCTTAGCAGCTGTGACGTTGGTGGTCACCCTGGTGCTGGTGATTCTCTCCTACACAAACATCATCCGGACCATTCTAAGGATCCCTTCTGCTCAGAAAAGGAAGAAAGCCTTTTCCACATGTTCTTCCCACATGATTGTCATCACCCTGTCTTATGGCAGCTGCATCTTCATGTACATAAAACCCTCAGCGAAAGAAGGAGTTGCCTTCAATAAGGGAGTCGCTGTGCTCAATACATTAATTGCCCCTTTATTGAACCCATTCATTTACACTCTAAGGAATAAACAAGTAAAAGAAGCCTTCAATAATGTGACCAGAAAAATAGCACATCTTTATTCATTTTAGTGGCCTCAGAATCAGTGGAAATGTTGAATGATTCATTAAAGTTATGCCAACTGATAGTTTGACCTTGTGATAACTCCTTTTGTTAAAACTGTTTCTCAAATAAACTGACTGAAAACACACATCAAAATTTAGTTCTACGTCTGTCAGCAAGAGAAAGGTATTCAAAGAAGGCCAGCTCAGATATTTTATTTCCTATAGATATCTTTTAATGAAGAAGGAAAATAATATCTTTAGAGTACATACAAAACAGAAGTGTCTGATTAAAAATTGCTTTACTTGTCATAAATCTAGTGATCAGGTGAATGACTGTATCTACCTTCCATGAAGGGCTCTTTGTCTTATCAATCACTATCAAAAAGTTGTAAATATATTTTGTCAGAAATTCCTAGATACCTCCCAAGAGAGATTATTCATGATGCCACACACATAAAAAAATCTACTTCATAAAACGTTCTCAGGTTTTAAGCAATTTTCTTCTCCCTCCAGCAATTCCAAAAAAAAAGCCTGCATCTTTCTGACATCTCTTACAGAAAATGATTCCTACTGTAAAGTACTATATGGAATCTCATGTCCGTTCATAAGGACATTTCTGATCACCGAGATGAAAATGAAAACCACTACCAAGTAATCATTTGGACTTCATTTAAAAGTAAATTTAGGTGAAGAGATATCTTAGGTTATGTTGGCAATGATCTGAATCTATTGTAGCTGGAGTCCGGCAAAGTCCACCTGACTTTTACAGGATGCATTTCTAGATGAACCTGAGGAGGTTGGGCATGTTAGAGATGCTTCTTAGGGAGGCCTTGGGATGCTAAAGTCTATTAACTCTCCATAACTTTCTGCGTTTGGAGTCCCTTGGCTGCCTCTCTGACCCTGCCAATCATGTGATCATTGCTTCTGAGAGTTAACTGTCCTCTACCTCTTCAAGCCACCCATGAATATTAACAAGCCTAGCTCCATGACTATCTGTCCCACCATCATCCCCATTAAAGGAGAGCCGTCACTGCACTTTTTAGTGATGCTGTTGGCCCTCTCAGCAGTACATTTCCCATGACCTTGTGAATGATCTGTGCTGTGGGCCTTCCAATGGAACAAACCAGCTAATAGGCCTTAAGTTCATATGTCATGTACCTATTTCATTATTCCCACCTCCCTCGGGCTTTTTACTCCCTCCTTCACCAGCTTCCAGACAACTCAGGTATTTCCACATCACTGAGTGTTGGACATCACTTTTTCAGGCACTGAGAGCTATCCCAGTGTTGAAGTGGGGTCTCTGGGAGGATGTTAAATCCCACATCCTGAAAATGTGTTCCCAAGTCAATAAATTCTTGCTCAGTCAAGCCAGTCTTTCATTCTGGGACCCTGATCAAATCCTAGTCCCAGGAACACTTCTCTGACTTCTGTCAGAGTACAGAGCAAGCCAATTCTTTTCATTCCTTAGTGTATAGGTTCTTTCCTCTTTTACCAAGTCCAGCATTTCCTCAGCTGGATTATTCTGGGTTTAATCCTAGTTATCAGTCTGACATCTATGAGAGGAGTCGGGACAGCTCTTAAGGGGAACATCTGATGTCTTATAAATAGGAGACCTCCTCAACATCTTCCAGCTAGCCCTTGGTAGGGAATAGTGGCCACCTCTGCAAATCCAAAGTGCTCATAGCAAGCTGAAAAGTTAAAATCCTCAAAAGCATCTGCCCAGATATGTCTTTTCCACATTTTCTGTATCTATGTTTCCCCCATCATGGTCCTGAGCTCCATAAAGGACCTGCCAGAACTAAGCATTCAAATGTCTCTGAAGTTCTCTGCTGCTAACAAGTAGATCAACAACCCACTCAACTGTCTGTTCTCACCACAGGAGATAAGGCCTCTAACTAACCAACACATAGGTGAGCCCTCTAGCTGCCACACTTTGCCATTAACTGCTCGTTAACTGCCCTTAGATTCTTATTACCCTCTTCAGGGCATCAATACAACTTAGCAACAGTCAACTCTACGGTCTTTGTAGGCATTTTTTTCCACTGTATTTTTCTAATGCCTGCAACATCACATCTGCCACTGTCTTCCCCTCCACCAGGAGATTTTTCCAGATTAACACCAGTGAAAATTTAACAATGAGCCACTGCAATATATGCAAGGTAATAGCAGTCCACAATTGAAAGATTTCGAAGACTGTGGTGTACTGAAATTATTGATAACACCGATTAAAACTAAACTCAAGCAATTTCTAACTCAGTAGGTTTGATCTATCAATTATCAGCCTTACACACCAAAATAATGCCCTTTTCTGTGTACAAATACTGTTTACCTCAACTTCTACTATTTGGCTGTACTTAATAATAAACATGCATTCAGAAATTACAAGACACACACACACAAAAAAAGAAATTACAAGACACACAAAAAAACAAGAAGAAACAACCCATTAATAACAACATAAAACTTTGAGTCAGACCCAGAAGTGACACACATCTTGGAATTATCATACATGGACTATAAAATAATTATGATGCCAATGTTAAAATATCTAATTTTTTTAACAAACATGCAGAACCAGTTGGTAAACTTTAACAGAAAGAAAGTTTTTTGCAAGTATAATAGAATGCTAGAACTAGAAAACACAATAACAGAAATAAAGAAATTTTATAATGAGCTTATTAGCCTAGTGGACAGAGTTTAGGAAAAAATCAGTAAAACTGAAGAATGGTCAACAGGAATTATTCAAATTGAGTGCGAAGAGGAAACTGTGTGAGAAAAAAAGCAAGTTATTTTAAAGCAGTGAGACAATATTAAGCATTCAAAAATATGTACAATAGGGGTTCAGAATAACAGAACGGAATGAGGGAAATAAATATTTGAGGTGCTCAGTCACTCAGGCATGTCTGACTCTTTGAGATCCCTATGGACTGTGGCCCACCAGGCTCCTCTGTCCATGGGATTTTTCAGTCATGAATACTGAAGTGAAGTGACGTGAAAGTCGCTCAGTCATATCCAACTCTTTGCAACCCCATGGACTATGCAATCCATGGAGTTCTCCAGGCCAGAATACTGGAGTGGGTAGCCATTCCCTTCTCCAGGGGATCTTCCTAACCCAGGAATCGAACCCAGGTCTCCCACATTGCAGGCAGATTCTTTTTTTTTTTTTTTTCATTTATTTTTATTAGTTGGAGGTTAATTACTTTACAATATTGTAGTGGTTTTTGCGATACATTGACATGAATCAGCCATGGAGTTACATGTGTTCCCCATCCTGATCCCCTCTCCCTCCTCCCTCTCCATCCCATCCCTCTGGGTCTTCCCAGTGAACCAGCCCTGAGCACTTGTCTCATGCAACCAACCTGGCTGGTGTAGAGGCAGATTCTTTACCAGCTGAGTCATCAAGGAATACTGAAGTGGGTTGCCATTTCCTCCTCCAAGTGATCTTCCTGACCCAGGGATCAAACCCAAGTCTCCTGTGTCTCCTGCATTGGTAGATGGATTCTTTACCACCGAACCACCTGGGAATAATGTCAGATAACTTTCCAGTTGTAAAGAAACAAACAACATACCCAAGAAAACTGGAGAACTCACAGCAAAATGTCAGGATATGTCAATCAGTCTCTCTCTCTCTCTCTCTCTCTCTCTCTCTCTCTCTCCCTCTCTCTCTCTTCCTCTCTTTCCACGTCCCTCTCCCTCCTCCCTCCCCCCGCCCCTCTCTCTCTCTCTCTCTCTCTCACACACACACACTTAGATACATCAAACTCAAACTGCTAAAACAAAAAAGAGAATATGTTGAAGTCATTTAGAATTTTTTTACAAACTACTAAAAGAAGAGAATCTGAGACTTTTCAAATGAAATTATGCCAGCCAGAAGATAGTGGGATGCTGGCTTTAAAAACAGGGATGAGAAACTATTAACTCAAAATTGTATGCCTAGTAAAAATATCTTTCTAAAATTAAGACCAATATGTGAGAGTGCTTGGCTAAGATGGTACAGTAGGAAGACTGTGAGCTCACCTTCTTTCATGGACACACCAAAATTGCAACTATTTACAGTGTAATTATTGATGAAAAAGACAAGAATCTAGTAGAAAATATCTTCTCCAACTAAAGATATAAGGGTTGTGGGAAATAGAGATTCCACTCTTAAAGGGCACACACAAAATTTCACATGCTCAGGGAATCAAGGCAGAATCAGTGATTTGAAAGGGGCTTGGGTTAGATTCACCTACTCACCTTGGAGAGTATCCCAGAGAGTCAGGAGGCAGCTGGAGCTCACCTTGGGGACAGAGACACTGTAAGCAACCATATTTGGGAGCCTGTTCTATGACATGATGCTGACGCTGCCCAGCAACATTCGGGAATCCTCCCTCTAGTTTATCAGCACCAGGAACTTGCCCAATCAGCAGCGGGCAGGCTGTATAAGATCCCCTGAAGCCACAACTGCCCTGGGACATGGCCCTGTACTTGAGAGAATCCAAGACTGGCACCACACACCAGCATGCAGGTACTCCCGTTAGAATCCCCAGGGCCTTGCAGCCAGAAACTGCAATGTCCAACTAGTAAAAAGGCAATAGCCCTTGGACCACCTGTTGCCTGGTCCAACCCACCAGCCAGCCAGCTCTAGCCCTACAACCAGCCTCACCCACCTGCAGTCAGGTACCAGCTTCAAGACCCAGAGTTCTAACCCCATTGTCCAGCAGACTGACACACCAACTCCAGGACCACCAAGACCCAGCTCCACCTACCAGTGAGACAACACCAGACCAAGACCCCCTAGGCTCTTGCTGTACCCATCAGGGGATAGACATCAGCTCCAGGACCAGCTCAAGCCTGCAACCTGCTGTGGCAGGACACAGTCCACCCACCAGCAGGCTAGTGCCTGTCCCCAGACACCTTGGGCACTGGCCCCAGCCACCAATATGACAAGGGCAGCTCTGAGACACCTTGGACCCTCAGCCAGAAGCCCCAGTATCCAATCACACCCACCAGTGGGCCAAGACAAACTTTGGGACATCCCAGGTCCCACACCCAACTCTTTCAGGGAACAAACTGGCCTATCAGTGGGCAAACACCATCTCTAGGACCCCCAGGACCCAATAGTCAGAGATTCCAGGACCCAGATCCACCCATCACTGGCATAGCACTACTCCAGGGCCCTCTGGACCTCAGCACCCCCATCAGTGGTCTGACACTAGCCTCAAGTGACATGATAGATTACATGGATGTAATAAATATATATGGATTATTCCATCCAAAAGCAGCAGAATACACACTATTTTTCAAATGCACATGAAACAGTCTCCAGGATAGATCACATGCTGGGCCAAAAAACAAGTGAGAGCAACAGATCAGGAGTTAATTGCTATTGAAAAGACAGATTGTCATGCACAGTCCCCAAGATGGTGGGGCATGCCAGACCACGCAGAGTCACAGAAAGTAGTACCGGGGTCAATCGGGAGGCAGAGGGAACGAGGGGATAACGTGAGCAGGAGCCTCTATTGTGCTTTTCACGGGAAGGAAGGGGTAAGGCAGTGTAGGCAGGGTAGGCAAAGTAGACAAGTTCAGTGTTAGCTAGTCTGAATAACTTCTACTGGCTCTGAGTTTAGGGGCTGTCTCTAGTTGTCTAGCACCAAACCGGATATCAGAGCTCAATAAAGCTGATAGCTGTGGGTATGGGCTCTAGATTGCTTGGTTTACATATGAAAGGTATGCTTACAAGTAAGTAATTTCTTATCTCTAGGAATTAGCTGACCCTGAGAAGAGCAGTCTACCCACATGTCAAAACATCAGAATAAAAAGACATGCTGGGAATTCTCTGGTGATCTAACGATTAGGACTCATCACTTTCACTGCTGGAGTGCCCAAGTTCAAACCCTGATGGGGGAACTAAGATTCTTCAAGTAACATGGCTTGGCAAAAAAAAAAAAAGAATAAAAAGACATGCTTAAACACAGGGACTAAATTATTAGGGTCCTATAAATCACGTGAAGGAGTCTACAGTTTACTTAAAATGAGAAGCTATTGACCTATTACAAGATTTAAAGGAAAAAAATGATACCATCTGACTTATACTTGGAGAAAATCACACTGGCTGGGTGGAGACAAGAAATGGAACAAGAATGACTGTGGTGAGGGAGAGGGACAATCAGCTAGACTGCAAATTTAGCAGCAAAGATGATAAGAGGTGGTTGCTTGGGATTAAATTTTGGATGCAGGATTAATAGGCTTTGCTGAGAAATTGAATATGCAGTGCTATAAAATAAATGTATTAAAATAGACAATCAGATTGTTTATGTGGTCAACTGGGTGGTAACAGATTCCTTACTGTTGACAGGGAAGCTTGGGAGAGGAACAAGAGTTCTACTCGGGACATGGTAAGTTTGAGATGCCGCTAAGACATCTAAAGAGAGATATTCAGCTATATATACTGTAGAGGCCACGGTCAAAGATTTAAGTGTAGAAATCACAGGATTTAAAAAGGAAAGTTTTAAGAAGGAGAGGGGATCAAGCATGTAAATACTGCTGAGAGACTCAATAAGATAAAGACTGAAAATTATCCATTGGATTTGGTAGCATGAGGGTTGTTAGTGATCTCAATAAGAAAAAATCAGTGGCGTAATAGAGACAGTTGGAATGGGAGATGAAAAGAGGAGACCAAAGAAAAGAGGTGATCCAGGGTGTAGGACTCCATGCTGCCAGTGCAGGGAGCCCAGGGTGACCCCTCGTCAAGGAGCTAGATCCCACATGCCTCAACTAAGAGCTCCCCGGCCACAGCTAAAAACTCTTCACGTCACAACTAAGACCCGGTGCAGCCAAACAAATAAATAAAATTTCTTTTAAAGTGAAGACAAGCATCAACTAGAGGGCATCAAGAGTTGAGGGAAAGGCCCAGGCTATTCCAGGTAACACCTGTGTTCTATTCCCAAATTTCACCAATTTTCCCAGACATGTTAAACATTCATAAAACTTAATTCTTTGGGTAAAGACCCCACTAAGAACATCTGCAGTAATATGAGGTGCCTGAACATTGATGCAAACCCTGACTCTTTGCATGAACTGATGGGTAATGGGTTCACTGGAATACTTTCCATCTAAAAAGAAAACCAGGCATGAAAATCAATCTAATTCAACCACATTTCACTGTTATTAACTTCTAGAGTTTTCCAGAAGCATCTACATTTAACAAGGAGACAAGATTTCACACAGAAGAATGAATTGCCCATCATGAGATTCTAGATATGATGGGGGGAGACCCTCAAGTCTCATGTCCTTTGCGACCAAGGAAATCTTACAATGTGTGAGGAAACAAAGTTAGCCAGGAGAGGAACAGGTATGAGGAAAATGAAGACATAGCTTGGCAAAAAAAAAAAAAAATGAGGCTAAGGAGAGGAAAGAGGATGCAACACTCACAGGAGACTTAGACAGAATCACCAGCCCATGACACTATATTGGTTCAGAGTTACTCAAGGAGCCCCCAAGAGTCAGAGCTGCCCAGGTCCCCAGGGGTAGAGGTGTATCACCAGCAGCAGAATAACTGTGGAGCCACAGAGGTCAAGTCCCACAGAGGAGCAAGAAAACAACAGAACCCAAGCCTGTGCCCGTCAGCCCCACTCCAGCTGAGTGGCCATTTCCACCTCCCCAGGTACGCAGCCCACAGAGCGCCGGGCAGCCTTGGACCTTTCCTTAATAAGATTAGACCCTGCCCAGGGACAGGAAATGAAGAGGAACAGGGGATAGATCAGGACTTGCTCAGGGCCTTATGGGCGGTCTCTCTGGGCTGGAAGCTGATACCTGTACCTGGTCAGGGAGAAAAGAGGCCAGGGGAGGTTTCCCAGATCTCTACTACTCATTTGCAAAAATATGTGTTAGAGGTCACCAGCCTGGCCAAACTGGGAGAAGGGATGAGAAGGAAACAGGAAACCCTGGACAGTTTCTATCAGATAAAGCTGCAAATAATACAGCAGGCGAGGGTATGTATTCAGAATATGCAAACCTTTGAACGTGTACTGTGAGTAGCTGTGCTGTGGGGTGGGTCATGCCATGTGATAATTGTGCAATCATGTGATATGCACGCTTGTAGGGTGCCTAATAGGATGGGTTGTGTGTGGCTAAGTGGTGGGGTTGAGGCAGTGGCTAGTGAGTGCAGGTCAGTGTGATGACAAATGACAATAGGTGGACATTCATAGCCTCCACACTGTCTATGGTCAGTGTCTGATGAAAACAGGACATTCTTCTCAAGTTCTTACGGATGGTCCTCATCTCAGAGCCCACAGATGAACCTGGATGCATCCTCCTTTGCCCCTCCATGTGCTCCCCAAGAGAAACAACATGCGCACACAAACGCACAAACACTGCCCCATGCAGAGCTCCCATTAGTACTTCAGGCAAAAAGAAAAAATCTGAAAGAAAAAGACGAACTGCGTGACTATGCTTCCCAAGATTTCCCTGCCGATAAAGACTGCCCTCGAGACCTCTCTGGTGGCCCGGTGGCTAAGGCTCTGCACTCCCAGTGCAGGGGACCAGGTTTGATCCCTGGTCAGGGCACCAGATCCCATACACTGCGACTAAGACACAGTGCAGCCTAACATAAATAAATATTTTTTAAGAAGACTGCTCTCCTCCCCCATTTTCCCCATTTCCCAAATCCCCCAGTAGACTCCAGAAGCCCAGCCTCCAAGATGACAAATCTCCCCCTCAGAACTGCTGCCTATTCCAGTGCACCCTTTAAGAGCCTTGCTTCCTGCATTCAGGGCTCTCTGAGCTGACCAGCAGTGCGGCCAGCCAGCCACACATTCATCGCTCATCATCTGCCCATCTAGCCAGTTATCCACACTTACCTGTTGATCCAACCATATACCAACTAACTGACCAATTTATGTGTCTATCTGTCTGTCTTATGAAGATTTATGAAGGGATGATGGAGGCATGGGATGGGGTGGGCATCTGTCTTAAAAAGAGCTATGGGGATGGGGAAATGAGATGTTGTTGCTTCACAGGTATAGAGTCTTTTTTATTTCTTTGTATATTTTTTATTGAAGGATAATTGCTTTACAATATTGTGGTGGTCTCTGCCATACATCAGTGTGAATAAGTCATGATTATACACATAATTATGCATATATATATATATATATATATATATATATATACAGATATATATATGTCCCCTCCCTGTTGAACTTCCCTCTGCTCCATTCCATCTCTCTAAGTAGTCACAGAGCGCCAGACTGGGCTCCCTGTGTCATAGAGCAGCTTCCTGCTAGTTATCTATTTTACACGTGATATTGTATATAGGTCAGTGCTATGGCATAGAGTTTTAGGTTTGCAAAATAAAAAGTTCTGGAGATGTGTTGCACAGCAAGGTAAATGTATTTAACAACACCAAAGAACTGTATACAAAAAAATTGTTAGGGTGGAAATTTTCATGTGTGAGATTTTAAGCCACAATTTAAAATAAATTTTATCTTAAAAAGAACCTCAGCCCCTCTGTATGACCCAGAAGGACACCTTGGCCTCTCTGTTCCTCTGTGGGAGACTTTGAAAAAGATGACTGTGGCCTCAGGGTTTGTATGTCCCTGATGAGTGTCCCCACTCTGACAGCATATATGGGGATAAGAGACGCTGAAGAGGGAAACGAACAAAGGCAGAGTGGATACGGGGATGACAGGAGCTGAGGGAAAAGCGGGCAGAGTGGAGGGTGCAGGAGACACTTCTCACAGATGATTTCTCAGGGCAAAATGTCACTAGGGGACTGGGAGTAAAGAGATGCTCATGTCCGGCAGTCGTGTCCAACTCTGCGTGACCCCCATGGACTGTAGAGTCCATGGAACCCTCCAGGCAGAATACTGGAGTGGGTGCCCATCCCTTCTCCAGGAGATCTTCCCAACCCAGGGATCAAACCCAGGTGTCCCACACTGCAGGCGGATTATTTACCAAGCCGAGCCACCAGGGAAGGCCAAAGAGGTGTTCAAACCACGGCGAGGGAGCGTGAATCTGGGGGGCGGCCTCGGTGAAGCGCGGCGAGGGAGCGTGAATCTGGGGGGCGGCCTCGGTGAAGCGCGGCCAGGGAGCGTGAATCTGGGGGGCGGCCTTAGGGAAGCGCGGCGAGGGAGCGTGAATCTGGGGGGCGGCCTCGGTGAAGCGCGGCGAGGGAGCGTGAATCTGGGGGGCGGCCTTAGGGAAGCGCGGCGAGGGAGCGTGAATCTGGGGGGGGGGCGGCCTCAGTGAAGCGCGGCGAGGGAGCGTGAATCTGGGGGGCGGCCTTAGGGAATCGCGGCGAGGGAGCGTGAATCTGGGGGGCGGCCTTAGGGAAGCGCGGCGAGGGAGCGTGAATCTGGGGGGCGGCCTCGGTGAAGCGCGGCGAGGGAGCGTGAATCTGGGGGGGCGGCCTCAGGGAATCGCGGCGAGGGAGCGTGAATCTGGGGGGCGGCCTCAGGGAATCACGGCGAGGGAGCGTGAATCTGGGGGGCGGCCTCGGTGAAGCGCGACGAGGGAGCGTGAATCTGGGGGCGGGGCGGCCTTAGTGAGGACAGACAGGATGGAGGAGAGCTCCAGCTTTACTCAGGGAAGGAGGGGAGGTTGGGACTGCCACTTGTGCCAAGTTAAAAGAAATCCAAAATTATACAGTAGATGACAAGACCCATAAAAATGTCCACACTCTTATCCCACTCCCAAAAATTTCTCCCAAGGGAGTAAGTTAACAGAACCAACAAGAGACATACATGAATATAATATTTGCATCATTATCTAAACTATCCCCCAAAATGGAAGGATTTGAGTTGCCAGAATATGAGAGGTATTTGTTGAATGCTGGTAGAGAAATTCAACAGATGACTACAAGAGCTTTTAAAAAGATCCCTCAGAATGTTATGTGATCTCATGGCAAAATGGCTCTCAGAAGCATTGAAAAGGAAAGGGAAAAGACAAATTAGTATATACACTATGATTAAAAGCATATAAGATGGGTTTGCAGCGGGATAAAGACTTGAGGGCAATACACAAGTAAGAAATTTAACCAAGGTGGGAAAATCATAGATGACTTTACTCCAAATATTTCTTAAATATTTTAGTTGCAAAGATATTATTTTTAAAATCTAAAAACAGCACAATCTAGCCCACAGATTATTTAAGTGGATTGATCATCTGAAGGATTATTGACCACAGTCAAGAGGAAAAGGGACTCAGATACTCCTGTCCGAACTGACTACATGGAGTTCATCTCCCAGAAGCGTAGGGTAAGGCTGTTGACCTCACTGGAGATACAGTAGGTATGGTGGTTGGAGCCTCAGGTCCCAAGTTAGAATTCTGGTTCCACCATCCACTCTGTTATGGTGTGATCTTGAAGAAGTTATTTAAGCTCTTGGAGCTCTGGTTCCTTACCTGTGGTGACAGAATAATAGCTATCACTAGAGTCATTATAAAGTCAACTGAGATACTGCACAGCACGCAGCAACCTCTAAGTGTCAGCCACAGACTCAATAAATGACTTAAAGCCAAAAATACGGTGAGTGGACAAAATGAGGGTGGGGGGAGGTTAAGGGTCTGAGCAATGGGCAGAACTTAGAGAGTCTCCTGCTTAAAGATGAAGATGACTAGCTAATCTTCACATGTGGGGTAAATACGGGTAATACAAGGTAATACAATATGGGTAATACAAGCTCGGCAAATCTTGGGAACCCTGACTTCTCAAAGACTTGGGGCCAGTTCCCTGCCTTTGTCCAACTAACTGCGTCACTTTAAGCAAACCCCTTAACCTTTCTGTCCGTCAGTCCCCCGTCTTTATTAGTGCGTTCATTCATTTAATAAATCTTTATTTAACCGAACACTTGGCACGTGCAGCATACCATGCGAGTTGTTCTGGTGATTAAATTAGCCTCTAAGACAGTTGATAACTTAGTGACCAAGAGAACAGGCGCTGGAGTTAGAACTCCAAACTCTTGGATTTGAGCCCAAACTCTCTCCGTTACTAGATGTGTGACTTTGAGAAAGATACTGTCTGAGCTTTCATGTGCTCATCTGTAAAATGGAGAAAATAAAGGTTTCTATGTCATAGCATGATTGTGAATATCCAAGGGTTTCATGAATATTAAGTCTTTTAGCATAGTGCCTGGTGGGGACCCAGCACTGGTTCCCCAGCTCATGTGAAAGCATCAGCAATTGTGAAAACAGACAGCCCCCTATGAACTCCCCAACTTACCCTGTAGGACCTCACAGTGGAGACTCTTCTCTAGAAAGTGCTGAAACTGAGATACAAGCAATGTCTCACGAGAGCACTGGCGAAGGTTCTTTCTTCAAATATTTGAAGGCTGTCTGGTACAAAAGGGCTTTGACATTCTACAAGATATGAGAATTTAGCCAAGACCAATGAATGAACTTGTCCTACAGACAGAGGAGGCCAGTGCTGAAGGGGGCTACCTAAATAGACGGTGAGTTCCCCATGACTGCAGATGCTCAGAGACACTACACAGCATCCTTCTAAGATGTTGTAGATAACATCTGAGCACTGTCATGCTGAAACATATGACCCTTGAAAGTGAAAGTCGCTCAGCTGTGTCTAACTCTTTGCAACCCCATGGACTATACAATCCATGGAATTCTCCAGGCCAGAATACTGGAGTGGGTAGCCTTTCCCTTCTCCAGGGGATCTTTCCAACCCAGGGATCAAACCCAGGTCTCCCACATTGCAGGTAGATTCTTTACCAAGTGAGCCAAAAGGGAAGCCCAAAAATACTGGAGTGAGTAGCCTATCCCTTCTCCAGTGGATCTGCCCGACCCAGGAATCAAACCAGGGTCTCCTGCATTGCAAGTGGATTCTTTACCGACTGAGCTAAGAAGGAAGCCCTAATATGACCCTTAAGGTCACTTTTTTTTTA
This sequence comes from Muntiacus reevesi, assembly GCF_963930625.1. Taxonomy (NCBI): domain Eukaryota; kingdom Metazoa; phylum Chordata; class Mammalia; order Artiodactyla; family Cervidae; genus Muntiacus; species Muntiacus reevesi. Next base: position 171,435,869 of record NC_089252.1, on the reverse strand, counting down.
ACTTTTTATTTTATATTGGAGTACAGTCAATTGACAATGTTGTGATAGTTTCAGGGGGACAACAAAGGGACTCAGCCATACATATGCATGTATTAAGGTCACTTTTAATCCTGAAATTCCATGGGTAATTATTTCTGATCAGCAGGAGCAGAGAAGCTGCCATAGGCAGGGAGAACTTGAGTTGAGCTTGAAGGATCAGTGGGATTTTAATAGAATGCTTAGAGACATTTCCTGCAGGGGGTACTGTCTATGGAAATGCATGGAGGCCTGGAGAACAGAGTACAGACAGCTGGGATGGAAGATCATAGGGCCCAGCTAAGAGGAGAGTAAAGTACAACATGCAACACGGCCTGTGGCTGCCCCACTCCCCTTACAAAGCAAGTGCCAGAAGCTGACAATCTATGAAAAAGATTCTGCAGTATCCCAGGTGGTGGGTGGTGGTGATGGTGGTGGTGGTTTAGTTGCTAAGCAGTGTGTGACTCTTGTGACCCTATGGATTGTAGCCTGCCAGGCTCTTCTGTCCATGGGGGATTCTCAAACAAAACTACTGGAGTGGGTTGCCATTTCCTTCTCCAGCAGATCTTCCCACCCCAGGGATTGAACCTACGTCTCCTGCACTGCAAATTGACTCTACTGCTGAGGCACCAGGGAAGCCTACAGAATCCCAAAGTAGGATCCAGCGGGGCAATATCATCACACACACAGTCACATCATTGCCTGACACTCTAAATCCACAGCCCACCATGGTGATCACTAGACATAGGCTTGGGGCAGTCCCTGACTGAGCCCACTGCTGAATCTGGGGTCAGGAGACCTAGATTCACGTCCAAGACGGCCACTCCCTCCACATAGCCTCCGACAAATTATTTGACCCCTCTGAGGCCCATGTGCATGCTAAATCTCTTCAATCATGTCTGACTCTTTGTGACCCTATGGACCATAGCTTGCCAGACTCCTCTGTCCTTGGGATTCTCCAGACAAGAATGCTGAGCTGGGTTGCCGTGCCCTCCTCCAGGGAATCTTCCCAAGCCAGGGATTGAACCCGAGTCTCTTATGCTTCCTGTAATGGCCAACGGATCATCCGTAAAGTGCAGACCCTAACTCTCCCAGTTGATTCAAGAGGGACTGAATGAAAAGTGCTTTACTAAATTACATAAAGGCCAATTGTTTCTGTATTAACATCTCTTTCTTGGCTGTACCATAGGCTCCAGCCTGAACTTATGGCTAAAGAAAATCAGACTCTGCCTGAATTCCTCCTCCTGGGATTCTCCGACCTCAGGGCCCTGCAATGCCCCCTTTTCTGGGGGGTGTTGCTGGCCTACCTGGCGGCCTTGCTGGGTAACTGTCTGATCATCCTCCTCACGCGGGCCAGCCCCACCCTGCACTCTCCCATGTACTTCTTCCTGCGCCACCTCTCCCTGGTGGAGCTACTCTACACCACCGACGTCATGCCCAGGACACTGGGCGACCTGGCCTTCCCGCACCCCCGTGCCATCTCCTTCTGGGGCTGTGCAGCCCAGATGTATGTCTTCATTGTCCTGGGCATCTCAGAGTGCTGCCTGCTCACAGCCATGGCCTATGACCGCTACGCTGCCATCTGCCAGCCCCTGCACTACTCCACCCTCATGAACTGGCGGGCCTGCGTGGCCATGGTGGGCATCTCCTGGCTCATGGGCATCATCACAGCCACCACCCATTCCTCCCTCATCTTCACCCTGCCTTTCCCCAGCCACCCAGTCATCCCGCACTTCCTCTGCGACATTCTGCCAGTGCTGAGATTGGCAAGTGCTGGGAAGCACAGGAGCGAGGTCTCTGTGATGATGGCCACCGTGGTCTTCATCATGGTCCCCTTCTCTCTGATTGTCACCTCTTATGCCCGCATCCTGAGTGCCATCCTGGCAATGGCCTCCACCCTGAGCCGCCGAAAGGTCTTCTCCACTTGTTCTTCCCACCTGCTTGTGGTCTTCCTCTTCTTTGGAACGGCCAGCATCACCTACATCCGGCCCCGGGCAGGCTCCTCTGTCACCAGAGACCGCATCCTCAGCCTGTTCTACACGGTCATCACACCCATGCTGAACCCCATCATCTACACCCTTCGGAACAAGGAGGTGACAAAAGCCCTGTGGCATATGGTGAAGAGGCAGGTTTCCTCACCCTGAAAAGACTCAGGGGTTGTCTGCTCACTCACTCACTGCTGCTCCTCCCAGCCCCCAGATGCTAGTTTAAAACCCAGCCGGCCAGAAACCGTGAGTGTGTGTGTGTGTGCGCGTGTGTGCGATCACACTCCATCAGTCATGTCCAACTCTTTGCAACCCCATGAACTGTAGCCTGCCAGGCTCATCTGTTCGTGGAATTTTCCAGTCAAGAATACTTTAGTGGGTTGCCATTTCCTCCTCCAGGAGATCTTCCCAACCCAGGGAATAAATTCACGTCTCTTGTGTCTCCTGAATTGGCAGATAGGTTCTTTACCACTGAACCACCTGAAAAGCCCCATGCAGCATCTCAAAGGGATTAGGCTTCCTGGCAGAAAGGATTGACATTAAAACAGAGAAATCTCAAACTTACCTCCTCTCCCACACCCCAGAGTCACTCTCAAAGAATGAGTTATTAGAGCAAGGCAGAATGGGAAGGAATGCTGACTATGGGGAAGAATACTGAACATCTTCTAGGTTGTTCTGGATCCCTGAGCAAGGTGATTGTCATGGCTATACCAGTCATCAGAGGTCCATGTCAGTCATGAAGGCACATGTCTATGTGGGTGGGTCCAACTAAGTGACCCACCTAGAGGCCACGGAGTTTACCTCGCCTTCATCTCCTTTCTCCCAGAAACACACTGCAATCTTATGCCTTGGATGCCTTTTAGAAGAGAGGGAACTCTTATCCCCTCAAAATATTCCACATGACTGTTCCTCCCTGCTTTTCCCCATCCTTGATTTCTGACATCATCCTTAACTGGTGATAACATGTCCAACTGTCCAGAGCATCTCCCCAGTGTTTGTCTTCCCCTGTTCGTCTCCAAACCTGTGCCATCAGCTTGATCCCGGACCTCCTTCTCCGGCAACTCAGACCATACGAAGCCCTGAGGCCATGCTGGATGGGAATTGGAAAGTGGACACTTAACAGTCACTGTGGCCATCCGGCATTGGACCCTCCTTCATTGTTAGAAGAATCCTTCACTTTAGAAGTCTGGTGGGGAGAAAACCTATCTCCTTCTGAGAGCTGAAAATAGTTCTTAACCCCCCACCCAGGTACATGACCCATTTCCACCAGCTGGAGGCACCATTGCCTAACTTTGACGGAGGCTCCAGTGCCTGCAAAAGGCAGAGAGCAGCCCCTCTCTCTGACAACAGCAAAGAAGTCTGCCGCTGAAGAAGCAAGTTCCTGCTGTAGAAGTGGCATCTGGTCCCTCGACAACATCAGTGGTTTCCTCGACGGACCAGCTCATGTTTGGGAGTTACTCCTGGTTGAGGGACTGATGCTGAAGCTGAAACTCCAGTACTTTGGCCACCTCATGCGAAGAGTTGACTCATTGGAAAAGACCCTGATGCTGGGAGGGATTGGGGGCAGGAGGAGAGGGGGATGACAGAGGATGAGATGGCTGGATGAGATGGCTGGATGGCATCACCAACTCGATGGACATGAATTTGGGTAAACTCCAGGAGTTGGTGATGGACAGGGAGGCCTGGCGTGCTGCGATTCATGGGGTTGCAAAGAGTCAGAAATGACTGAGTGACTGAACTGAACTGAACTGAACTGAAAGACTGATTTACTCTTTGGAGGTGTTTCTGGAAGGCTTCCTGGAATAAGTGACTTGATGTAGTATTTCCAACCTTCTTCACATTATGGCACACATAGAAAGTGCTCATATTTCAGGGCAAACTGAAGGGGATTTGGAGACATCTAGAAAGGACTTGCCCTTGGAGGAGGGCATGGCAACCCACTCCCATATTCTTGCCTGGAGAATCCATGGACAGAGGAGCCCGGCTGTGGGCTGCAGCGGGCTGCAGTCCATAGGGTCGCACAGAGTCGGACAGGACTGAAGCAATTTAGCACACACACAGAAAAGACTTGATGGAAAAAAACTCAACGCACCTTCTTTTTACTATATAATTATTGGGAAAATAAAATATATAATAATATGGAAGTTTTTAATGCAGGTTTTTCATAAGGCTTCCAAATAAAATATTTAAATGTTTATAAGGAGCTTGCTTCTGTGAACATAATTTTTATATTATGTTTTTGCTTGAAAAATGACTAAACACCTCCTGATCAAAATTTTTTATTTATTTTTAATTGAACTATAGTTGATTTCTTGATCAAGCCTTTAGAGTATTAATTTCTTAAAATAACTATGTTCATCATAAATGAAAACTGCTCACAGAAGTGGATGACAAAAAATGTAAAACCTTTTTCAAAGTCATTCAAAATTTTGCAACAGTTGAAATTATACCTAATTATATATTTATATTTACTAGCTCTTTCTTTTATTTTATTTACAGGGGTAATCTTGAAAATCCTCATTGATAATGAAAAAGAATTTCATATCCAATCATACTTTTCATGCACACTGAACATATGTAAATTGTTAGCACACTCTCTGTGAAGCCAGCTAGATACCACAAGAGGGCACATCACAGGGAAGAGACAGAAGATCCAGGACCACTGTGGAGGGCTGGACTCTCAGGAAGCCCCTTGAACTCCCCACCCTTCTACCCCGAGGGCCACACCGTGGGCTGTGCACCGCGTTTCATGGTCACATGGGAAGCCCGCCTCCTCCACAAGTCCCTCATCCACAGGGGGCAGCAGGACAGGCAGGAACTGGCTGCAGGGAGCAGGCATGAAGGTGGCAGAGCCCTCTAGCTGCCCCGCAGCATCTGTGATCTTCCCAGAGGAGGAATCAAATCCATACCCCCAGCACTGGACCACCAGGGAAGTCCTTCATCTTTGAACCTCACACATTACCCAGTTTGCCCTCAAGGTTTTCACAGCAGTAGTCCATTAAATGGGCTTCCCTGATATTTCATGGGGTCACAAAGAGTCGGACACGACTGAGCAACTGAACTGAACTGAACTGAACTGATAGCTCAGTTGGTAAAGAACCCGCCTGCAATGTAGGAGACCCTGGTTCAATTCCTGGGTTGGGAAGATCCCCTGGAGAAGGGATAGGCTACCCACTCCAGTATTCCTGGGCTTCCCTTGTGGCCTAGCTGGTAAAGAATCTGCTTGCAATGTGGGATTAAACAAAAACTGCTCACAGAAGTGGATGATAAAAAAATGTAAAACCTTTTCCAAAGTCATTCAAAATTTTGCAATAGTTGAAATTATGCCTAAATATATATTTACATTTACTAGCTCTTTCTTTTCTTTTATTTACAAGGGTAATCTTGAAAATCCTCATTAATAATGAAAAAGAATTTCATATCCAATCATACTTTCATGCACACTGAACATTTTCTTCTTTGATGTCAGTATTTTATGTCTAATCAGCAAGAAATCTAAATCTTTTCCCAATGTGTTTCTGTGACTTACTCCTCTTCACTAACTGGGTGGCATTGAAGTTATCTATTGCCACCTAACCAACCACCCTAAATCTAGTGGCCTAAAGCAATAGGCAGTTTATTCTGCTCATAATCTCTGTAGTCTAGGAGTTTAGAAAGAGCACACCAAGGATGTCTCTTCTCTGCTGCTCAATGTCTCTGTCATTAGCCAGAAGAGTTTCAGTAGCTAGAAGGGACTTGAGCAGTTGAGAACTGTCATCTAACAGTTCTTCATTCACTTGTCATGTGTCAGCAATGACTGGATTTATTCACCTACACGTGATCTCTCTATGAGCCTTGGGTTTCTCACAGCATAGCTGCTGGTTTCCAAGAAGGAGCATTCCAAGAGAAAATATCCCAAACCGAAAGCCAAGACAAGAGCCCTGAGGCTTCTGTTGTCCTAACCCTGGAAGTCACACGCATCATTTCCACCACCGGTCACAAGAGGGTCACTGAGGCAAGCCCATATTCAAGAGCAGGAGGTAGAGTCCACCTTCTGATACAGGAAAGTTACAAGGCCACATTGCCTTGCAAGGAGCGGGGAGGGGCTTCTTCTCTGGAACTTCCAGTGGCTAAGACCAAGCTCTCAATGAAGGGGCCTGGGTTCAATCGCTGATCTGGAAAATAGATCCCACATGACTCACGTGGCAACTAAGAGTCTGCATGTCACAACTGAAGACGCCACATCTTAACAAGGAAGATCGGAGATCCCATGTGCAGCAACAGAGGCCCAGTCCAGCCAAATGAATCAAGTAAATAATCTTTAAAGTGCATATGGGGATTTATTTGGTAGTTCAGTGGTTAAGACTCCCCACTTCTACTGCAGGGGACATAGATCCCATACCCGGTCAGGGAACGAGGATCCCAATATGCCACACAGCGTGACAGAAAATTTTTTTAAAAAAGCAAAAGTGCATGTGGAATGGGAGAGATTGCTGCTGCAATGTTTGGGACATCTTATCTGTTAGAGAGAGATTATCAAGGAATCTGAGAGCCTCTGTGCGCGTGCTGAGTCATGTCTGACTTTTTGCGACCCCATGGACTGTAGCCTGGCAGGCTCCTCTGTGCATGGGATTCTCCAGGCAAGAATACTGGAGTGGGTTACCATGCCCTCCTCCAGGGGATGTTTCTGACCCAGAGATCATACCCAGGTCTCCATGATTGCAGGCAGATTCTTTACCGTCTGAGCCACTAGGGAAGCCCATGAATACCAGAGCCGGTTGCCATGCCCTCCTCCAGGGATCATCCCAACCCAGGGATTTAACCCGTGTCTCTTATGTCTCCTGCATTTGCAGGCGGGTTGTTTACCACTAGGGCCACCTGGGAAGCCCCCAAGAGCCTATGAAAGTGAAAGCGAAAGTCGCTCAGTCATGTCCTACTCTTTGCGACCCCATGAACTATACAGTCCATGGGATTCTCCAGGCCAAATACTGGAGTGGGTAGCCGTTCCCTTCTCCGGGGGATCTTCCCAACCCAGGGATGGAACCCAGGTCTCCCACATCGCAGGCAGATTCTTTACCAGCTGAGCCACCAGGGAAGCCCCCAAGAGCCTATATTTCATGCCAAATCTGTTCCTTATAATGAATGACTGTTTTTATTTTAGTACAATCTGAAATTTCTATTATAATTTGCTTCTCATATAAGAATAACTCCACCCTTCATCTTTGTTCGTATCCATAAACACAAACATTTTCTTACTGTTGTTTTCATCTAGGTTTTCTCCCATGTCCTTTACAAATGTGTGCATTCATGTCAGTGAAGAGTGCTTCATTTCTTACTTTTTCATTAAACACTCAAAACATGTCTTCAAATTTCAATTAAAATGAAATATTTGAATTGAATCAAATCTCCCATTCCTACTTTTTTAATAAATGTTGGGTTTATAACCATATATGTTCCTGCATTATCAAATACATTTCTGATAGAGGAGAACTTTTTTCACTTAGAGGATGAAAATAAAATCCTGCTTATAACATTAAACTTGTGATGACTTGAGCGTTTTTTGCCATGTTCTAACTCCTTTATCCATATATGTCTAACCTTTTTTCTCCTCCATTTCCTGTATATTTTCAGTGCCAGTCACATTCAGACACATTTTTATCATAACACAACATCCGGTACTTCACTCTGGGTTGAAATGCTGAGTGATATGACACTATGGATAGAAGGCACATTCCTGGAAGCCATTCCTGCATCAGGACAACTACCAATAACTTAAGTATACTCAAAAGCAACTGTGAACAACATAAACCCAAACACTTTCATCCTACCAAACTCAATCTATCTCCAACTCAACTTTGCCTTAGATCAAAAATTATCCATTGACATTTCAACAGTACATATCACAAGGGGAAACTGGGCTGAGGAAGAGACTGGGCTGTGTCTCTCTCATACAGGAGAGAGACAGAAGTCACAACAGATTAAATAAAATAAAATTAAAAAAAAAAAAAAAAGAAGTTACGGAACTTTCCTGGTGATCCAATGGCTAAGACTCTGTGATTCCAACACAGGGGACCCAGGTTCAATCTCTGGTCAGGGAACTAGATCCCACATGCTGCAGCTAAGACTGGGCACAGCCAAATAAATAAATATTTAAAAGAAGAAGAAGTTACAACAGATTGCAGTTAAAATATATCACTGTGCAATTTCTATAAAAGTATATGACCAGAGGAACACAATTGCTAGAATTTTCTGGCCCTTTTAAGGAGTCCATGCAAGTGACTGTTAAGCATCACAGTAAATCTACCTCCAAGTTTAAGCTTCACAGTGTATCTTCCTCTAAGTAGGCACTGTTGTTATACCAATTGCACAAGATGAGGAAACAAAACTCAGAGATGTTGAGCAACTTTCCCTAGGTAGCACAGCTAGAGAATAACACACATGAGCTTGCAACACTAGAGCCCATATTTTTACTCTGTACAGAATTAATTCTCCCTCTGATAATGCGAGTTTAGAGAAAGTAGGAAGATGGGGACAGACAAGGAGGGGAGATGTCTGGCAGTACAGTGGTTAGGATCACTGCCCTAGCACTGGTTCGATCCAGATTCAGTATGTCTTCTTTGGGCAGGGATAGAAATTCCCCTTTCTTGCCTTGCCTCAGAGTTACACCAACTCTAGCGGTGTGCCATCACTTAATCCCCAGGCATCTTGATCATCCCACGTCCTGTAGGACACCACGTGCCCCATCATATTCATGAGCCTACGCTGACAGCACCTGGAAAGAAGCAAATGGTAGGCAAGGTAGATATGCATTCACATCAGAGAGCACGAGATACGTCCCATCAAATGCAGAGACGTGTCTCTCGGTGAAGACTGTCTGGGGACGTCAAGGGTTAGTCGCTTGGTCATGTCCGACTCTTTGTGACTCCATGGAGCGTAGCCCACCAGTCTCCTCTGTCCATGGGGCTTCTCCAGGCAAGAATACTGGGATGGGTTGCCATTTCTTCCTCCAGGGGATCTTCCCAACCCAGGGACTGCACCCGGGTCTTTCACATCGCAGGCAGATTCTTTACTGTCTGAGCCGCCAGGGAAGCCGCTATGGGAACGTCAAGACATCTCCTCAAACACTAAGGACAATCTGCCTTACCCTTTTCTCTTTACAGTAAGAAAAAGACCTCCTGAGGATCTTGGACTGCGGAAACAACACATAGTTCAGATGGATGTGCTGCTTCAAACTGTTTAGCGGATATCTCACAGTCAGAGCATGAAAAGGCTCTCTAGCGGTGCAGGCCACAGTTCTGCGACTGGACCTTCTACTCAGCAGACCCTAAGAAGCTCCGTGGCAGTGGCACCGGAAACTGTGGTAAGTCCAAGAGGCAAACCCACATTTGAGAACTAAACCCAGGTTTTGAGAACCAAGGCCGCCCTTTGGAACAAATAATTTATCTTATTACAAAATAGTTTTCAAGCTCCTTATACACAAAAGTAAATACTGAATACCTGACCACTGGACAACGAGTGACTCTTGAGCTGCAAGCTCAGGATAGATTGGATGTGACTTCATCCCAGACAAGGAGCCTCTCAGAGACTTAGGCAAAACAGCTAAACGTACTGTGGTATCTTGGAAGAGATAAAACTACATTAGGCAAAAACTAAAGAAAGCTGAATAAGGTGTCAATCTTAGGTGATAATAAAGTATCAGTATTTGTTCACTAATTCTGACAAATGTATCATACTAATTTAAGACGGTAAAAATACAGGTAACCAGATTTGGAGTATATGAGAATCATGTGTATTATTTAGCCGCATCCTGACTCTTAGTCCATTTCCTTGTCCTGGAAACTCGACTGCTCTCAACTGGACCACAAAACAACAAAAACTCTCTTATTTGGCAATAAGTTTTGAAAACTCAAAAAAAAATGTGCCTATATTTTGACTCAACAATTCTATTTCTAGAAGTTTGTGATCAGAAGAACATAAAAATACACAAGTATAATGACACCTATTCAGCAATCAGTTCAGTTCATTTCAGTTCAGTCGATCAGTCGTGTCCCGCTCTTAGCCACCCCATGGACTGCAGCACGCCAGGCCTCCCTGTCCATCACTAACTCCCAGAGTTTACTCAAACTCATGTCCATTGAGTCAATGATGCCATCCAACCATCTCATCCTCCGTCATTCCCTCCTCCTCTCGCCTTCAATTTTTCCCAGCATCAGATTCTTTTCAAATGAGTCAGGTCTTCGCATCAGGTAGCCAAAGTATTGGAGTTTCAGCTTCAACATCAGTCCTTCCAATGAATATTCAGAGCTGATTTCCTTTACAATGGACTGGTTGGGTCTCCTTGCTGTCCAAGGGACTCTCAAGAGTCCTCTCCAACACCACAGTTCAAAAGCATCAATTCTTTGGCGATCAGCTTTCTTTGTTATAACAAAAAAAATTAAAACTATTCTCTGCCCTGTTCCCACTCAAGTCAGATCTCCCACCTGGAGTAAAGGCATTCATGTGGAAGCAGAGGCGATTGACAAGAAAGAAAAAGGTTTGCAGTGAGGAGTTTGGGAGGAAGAAAAGCACTGTCTCCAGAAATCATAGCCCCAGGAAGGGCCCTGAGCCTCAGGAAAGACCAGAAGTGCTCAAACACGGACGAGACGGGCAGTCACCTTCACTCCTCAGCCTCCACCCAGGGCGTGTCTCTCCAGCTTCGTACCTAAGACAAGGCAGATTAGGGTCAAAAAGCAGGCTGCAGAGGCCAAGCTCTGAGCAACAGTGCCCTCGAGCTGGGCAGGCTAGGGACCCCAACACACCACTCAGAGCCAGGGCTTCTTTCTCACTTGAAAGTCTACAAGAATCAGGCCCTCCAACAAGAGGGAGTCAAGGCCTCCAGAGGTATTTCTTCACAAGCCGCCTCATTGCCCCTGTGACCTCCTCGTTCCTCAGAGTGTAGACGAACGGGTTGAACATTGGAGTGACAACCACGTAGGCGAGGGCAAGGATCTGGTCTCTGGCCTGGGAGAAGCCTGTCCCCAGCCTCATGTAGGCAATGATCCCCGTCCCAAAAAAGAGCGTGACCACAAGTAGGTGGGAGGAACAGGTAGAGAAGACTTTTCGGCGTCCCTGGGACGTCGCGACACCAAGGATGGTGACAAGAATACAGGCATAGGACACTGATCAGTGAGAAGGGTGTTAGGATAAAGGCTATGGTGACGGCAAGATTGGCCACTTCCCCCAAAAGGTGCTGGCGCTGGCCAGGCTCAGCACGGGAAGGATGTCACACGGGAAGTGGTGGATGGTGTTGGCACCGGGGAAGGGCAACGTGCAGATGAGGGTGCAGTAAGTGGTGCTGGTGATGATGCCCGTGAGGAAGCTGGCGCCCAGCAGGCACACACAGGCTCCCGGGCTCATCAGGGTGCTCTAATGCAGTGGCCGGCAGGTGGCAGCGTAGCGGTCATAGGCCATGGCAGTGAGCAGGCCACATTCCGCGACGCCAAACAGGGAGAAGAAAGACAGCTGGGTGAAGCAGCTGGCTCGCGGGATGGTGGGGCAGGAGGAGAGGAGGTCGGCCAGCATCCTGGGGACCACGGTCGTGGTGTAGAGCATCTCCAGCCCGGAGAAGTGGCGCAGGAAGAAGTACATGGGCGAGGGCAGGGCAGCGTCCGCCAGGGTGAGGAGGACGAGCAGCGAGCTGCCCAGCAGAGTGACCAGGTAGACCAGAAGCACCCCAGAACAGACGGCCCCGGAGGGAGTGGGAGCCTGAGAACCCCAGCAAAACAAGCTCGGTCACTGCTGTGCCGTTGCCCCCGCTCATGGCCCCAAGGCCAGACTGGAGGGGAGTGGAGGGGGCAGCCTGGCAAGGACAGAGGCTCAAGCCGCGGCAGGGAAGGCGTGCGGGTAGGTCCACAAGACCCTCCCAGGGGGCAGGAGTGGATCTATCAGCATCTGGGCGCTGGCATCGCCCCTCAGAAGGACGGAAACCAGGGGAGCTGAGGCGGTCCCTCCTTGAGGCTGGAACTGGAGAGACACAGAGGACCGGCCCCTCTCACCAAGCTCTGGAGGACACGGGCAGAAAGCAGGGTGCACAGGCAGAATGAATGAAGCTGGCAGAAGGAGACTGGGAGAAAAATGGACCCAGCAGGAGGCAGGGCTGGAGTGAGAGCAAGAGCTGGAGAGAGAGAGAGAAGACGCAGGAGCAAGGCTTCACAGAGACGGCAGGTGGGGCTCTCACCTGCTCCCGAGGCCCCGCGGCCCCAGGTCGGCCCTCCCTGACGCCCAGGAGGGAAGTTCAGTCCCCCAGAGCCTGATTCCCAGAGGAGAGGTGGGGATGGAAACTATCAGCGGAAGCTGAAGAGGGGGAGAGGGTTCTGTCTGATGATGGGGAGCAAGGAAGCAGCGGCTCAGCCTTTCTAACTCCCTGCAGTTGGGCCTGGGGGCTGGAGTCCACAGCCCAAGGACAAAACAGATGCCACAAGGCCAAAGGGTCTGGGTCGTGTCCAGGGCCCCTCAGCCAGGCCTGATGCCACAAGGCCAGAGTCTGGGTTGTGTCCAGGGCCCCTCAGCCAGGCCTGATGCCACAAGGCCAGAGTCTGGGTTGTGTCCAGGGCTCCTCAGCCAGGCCGGAACGAAGCCGGGTTCAGAAATCTCGTGTTCCAGCTCCCCACCAGGGTCCACCTGCTGAGCTGCCCAGCTCACTGCCCCAGGGGCTGCCCTCTGCCCACTCCCACAGTGAGTCCCTAAGCTTCTTCTCTCCAGTGCCTAGAAACCAAGACAGCACTTTCTCAAAATCCTTTTGTAAGACTGTGCTAATCCTCAAAGAAAGGAAACTGCTAAAATAGAAACAGGTCTGACTTCTGGATGTACTTCCCAACCCACCCCAGGCATCAACTTGCTCCCCAGCTACTGAGGAAGATGTTAGAAAGAGGAAACAGATCTCAGCTGGAATAAATTATGTCACCAACAGTGGGGGAGGGAGGTAACACAGTGACCAGAGAGGATGCCTCAGACTCTAACGGCTCAAAGAATAAGGACCAGAGAGAAATTCCAGTCCTCGGAAAGACATGTATCCCACAACCAAGAAAGAAGCTTTCTTTGCCACTGGTTCATCTCCTGTTTAGAGGGGTGTGTGTGTGTGTGTGTGTGTGTGTGTGTGTGTGTGTGTGTGCGCGCGCGCGCGTGCTCAGTTATTCAATCATGACTGACTTTTGTATCTCCATGGACTATGGACTTCCAGCCTTCTCTGTCCAGGGTATTTTCCAGGCAAGAATACTGGACTGGGTTGTGATCTCCTACTCCATGGTGATAGCTTACAATGAACAATGTCGGATTGGTGATCTCCGAAGAAGATTTAGCTTCGGGACCAGGGACCAGACTTGATCACTCAAGAGCTTTTGTGTAGCAGACTTTTATTAAAGTATAAAAAGGGACAGAGAAAGCTTCTGACAGACATCAGAAGGGGGATGGAGAGCACCCCTCTTGCTAGTCTTAGCCCGGGAGCTATATGGTTTTTCAATTGGTTATTACAGTAAATGAGAAGAACGTCTCGAGTTTGTAAAGGTCTTCCCAGGCCCGCTCCCGCAATATGCATTTGAGGGTAACAGGATGAGTCAGAGGTTCTCAGGAAAGAGAAGCATGTCCTCCAGCAGGGTACATGTTGTTATATAATCCTCAGTGCAGACTTTAAACTGAGTTGTTTGTTGTGTAATCTTTAACTCTGGGCTTAAAGAAGAAGAAGAAAAAACATTTTATGTGACTAAGACTAAGGAATGCAGAAAAAATTTTTCATCCTTTCCTCCTCCTCAAGAGCCCCAGACCCCTTTCTCCTCCTCCGGGACCCCGGACTTCTCATCAACCTACCTAAGAACTGATTCTCTCAGTGGTGGCTCAGCTGGTAAAGAGTCCCCCTGCAGTGCAGGAGACCTCAGTTCGATTCCTAGGTCAGGAAGATCCCCTGGAAAAGGAAATGGCAACCCACTCTAGTCTTCTTGCCCGGAGAATCCCCATGGACACAGGAGCCTGGTGGGCTGCAGTCCATAGGGTCACAAAGAGTCGGACACGACGGAGGGACTCAGCACACACAGCAGAGTTCTGTGAAATCCTTTAATCCAAGGCAGTCTTGTTTATTTGGTTTTTTTTCTATTTTAGGTTGCAATACGTTTATTTCTTAAATATTCAGGGTTTCCCTAGTGCCATAGAAGAGAAGAATCTCCTGCCAGTGCAGGGGACATAGGTTCAATCCCCGCCCTGGGAAGATCCCACATGCTGCGGAGCAACTGAGCCTGTGCCCCGCAAATGCTGAGTCTGAGTGGATTCCAGCTCCTGAAGTCCACGTGCCGAGAGCCTGTGCTCCTCAGCAAGAGAAGCCACTGCAAAGAGAAGCCTCACACCAAAAAGAGTAGCCCCTGTCACGGCAACTAGAGAAAGCTGAGCAAATCAACAAAGACTCAGGACAGCCAAAAAAAAAAAAATTAAAAATAATTTTTGTAAAAAAAAATAATTATTTATTTTTTTTTAAAAGTTCAAGACTTCCTTGGTGGTCCCAGGGCTAAGAGTCTGCCTTGCAATGCTGAAAACTCGATCCCTGGTAGGGGAACTAAGGTCCCAATGCCATGCAGTAAGACCAAAATATATATATATTTTTTTAATTCAAACAACTTAAGTAGATAGTCCACCCTCAAAGAAGGGAAGCATATCTTTAAGTGTGGGCTGTACATAGAGCTTTCTGGAAAGAAGCAGTAAAAGCAGTAACTTTACAGAGTAGCCTGAAAAACACCACTTCATGATCAAGGTCAACATCAGTAGTGGAAATCAGGTGATAGGGTGCACCTTTGATCTGATGTGATGTGAAAGGCACGTCACCTCTTGGCTTTCCTCCTAAAACCGATAATTCCAGTCTCCTCATCAGAGAATTTCAATACAGGAACAGACTACAAAATATCTCACCAGTGCTCCTCAAAGCTTTCAAGGTCATCCAAAACCTCCGAGGTCATCCAAAGCAAGGGGCCTCTGAGAAACCAAGGGGGCATACCAGCTAAGTGCACTGTGGCATCCTGGAAGAGACAAAAGGACATTAGGCAAAAGCCGAAGACATCTAAATAAAACATGGATCTCAGGTAATAGTAATGTATCACAGTCAGTTTATCAACTGTGACAAATGTATCACACTAATTTAAGATGTTACTAATACTGGAAACCAGAACTGGGGTGTATGAGACTGCAATTTTTCTGTCAATCTAAAACTTTGCAATTTTTCTGTCAATTATCTTTGTATTTTTCTGTCAACCTAAAACTATTCTAAAAGAAAATTTTTGTTTTCAAAAGTTGATTTATTGACATGGAAAAATATTCACAATGTATTATTACCTGATAAAAAGCAAAGTAAAAAACAGCAAATTGTCCATATAAAATACATATTCAGGTAAATAAATAGAGAGAGAGATAGTTAAGGTAGACATACACCAAAAATACTTTGGTGTATGATACGCTTTGGATGAAATGCACTTGGAGTGCATAACTTACATAACTTTTGCTTGTGATTTTTTTTAAGTGTGTTTTTGACCCACTGATGACACAATAATAAAAACCATATATGAAACATTAGAAGAAAAAGATGGAATTTGTTTTAACATATTTCGGTATTATTAAGTATCTGATTTATTTTCAAGCATTTATGCCTACTTATGCCTTTGGAAATGTTTCTTTTTATCAATAGTTTAATTTTTTTTTAATAGTTTAATTTTTTAGTCAACAAATGAGTGTTTCTGATTGTCAGTGCACATTTTTCAAACATGGGTCATAGAAAGGCTGTGAATAGACCGCTTAGGTTGTTTTGAGCTTTATGATAGTGAGCATGTCTGCAATTTCCCATTTTAAAAAGCTACCAATAAAAAACAGAAAGGAGATGTTACAGAGTCCCATCAATGGACCCCAAAAGGCAGGTTTTTGTCGAGTAGCAGTTTAAATATGGAAGCTGTTCAGATGAGATCACATCGCCCCCGTGTGGTCAACCTCCAAATAGCCACATCATACATGGTCCCCTCTCTGAGCTGCGTGGGTGAGGAGATGGTAGAAGGAAGCTGCCTTGAAGATCTTCTTCTTGTTCAAACTGCAGTCCCCAGAGGAGGAAACCGATCTGGAAGAGCTCGTTCAGCTCACCCAAGATCGCCCAGCTGAGCGCAGAGCTGAGCACTCCCGACGCCTCCGGCGGGCGCTTCCATCTGGGCCCCCGGGAGGTCGGGCGATTTCTGCAAGCAGATGCCCGCTCCGCACGCCTGCCTGCCCCGTCTGAGGCGCTTTCTCCACTTCTCCAGTGATGGTCCCGTCCGCCCTTCCAGACCGAGCACAGGCACACCTCAGAAGTCTCTGCTGCTTCTCCCAGAAACACTACAGCCCTCAACAGCCTCCCACTCAGTCACCTCGGGACTCGGGAACTTAAAACGAGCAGCGTTTCTGAGTCAGAAGCCCGGGCGCGGCTGGGCTCGGTGTCCGCGGCTCTCCCAGAACCGCCCAGGCTCCGCTGTCCCGGGGCTGCCCCGGGAGAGGGCTGCTCCCCGCCAGCGGCAGGCGCCCCCTGGCTGGGGACACCAGGTCCCCGCCGCCGACGCCGGCTCGCTCCGCGGGCGCGACCTCCCCGCTGGGTGACGGGCCGGCCAGCGATGGAGAGAGAGAGAGCAGATGGCAGGCAGGCGCTCTCTAATCTAATCTCGAAAGCGCCAGCCGATTACTTTCGCTCCGCACGATCGGTTGGAAGCCGAGCCCCTAACTTTAGCTCTCACACGTCAGGGTCTCAGGAAGAGTGCGACCGGCAGGCGGGAGGGGATCGGGATGGGGAACACACGTAAGCCCAGGGCTGATTCGGGTCAGTGTGTGCGAAACCCACTACACTACTGTAGAGTAGGTAGCCGCCAACCAATAAAAATGAACGAAAAGAAAAGAAGGCTGTGACAGGGATCTTGCCGACACCCTCCCTCCCTCCCTCACTCGGAGGAGAGGCATCTGCCCTCTTAGAGCCCCGTGTGGCAAGGACCAGAGGAGGGGAATGCAGGCGCAGCGCCGGGCGCCGGGCCGCGGGTGGCTGCGAGCGAGCTGCAGGCAGCCTCTCACGCGCAAGCTGCTCTGCTGCAGCGGACCGCGCCCGAGCAACGCGGACTCCAGCCCTGGGTCAAGTAATCACTTTACTCAAATCCCGTCATCTGCCTAGTGAGCCAGGCATCGTGACTAGTTCTTCGCACTTGAGAAGGCTGAGGCTGAGACACAGCAGTAGGTGTGACTTGCCAAGGTCCCACTAGTCAGTGATGGGGCCAGGATCCAAGCCCAAGCCTCCGACCCCAAGTGCAGTCTTTTCCACCTTAGCTGCCTGCCCTGACCACTCTCCAAGTCAGACTCTAGGCGTCAGCACTCTCAAGTTGTGTGGCTGACCTCCCAGAGACTAGGTTTTCTCATCTGTAAAACAAAGACAGTCCCTACCTCACAGGATTGTGTGAGAATTAAATAACAATGCACAGTGTCTGGTGAAGAATGCGAATCAGCATTTGGCCACCTGAATCAGGGGAGATAGAGAAAGTGAGTGAGTTCACCACCTCCATTTCCACCCTACTCTGGAAAGACAATAAAATCAAAACAAAAAAAGCTGCCCAAAAGATACGGAGACAGAAGAAAGATGGGACTGAAGGAAAAGTGCCTTGGAAGTTACCACTTTGAGTGGAGAGGTGTGGGAGGTCCTCTGCTCCAGCCTGGAAGGCAGGAAGCAGGCTTTCTTCATCACCTTTCTCAAAACAACATTTTTTTATTCAGGTGAAAATAGAAATAGGTTGGTTGCAGTATCTGGAATGTGTGTGGATGGAAGGACATGAGACGAGTCAAGGAAAGAGAAAAAGAACTGAAGAATAATATGAAAAAGAGAAATGGGATCCATGACTGCCAGTCAACACCACAAAGATCAGAAGATGAAACTGGTCTCAAGTTGCAGCTGAAAACATTACGTCAGACCCAGGAAGAGGTTTCTCTGCTGTGTCAGAAGGTAAAGAAGCCGCCTGCAATGCAGGAGACCCCAGTTCGATCCCTGGGTAGAGAAGATCCCCTGGAGAAGGGAATGGCAGCCCACTCCAGGATTCTTGCCTGGAGAATCTCATGGACAGAGAAGCCTGGTGGGCTACAGTCCATGCGGTCGCAAAAAGTCAGACACGACTGAGGGACTTAGCACACTGGGTCTACCCAGGAAACTAGAACTACAGTGGCCTCCACCCTAGAGATCATGAAAAAACACCTGAGTCTAGGAAATCCATGTACCCTGAAGCCAGACCTTCCTGAGTTTCTGGGGCTGAACTTTGACTTTGTGGGGAAAATGGGGAAGGGAAGATCTCACAGAACTAAGAGCTCCTGAGAGAGAGAAGAGCTCCTGAGAGAGGAGAGAGAGGGCAGGAGACGGCTCTTCAGCCCCCTGAGATCCTCTTCAGCTCTACAAGTCTAAGCAGCGTCTTGCATGCATCCACACGCAGCTTAATGACTGATAGGGGGGGCTGCTGTGTAAGTTTTAACTAGTTCCCCGGGGTCAGCCAAAGCTCCCTCAGGCTGGGTCCCCAGGCCCGCAACCCCGAGAACCTCAGCAACAACCATAACCTTAAATGAGAAAATAAGAACTTCTCCACAAGAGCAATGGTAATCATACCCGCAATAATGCCACAATTGTTTTTGTCCCTCAACATTAAAAAAAGAAAGAATACAGGAAACTACACCCAGTATTTTGTAATACCCTGTAAGGGAAGAGAATCTGGAAAAGATATGTGTGTGTGTATATATATATTTGGGCTTCCCTGGCGGCTCGGGTGTAAAGAATCCACCTACAATGCAGGAGACCTGGGTTCAAACCCCGGTAGGGGAGATCTTCTGGAGAAAGGGGTGGTTCCCCACTCCAGTATTCTTGCCTGGAGAATTCTATGGACAGTGGAGCTTGAGGGCTACAGTCCACGGGGTCACAAAGAGTCGGACATGACCGAGTAACTAAGCACTAAGCACCTATATATATATAATTGCATTACTGTGTTGTGCACCTGAAGCTGACATGATGTTGTAAAATCAACGATACTTCAACTTTTAAAATAAATAGGTAAAAAGAAAATTAATAGTTTGCAGCCTAGAAATGAACAGAGCACTTCAGCAATTTCACCATCTCATTTGGTCCTCACCTCAAACCTAGAGATAGGCCTTGCAGGTATTATTACTGTGGTTTAATGACAGGAAGACTAAGGAGCCACGTGACTGCAAAGTCACTTGGGCAACAAGGGTGGAGCTGAGACTTGAAACCTAGGAGTCACACCCCAGGTTCCCAATCCAGGACATCTTATATACCACCCAGTCATGCCTATCTCAGAGACCCCCCCTCCTACCAGCTCTGTCCCGGCATCTGTGAGTGTCCCCACATCTGTCCTCTGAAAGTCCAGCTCCTTCCAACATCAAGAGGCCACAGTGTCCTACACAGCAATCGAGGAATAGCTGGCCTCCTCTAAAAATCCCCCTATCTTCTCACATCCTGCCTGCTCACCACCCAGCTGGCATCTGGGACAAGAACACAGGCACCCTTGGAGGGGGGCATTAGTCCCTGCCCACAGTCCTTATTATGCTTCTATAACTTCATCCACCACTCTGCCTAAGAGCTTCCAGAGCTAAGGGGAGACTTGCTGTTTACATTTATTAATTCGGTGTTTTGTTTCTTGTTGCACAGCATAAATAGCTTACCAAGACATAGCAAACAACCCCCCCCAAAAAAAGAGCTAAAATTAAAAGTAGGAGCAATGTAAATAAAGAGAAAAAAATAAAATTTTAAAACAGAAAAAGAGAGGTAGGGATATAAAATAGAGTCAGGAATGAAACTAAAAAATGCAGGCTATAAGACTCATGCCCTTCCTAAGGGTGGGTCACAAGTTTGGCTCAAAACTGTTTAGCAGTCAACCCAAAAAGGAAAGTCTGGTTAGTTCCAGAGTCTACAATGTCCATGAGATAAAACAGAGACAGACTGCTTGGGGCACCACAACTATTCCTGGAGCTAAGATGAGACAGAAGTTTCTCCGGATACCCCCAGAGAGACGACTGTGGCTCACGTCCCTACAGTTGCTTTAAAAGTGAGTTTGCTGGTGTGGCTTCTAACAGCTCCATGCAGGGAATACCGTGGCTCCAAAGGACGCTGGCCACGGAGGGAGGGCCTGTGTGCACCACGCACCCCGCTCTGTCCTCGTGGAGCTCAATCTTGACGTGCCTGACATTTGGGGCCAGGCCAGGCTTTGTTGTGAATGGCTGCCATTGCCTTATAGGGTGGTTGGCAGCATCCTTGGCCTCTGTCCGCTGGATACCAGTAGCACCCTCCCCCCAGCTGTGACAAACAGTGTCTCCAGAGGTGGGCAAATATCGACTGGCCCCAGCTGAGAACCACAGATCCAAGGGCAGAAATCACTGCGTCTGTTTTCTTTCTTTCTTTCTTTTTAATTTGTTTATTTTGCTGTGTCTTAGTTGCAACACACAGGACCTTCCACTGTGGCACTTGGACTCTAGTCGTGGCATGGGTTTAATCATTCCACAGCATGTGGGATCTCAGTTCCCCAACCAGGGATTGAACCTGTGGACCCCTGGGTTGCAAGGCAGATTCTTAACCACTGGGCCACCAGAGAAGTCCCTTCTATTTTCCTTTTAATGTGGGGGAGCAAAGAGGAACCTGGTTTTTTCTTCCTCTGTTTTTTTTTTTTTTTTTTTTTTTCCATTACAGGTAATTTCTTACCTAGATAATCTTTGGGCTTTTTAATTTTTGAATTAAATATTTTTACATTGGGTGTAAACCAAACTTATGAGATGCTTAAGTTGATTTAATCACATTATTTTGTAATATATATACCAAGTATATACATACATATATACATATATATCTCTCTCTCTTTTAAAACTTTTTATTTTGTATTGGAATATAGCCAATTAACAATGTTATGACAGTTTCAGGTGAACAACCAAGGGACTCAGCCATACATATACACGTATCCATTCTCCCCCAAACTCCCCTCCCATCCCGGCTGCCACATGACATTGAGCAGAGTTCCCTGTGCTATACAGTAGGTCATTATGGTTATCCATTTTAAATATAGCAGTGTGTACATATCCATCACGAACTCCCTAACCATCGCTTCCTTCCCCTCTTCCTTCCCCCCAGCAACCATAAATTCATTCTAAGTCTGTGAGTCAGTCCATTTCTATTTTGTAAGTTCATGTGTATCATATCTTTTTAGATGCTGTATATAAGGGACATCAAGAGGAAACTGCTTTTATTTTTATTATTTTTTACAGTTTTATTGAGGTCTAATTTATGGACCATAAAGTCCACTCATTTAAAATACAAAGTTCTGGGACTTCCCTGATGGGGGAACTTCCCAATGCTGGGGGCCTGCCCAATTCAGAGGGCCCAGGTTTGATCCCTGGTCAGGGAAGTAAGAGCCCGAATGACAAGCAGCCCAGTCAAATAAAATAAATAAATAAATAATTTTAAATATGTAGTTTAAAAAAATAAAGTACACAATCCAATGGGTTTTAGTATGCTCGCAGCATTGTTTAACCACCACACACACCACTTCAGAAAGTTACTCTGCACCCCTTAGCCATCGCTTCCCTTTCTTCCCTCCTCCCAGTATCTCTTGGACAGATTTGCCTCTTTTAGATATTTCATGTAAGTAGAACCTTGGAGCAAGCGGTGTCTTGTGTCTGGCCTCTTTCACTTAGCATGTTTTCAAGGTTCATCCACGTTGTAGCATGAATCAATACTGATATCTTTTTGTGGTCAAATAATATTCCATTGTATGGATATGTCATATTTTATTTATCCATGCACCAGTTTAAGTAAGTACTTGGGTTCTTTACACTTTGGGGCTACTATGAATAACTTTGCTACAAGCTCTCACATACAAAAAGCTTTGTTTAGTTATAGCTGATTTACATTGTTAGGTTCAGGTGTACAACAAAATGGTTCAGTTATACATACACATATATCTATTTTTTTCAGATTCTTTTCCCTTTTATGTTATTGTAAAATACTGAGTATAGTTCCCTGGTGTACAACGTTTTGAGAAGATATATGTTTCCATTTCTCTTTGGTATATACATAGGAATGAATTGTTGATATGGAGCTCTATGTTGTTTTGTTATTGCTGCTATTTTAAAAAGGAAGATGTATTTGTTTATATTCATTATTTTAGATCCTATGTATAAGTGATGACATGATGTTGCCTTTCTCTGACTTACTTCACTTAGTATGATGGTCTCCAGGGTCCACCCATGTTGGGCAGCTACAATCTTAAAATATTGTCTCTGATTACTTCATCAATTCCCTGATGATAGGGCTTTCCTCACTGACAATAAAGACAAGCCTGGTGAGCGGGGCTTCTCAGGGATCTTCCAGAAAGGTCAAATAGTGACAGCTCTCGGGGACCTGCTCTCTGGGGAGTGCTCCAGGAGCCAGGCCGGACTGGAGTTGCTTGGGTGAGGAGTGAGGTCACAAGTTTTTGTGATATTAGTAAATGGTCCATTAGACTGACATTCATGATTCCCCATTGCTTTCAGTGCCTTTCTTGAAAGGGGAAATGCTTTGAAATGTTTTGAAACATTTGGAACCATGAATGAGCTTCGTAGAAATGTCATAACTGACTGCACACCCTATCTACAACTCACTGGTGCCAGGCAAGGCCACCCAGAGGGTGAGAGGGGACTAGTCTTCTTCCATTTCTCAGACTGTGGGGGTATCAGAAAATAAAGAAATGCCAGAACAGAGTTACTAAAACATTGGTGCATTTTTTATGTTTCTTTTTAACCAACCTAAATTTTGAATATCATCAATAAATGCCAAGATAATGTGACCTTATTCAGCAATAATAGCAAAGTCCTATACGGGAGGTCTTTCATGAATACAAGGCCCGGGCCGTGTAACTTCCCTGGTTCCCTGAGTGATAATAAGACCCCTCCTTTCTGCCCTACTGTGGATTTCTCTGCTCCCTACGGGAGGAAGGGAGTGAAAATTCAGATAAGTCAACCTCAAGTTCTCTCTGACCACGAAAGCAGCAGCATCTCCGTTGCTCAGAGTGGTGCCTCCTCCAAA
Source organism: Muntiacus reevesi (assembly GCF_963930625.1). Classification (NCBI taxonomy): domain Eukaryota; kingdom Metazoa; phylum Chordata; class Mammalia; order Artiodactyla; family Cervidae; genus Muntiacus; species Muntiacus reevesi. The sequence goes on along the minus strand of NC_089252.1, from coordinate 171,412,784 downwards.
CAACTCCAAGGAGGTCAGAAGAAGGTCATCCTCCCCCATCCACGGCCATGGCCCAGCCCCTGCCAGCATTCTCCTGCCTCTCCAGGCTTCCCGAGGGGAAAGAAGTCACTCCTATTGCTGTGATGGAGATTCACGCCATTCCTTTTCTGTCTGGCCCGGGTGCTCTCACAGAGCATTATAGAATAAAAAGACTCGATGTGCTGCCTTAACTCATTCCTTGTATCACACAAGCGAAGGAGCCCTTAAAACCCAAGACTGAAGAAGAAAAAGGTTTCTTGTGGAGATTTCCTCTTTCTCCACCCATGTTCAAGCTTCAGATTTTAGCCTTTTAGCCAAATGTTAATAAAAGTTTTCCTCTACCAGATTTTACCAGATCCACAGTGGGGAGGAGTTCTCTGATTTGATGAATGGAGTATGCTGTAGGCAATTTTTTCGCAAGTTACCTAAAAAGTAAGTACACCTCACTGTAACAAGGATTAATTTTTCTCTCAAGTCAATAAAATCTGATTTCATATTAAGAAGGCATATATTCCCCCTAAGGTTCAGATTTGGATTCTATTCCTAGCAAAATGCTGACTTCTTACCAAGCCTTAGTGAGCTCTGCTGGGTCACACAGCCCTCCTAGGTCAGGTGCCAGCTTCAAGTTCCCATCCTCAACACTCTCCCCTGAGAGAAGAAAAGGGGAGCTCGGTAAAAAGAGCTCCTGGAAATTTCCTGGAGGGTCAGTGGTGAGGTCCCTGAGCTGACCGTGCAGGGCCGCTAGTTCAGTCCCTCCTCAGAGAGCTAGGATCCTGCATGCTGGCAGCACGGTCAAAAACAAACAGTCTGGCTTTGACTGAAGCTTTACTCTGATCTTCCACATCTTGATATTTACTTGGCAGAATAATAACAGCCACACAATTATATCTTACCTCGGGGTGATGAAAGTGGTTTACAAAGCGCTTTCGCTTGCATTTTTCATTTGAGCCTCATCTGAGAGGTAGGCATAACATATTTTTCCCATGGAACAAACGAAGAAATTAAGGCTCAGATAAATGACAGGCTGTGTAGCCTGCACATGGTAAAATGGTAACTAAATGCAGAATTTCAGCCTCACAGTTCAGTGCATTTTGTATAACATGTTGTTTTTCGAGTGTTACTTCCTTAATATTGTTGTATCTGTTTTGGATGTGTGCCTTCATCTCCTTATGCAAGTTGTAAAAAATAAGAATATATGTTACTATCTTGGGACTTCCCTGGTGGTCCAGGGGTTAAGACACTGCACTTCCACCGTGGGGGTTGAGGGATCGGTCCCTGGTTGGGGAACTAAGATCCTGCATGCCACAAGGTGTGGCCAGAAAATTAAATTAAATTTAAAATAAATAAATAAACGATATTATCTCAAGATGAGGACAACAGCAAAGGGGAAAAAAAGGAGAGCTCAGTACTTCTTAACAAATATAGTTGGCACGCTAACTCATATCTGATGGCTTCCAGTATTTTTGCTGTGAAATACTACTGATGTTAAAGCTGAAACTCCAATACTTTGGCCACCTGATGCAAAGAGCTGACTCATTTGAAAACAGCCTGATGCTGGGAAAGATTGAGAGCAGGAGGAGAAGGAGATGACAGAGGATGAGATGGTTGGATGGCATCACTGACTCGATGGACATGGGTTTGGGTGGACTCCGGGAGCTGGTGATGGACAGGGAGGCCTGGCGTGCTGTGGATCATGGGGTCACAAAGAGTCGGACATGACTGAGCGACGGAACTGAACTGAACCGAAGCATCACACTGGAACGTGAGAGGGTGCACAGAAGTTGGGCAACAAGTACGTGTGGTGAGGAGACCACGCGGGGCCGCCGGAGGGCCCACACTCTCCCCGTCACTCTCCCCGTGCTTCCTGAGAGTTCCTGTGACCAGAGGACATCTACGTGAAAGTCTGCCAACTGCACTACAGAGCTGGGCATTCGAGCAGAGCCACAGCTTCTAAAGGTGAAAATGCTGCTCAGAATTGCCAAGAACGATGTTTGCACTAGACATTCTAACCCCTACTCCAACTCTGAGCCTCGCCTCACTCCTGAAGCTAAGGGCCCAGCCCCAGTCCCTGCCCTAACACCAGGAATTATCTCATCTGATCCTCTGGCCTCGACTCATGCTCACTGACCAGGCCTCTGTCTGTCTCGCCTACCAGTTCCACCCAGGTTCACCCCCCGCCTCGCTGGCCCGGTCTGACCCTTGCTGGACTCCAGTTGGGCTTAGTTAGCCCTGCCCAGCCCCGGACCCTGCCCTAACACCAGGAATTATCGCATCTGATCCTCTGGCCTCGACTCATGCTCACTGACCAGGCCTCTGTCTGTCTCGCCTACCAGTTCCATCCAGGTTCACCCCCCGCCTCGCTGACCTGGTCTGACCCTTGCTGGACTCCAGTCGGGCTTAGTTAGCCCTGCCCAGCCCCGGGCCCAGGCAGCTCCTGTTTAGCGGTGCTGTGAGGTGTTAGGCCTGTACCTCTGCCCACCTAGGCACCCCCTCAATGGAGGCCTCGCTGCCACTCCTTCCTGAAACCAAGCTCTGGAATGTCCAGGCCCCAGAGAGCACTGCCTCCTGGAGGAAACGAGGGGACCAAGGACCCTGAACTCACAAGCTCCATCTCCCTTTTCAGCCCATAAAGTGGTTTCTTAAGACAGAGCTTCTCAATGTACATGCAGACACAGATACATGTGTGAATGACCTGGGGATCCTGTTCTGCATGATTCAGTAGGTCTGGGGTGGAACCCAAAACTCTTCATTTCTAACAAGTGCCCCAGTGAAACCAATAATGTTGGCTTTCAGAGCGAGGGGCACCTTGAGGACCAGGGTTAGGTTTAGTCACTAACTTGTGTCCAGTTCTCTTCTGACCCCATGGTCTGTAGCCCGCCAGACTCCTCTGTCCTTGAGGTTTCCCAGGCAAGAATATATAGCAGAACCCACTGCAGTGGGTAGCCATTTCCTTCTCCAAGGGATCTTCCTGACCTAGGGATCGAACCCAGGTCTCCTGCATTGGAGGCAGACTTTTTACCACTGAGCCACCAGGAAAGTCCAGGCTTCTAGAATACTGATTACTGTGGTATTGCAAAGTTAAAAACAAACAACAACCACAGCAGCAGCAACAACAAAAACAAACAGTTCACAGAATCTGGAATGTGTCACTGCATATTTTGTTTTTGCTCTAATCACATGCAGCGCTGCTTTATCTTTCACTTAAAAGTTTCCTGCAAGTGCGTTTTGTTTCCTTCTCATGCATCCGTTCCTTTACAGCACTCATCCATTCTGCAAACTATGTTGGTGCTACAGGGAATTGTAAGACCGCCCTTGGGTCCAGCAGGCTTTACAGGTGGACAGATCTGTAAACCGGTATCTTAGGTGCAATGCGATGAGTATAACAGTATTAATATCTGTGTATAGTATGAGGAAAAAGAGGCCTACAACCACATCAGGACAGGGACTCATCAGGAAAGCCATGCTGGGCAATGACGTGAATCTAACCGAAGAAAGGAGCGAGCCCCGTGTGGTGCAAGGGACCTGCCTGGCAGAGGGAGAAACAGCCTGGAAGTGGGGGAGGGAGTGGGCTGGGACGAAGCCTCAGAGAAGAGGCTGGGGTCTCTTTCCATCAGGGACCAATCACAGAGGGCCTTGTCTACCACCTTAAGGCACTTGGACCTTATCCAGCAGACAGTGCAAAAACTATTCATATTTTTAAATAAGGGTGTGACTTGGTCATGCATGTGTTTTTGGTAAAGCATGTTTGGTGACCGTGTGGAGAATGGATTTCAAGGTGCCGAACTAGAAACCTAAAGGGAGGGAGGCTCAGGAAGGAGGGGATATGTGTATACTTACACCCGATTCACATTGTTATATAGCAGAAGCCAATACAACGTTGTAAGGCAATTATGCTCCAATTAAATTTTTTTAAAAAGAAGGAGGAGGAACCCATTAGGAAACAGTTTTCATGGTCCAGAAACCAATGATGGGGGCTTGAACTAAAGCACTGGTGGTTGGAATAAGAAAGAGGAGACAGATTCAGGATGTGTTTAGAAGGTATTTGGAAATACATGGCAAGATTTTGTGATTTATTGAATGGGGATGGGGGCAGTGAGCAGGAGGGTGAAGAATGACTCCCAGTGGTTGGCCTGGGGCAGTTTCACTGCATCCAACCAAAGCCGAGAGCACAAGAAGGCTTGCTTGTCTGGAGTTCAGGACCAGATCCAAACTCTATGCTAATGGGTTTCAAATATTTATCTCCAGCCTAAAATGTTCTTCGAAGTTCTAGATTCATATATTTAAAGTCAGCATGCTAAAACCAAATTCACCATCTTCAAAAGACAACATCTCTAAAAAAAAAAAAAAAAAAGACAACATCTCCTTATTCTGATAAATTGAATCCAGAGACCCAAGCCAGAAGCCTCAAAGTAATCTGCTAAGAATTATAAATGCTTAGTGGCTGCCAAGGGCTCTTGGAGAGTTAATGTTTAATAGGTACAGAGTTTCAGTTGGGAAGATCAAAAAGTTCTGGAGGTGAGTGTTAGGTGATAGTTGCACAATAATGGAAATGAATTTAATGCCACTGAACTATACACTTAAAATGGTTTAAACAGTTACTTTTGTGTTATACTTAGTTTACCAAAATTTTTAAAATGAAAAAGGGGATTAAATACCTTCTTATAAATCTCTTCCTCTCTGCCCCCACCACTGTTGTTCCAAATATTATTCCTTCACTGGACCATAGCAAATCCTCTCTGAACTGGTCTCCCTGCCTCCAATCTTTTTTCCTTAAATCAGAGATGTTTTCAACAACAAGTCAATGAGATCGTATGACCAATTCCCATGACCTATAGAATAAGATCCAAACCCCTTAGGTTGGTAGAGAAAGCTCTCAATGACATGGACCTTTTCTCAATGATATGATTATTGTGATATTGAATGGTTTGCCTTGGAAACAAAGAGACATCATTCTGTCATTTTTGAGATTGCATCCAAGTACTGCATCTCGAACTCTTTAGTTGACCATGATGGCTACTCTATTTCTTCTAAGGGATTCTTGCCCACAGTTGTAGATATAATGATCATCTGAGTTAAACTCACCCATTCCAATCCATTTTAGATCGCTGATTCCTAAAATGTTGATGTTCTCTCTTGCCATCTCCTGTTTGATCACTTCCAATTTGCTTTGATTCATACACCTAACATTTCAGGTTCTTATGCAACATTGCTCTTTACAGCATCAGACCTTGCTTCCATCACCAGTCACATCCACAACTGGGTGTTGTTTTGTTTTAGCTCTGTCTCTTCATTCTTTCTGGAGTTAGTTCTCCACTGATCTCCAGTAGCATATTGGGCACCTACCAACCTAGGGAGTTCATCTTTCAGTGTCCTATCTTTTTGTCTTTTCGTACTGTTCATGGGGTTCTCAAGCCAGGAATACTGAATGGTTTGCCATTCCCTTCTCCAGTGAACCATGTTTTGTCAGTTTAGGACTCAAACCCACATGGCCAAGACTTGAATCCAGCCAAAACCCTGCTTGGCCCTTGAACCCAAATGGTATTGAAACACCTGGTTTCAGGACCCAGCAGAGCTCAGGTTCTTGAGGTTTTATCACAGAAAGAATTCAGTGAGAGACAAAGTGTTAGGTAAGAAGTGGATTTACTCAGATCAGAGAGAAGCAAATGCCAAAGGCTGAGTGTGGGCCATCACAGAAGGTAAGTCTGACGGCCGTGAAATGTGGTGTGGTTAGTTTTTATTCAATTCAGTTCTATTCAGTTGCTCAGTCGTGTCTGACTCTTTGTGACCCCATGGACTGCAGTACACCAGCTTCCCCTTCCATCACCAATTCCTGGAGCCTGCTCAAATTCATGCCCATCAAGTCGGTGGTACCATCCAACCATCTCATCCTCTGTTGTCCCCTTCTCCTCTTGCCTTCAATCTTTCCCAGATGGATCTTTTCTAATGAGTCAGTTCTTTGCATCACGTGGCCAAAGTACTGGAGCTTCAGCTTCAGCATCAGTCCTTCAAATAAATATTCAAGAATGATTTCCTTTAGGATGGACTGGTTGGATCTCCTTGCAGTCCAAGGGACTCTCAAGAGTCTTCTCCAACACCACAGTTCAAAAGCATCAATTCTTCAGTGCTCCATTTTCTTTATAGTCCAAGTCTCACATCCATACTTGACTACTCGAAAAACCATAGCTTTGACTAGATGTACCATTGTCAGCAAAGTATTGTCTCTGCTTTTTAATATGCTGTCTAGATTGGTCATAGCTTTTCCTCTAAGGAGCAAGCATCTTTTAATTTCAGGGCTGCAGTCACCACCTGCAGTGATTTTGGAGCCCAAGAAAATAAAATCTCTCACTGTTTCCATTGTTTCCCCATCTATTTGCCATGAAGTGATGGGACCAGATGCCATGATCTTGGTTTTCTGAATGTTGAGTTTTAAGCCAGCCCAATGAGTGAGAGGATTATTCCATCTATTTTGGGAAAGAGGTTGAGATTTTCAGTAATTGGCCCACCATCCACTCCTTGGTCTTTTGACAATGCTTTGGAACTGTCATGGCACTTCTGGGTGTGTCATTTAGCTTGCTGATTGAGGATCAAATTCTTGTCTTGTCTGCCACCTTGGTCCCACTTGATTCTAATCAGTTTATATTGTGTCCTTGGGCTATGTCATTCTTGCAAAAGTTGTGCCCTGCCCGCTTCCCTCCTGTTACAAGAAAGTGAAGTTGCTCAGTCGTGTCCAACTCTTTGTGATCCCTTGGACTATAGCCTACCAGATTTCTCCGTCCATGAGATTTTCCAGGCAAGAATACTGGGGTGGGTTGCTATTTCCTTCTCCAGGAGATCTTCCCAACCCAGAGATTGAACCCAGGTCTCCCGCATTGTAGGCAGACGCTTTACCGTCTGAGCCACCAGGGAAGTCCATTCCTGTTACAAAAGCAGCCTTGAAACATGGCATGGTTAATTTTTATGGACTGGGTAATTTCATAGACTAATGAGGGGGAGGATTATTGAAAATTATTTCAGAGGGAGGGTGTGAATTTCTAGGAATTGGGCCACCTCCCACTTTTTGGCCTTTTATGAAGGGTCTCTCCCAAAGAAAAGAAAGTGAAGTCGCTCAGTCGTGTCGGACTCTTTGCGACCCCATGGACTGTAGCCCACCAGGCTCCTCCATCCACGGGATTCTCCAGGCAAGAATACTGGAGTGGGTTGCCATTTCCTTCTCCACTCCCAAAGAAAGACAATGTCAAAGAATGCTCAAATTACCACACAATTGCACTCATCTCACACACTAGTAAAGTAATGCTCAAGATTCTCCAAGCCAGGCTTCAACAGTACGTGAACTGTGAACTTCCATATGTTCAAGATGGTTTTAGAGAATGCAGAGGAACCAGAGATCAAATTGCCAACATCCGCTGGATCATCAAAAAAAGCAAGAGAGTTCCAGAAAAATATCTGTTTCTGCTTTATTCACTATGCCAAAGCCTTTGACTGTGTGGATCTCAATAACTGTGGAAAATTCTGAAAGATATGGGAATACCAGACCACCTGACCTGCCTCATGAGAAATCTGTATGCAGGTCAGGAAGAACTGGACATGGAACAACAGACTATTTTCAAATAGGAAAAGAAGTATGTCAAGGCTGTATATTGTCACCCTGCTTATTTAACTTCTATGTAGAGTACATCATGCGAAACGCTGGGCTGGATGAAGCACAAGCTGGAATCAAGATTGCTGGGAGAAATATCAATAACCTCAGATATGCAGATGACATCACTCTTATGGCAGAAAGCAAAGAAGAACTAAAGAGTCCCTTGGACTGCAAGGAGATCCAACCAGTCCATCCTAAAGAAAATCAGTCTTGAATATTCATTGGAAGGACTGATGTTGAAGCTGAAACTCCAGTAATTTGGCCAGCTGAAGTGAAGAGCTGACTCATTTGAAAAGATCCTGATGTTTGGAAAGATTGAAGGTGGAAGAAGAGGACAAGAGAGGATGAGATGTTTGGATGGCATCACCGACTCGATGGACATGAGTTTGAGTAAACTCCGGGAGTTGGTGATGGACAGGGAGGCCTGGCATGCTGCGGTCCATGGGGTTGCAAAGAGTCGGACACGACTGAGCGACTGAACTGAACTGCCTGATGGAGGGTCTCAGAACTATCACGGCACTGATGGGTGTGTCATTAGCTGATGTATTTCAATGAAGGTATAATGAGGCTCAAGTTCTACTAGGAGTGGAATCTTCCACCATTTTGGACCTAGTTGGTTCTAACCAGCTTTTGTCACGTCCTATGGCTGTGTCATTCTTTTAAATGTTGTGCCCTATCCCCTTCCCTCCTGGCTCAAAATGATGTCAGCTACAAATCGGTGCTTGCCAAGGGCATTTGCCATCTGTCTCTGAAGAGATTGAATCTCATCCTGCTGCAGCTGTTGACCTTCAACACACCCTAAAGGGAGTTCAGGGTGGAGCATGAGGCACTTTGTGCTCCAAGGAAACTGGTGGAACAGATCTTCAGATAACTAGTCATTTTCAGGAACTGATTTCAGGATTCCAGTCCTTGCATCTTCTCACACCTAAGTGAAGTGAAAGTTGCTCAGTTATGTCCGACTGTTTGCAGCCCCATGGACTTTGCGACCCCATGGACCCCATGGACAGTATTCTGGCCTGAATTCTCCAGGTAGCCTTTCCTTTCTCCAGGGAATCTTCCCAACCCACGAATCAAACCCAGGTCTCCCGCTTTGCAGGCAGATTCTTACCAGCTAAGCCACAAGGGAAGCCCAAGAATACTGGAATGGGTAGCCTATCCCTTCTCCAGCAAATTTTTCTGATCCAGAAATTGAACCAGGGTTTCCTGCATTGCAAGTGGATTCTTTACCAACTGAGCTATCAGGGAAGCCCTCTCATATCTAGAAAAGCACTAAAATCCCTTTAAGGTGACATCAGCTCCTCTTGACTAGCAGAAAACCTTCTGTAAGATAAGTGCTGGGTTGCATTGAACTCTCCCTTCATCACAATCATATATATTGACCTTCCCCCTCTACCTCTTTGGAACAATTTCTCAGACCTACCTGAGGTGCTATCTCCCAGGTTGCAGTCCTCATTTTGCCCCAAGTAAAACTTGCAACTCTATAGGTTGTGCATCTTTTTTAAGTTGACAATCACAAGTTTGCCTCAAAACAGTATTCAGTGGAGGTGGGAAGGGAAAGTGGATGAGCATGTAGATGAAACAAGACTGGCCATGGTTTGAAGTCTGTTGGGACTGGATGATATATACATGGGTGCATTATACTATTTTATTAATTTTTGTTAAAATTCAAATTTTTCCATTATACAAAGTTTTAAAAAGAGAGAATGATAAGATACAAGAAGGAGAAAGAAGTGATGGGGAGAGGGAGAGTGAAAGGAAAAAGAAGGAGAGTAAATTAAGTCCTAGGTTTTTGCTTGAGCAGTTGAGTAACTGATTGTGCCATTATTGAGCTGGTGAAGAGAATAGGCAGAGAGTTAAAGAAGAGGTTTGAGGGGTGTCATAAGCCCCATTTTGGACACATCAAGTTTGACACATCCAAGAAACTTGCTGAGGAAGATGTAAACAACTGGGTATGTAAGTGAAACTTGCAATGAAACTCAGAGGGAAATGAAACTCAGAGGGAAAAACTGCCCCAAAGAGATAAATATGTGAATTATTAGCATAGACACGGTATTTAAAGTCATGAAAATGAATGGTATTACTTAATGAGAGAATGTAGACAAAGGGAGACCCAAGATCAAACCCAAAGAAACAAATTTAGAAGACTGAGCAAATGAGAAGACCTTAAAAGGGGCGGGGGAGTCTAAGAAGTAACACCGGGGGGTGATACAGAAACCAGAAGACCGGGGACCCCCTAGTGAACCAGCGGTTAAGAACCCACCTTCCAATGCAGGGCACGCCTGCCCAATCCCTGGTGAGAGTGAAAGTCACACAGTCGCAACCGACTCCTTGCGACCCCGTGGACTACACAGTCCATGGGATTCTCCAGGCCAGACTACTGGAGTGGGTAGCCTTTCTCTTCTTCAGGGGATCTTCCCAACCCGGGGATCAAATCCAGGTCTCCTGCATTGCAGGTAGGTTACTTACCAGCTGAGTCGCAAGAGAAGCCCCAGTCCCTGATAGGGGAATTCAGATTCCACATGCCACCGGGCAGCTAAGCCTGACCACCACAGCTCCAAAATGAAGACCAAAGTGATGCCAAGCAGAGCCCTGTGGGACTCCTGGGCAGGGAGGCTTTTTTGTCCCCCATTTCTTATAAGCAAGACTTCAGCCTCCATAGGACTTCCCTGGTGGCTCAGAGGTTAAAGCATCTGCCTGCAATGCAGGAGACCTGGGTTCGATCCCTGGGTTGCAGAGATCCCCTGGAGAAGGAAATGGCAACCCACTCTAGTATTCTTGCCTGGAAAATCCCATGGACAGAGGAGCCTGGTGGGCTACATTCCACGGGGTAGCAAAGAGTCGGACACGACTGAGCGACTTCACTTTCTTTCAGCCTCCATGACCTTTTCTCAGTTCCCAACAGCAGAACAGTTACTAATCATAGGAGGAACAGCAATGAAGCCACCTGAGGCAAGATTAAAGCACCTGAGAGGTTCATCAAGATTAGGAGACTGGACCACCTAAGACCCTGGTGCACACGTGCTCAGTCATGTCCGACTCTGGGACCCCATGGACTGTAACCTGTCAGGCTCTCCTGTCCATGGAATTTTTCAGGCCAGGATACTGGAGTGAGCTGCCATTTCCTACTCCAGAGGATCTTCCTGACCCAGGGATTGAACTGCCTCTCTTGCTGTCTCCTATATGGTAAACTAAGACCCTGCACACACCCTAATCTTGTCAGCAACCCCACCTTTTTTACACTTTGCAGAAGAAAGAATACAAAACTGTTACGTCCTTATCACATACCCCTGCCTGACCTTATAACCTTTCCCCACCACCAGGGACAAGGGGCACAGCTCTTGAGGTGCTATCCTACTGTGCTCCCCTTAACCTGGCCAACTAACAAAGCCACTCTTTTCTTCTCCTCCATAACTCTGTCTCTGTATTTCTGTTTGGCTTTGGTGCACAGAGAGCCAAGCTTTGGTCAACATAAATGCAGCCAAAAAAAAAAAGGAAGAATAAGACTGTTGGTACATCCTACAAAAGACAATATTCCAAGGAGGATGTAGTGGGCAACTGAAGCTGGTGAGGGGTCAAATAAGATAAGAACAGGGAATAGCCACTGGATCTTGCAATGTGAAGGTCATCCACAGCCAAGATAAGAACAGTTTTTATTGGAGCAATGGGTGAGAGGGGGTGGAAGAATGAATGAAAGGTGAAGAGATTTAGATAATATTAGCAGTGACTCAAGAATTATGACTGTGAAGTCGATCTATAAAACAAGGTGGGAGCTCAGGGAGGCACAGAGTCAGGAGAGTGGAGTTTTTATTAACCTGGTGTATATTAGAACGTGTCAGTATGTTGAAAGATCCATGAAGAGATAGAGATAAATGATTTAGGAGAAAGAGGAGATAAAACTAAGATTAGAGTTCATAGTAGCATTGCATTCTTGTGTTCATAACACAGGAAAAGTCTAAACAACCCAAATGAACCTCAGCCATGAATGCGTAAACACATTCCAGTACCTCATACAGTGTGGAATGTTGTCTGGACATAAACAGGTTGAAACATTGATACATGCTTCAACATAAGTGAACACTGAAAACATTGCACAATGTGAAAGAAGCCCATCACAAAAAGCTACAAACAGAATGATTCCATTTACATGAAATGTCCAGAACAGGTAAACCCATAGAAATGGAAGGCAGGTTGGTGGTAATGGGAAACGTGGAGAAAACAGAGTGAGCACTACTAAGCCTAGAGTTTCTTTAGGGGTGAAGAGAATGTTCTAAGATTGACTGCTGTCATGTTTGCCCAATTCTAGACATACCAAAACCACTGAACTGCATAATTTAAATGGGTAAATGTTATGGCATGTGAATTGTGAATTATCTCAATAAAGTTGTTATGTAAGTAATAAAAAAAAATTGGGATATAATAGAGACCTAAACAGAGAGATTAACCCTAGGCAGAACAACACAGCCTCCACTGTAATAAAGGAGGAAGGACGGGAGAAGATGCAGAAAATCTGCAGGTCTTGTGATAGAAAATAAAGTTTACATCTGATCATTTCTCCCATAAAGTATGAGGTAAATTCATCAACTGAGAGTAAGGATAGAAGAAAAGTTACGATAGGATTGAGGATAGAGGACTTGGAATGACATATTCATCTCAACACTTGCGTAACACTACGAAGTACTTTTACCTCAGTCTCAAAGTTCACATCATTCTGAATGGATGCGTTAGTCAAGGTCCAGTCAGGCGGTTTCATCCTAGCACTTTCAAACAGAAGCAGTGTAATGTACGGAACGGGTTTCAGTGGGGATGCTGGGAAGGTTGAAGAAGGAGAGGAAAGGACGGTACCCAGAGACCCCGGGGCTGGCTCCCTCGGATCCCCGCTGCGCTCTCGTCAACGCTGTCACAACACGCTCGCCACTTGCCAGAGTCGGCAGAGCTAGAGCTGCTGCAAGGAGTGCAGCCCCTGGCTCGGGCTGACGAGCCGGGATCGCCCATCCCCGCCGCGACTGCAGGACGGCCGCTGCCAACGACAGCCTCACCGCCCAGCAGGAAACAGGAGGCGCCCCCTGCTCCGCAGGCTGATCTGCGTGGGTGCTTACTGTCGGCAGAGCTGGCAGCAAGGGAGCCAGGTAAACGGAGCCCGCGACTTTTAACCCCAGAAATACAGAGCCAAGTGTAAAAGGCTGTGTGAAAGCCTGAGAGAAAAATACGTATAGCCTATGGGAAAGTATTAGAACTATTCCTATTAATTTCAGGAACAGGAAAACGGTATGGCAGAAAACAACACACATTGTAAAGCAATTATCCTCCAATTAAATCTTTTTTTAAAAACTACAAATAGAAGGGAAAAAAAAGAACAAGTTCAGGAATTTAGTATCCATACTACTATTTAACATTATTCTGAAGGCATTAGTTAAAGCAAGTAAATAAAAGAAAAAAATAAAAGAAAAAAAATAAAAATAAAAAATAAATAAAAGATGTAAAAATTGGAAAGGGAGAAGTAAAATCATCATCATTTACACAGATCATTTTAGACCCAGAAAGTCCAAATAATTAAATAGAAACAATTGTTATAAATAATGAAAAGGATTTCCCTGACAGTCCAGTGGTTAAAATGTCACCTTCCAATGCAAGGACTGTGGGTTTAATCCCTGGTGAGAGAGCTAAGATCCCACATACCTCGCGGCCAAAATCCCAAAGTATAAAACAGAAGCAATATCGTAACAAATTCAATAAAGACTTTAAAAAAATAAGTAAATACAATAAACAATGAGAGTACTTAGTAAGATGACTAGGTACAAAATAAATGAACAGAAATTAAAAATTATATATATATATATATGCAAATGGAAACAAGTTAGAAGATACAAATGAAGAACTGCTGCTGCTGAGTCGCGTCAGTTGTGTCCGACTCTGTGCGACCCCATAGACGGCAGCCCCCCAGGCTCCCCATCCCTGGGATTCTCCAGGCAAAGACACTGGAGTGGGCTGCCAGTGCCTTCTCCGAAATGAAGAACAGATGTCTTATATTGACCAAAAAATAAAATAACTAGAAATAAACTTAAGAAACGTTCAATATATCTGAAATACTGCTGAGAGGCCCAAAGAAGATGTGAATCGAGAACACTGGGCACAGTCTTGGGCAAGACCCGCCAGTTCTCAGCACAGGCCGGGGAAGCGGCCACAGCACACAGCACACGCGCCGGGAAAGACTGAAACCGCCTTGAAAGTGAGGAACAGCAAAAGGACCGCTTCTATTCTACACGGCACTCGAAGTTCTAGCCAGAGCAATTAGGCAAGAAAAATAAATTTTAAAACAACGAAATTGAGAAGAAAGAAGTAAAATTATCTTCGTTTGCGTATGATATGATCTTTTATGTAGAAAACCCTAAAGATTACACACACACACAAAGCTTTTAAAACTAATAAATAAATTCAGCAAAATGGAAGGTTACAAAGTCAACACACAAAAATCAGTTGCATCTCTATACATGAACAATATGAAAAAATCCATTTAGAATAGAAAAGAGCAAAATATTTCAGAATTAACCAAGGAGGTGAAAGATATACAATGAAACTATAAACCATCGCCAAATGAGAGGCTCCCCTGGTGGTCCAGGGGTTAAGACTCCGAACTTCCACTGCAGGAGGCACAAGTTCGTCTCTGGTCAGAGAACTAAGATCCCACGTGTTGCAGGCAGCCATAAAAAAGAGAGAGAGGTTACCCAGCCTTTAAAGGAAAATAATTCTTCTATATGCTACAACATGGATAATCTTGAGAACATCATGCTCAGTGAAATAAGCCGGTCACAGGAATATAAACACCGTGTGACTTCACTTATGTGAGGCACTTACAGCAGCCGCACAGAATCACAAAGACAGAAAGTACAGTGGTGCCGGCCAGGGGCTAGGGCGAGGAGGGAACGGAAAGTTTCTGTTTAATGGACGCAGAGTTTCAGTTTTACCAAAAAAACAAGAGTTATGGGGATGAATGTGGTGACGCCGACACAACAGTGTTAATAGATTTAACACCATTGAACTGTACACTGAGAATGGTGAAGATGGTAAGTTTTATGTAAAGTGTATTTTACCACAAGCAAAAAAAATTAAATGACGTTGCCGAAACAAAAGAATGTTTGTTGTTGCTGTTATTCAGTCACCAACTCTTCAGCCCAACTCGTGACGACCCCATGGATTACAGCACGCCAGGCTTCCCTGTCCCTCACCAGCTCCCAGAGTTTGCCCAAGTTCATGTCCAAGAATAACTACACATTTTAAATAAATGAATACAGAGCCATTCCACATGCAGGTATTTACACATGGGAAATGCGAGCATATATCCACACAAAGACATGTACTAAAATGTTCACAGCAGTTCTGTTCATAATAAACAAAAACTGGACACAACCCAAATGTTCATCAGCAACTGAGTGGATAAATGATTTGTGGTAAACCCATAAAATGGAATGCCACTCAACCATTTACCATAAAATAGAATGCCACAAATCAGTTTTGCTGATTATCAAAAGTTGTTGATTTTCTTTTCTCTAAACGAAAACTTCCTTTGCCCCTGTGCATGGGCACTATGCAAGAGAAATTACAATCACCTGAAATCTCACAAACAGCCTTTTCCAGGGCCAGTGATGGCCTCCGGGGGAAGATGAGTTTAAACAAGGTCCCTGGCTGGGGTAGGGACTCTGTCAAAGTCCACTCCGGTCCAGCAGGGGTGCTCAGGGGAAACGTCTGGGGACAACTCCTGAGTCCAGCAGAGCTGAACTATTTCAGGAAAGTGTCTCTTACACAGGGCTGGAGCTGGGGCAGCCCCTGGGCCAGCGCCCAGCAGAGAAGTTTTGTGACCCCCACCACACCCCTCCTCCCAAAGTTAAGACACTTTCGTTTCTGTGCTTCTATCTGGGGCAGAGGCATGTTAGTTTACAAAGCCCTGGGGGTGTACCAGGGGCACTCAACCAGAATCCCCAGCTTACACAAACTGAGCAGAACCTGAGGCCAGGACGTGCCTATGAGTCAGCTTGCCTTGGCATTTGTCCCTCCGAAGCTGTGATCTGAGATGGAGCTCCCTTCCCCCTCCCCGCATCCCTCTGAGATGACCACACACACCAACCTCTTCAACCCGGCAGAGCGTTCCAGAACTCAGGACACACCGACACCACCTGTTTCTTCGCCCCCTCTTCCCCCACTTTATTATGCCCCTATGTAATAAAATTTGTTAAAGAGCCTGTGGGACTTTGGAATTGCTGCTCTCTGGAGGAATTCAAACATCCACTGCACCCCAGCAGGGGGGAAACTGCCAATTAGGGAACAGGGAGCAAAGTCCTCTTGCAAGGCGAAAGGAGACTCGCACGCGGGTCAGCGGCAGCTGAGCAGAGACCGGCCAGTCTCCCCACGGAAGCGCCACTCGGGGCCAGGCTGCCATGGACGCCCTGGTCCGACTCCTGCAGCTACTGGTGTTTCTCCTGACCCTCCCCCTGCACCTCATGGCTCTACTGGGCTTCTGGGAGCCCCTGTGCAAGACCTATTTCCCCTACCTGATGGCCATACTGGCAGTCAAGAGCAACCGAGTGATGGAGAGCAAGAAGCGGGAGCTCTTCAGCCAGATCAAGGGGCTGGCAGGTGCCTCGGGGAAGGTGGCCCTGCTGGAGCTGGGCAGTGGCACCGGCGCCAACTTCCAGTTCTACCCCACTGGCTGCAAGATCACCTGCCTGGACCCCAATCCTCACTTCGAGAAGTTCCTGACAAGGAGCATGGCCGAGAACAGGCATCTCGAGTATGAACGGTTTGTGGTGGCTTTCGGAGAGGACATGAGCCAGCTGGCCGACGGCTCCATGGACGTGGTGGTCAGCACCTTGGTGCTGTGCTCCGTGCAGAGTCCAAAGAGGGTCCTGCAGGAAGTCCGGAGAGTTCTGAGGCCGGTGAGCAGAAAGGGAAGGATCTGGGCGTGAGCCGCAATGTAGCATCGGCCGCCCCAGGGTCCAGGGCACCCAGGATGGGGTATCTTCTGTACTAGAGCATGAGTCACCCATCCCCAACTGCTTTTGATCAGGAGATACGACCAGGGCCCGGCTGGCCCAGGATGGGGTGCTGTGGAAGCACACAGCAGAGCCACCGAACAAAGTGGGGGGAGATGAGTGGAGGACATCCAGGGACATGGCGTTTAAATGGAGACCGGAGGGGTTAGGCAGGCGGGGGAGAGTGTTGGAAACTAAAGCATGTTCTATCTAGGTAAAGATCTTAGAAGTGGAATCCATAACGGGACTCCTGTGGTGGCTCAGATGGTAAAGAATCTACCTGACTACCAGAAGATCCGAGCTCGATCTCTGAGTCAGAAAGACCCCCTGGAGAAGGGAATGGCTACCCACCCAGGTATTCTTGCCTGGAGAATTCCATAGACAAAGGAGCCTGGCAGGCTTCAGTCCATGAGGCCACAAAGAGTCGGACACGACTGAGCAACTAACACACAGAATCCATAAGATTGGGAGCTGGACGTGGAGAGAAAGGAGTTCAGGACGGTTTCCAGGTTTCTGGCATATACGACTAGCGGAGGGAGTGAAGGAGGGTAGGTGGAAGTGCCATCTGCAAGAAAGGAGAAACCTGCTCTGGACTTGTGAGGTCTGAGGTGCTATGGAGACAGCCAGGCAAGAGCCACAGAGGCAGCTGGATGTCTAGATCTGTAGGTCAGCAAAGGATGTAGCCTGGAGATTTAGATTTGGAAGTCACCAGCTTGTAGCTGGTAAATTCCAAGCATAGGGGTGCATGAGATCACCGAGGGAGGGCGCAGTGAGGAGGGAAGAGCTGGAGGAGCTCTCGCTTGATAAGGAGCCCAAGTGCAAGGTGTCCCTGAGACGCTGGCTGAGATGTCCGGAACGCAGGCATCTGGGTCTCTGGGAGGGCTCTGGGGGAGCACCTTTGTATGCAGTGAGGTCTGCGCCCCTGGTTCTCCACCTCGCCATCTGTCTGCCCACAGCTACGCTGTCCTCTGGTCACTGTTCAAGGATCTCCCACCAGGCAACCCCCTGGGTCACTGGAGGCTTTTACACTGGCTTTGAGTGGACGGAGAGGAGGCAGGGGATGCAGAGAGTCAAGAGCAGGATGCTCTCTGCCCCCTAAACTTGCAGACTGGCACCTCCCACTCCACCAGGAGGCTCTGATCGGGCTAGGTCAGCGGATGGTGTGAGGTCAGAGGAAGGAAGTGGAGCAGGTGGGTGATGCGCTCTCTTCTCTTACAGGGAGGAGTGCTCTTTTTCTGGGAGCACGTGGCAGAGCCGCGTGGAAGCTGGGCCTTCCTGTGGCAGCAAGTTTTAGAGCCCACCTGGAGGCACATTGGGGACGGCTGCCACCTCACCAGAGAGACCTGGAGAGACCTGGAGGATGCCCAGTTCTCTGAACTCCAAGTGGAACAACACCCTCCTCCCATCAAGTGGTTACCTGTAGGGCCCCACATCATGGGAAAGGCGGTGAAATAAGCCTTCCCCAAATCCTGCCTCCGGTCGGTCAGTCGGATGATCCCACCCACCCAAGTCTCCCTTCTCCTAAGAGGGATCCAGGCAGACGGAAACCGTCCCCCGCCACCCCATCCCTCCTCCCCCCATGTCTGCCGGGGAGAACATCTAACTTCAACCCTCCCTTCTGCAGTGAAAAAGCTCTATTCCCATCCTGACCGCAGGGAGAAGAGAGTCAAACCCTGCCGTCTCCTCAACTGCAAAGTCATGCACTGGGTCTCCCAATTTTTTCCCACCCACCCCCAGGACACCTCCCCATCCCTTCCCCATGTTCCCCCTCCCCTGCTTCTAAGACCACACCCAAGTGCCCCCTGGATGTGACCACAAAAGTCACCAAAGTCCCTGCCAGGCCCCTGCGCCCCTCCCACCACCGCCTGAGCTGTGGGGATGCAAAGAGAACCGGCGTCTCTGGAGACCCTGGGCATGAGGAAGCAGGATTCAGCAAAAAAGACAGAGGTTTTGTCCTCAAATATTTTTCAATAAATAGACAAAATCCACTACACTGATGCAGCAAACTAAGGTCAGAGAAGAGGGCAAGCTAGGGAGGGAAGAGCCCCTGAGTCAGCGACGCAGCCTCCTCCCCGCCCTCTGGGCTTAAGGCACCTTCGGGGGACAGGTCCTTGGGGTCCCATTATACAGACTGAGCGGGAGAGGGGGGGACCAGGGTCCCTCTCCCCACTTTTGAATCAGGACACCGCCGCCCTTCTCACCCTCCCCCACCACCCACCCCTGATTTACCCCTCTCATCTCACAGCATCCTAAGGGGAAGTTTGGCTGGGGGGCTGGTCCTCACAGCGGGCAGAGATCTGTGCCCCAGAGGAAAGAGATCCTGCCAGATCTGGATGGGACACCAGCAACCCAGTCTACCCCCGTCATCCCCAGGAGCACTGGGGAAGCGGTGCAAGGGGCCCACAGGCCGGGCCAGGGTGGAGAAGGCTAGGCTGTGCCTGGCACCGGGTGCCCCTCAGAGCCCAGCTCCGGGTGCCCATCCCCAGCCAGGATGGGGTGGGCGTCCGGGCCCTCCCGCCGGGGGCTGCCCCAGTTGTTCCTCAGGATGGTGCCCGTCTTCTCCTCCTTGAACTGCTGCCGGTCTTCCCGCGGGATCTTCACCGCATGGTACTGGGGTACGGTGGCTTCGGGGTACCGCGCTCGCTTGAAGAATCCCATCTGGAAGAACAACAGGCCAGACATGAGGAGCCTGCGGGGCTGGGGTCCTTGGAGCACAGGCCCGGCACAGCCCAGGTGCTGTCCCACCATCCCTGGGACAGAAAGAACCAATGGCAGCCTGTGCCAGAAGCGGCCCGCACAGGCGCCTCCATCAGCGCTGGGTCCCCCGGCTCTCATGCACAGCAGGAGAAAGGCAGGAGGGGCCTGAGCTGCAGGACCAAGGACATCCCCCTTGGCGCCTGTTGAAAGAGGGTTGAAGGCAGAACTTCAGGACCGCCGCCTCAGATATTTTGACACCCCTAAGCTTTTTAAGAGACGCAACAGCATCCCCGATAACACGAACAAGATCTAAGGGAAAATATGGCTTCCTAGACCCCTGCAAGTTCCAGAATGATTCCTCTCGAGCCTCATACACACAATACCTGCCTACTGGGCAGCATCCCCCTTAGGGTGGCCCCTCCCTCAATCATGAGCATGCTGGCCCTTACATACCAAGATGGAAGGGTGCCCCTTGCACACTCACCCTCAAGACTTCCCAGGACTCTGACATGCTGGACTGCATGGCATCTCCTTGCACTGTGTCTCTGCACTCTCATGCCCACAAAAAAGGCATGCAGGGCACCTCCCAGCCCTCCCCACATGCTCACACTCCAGGAGCCCACCCAGCCTTTGCACATGCCTCGGGCTGGGTTATGCTCACCCTTATAACTTCACCCTGACAGTCACCTCCCACCCCAGTTCCTGGAACTCACACCACCCTCATGCAATCTCCTTTCTTCGCTTTGCGTATTCCTGAATGCTGGGAGCTCAACTTACACTCACATACATACTCCCCAACACATACGAACCTGGACACACACATGCTCACACCCAACAATTACCCCACAGTCCCTGGGCCCCCAGCTTCCACAGCTGAGGGCTGCACGGCCAGCCGGGCCCGGTGATAGTTGGTGGGAAAAGATGAGCTCTGGCTGCTCCGACGGAAGAAGCCACACTGGGATGTAGGGAGGAGGGGCAGAGGAGGTGGAGGATGGGGAGGCCAAGGAAGGACAGGGGCCCCATCTCTGCTCTGTCCCACTTCCTTGGGAGTGGGCAGCAGAGACCTTGGACCCAGTTTCTCAAAGGCCTCAATCTCCCTTAAGAATGGCAAGGTTCCCAACAGTCTGGATGCCCAGAGGCCTGGTGATACACATTTGCCAGAGTCTGTGCCTGGCCTGTGACTGGTCCTGGGGAGGGGGGCAGCTCTCCGGAGGCCCCCCGGGCATGTGCGGTTCCACATGGCTCAGATGTGACATGCGGTTCGGGGCATGGCCGCTGATGATGGACGAGATTCTCGGTACTGACACATACATGTGTGTGCTCTTACGTGGAGCCCTGGATGCACACATGATTCTGGCTACACTCTGTGTGTGGGAATGGTTCCGCGTAGACCCTGGCATGTGGCGGCTCGGAGCTCAGTCTTGGAGACAGTTCCCTGGAGGCAGTTCTCCACCCTGGTTGGCTTTCTTGGGCATGGCTTTCTTCCCAGCCTTAGCCACCATGCTCTAGTTAAGTCAGACCACACTTCCCTGCCTCCATGACTTTCCCCTCCCATGGCGCTTCTGAAAGGCCCAGACCCACATTCCATCCCCACATCCAGACCCTACTACTCCACCTTCTAAGGCCCTTCCCGGGCCACCTGCTCTCAGGCTTTCCCTCCCCTGAACTCCCACTGCGCGTTCTTGACCTAGTTCACTCCTGGATGACAAGGCTCCCCTCCCCGGCTAGATGACAAAAGCCCTGATAACAAGACCTACATCTGACTTATCCCTGAAACACCCAGGGCCTGATAGAGATGTTGGCACACGCGGGTAAGTGCTCAGCACAGATTTCTGAATAAATGGGCCGGTGAGGGTGAGAACCACAGCCTGACGGGGAGCCCCGCCACCGCCAGCACCAGCCTCCCCAAGCCTCACCTTCCACATGAGCAGCACCAGCAGCGCCAACACCAGCAGCCCGGCTAGCACAGCCAAGAGGATGACCCACCAGGGGACGCCTTCGGCCAGCACAGCCGCAGGGTCCAGGTACACCATCACCGGGATCTGGGCGCGAGGGGCGAAGGGTGCAAAGGCTGGAGCAACTGGAGAGACACGCTACCCTGGCCGCACCTCCCCGGGAGCCTGAGCCAGGCAGCTCACCACCGTGGAAGCGTCTCTGAGCAGCAAGTTCTTGATGGAGGACTTCACAGTGATGTTGGCTCGAACAATCACTTCCAGAGACTTCACAGCGGAGTACTCCTAAGGGAGCAGGGGGGGAGAACCTCCTCCTAATGCCCCATGCCTCCACCTCCCCCCAGCTCCCAAAGCTGTAAATGGAATGGCACCCAACACAGAGGGTGTTTCTGCCCATCTCGGGTTGAGAGCATGCTGCCTTTGGACTGGGAGGAAGGAGAAGGAAAAGCGGCTCCCAGATGGGCTACTGGGGAAGAGAAGCCCAGGTGTGTTCTCACCTCCAGGAAGGTGCTATTCCAGAGGCGGCCCCAGACGTGCAGCACGGCCGCGCGGTCAAAGCTGTAGAGAGGGCAGCTGAACACCACGCAGTTGGCCGTGCCCCGGACGCAGTCCTGGGGACGGGACAGGCAGGGCTCTGAGCTGCTGGGCCCTGCCCCGCCAGGCTGCCCTCACGAATGTGGTCACACAGACACCTCTGCTCAGAGCCTCCCCTCCATTCCTCTAGGAGCCCCCTTTTCCCCAGCTCTTCAGAATCTTTCCTGTTTTCTTTTCCTGACTTTAAACCCTCCTCCTCCAAGAAGTCTTCCCAAACTAGCCCTGTGGTCTAGAATAGCGGCCTACCCCAAATCTGGGCTATTTGGCTTTGAAATGCATGGGGAGCAGGGAGAAGATCTCCTGACAACAGCGGGCAGGCAGAGTAGCTTCCCCAGTAGATGCACATGCTACCTAACGATGACCTCATTTATTGAGCACCTACTATCTGCAAGGTACTTACCTCATTTAAACTCACAACTGTCCTGCAAGGTGCAGATTATTATCATCCCCATTTTTCAAACTAGGAAATTAAAGTTTAAAGAATCCAGTGGCCAGTCTCAGGCCACACAGCTAGCAAGGCTGGGGGAGCAGACACTTGAACCCAGGTCCAGAATGGGCAAAGCTGCACTCCTCTGCAAGGCCCAAACTCACTGAAGGAAGACGTGGCTGCCCCAGGAGCTCTCAGAGGACAGGGGACTGAGCCACTGCTCCTTCCAGGTCTGATCTAAATCCATTTGGTCCAATGTCACCTAATGGACCATCTGCCCAAAAACTAATGTTCTATTCATCACACTTCCCATACAGAAGAATGGCTTCGAGAGTGTTTGAATTCTCTGCGTCATCCCTTATTTTGCCACTGTAGAGTAAGTCAAGAATCCTTTGTCAATTTGTCTAAAAGTCACTTTAAGTAAAAGAATCCATTTCAAAATGTTTTTTTAAGATTTTTTTTTCTTGATGTGGACCACTTTTGAAGTCTTCACTGAATTTGTTACAATACTGTTTCTGCTTTATATTTCGGTTTTTTGGCCAAGAGGCATGTGGGATCTTAGCTCCTCGACCAGTGATTGAACCCGCACCTTCTGCACTGGAAGGCAAAGAACGTCTGGACTGCCAGGGAAGCCCCCCATTTCAAAGTACTTATCAAGAAGGGTGGCCTTGGGACTTCCCTGGTGGCCCAGTGGTTAAGACTCCATGTTTCCAAGGCAGGGGACATGGGTTCCATCCCTGGTTGGGAAACTAACATCTCACACGCCACAGGGCACAACCAGAAAAAAGATCAAAGGTGGCCTTTCAGTAGAAATCAGTTAGCTGGAGAAAGCAGGGCCAGCCACTTAACAAGGAAATAGCAATTACACGAGCTCATACTACCCCTGGGGCCTTCCTTGGTGGCTCAGACAATAGAATCCACTTGCAATGCAGGAGACTTGAGTTCGATAGCTGGGTCTGGAAGATCCCTTGGAGAAAGGAATGGCAACCCACTCCAGTATTCTTGCCTAAAGAATCCCATGGACAGAGGAGTCTGGCGGGCTATCGTCCATGTGGTTGCAAGCAGTCGGACATGACTGAATGACTAAGCACACACACTCTATCCTCGTGAAGCTTCTGGCCACGCTTTCAAGGGGGCCAGGGAAGCTGGGGCCCCCAGGAAGGATGGACTGTGGCAGGAGAACTTCCTCCCAGACACACCACCAGAGCTGCCCAACTGCTGCCCTCCCCTGCAAAGGTCTCTTTGCCTGCTTCTGCCTCTACTGCACATCCTTCCATGTGGAGGGGTCACCTTTGTTTTTGCCTCTATTGCACATCCTTCCGTATGTAGGAGTCACCTTTCTGCCACCAAGCCAAGCACCTGGTCTGTTCCCCGCGCCCCCCTAACTCTCACGGCCAGCGCCATCCTAGAACGGACAGCACAGAGCCTGCGCTAACCTGCTCAGTGAGTCCATTCGGTAACGTAAGCACATGAAAGGGGAGGCCAAGCTGCTTGAAGAGGAAAAACCTATGAATCACATAAATATCCTATCAAGTTAATTATTAGAACTTCTAAAAACCTTTTGGACATGGTATGCTTAACATGGTGAAAACCATGTCAAATTTCCTTATGCAAACTGACTTTTTGTCCTAAAAGAATTCAAAAGAACTTCAGAGAGACCTCAGAGGTGGCTAAAACCACCCCAGCCCCTCTAAAATGTGACCTTCCATAGGAAGGCACAGGGAACTAGCTGGAGCTAAGCGCCCTGGCCTGGAGTGAACACCTGGCGGGTGCTGGGGAAGCTGGGGCGGCGGCGGCTGCCCCCAGGTGTGACGCATCCAGGCAGCTTGCCCCAGGGGCCTGCCCATCACCGCTCGTCACAGGCTGCCCGCACCCTGAAGCGCCACGCGCTCCCCTCGCCCCCACGTCTGTCATGCCACCTCCCCCACCCACAGTCCCGGCCGGACCGCGTGGGCCCTGCCCTCACCAGAGTGAAGTTCTTCTTCTTCTCGGCGGAGGACACCGGCCACCAGGACGTGCTGGACTCCGGCTGCTCTCGAGGCTGCTGCGACTCCGGCGGCCCCAGCTCCCGCCGCCTCCTGTCCCTGCTGTCCACATCCTGAGGCGGGGGGGGGGGGGGGGGGGGCGCCCAGTGAGGGTCCCTCCAAACGCAGCAAGAAGAGATGCACCTCTTCCCCAGCAGCTTCCTCCACAGGCCCCCAGCCCACGGCAGCCTTCGCAGAGTCTGAACCCCACGCCCCCCACCTCCACGCCCCCCCCTGCTCCAGCGGCGCCCCCCTCGCCTGAGCCTCACCAGTTGGAGGACGTTGGGCCTGGGGGAGCAGAGCCCCCTCTGCCCGGGCCCCTGCCCGCCCTCCAGCTCCACCCGCATGGGGTACAGCAGCCACTTCCCGTTGGCAATCTCGTGCGGCCACATGACATTGAGGAAGGCCGAGCCCAGGGTGTTGAGCGACTGGCCTTGGTTGGAAACCTGTGGGCACGAGAGTGTGAAGTAGCAGTGTTCGTCGCTCAGTCGCGTCCGACTCTCGGAGACCCCACGGACTGCAGCCTGCCAGGCTCCTCTGTCCAAGGGATTCTCCAGGCAAGGATACCGGAGTGGGTTGCCATTTCCTTCTCCAGAGGACCTTCCTGACCCAGGGATCGAACCGGGGTCTCCTGCAACACAGGCAGATTCTCTACCATCTGAGCTACAGGGAAGTCCCTTGATACTGTAGAAAAGGCAGTACATTTTACATCATTTTGTAATGACATGGCCTTACAATTTTCACGCACCTCTAAGAATATCTAAAACTAAAATCCCACTATAAGCCAGTTGGATTACCAAGTGAGGAAGAATATTCTTTGTTTACTGCTCCACTGACTTCTCTTCTGTGTGATTGTGAAGACTGAAAGTGACGCGGACATGACTATTTAACTTCCCTGAAAGTTTCAGGTTGGTAACCAGGAAGGCAAGGGCATCCAGAGCATTGTGTAACTTTACTTGATCTCTGATTCCTAAACTGCAACCCACTAGCAGTTTATTATTTAGCGGAATCAATTTAATGGGTTGCAATCAGCATTTGAAAAAAAAATTAATAGAATAAAATAAAATAAAATAACACCTGGTTTTATCACATGCAGTAAGGGAAGAGTGTTCTATAAAATTTTTATTTATGTTAGATATATATGTGTTTGGGCTTCCCTGATGGCTCAGATGGTAAAGAATCCACCTGCAATGAAGGAGACCTGGGTTCAATCTCTGGGTTGGGAAGATCCCCTGGAGGAGGGCACAGCAAACCCACTCCTATATTCTTGCCTGGAGAATCCCCATGGACAGAGGAGCCTGGAGGGCTATAATCCATGGGGTCACAAAGAGTAGGACATGACTGAGGAACAAAACATATATACATGTTTACTAGAAAATGATATAAAATGTAGAATACCCTAAAAATGCTTGAAAATAGCTGCCTTATAAAACAATAGATAGAAAAAATCGTGAATAAATCAATAAGGACACTCTCATATAATGTGATTCTTTAATAACATGAGTTCACAGATCAGTAGAGACTTGAAATGCTCTTGAAGTACTTAAACATGAAGTCTCCTAGAAAACCCTGGATCACAGTTTTCATGTGAAAGTGAAAGTTGCTCAGTCGTATCCGACTCTTTGAGACCCCATGGACTATACAGCCCATGGAATTCTCTAGGCCAGAATACTGGAGTGAGTAGCCTCTCCCTTCTCCAGGGGATCTTCCCAATCCAGGGATCGAACCCAGGTCTCCCTCATTGCAGGCGGATTCTTTTTTTTTTTTTAGGAGGATTCTTTACCAGCTGAGCCACTAAGGAAACACAGTTTTTATATACTTTCCCCTAAATATTTCCATTCCCACAAACCCAAAATGTTTTATACATGGTTTAGTGGATTTATAGACATGGTAAATTCAATCTAGAATTGTTTAGAATTCCTGCTTTAAATATTTTAAGCACCTAAAATTTCCTTAGAAAGTAGTAGAATCTCCCTGTCGTTACGCAGAAGCAAAACTCTAGATCTAAAGATTCTGAATGTACTTATGTAAGTAAATGCAAATTTTTATTCTAATCTAATATTTTACTAAATTCTAGACAGGTATATGGAACAGTTCAAAGGACAGAATGACATAACCCTAACACATAGAACTTTGAATTCTAATGGACAGACAGCAGAGAATGGTGGAGGGTCCACTGGGAGCTGGTAATTTTGACATCAAGAGAATCAAAGGGTGGGTTCTAAACCCATGAGACGGAGGGACAAGGATGCAGGGAAGGTCAGGAAGCATACCTTCCACAGAGACTCGGGATCCTGGATCACGCACCACTCCCCGCCCACCCCAAATCTGGGAAAACCTGGAGATGTCCCTGGGAGGTGTGCGGAGGCCCCGGGCTAGCAGGGCCGGGTCCTTGGAAGAGGCACTAGCCCTCCGCCCACGGCGCCATCCCCCGGAAGATGGCCCTCTGCTCTCGCGGTGAGACCAGACGCTTGGTCGGGAGTGAGCAGGAAGTGGTCTCCTCGGGCGGCAGCACAGAGGCCTGCCCGCAGCCGTGGCCCGGGAGCTAGGGAGGCCGCGGGCTTGCTGGACCAGCGGGCGCGGACGGGAGGAGAGCCGCAGCCCCCGGAACAGTCTCGGCGTCTCTTCGGTGCCCGGAAGGGAGAGAGCTCCCCGAGACACTCACCGTGACCTCGTACTTGACCTTGCTGCCCACGTCCCGCTCGGACCGCATCGCGCTCTCGCCGCGCACCGCGCCGGAGAAGAAGAGCTGCTGGGGAACGGCCGCCCTGGCGAGGGGGGGTCAAAACAGGGGCTGCGGGGCGCTGCGGCTTGACGGAGGGTCAGGAGGGCCGGCCAGCGGCGCAGAGCCCAGGCCGGGTCCGGGAGTGCCCCCCTCCAGCCGAGGGCCCACCCGGGCGGGGCTTACCCCGTGATGGACAGCGGCAGCTCGATGAAGACTCGGGCGCGGGCCGAGACTGGGTGCAGCTCCTGCTCGCTGATGCTGGCGAGTGGCGGCGCAGGTGTGGGCAGCGGCCCAGGCACCACCGCAAGGGGCCACGCGCAGACAGCAGAGCCCTTCAGGGTGGGCTAGCCAATGCCCCCCTGGCGCCCCCCCGGGCCCCCAGCCTTACGTGGTCAGCAGCAGCTCCACTTCCAGCTCCGTGGTTTCGATGGTGATCCCCGAGGTGCTGAGGGTGAGGTAGAAGGCGACCTGGACCCCGAGTGGAAGACATGAGCGTCTGGGAGGGCCTTGGGGGGCAGGGCTTAGACAGGGGTAAGGGCGGCCGTGGCAACCTGGGCGCCTCTCTTCATGGGGTTCCCCAGCTCACACTCGACGTGGGAGGCATTCTCATCAGACAGGCACAGCGGCTTCTCCTGGAGTGGAGAGAAAAGGAGAGGTCAGCTGGGGTCACCAAAGCCCCCAAGACCCCGCTTCTGAGAGTTAATCCTTGGATCGGTTGATAAGGAGTTCCGGGCCCTGGAGGAGGGGAGAGGGATCCAGGCCCTCGAGGAGGTGAACCAGACAAACTTCTTTTTCTGTGTCGCTTTGTCTTAGTCACAGAAGACTTAAACTCTGAGTCGTTATGACAACAATCTTTAAGTCTAACTTTCTTTAAGCCCAGAGCTAACGATTACACAACAAAACAGTGCATCTTGCTCCAGGGTCTGTGTTTCCGTAAGCGCTGTGCTGATGATCATGTAACAACTATTTCCCTCGTACAAGGACTTTTTTCTCTTTTTTAACAAGAACCTTCTGACTAATCTTATTAATTTAAGATGTGTGTTGTGCGAATGGGTCGGTAAAAGCCTTGATTAGACGAGGGAGGGGGCTAGTCTGTCCCATCCCCCTTCTGACGTCTGTCTCAGAAGCTTTCTCTGTCCTTTATCGCTGTAATAAGACTTCTGCCACACAAAAGCTCTGAGTGACCAAGCCTGATCCCTGGTCCCGAAGCTAAATCTTCTTCAGAGATCACGAATCTGACATCATTCGCTGTAAGCTATCACTGCCCCCCTGCCCCCGGTGCTCACCACAGGGTCCAGGCCCCGGACTCCCGAGTAGTGCAGAGCGGCAGGGAGGCTGACCAGGAGCTGGGCTTCATGAGCGTCATCCCCATCAGCCTGGGGCTGGGCTGGGTCCGAGGGTAGATTGGTGACCTTCAGCTCCAGGCCGATGACTGGCTGCCCACTCAGAGCAAACAAGGCTGTCATCCCGTCCGCATCCCTGCAGGACCAGATCCCAGTTGCTCTAAGACCTGAACACCTGCCTAGCCTTTCTGTCCCGCCCCCTCCCCCAATGCATGGGATTTGCCTCCACCCTCGGAACCTCTCCCTCCACCTGGGCCTCCCTAATCTCCACACACACCGGTCCCAGCCTCAGACTGAAGAGTCAAGACTGAAGTCAGGGACTTCCCTCGTGGTCCAGCAGCTAAGACTCCAAGCTCCCAATGCAGGGGCCTCAGTTTAATCCCTGGTCAGAGAACCAGATCCCACTTGCTGCAACTGAGATCCAGCACAGCCAAGTAAATAAAAGTTTAGGGGGCTTCCCTGGTGGCTCAGTGGTAAAGAATCCACCCACCAATGCCTGAGACATGGGTTAGATCCCTGATCTGGGAAGATCCCACATGCTGTAAAGCACCTAAGCAGGTGGGCCACAACTATTGAGCCTGTGCTCTAGAGCCCGGAAGCCTCAGCTACAGAAGCCTGCATGCCCTGGAGCCCATGATCTGCAACAAGAGAAGCCTCCACGACGAGAAGCCTGCGCACCGCATGTAGAGAGCAGCCCCCAGCTCACTCCAACTAGAAATAGTCTGTGTGCAGCAATGACAACCCAGCGCAGTCAAAAATAGATAATACGATTTAAAGAAAAAAAGCACTGAGTGGTTAGCACTTCAGTATATAAAATAAAAAATTTTAAATACATTAAAGAAAAAGAAAGACTGAGAGTCAGGGACCCACCCTCCTGTCCCTGGTCCACCGCTTACTGACCTTGGGCAGGTAAACCTCTCTAGGCTTCCACGTGGAACTGATAGTAATTCCTACCTCATGGGGTTGTGAAGACTGAATAGTGAGGTGTATGTGAACTATGTAATTTCAAAAATATGATGAAGGGTTGTTCTTCCCTGCCAGCTGAGCTGCTATGGGCCTGTCACCACCCTCAACCTGCAAACTTCCAAGCTGTCTGTGGGCCCTCCCCACCTTCCACCCTCCCCTCTGCAGGTTCAGGCCCCTCCAAGCCCTCCCCAGGGACCTCTGTGCATACTTTGAACTTTGGCCTTCCCCCCCCACCTGCTCCCTCTCTCCCCCTCACATGGGCAGAGGCTGAAACTCCGTGTCACTGACGCGGGCGCAGAACCGGGCATGGACCAGCTGCAGATTGCTCTGGCAGATCTTGTCTTCACCACAGCCTTGCTTCAGGAAGTGGATCTGGGGGAAGATGTGAAGAGGGGTCCTTCTAAGGGAATGAATGTGTCGTCAAGGCATGTGGCGGAATGGGGGACCAGAGGAGTAAACAACCTGGATTCAACTTGCAGATCTGCTGCTTGCTAGCTGTGTGATATTGAGCTGGTCTCTTAACCACTCGGAGCTGTGCCCTCATCAGTAAGATGATGGAAGTGATTACGGGGCCATGGGAGAGGCCAGTAGGCCAGTCCACAGAAAGGCCACATTTCCTCGGCCCTTCTTGTGTGTAACCAAGTCCCAGACTAGGACATGAAGAGACGGGAAGAGCATCACTTTTGGACTGGCCATAAGAAGCAGGCACGGAGCTCCCCTCTCCTCCTCCAGCAGACCAGGTTAGAGATGACCTAAGGACCTCGGAGGCCACATTTGAACACAGCAGACCCCCAGCACCATGGGCATCTGAGAGACTGCCTGACCCACCTGACTGGGAGCACATGCTCGTCTAGTCCATTTTACATAGGGGTCCACCTGTCACAGCGTCTTGAGATGTGAGGAGCAACTAGGGTAACACGGGAAAGGATTCTGCAGGCTGTGAATGAGTGTCACTGGCAAGGGACCCTGATATCCATCCCTCGCATCTTTTCCTGGGCTCACCCAGAGCACATGCTCACCTCTGTCCTCTGGGTGCTGGGCTGGTGGGCGTTGAGGATGGGGGCCACGGGGGGCAGCCCCTGACCAGGAGCCTGTCGTCGGAGCCGAGGGGTCTGGAGCCCGTAGGACAGGGTCACAACGATGGCCCGAAGCTTGTCTTTGACATTCTCCTGGGGGGGGAGACAGACGTGGATGCAGGAACCACCTCCCAGGCCCCAGCCCCGCCCAAAACCCCAGCCAGACCTAGGACAGATCCTGAAGCCTAGAAAGAGGCTCTGGGAGATGAAGGAGAGAGGTGGAGAACTAAGCTAGAGAAGGGAGAAAAGCCAGGACTCAGGGCTTTGAGGACCACGCAAGAAGATGGACTTGCCATCACCATCTCCAGGGAGAAGAGAACTTGACAGGACACGCAAGAAGGCAGCAGGTAAGGGAGAGGTCAGCTCAAAAGGGAACCGTCCCAAGAGTTGAGACTTTAGACTGAGGTGTGAGTGCGTTAGGGAAGAAGCTGAGCGGAATTCAGAAAAAGAGATGATGCGATGACAATGACCCTCAGAGCCCAGGGGGGTCAGCGTCCACCTGGAGCTGCAGCGTGGAGTCTCCGCAGACCCGGTCATGCTGGTGTTTCAGCCACACGGTGCCTGAGGACTGGTGCTTGGGGTCATCAGGGCCACGCCTCAGGAAGGTCACACGGGGCACCTGGCCCCGGAGCCTCCGGTCTGTGTCCCCATCTAACACGTAGTCCAGGGCTGTGGCAGGCGGGAGAGGAGGAGCCAGTGAACTGGGGTGGGGGCGGCTCCAATGGGCCCTTCTCTGCACCCCGGAGTGACCCACCCTGAAACCCAATGCGGTGGGCGTGGAGGGGCCTCACTCACCCACAGTGGGGCTATAGCTGCTGGGCGACGCGATATAGCTGAAACAGACCCTCAGGTCCATGCTGTGGGGGCAAAGGTAAGGTTGATAGGCCAAGGCCCCTCCCGCACCCTGCCCACTCCTGCCCCAGCCCCAGACTGGGCAGACGGGGAGAACTAGACCTTGGAGGCTCCCCTCTGCCCTCCCCTCGGATCCCGCCTCACCAGACCAAGCGGCCACTTGCACAGTTGGGCTGCTCTAGGTCGATGGCTCGTGGAAGAATGGAGACCTCGTGGGAGACATGGAGGATGGGCCTGGCCCTGGAGAACAGGGAGTGCAGGGCGCAGGAGACGTGAGAACGTCAGGCTGGGAGAGGGGGAAGGCCAAAGATCTGGCTCTGCAGAGGGGCTCCGGCCTCGGGAGGGCGAGGGCGGCGGGGAGGGAGGACCCACCTGAAAAGCACAGCAGTGTCGTCCAGGGAGCCCACCAGCAGGTCTGGATAGCGGTTCCCGTCCACGTCCAGGCCGCCCGACAGGGAGTAGCCAAAGCTCTTTATGCCCACGGCCTCGCCTTCCAGCACCTGCGGGACCAGACCGTCAGCCCCCCAGCCATCATCCCCACCCTCTGCCGCCGGGCCCCATTCCCTCACCCCAACCCCTCCGCTCACCTGGGAAGGCTTGGGGACAACCCCCAGACTGCTCCCATGGTAGATGAAGACCTTCCCGTCCCCATCGAAGGGCGCCCCCACAGCCAGGTCTGCAGGCGCGGGAAAAAGCAATCAGGCCTGAGGAAGGGGGCGAGGCGCGAGGTCCAGGCCCCAGCGGTCCTGCAGTCACTCAGCTCCAAACCCTGCTTTCTGTTTTACTGAGAGGCTTCTAAGTCCTGGACACCTTGCCTGGGTCATCATTAATCTCTCGTGATACTCTCGTGATACTCTCGGCAGGTATCACTAGCTCAGAAAGGGTACTTGCCCAGGGCCACAAAGCTGGCAACTGGTAAAGCTCAGACACGAGCCCAGGTTGCTCCTCTCCCTGAGTCCTCAGAGGCCTCTCCCCGCCTACCTCCCCGGCCCCTCTCTCCGCGCCCCCCCGCCTTTCCCATTCCCAGTCACACCTGGGAAGCCGTCTTGATTGAGATCCCCCAGGACTGCCAGGCTGATCCCGAACATGGAGTCAGGGGAGCCGCAGAGCCGGAGAGGGGCGACCCCGGCCCAGTGACCCCCCTCGTTCACGTACACATACACGGCACCCCCCAGTTCTTCCTGGCGCTCGAAGAAGTAGGGGGCACCCACGACCAGGTCTGTCCAGCTACGGAGACAGGGAGGCAGGAGGGGGGTCAGGAGGAGAGGCCAGAGGCCCCTCGCAGCCCCAGCCTGCCCGCGGCGCCCGCCTCCCTCCCTCTCACCCATCATTGTTGAGATCAGCCACAGCCAGCGAGTAGCCAAAGCCGGAGGTCAGGCGCTCCCCGGGCAGCGTCACTTCCGGCACCAGGCGGCTGGCGCTGTCTTTGCGTAGGATGACCACGGCACCCTTGTGGTTGGCACGGGGGGCCCCTGCCACGAAGCTCAGCTCCTCAGCTCGCAGCAGCCCCTTCCCAGAGTCGATGGAGAAACCTGGATGGGGGCGACTCACCGCTGAGTTCTCCCCCACCAGACTCCCAGCCAGAGTGGCTCTAAGTTCCCCCACGCCGCCCCACCCCTCAGGTTAGAGCTGAAGGTGGGGGTGCCCCCCGAGGCAGCACCGTCACAGCTGGACCGCTCCTCTGCCCCTCCAGGCACCCGGGGGTCCTCCCATCTGGAGCCTGCAGCTGGGCATGAGAAGTGGGATGGGGTAGTCTTGGGGACTGGAGAGGAAGGAGGAAGGCGATGCCTGGGAGGCCCAGGCGGCTGGGCAGCAGCAGGAGCGGGCCAGGGTGCCCCCCATAGGATTCCCCGAAACTGCTCTCCCCTCGGCATGCCCGGGAGCCCCCATCCCTCCCATGCACGCCACTCCTGGTAGGGAGAGGAAGTGTCCACATGGACAGGAGATGAGGGGGAAATGGGGAAGAGCTGGCGTCACCAAACATCGCCCAGGCAGAACAATGCGGATGAGACAAGAAGACGGACTTACCAGCACAGCTCGACCTCTCTCCACACACGCCCGCCACCCACCCTCCGAGGTCCAGCCTCCTTCCTTCCCACTACAGCCTCAGCCCACCTGGATCTTCCTCCAGGGAGACCCCTGTTTACAGCCCTCTAGGCTATTACCCCTGGGGCCTCTTCACCTTGGGCCTGGCCCCCACGCTCAGCTCTTCTCTGCAATTTGGGCCCGACGGGTATTTCTCTGGGGAGGTGTTGGGGGGCAGGGCAGGAGAGGCAGAGAGGCCAGGCCAAGCCCCCAGGGCCCAAGGGTCGTGGAGGGGAGCTTACAAACCTAAGTAGCTATTCAGGGCCAAGTCGCCGGCCAGTCCCGGGAGCCGGTCAGCAGGGTCCAAAGTTTTATACACCAGCTGGTCAGGGTCTGAGCTATCAATGTTGGTCACAAAGAGCAACCCTGCGGGGGTGGGCGGGGAGACACGAGGGCGGGGACATCCGGCGCACAGGCCACAGAGTGCGGAGACAGAGACAGAAGGATGGGCGCGGGGGTGAGAGAGAGGAGCAGAGGGTTAGAGCGGCTCCGGGCCGGGGAGGGCTCCCTACCAAGGTAGCTGTTGGCAGGGACCGGGATGAGGCGGGGGTCCTGCTCCTTCTCCCCCCCCGCCTCGTAGGGCCCGTCGTCCAGGTGCGCCAGGTCCGCCGAGCCCTGCACGCAGAGCTCCACCCTGGCCGTGCCTGCAAGGACAGACCGGTCAGTGCCCGGGTGGGGTCGGAGACCACCCAGGGAAGCCCCTCCTCTCGTCCCCAGCCCCATCCCCACCCCTTCCCAGTCCAAGCTGCCTGGGGTCTCTCTCTACCCCGGGATGTGGCATCACACTCACCACGTGTCAGCCCGGCCAGCGGCAGCGTGCGGAGATGGGAATGGGAGTGATGAGGTGTGGGCTGGTGTGCTGGAGCATGCGGGCCCCGGCTGGGCGTGTGGGGGCTCATGCCAGCATGTGGCAGGACGCTCGGCCATGCGGAGGACGGGAGACGGATGGCCCCAGTCGTGTGCGTGCCGGCGAGACGCGGTGGGAGGCGTGGCGGGGCCCCGGGGCTCCGAGCCGGTGAACACGCAGGCATGCTTGGCCTCATGCGGCCCCCGACCCCCTCTCTGAGGTGCTGGGACATGTTGGTGCCCTTCTCCCCTCTCCGGACAGTGACTCACCCTTCCAGTTATAGGTTCCTGGGGCCCCAAAGAGGAGATAGTGGCTGTCGGGGGAGAAGGCAGCCGCCGTGCCCTGCTGGCAGAAGCCGAACTGTTCGTGGCCCTGGGGGCGTCCTTCACAGAACTTCCACTCCCCACCGTCCAGCTCGTCTCGGATGGCCAGGTCCTGGCTTAGCACAAAGCAGCGGCCAATCACGTCCCTCGTCTCCAGGATCTGGTCTACACGCTGCCGTGACTCGTATCGGTGCGCACAGGTCTGCGGGAGGACAGCAGAAGGGGTCACCCCACCATGAGGGCCAGAGCCACTCCGCCCACGTGCAGGAATCTGGCAGATGCAGCGTCGAGGGCATACGCACACACATGCATGCACGCACACACACACGCCTATGCCAGCATCACCTGGGCGCCACCTCCCAGCCCAGCATTAGCCAGGTATGTAGAGTACATAACCCCCATCCCTGTCTTCTCTGCACTCACTTCTTCGCCCTGGCAGCAAGAAGTCCTTGCTGCACATTCTCCCCTGGCACCCACAGCATGGCCCGGCCACAGAACTCACGCCTCCTTGTCCACAGATGGGGCTGTCCACAGCATCACCTTGTCTGCAAACAATTCCCTCCCTCTCCACTCTCCGCCTACTGCTTATTCTGGAAATCCAGACCCAAATTACCCCCACCTGCAGGAGTCTTCTCACTCCGCTCCTCACTTGAGCTGGTATAGACTCCTGTTCACCTAGACGCCACTCACCTAGCCTTAACCATATTCTGCCCCAGAAGGACTTGTATTATCGAGTCTGTGCGTGTCAGTGATGAGAACCTCTGTAACTATTCAGGAGGCTCTCTGAGGCATGGACCATACTTTTCCCTGTGTCTACGTGTCCTCTCAGTTCAATGCCTGATACTTTAAAGGTTCTCAGTAAGTTTAACACATGGATGGGTGGATGAACTGTTAGATATTTTTAAGTTTATAAGGATGGAACCATGCCTCACACCTGTTTACATCTCTCAGAAGTCCTCGGAAGCAGACAATCATATGATACTGCCCACCTGAGTTCTGTAAGTACATCTGTGTGTAGGTACACACCATACATACACACAAACACACACTCAACACCCTTGCAAAGCGTCACAAGAAGTGGTACCCGTCGCCATGATATTACTGTTACAGAGTCAAACTGCTTTTCCCTCTTTTTAAAAACAAAATTTCCTGCTCTTTTTCTATAAAAATGGTAAATATCAAAAGTCAAAAAAAGATCTGGTACTCACAACAATCTTGCCCCCAGGCCCCTGACTCCGAACACTGACTCCCAGCCACTGGTTCTCCTTGCTCTCCTTCCGCACATCAGCTGGTGGCAGGACAGTGGGAATTAGGGCAGCAAAGAGGAGGCCGAGCCCTCCCCTCCCCTGCTCACGGGTCCCCCCCCAGCCGCACAGAGCCCTCACCTCCGCGGTCGATGTCCACTCTGTAGCAGTCAGCCTCTTCCAGGCTCAGGGGGCAAGCGAAGAGACCTCCAGTGCGATTTGCCTGCTGCCCTGGCAGGGCCAAAGCCTGGGGTGCGCCCACCAGCAGCCTGCATGATGGAGGAGGGACAGGAGCTAGTGGCCAGCGCCCCCTCCTCCCGGAGCCGCCCAGGCCCAGGCCCGCCGTGCCAGGCAGAGTGTTGAAGGACCACGGCAAAGGGCCAGAAGTCAGCTTTCCCGCGCCCTGGCACGGGCAAATTCACGCGCGTGGCCACGCAATCATCACATTACACATGCACATACTCTCTGGGTGGGGGCCGCGTAATAGCAGATACACACACACACACCGGCCGCCGGGCAGCCTGGCCCTCAGTGCCGCTTTGAAAGAACCGCCTGCTCCCAGCACCTGCTCCTGACCAAGCCTTCCCACCCCCAACCCCACTCCCTGGCTCCGCCTCCGAGCTCTGCCCTCCTCCCCAACCCCAGTTCAGTTGAAACCTTCCCAGAAATGCCAAGAATGCTGGGAGCAAAAGTAACAGCACCACAAGGTGGCCCAGAGACCAGCTTCCAGGGCCAAGCCAGAGACCAGACGTGGGTCCCACTCCCTCACTCCCTACAGGGGAGCCATCAAAAACCCGCCACCCAGCAACCCTGCCAGCCCAAGATTCTGTCAGTCACTTGAACTGGCACAGAGGTGGAGGCCAGTTTCTCATGTGGTCTCCAATCCCAGCCCTGTGCGCCCCCAATCCTGAATCCCCTTTCATCCTTCCTGCGGCTCCCCATGCCCACGATTTTGCCCCCTCCTCCCCACCCCAGCCCGCCCAGCCTTCTCTCCTACCTCCCCCTCAGACTCTTTCCCAGCTACAAAGTTCTTGGCAGGACAAGTTTCCATGATCACAGCCAAGGCTTCTTCCCCAGGGAGGACTATGCTGGGAATGGAGGCTGCCTGGGTCCCCCGGGAGGCAGACCCTCAGGCCAGGAGTGAAGGGGAGGCAAGGTTTGGGGCACCCAGCTGGCTACAAGGATCCTCTCTGCACAGGAGACTCAAAAGTGTCAGCAAGACGAATCTCGAGGCCTCCCTCCCCAACTCGTTCCCTCCATCTCCCCCGCTGGGGCACAGGGCGGTGTGGCAGACAGGCATCTGTGGGGCGCTGTGCCAGTTCTGATGGGCACAGGGCCACTCTCCCTTGCCACGACTCCGCCTCGTCTCCGAGCAGCTGTCATCCCGCGTCAGAGCCAATGTCACGAGAGGGGGTGGGGAGTAGAAGAGGAGACAGCATACACCGGGCACATATTAACAACTACTTCTTGAGAATCTATCATCTGAAGAGGAGGTCATGGCAACCCACTCCAGTATTCTTGCCTGGAGAATCCCATGGACAGAGGAGCGTGACGGGCTACAGTCCACGGGTCGCAAGAGTCGGACACGAACGAAATGACTTAGCACAGCACACACATCATCTGCCAAGCCTGTGTCAGGCACTGGTGAGACAAGGAAGTGATATTTACTCACCACCTAGTATGAATCAGGTCCTAGGCTAGATGCCAGGGATGTGAGGAACTCAGCTCTATGACCCTACTAGGTGCCAGGCACCGGGCTAGGCATGTTACATGCATTATCTCACTTAATCTTCACGACAGTCCGATGGAAGGATTCTTCACTTGTCTTTCAGATGAGGAGACTCACTCAGAGACATTGATAGCACAATGGAATTCAAATTCCAACATCCAGGCCTTTCCCACCCAATGACTATGACTGACCACCTTCAGAAAAGGAAGAGGGAGATGGGGAGAGGAGGGTACCCCAAGCAGAAAAAGAAACGAGGTGGCCTGGCTAACCTCCAGACAAGTCCATGGTGCCCCCACCTGTAAACACAGAGACGGTGAGCCCTCGGAGGACCCAGGCTGCTTCATTCATCTCCGCATTTGCCCCATAGGAGGCATCAAGATGTCTCTGCTGGACCCACATGTCATGCAGACTCACAGAGACACACAGTCTCAGTTGGTCGGCGCAGAACTAAGTACCAAGAGAGGCTAACAGTCCATGTTCAAAGCTCACATCTCCCCTGGAGGTCACAAGTAGGGAGCTGAAAGAAGAGGAGGGGTCCGTACGGATAAAAGAAGCTGAGTGCATAGCTATGCCCAGCCACTCTCTTGATGGAGAACAGACCAGGCCATCCTGCCTGGAACAAGATT
Organism: Muntiacus reevesi; assembly: GCF_963930625.1. Classification (NCBI taxonomy): domain Eukaryota; kingdom Metazoa; phylum Chordata; class Mammalia; order Artiodactyla; family Cervidae; genus Muntiacus; species Muntiacus reevesi. Next base: position 171,374,594 of record NC_089252.1, on the reverse strand, counting down.
TCTCACACACAGCCTCTCCATTCCCTCCACCTCCGCCCCAGCCACACACTCTTTCTTGGCTTCATCCCACGATCCCCAGCCATCCCAGACCTCTGGACAAACAGTAGCCACAGATGCAGCCCCTGTAGAGAGAAAGGCAGCTAGGAGCAAGGGACTGTTTGGGAGGCTGGCTAAGTTGAGGCGAAGGAGTAGCCCACTACCTCTGCACCTCTTAATTTCCCATTCACTCCAGGCTCTGACCCAAGTCCAGCCCTCTCTGACTCTCTCAATCTGGGTGGCCCTCTGGGGAGGGTGCTTGGCCTGGAAGGTTGGCTCAGCTCTGGGGGTGCTCCGGCCAAGCCTTTGGATCCAGCCTCGCTGTAAGGCACAAAGCTATGGTCTAGCCCTGTGGGTCACCATATAAGAAAAAAGGTACCGACACTTTGATACCACACACTGGGCCTTGCACTATGCTCAGAATTTTACATATGTTAACACGCCTTTCAATATCCACAATTACTCCGGTGGCTTCCCAGATGGCGTTAGTGATAAAGAATCCATCTGCCAACGCAGGAGAGGCAAGAGACATGGGTTCGATGCCTGGGTCAGGAAGATCCCCTGGAGGAGGAAATGGCAACCCACTCCAGTATCCTTGCCCGGGAAATCTCATGGACAGAGAATCTGGTGAGCTACAGTCCATGAGACCGCAAAGAGTCAGACGTAACGGATCGACTCAGCACACACACACACATTCAGTAGGACCGCTGATGGTGTTACAGTGGATGGAAACAAATGAGGCTGAAACCACAGAAGGCTGAACTTCAAAGTCTCATCCCTGGGCCAGACTGAAAGACATCCAAACTGGTGAGGTTTTTCGATCAGAGAGTGGTGGGAACAATAATCTGCAACCCCAAAGCCAGGGACTTAGCCAGGGTATCCCACCCCTCACGTGCCACCAGACAGCAGAGCATCCCCTGCTGGAGCAAGAGCAGGGCGGGGGGTGAGCAGGCCCCTCTGGGAATGCCCCCAGCTTGGCTCTGGCAGACAGAGTCAGGGGCCACCTTCAGAGACAAGGGGAAATGACAAGAGACCAAGCCATTAAAAATAACCTAGAATTTGCCTGGAAATAGCTCAGAGACTTCAGCATGTCCTAAAAAGGCCTCCAGCTCTGGAACTCTGGCAGATGAGGGGAGGGGGAAGGAAGGGAGACAGAAATGATGGAGGAAGAGGATAGTAGATTGAAGACCAGATGAAGTCAGTAGCTTTCCATTGCTCCCAAAGTGTGGGGGATCTCTGACCCTGCTCCCTGATGACAGAGATAATGGAAAAAGAAGATCAGAGCTAGCCCCCAGTCCCTGAGCCAGGGAAGAGAAATGAGCTCTCGTCCCTTCCCTCTGCCCCTAGGCCAATAGCGGAGGGGAGGAGATGGTCCCAGTGGACGGCACTGATCCCAGTAATGGACACTGACTGTGGCTCAGGCATGGCCGAGGAGAGAAAAGTCCCCTGGCAGGAAGGGGTGGGCTGCTTTCTCTTTCCTGCGTGTCTTTTTAAAATCGCACACAGAGATGGGGCCAGTAGTACAGGAACCGTGACAGTCACAGTCCCTACACATGAGTCTATCTTTCTCCCACGGGTCCTGAACTGATCAGAAAATAACCAGGATTGTCCTCTGCCCCTCACCCCTCCCTGTCCACCCCTACTGCTGAGATTCTGGGAGCTGGAAATTTCCTGAGGAGGAGGAAGGGGAACAGCCTGGCCAGCATCCCCTCTAGATCTCTCACTGCTGCTGCTGCTGCTGCTACAACTCTGGGGGCTCTGATTTCTGCCACCCTCTATCTGCAAACTACCTAGTGCAGAGTGCCAAATCCTCCCAGGTGCCCTCCCGGCCTCCCTGTAGTCTTGAGCCACAGAAGCTCAGGCCTCTCCTGGCTTCCCAGAGTCCGGCGGCTTGCATCCCCTCCCATGGCAATGCCCCGGCACGAAGTTATTTCTGGAGCCTACCTTGCGTCCCTCCCGTGGTACCCTCAGTCTCTCTGCCCTCTCCTTCACTTGTCCTAAGTAGAGGCTAACTGCTCCCTCCCTGAGGGGGGTTCAGCCTCCTAAAGAAGGAGGGGAGCCACAGGCCCTGCGACTGGAACAAGGGTGCAAGTTTCGGGTGAAAAGCGACAGGGGATAGCTCCCAGCCAAGAGTCCTGCTCTCCAACTCATCCCCAAAGCGAGATCGCCTGGGTCTCAGATCCAAGGCAGACAAGGCTTCAGGCTGGGGCGTGGGGTACCTGGGGGCAGCCTGAGTCTTGATACGGTTGGAAGATTGAGAGATGGGGCGGAAGAGCGGGGTGGGCATCTGTGGCCCGGGCGCTGGGATTCTGGGCGGGGGCGGTGACTCACCAGCTCTGGGGTCGGGGCTGCAGCTGCCGGTGCAGGGCCACCGAGAAGCCGAAGAGGCTCCCCGGCTCGCCCTCCTTGCGGAGGGCGCCCATCACGTCCAGGTTGAAGGCGGCAGCCCCGGGGAAGAGCAGTCCGGCGAGCAGGGAGCCAAAAAGGTAACAAATCCCAGGGGTCCCCCGAGGATCGCGGCCCGGAGTTCCCGCCATGGGGCAACCCCTGCTCGCGCTCCCGGCGAGGGCAAGGAAATGCGCTGGCGCCCCGAATCTCAGATCTCCCGAGGAGGGTCTCGGGTCTCCGAGTCTCGCCGGCCCTTCAGGGGTCCTCCCAGTCTTCCGCCTCGCTGCCCTCTACCCCTCTCCCGCCGCCCCAGCAGCGGCCAGGACGACGGCAGCGGCCGCAGCCCCGAGTCCGCCTGCTCCCGCCTCCGCTCCCGCGGGCGCCGCCCCGGCCCCGCCCTCGCCCCGCCCCGCGGCCCGCGGCAGGTGGAGGCGCCGGGAGTCGCGGAGGGATGCCCAGGAGGGCGGCTCCGTAGGAACAGGCCTTGCTCCCGCGTACCCCCAGCTCCACCCCAGCGCCGGCGCCGCCCCCGCCAGGGCTCTCCCCTTCCCCCCTAACTCCTGCCCTAGCCAGCGAGTGATGGAGGCGGCGCCTGGGAACGGGGTAGGAGAATTACGGATAGAAAGGGGTCGAAAAGAGAAGGGGCGAGGGGGAAGAGCCAGACAGTAGAAGTGGATGAGGCTGAAAGACAGTCTGGAAAGAGAGAGACACAGAGAGAAAGAGATGCAGATGAGTCCGGTGTGGTCCCTTAATGCTCCCTTCTTTCCCCAAGGTCACAGAACACCTCTCCTGCTGTCTGAATCAAACCAATATTCCCACCACATCCCATCCCATCTCATCCCTCCGAGCCCAGCGGTGGCAAAGGCTCCGCTAGACACATACATCGTCAGCGTTCGGGGAAATAAGGTAAAGACGGGCAAGAAGAAAGGAAAACTCAGCAGGCCTGGGGGAGGGGAGCGAAGGAGGCCGGTAAAAGGCGAACAGGGCTGCAGAAAGAAGGGTAAGAGTTTGATCAACAAGGAAGGCATGGAGAAAATAGGGGGGAACGAGGTGGCAGAAGAGGACAGTGAGCTGGGGGGAAGGATCGGCTGTCAGAGAAGGCCCAGATGAGCGAGATTGAACCCAAGAGGCATGGGGATGGGAACGATGTCTCCACCCTCCAGATCCTTCCCAGAACTGTACATTTCCTACCCTCCAAAGAGGAAGGGGCTGGAGGGGCAGCATCCTGGACTGGCCCTCCCAGGATCGAGGTGGGGCTTCCCAGGGATGTCCACAAGGACTCACAAGCCGAGCCTCTGTCTCTCCCTTCCCCCCAGGCTGAGACAAAGGCAAAGGGAGAGGACATTTTCCAGCTCTGCTATTTATAACTCCAATCCAGAAGTGGGGCCAAGAAGAGAGATAGGGAATAATTTGGCACAACTGGAACAGCACTGACTCCCACCTCCCCTCCCTAGGTCCCTCTCACGGGGTGCTGGTCTTGGGTACACCCATATGTCCATCTTTCTCTCCTCCCTCTCTCACGCTCTGGTTTTGGCTCATTCGAAACTCCATCTTTACCCTTCTTGTCTCTGTCCATTGGAATCCTACCAGATTGCTTCTCAGTGTCTCTAACGTTTCCTCTGCCCCTCAAACACTGTCATATTCTCAAGAGTCTCTCTTCTCCCGCTTTGTCCTAAAAGCTCCAACACATGTTCTCCCTAATTCCTCTTCCCAAGTGTCCGTTTTCTCTCTTACTTCTTTTTCCAGGATTATACTTTAAAAAAGTTAATGTTTACTAAGCTCTCACTCTGCTGCCCAGTGGCAGTCCTTGCCCTGGGTGAGTTACCAACATCTGAAAGTTTGTGCCCCCATTTTGGCGACACTTCACTGTGTCTATCCCCTCCAGGGAAGTAGCACACCTCTAAGCAGGCGCTCTCCAGGTAACGCAGCAGGCTGGCCCTGAGATCCTACTTTTATCATCCCCCAGACATGCCCTCTGCACCCCTTTTCTATCTCAGAGCCCTGACACTGGAGAAGAGCTGATGGGAGAATGCAAAGGATTAAAATCAGGATGGAACCCAGACTCCTGACTCTCAGCCCAAATATCATCCAACTGGGGTCAAAATGCCTTTAGAGGGGCGGGGGTGGGGGGAAGGAGAGGGTGGGATATAGAGAGAGTAACAGGGAAACTTACATTACCATATGCAAAATAGATAGCCAGTGGGAGTTTGTTGTATGACTGAGAGAACTCAAACCAGGGCTCTGTAACAACCTAGAGGGCGGGAGGGAGGATCAGAGGAAGCGGACAAAGGTATACCTACGGCTGATTCAGGCTGATGTTTGGCAGAAACCAACACAATTCTGTAAGCATTTATCCTTCAATTAAAAATAAATTGATTAAAAAAATAATAAATTGATTAAAAATAAATAGAAGTTTTTAAAAAATGCCTTTAGAGCCCCAAGTGCCTCCGTCTGTCCACCTGCAGCTCCTGCCTCCCTCCATCTCTAGTCCGCTGATTCCTGCTAAATCCGAGGTTGAGATCAGATGCCAAGAATCTGCTTCTGACCTCCTCTGCCCAAATATTTGAGAAGTCACCTCACCCGCCACAGGAGGAGGGAGAAAGAAAGAAAAGAGAGAGAGAGGCCACCCAAAATTAGCCTGGCTATAAATAGTGGGGCAAGGGAGGGCGGGGAACATGCAAGAGTCCCAGACCAGCCTAGTAAATTTAGACGTGTAGATTTTCCCTAAACGAGAAATGAGGCCAGATTTGGAGTGGAGAGCAGCACTGCAGATTGAGGAGGGAATGAAGAAGCTGGAGGAACCCAGAGAACAGAAGGAGCTTAACATTCAAATAAACAATCCGCCAGAGAACCTTCGTATTTGAATTCGGAGTTCAGGAATTCATTAAATTAAAACTAACGCTGATGCTGTATGATTCCACTCACATGACATTCTCAAAACGAAAACCTGTGGAGATGAAGAACAGGTGGCTTCCAGGGGACAGGGACGGGGACTCGGGGGCGTGAGTGTGAAAGGGCAGCACAAGAAGTTCCCTCATGGCGGTGGAGAGCTCTGTAACTCGATTTTGGTGGTGGCTGCTGAATCCATCTGTGGGATAAAATTACGTAGAATTATAGATGAATGCATGTTAAAAAAAACTGGGGAAAATTGAATAGGCTTATAGCCTAGTTAACTGTATAATATCTATGTCAGAGTCTTGGTTGGGATATTGTGCTACAGTTATATAAGGTGTCACCTCGGATGGAAGCTGGGTGAAGGATGCACAGGATTTCACGTACTATTTTTTGCAGTTTCCTCTGAGTCTGCAACTATTTCAAAATAATTTCAAAACATTTTTAAACATTTATAAATGTCCAGACCCAGCAAAGACTCTTGCCCTTTTCTGCCAGCCCCTCCCCCCTCTAAGAGCCCCCTTCCCCTCCATCTGGGCTCCCTATTTTTCAGCTCCCCCAGACCACACACTGCCCAGCTGCCCTCTCTAGATGAGCAGCAGACACTTCCAGAACACACACTGCAGGGTTAACATCTCCCTCCACCTCATCTGGCAACAGAGCCTTGGACCATATGTCCCGGGGTCAGCCTCTTCCTCCACAGCATAGACAACGGGAGGACTTTCTCACCCCACCCACCTCTGCAGCACTGGAATCCTTCTGCTGGCCTCTGAATTCCGCCTGTAGCCAAAGTTCAAACTATGGGAGTGGCTGGGAGAGAAAGGCTATGCATGTGATTGAGGGCAGTCAGTGGGGAAATGCCTTGACTGCTCTGGTCTTTGAAGATCCCAGGGAAACCCCTTGTGTCTTGGGGAGAAGGATGACTGGGAGATCACTTCCCACAGTGAGCCGTTTAGACCGGGCCCGTTTTCTCTGAGTCCTGGCCCCAGGCCAACATTTGGAACCCAGCCACACCACCAACGGCCCCCTCTTGAAGCCCAGCCAGATTTCCCAGTATGAGAAGCCTTCTCCACTCACACCATGTCCTGCCTCAGTCCCCACCCAAGCCCTAACAACTCAGCAGCTTCCGGCCCTAAGACTTGGCCCAGCCAGTCAGCCAGAAGCTTGCTAATTAAAGCAAACTCTGAAAGAGAGGCTTCAGAAGAACAGAGAAATGAGTGGGCAAAAGGAGTATGGGGGCGCATTCACTGATTCTAAGAGGAAAAATAATCTGGGTGGGAAAGTGTAAGTAGAGGTGGTCAGAAAGAGATTTCAGATTTCAAGAGTCATTTTCCTACTGTGCATGCAGCCTGTGTCCATCTCCACCAAAGGCAGGTGGAGCTGAGTTTCAACAACAGTAGACACTGGGGTTAGACAGTGAGCCACGGGGGCCCAGAAAAAGAGTGGGTGGAGGAAGAACCTGGAGAGACCAGCTGGAGTCCCCAGATACAGGTACCCATGTCCTCTGCTCAGCTCTAGGGCACAGGAGCAACCAGTGTGTGGGAAAGGAGGGTGGGGCTGATGTCCGCAGAGCCCTGGCGGTCTCTATACCGATTGTGAAAATGCCAGGCAGTTGTGCCAAGGGGGTGAGGGTAACACGGGATGGGCCTGGCACTCACCATGAGTCATCCTAATCTTAAATTATAGGCGCACCGCTGAAACCCCCAACAGGCCTGCCCGCTGTTTCACGGGTCCACTTGTCACCATTCTCTGCCACCCCTTCCAACCTCTGCTTTTCTCTCCCAGCGTTGGGAGTGAGGCACTGGGCATCTTCCAGTCTGCCTCCAACTTGCTTGCTCACTGCAGTTGGAAGCGAAAGCCAGAAAGGGGGAGGACGGGCAAGGCTGCCCTGCAGTGCTCTCATTCTGCCCGCTTCTATTGATCGGCTCCTCTCTCGAGTGGAGCCTTTTCCCAAACATCCCTCCCCTGCTGGTATTCCCTTCAACTGATGCTCCACAGGCATAGAGAGGCATAGTGACAAGAGGGAGCTATCCCACAAAGTGCTCTGGGCCTCCCCCCGGCTGGGGTCTCTTCTATGGTTTCTGCAGTATAGTACAGTGGTCACACTCAAGCTCTGGCATCAGATAACCCGGCTCTGTATCCTCGCTCGACTGCTTATGAACTCTATCACTGCACTGCTCTAAACCACAGATTCTTCATCTGCACACTATTATACTTCACATGACTATTCTCAGAATTAAATGAAATAATACATGTAGGGTGATTCACACATGGTATTAAGTACTCAGGAGATGTTGTTAAAGAAGTACCCATATAATAAGCACAGACACACAAACACAATATCCAACACTTTTTTTTAAATATTTATTTGGCTGCATCGGGTTTTAGTTGTGGCATGAGGGATCTAGTTCCCCAACCAGGGATCGAACCCAGGGACCCCTGCATTGGGAGCGTGGGACCACCAGGGAAGTCCCCGTGACGAACACTTTTTATTCAGAGTTTTTATTTTGGCACTTAATGTTCTGCTTTCTGCTGCCACTTAACCATTTCACTCACTAATCCTTTGACAGCTGGGCAGCCCCCTGGATTTAAGATGCTGTTCTGCAAAGAGTTGAATGAACTGATCAGTAATCTTCACCTCTGACTCAGAAATTCAAGAATGTTCTATTCTAAATCAATCAGCATCCATTTCTCCTCCCCCTGCAAGTACATATAATGAAGTCAGTTTTCAACCACGTAACTGAAGTGAGAGAATACCAAAGTTTTGCAAACAGCTTTAGATGGTTTAGTGCAGTGGTTCCCAACCCTGGGGGCACAGTACAATCACCTGAACCACTTTTTAAAAAATACTTGTACCAGGCCTCCATGCTCAGAGATTGATCACGAACCAAGGCATGTTTTTTTTTAAGACTTCCCCAACTGAGTCCAATGTTTAGCTAAGGCTGAGAACCACTGATTTAATCCAATCTTCTAATTTTACTAAGGAGAAAACCAACATCCAGAATGGATACGCAACTTGCCCAAAGCCACCCAGCATGTCGGTGCACGGTGCACCAAGAAAGAATGCTGCAACAGCAAGCACATGGTGGTGATGTTTATAATTTTTCCTTGTTGGGGTTAATCCCAGAAACACTTCTTTAGTTCAGAGAGGTGTTACATAATTTACCTTCTACTTTGGCAGCACGCTTGTTCTGCTGGTAAGACTGAAATAAATGGGTTCGCATTCCCTGACCACAAAAGGACAGAGATGGAATGGCACATTCACCACACATAGCCAGCCAAATTAGCAAAGCTCGCTAGGAGGCCGCTGGAAATGCCTAAATGGCTGAGGGGCTCTGGCGGGGTGGTGAGAAGAGAGAGGGCAGCGTTCCCCCTCTAGAGGGAGGAGCTGAGGACTCACTGAGAACCGGCCAGAGCTGCCAGGAGGAAAAGGCCAGGGAAGGAAAAGAATTTCAATGAGCCCTGGGAACCTCTGCTCCCGCAACAACCGAGCCACGATAGACAGCCTGGCAACAACAACCCTCCCAGGATCCTGCGATCCAGAGATTTTAAACTGTTCTGCAATCTGAGTACTGAAGAAAACGTCTTCCCACACTGACCAAAGAGAGTTCCCAGTAAAGACAAGAGCTCACCTGCCCCGACCATCACCTCCCTTCCCAGCCAAGATCTGACCACCGACCACCCCAGCTCTCAGGAGGAGGGCGGTTCCGGGCCTCACGTGACATTGCGGCCACGTGACCCCGGCCCCGCGGGAGCCGAGCGGCGAGTCCAGTTCCGCGAGCCGGAGGCGGGCCGGGCACGCCCTGCCCCAGCGCGCCGCGACCATGCTGTCCCGCCTGCTGAGAGAACACCAGGCCAAGCAGAGCGAACGCAAAGAGCTGCAGGGTGAGCCGCACGCCCAGCCCGCCGTTTTCTCTCCCTCCGCGGCCTCCGCCCGGAGCCTGGATCTCGAGTAACGGCCCGGCTCCGGGGAAGGGCGCGGGCTGGGGGGAGGAAATGTCCGGCGCTTTGGTGGGGGGCGGTTCCGGCCCCCGCCGACGGCCCGGGTCCCTTCAGCAGCATTAGCGTCCCCCTAGGCCACGCCCCCAGCGCCCCGTCCGCTGCATCCCAGCCCCGCCCCCTGCCCGCGGAGCGCTGCGCCGATTGGTCCAGGGAGCCGCTCGTCCCGGAAGTGGGACGGAAACCTCCCGAAGAGAGGAGGGCGCTGAGGACCCGACAGGACTGGGGTTCCCGGAGGCCTGAAACTGCCGAAATGGGGATGGGGCCCTTGTGTCCTGAATCTAGGCTGGGGACCCCCGACTTGCCAATCTTTAGGCCGGACCAGTGGGGGAAGTGTGCCCGAGAGTCTGGAGTCCTGGTCGCTGCCAAGGACTCAGCGTCCCTGGGCCAATCGCTTCACCTCTCAGGCCACCAGTTTCCTCACCTCGAAAATGAAAGGGCTTGTTTTAGGTTTTGCAAGGCCCTGTCAGCCCTGGCACTCTGGAATGACTTCAGGTGTTCCCATAGCTAGCAGAATAGTAATGAATGGGTGGGGAACCTTAAGCATCACTCCTCAAAAAACCAAGTCTCCTGTCTAATCCCTTTCCCCCCTCCACCCAGAGAAGAGACGGCGGGAGGCCATCACTGCAGCGACCTGCCTGACAGAAGCTTTGGTCGATCACCTCAATGTGGGGTATGAACCTCTTCCCATCAACAGGAACACCCCTCCACCCAAGTGTAGGCACTGGCCTAGCCCTCAGGCTGCTCCTCTCATTCCCCTACCCTCCCCCACCCAGCTTAACTTCTGTGGAGAGAGTCTTGAGTCAGCTCTGACCCCTAACATTGGGCAGGGGGAGCAGCTGTGGCCGGTGGAGAAGCAGCCAGATTTCCCCTTCCCAACAATAACCTCCCTGGCGCTCACGACTTGATGCCATCTGGCCATGTCCCTTCACCCCTCCAAGTCCAGCTGTCACTTCCAGTGGGAGGGAGAGCACCATCCTTCCCCACAGCTTCCCACCCTCTCCTTCTGCACATCCCACCCTCTGGCAAGTCTGCAGAGCAACTAGCAGGAAAGAGATGACACAGCTGGTGAGGGTGAGGGCAGAACCTATGCCAGGAGCCACCGCAGAGCCAGGCTGACACTCCCCCATCCTTCCGGGTCTCCAGAGACCACCTCTTGCTCCCATCCTAAGTAAGGATGCCAGTAATGACCAGATACATGGGAAGGAGTAGCCAACATTGTCTCTTGATCCTAAGTGACCCAGAAAAGTGCAGAGATGGTGATTTGATAGCCAAGCCATCTGTTGGGAGAAAGGAGGCAGTGTGATCCCTTCTACCCAGGGCAACTGGCATAGCTTGGTGGTGAATTCAGAGACTGAGTCACCCAGATGAGCAGGCAGGGACGATCATCTTCATTGCTCATCTCGGGCAGATTAGGGGAAGAGAAGGCTGTGGTTGCGACCTCTGATCCCCCCTCCAGTTCTCCCCCTCCACTCAGAGTGAATGAGAGAAAGCAGAAGCTCAGTGGGAAACATGGGGATTTCAGGAGCTCCCAGGGGAAACTGGAAGCACTGGGAGCCCCCTGCGATTACTGTTTCAGCTCCTGTAACACCCCGCGCTGTGACCCAGCTGTCTTCCAAAGAGAAGGGGCAGGGCCGGCGCCTCCTGGGCTCTGCTGTGAGGTTGGCCCCGGCTTCTCCCGCTTCACTTGCTTTGCTTGGGGCCACCCTATGTCCAGCTTAGAGGGCAGCTAAGCCAAAGCCAGATTAGAAAGCCTTTTGTGTTGCTGCCCACAGCTCCTCTCATTCCCGGGAGAGGAAAACAAAGGCTCAGTCTGTCTCAGTGCCTGTCAGGTGTCCTTCCCACTCTCTCGAACCCACCCCCCGCCCGCCCCACAACCCCCTTGTCCCCCTCCAGCCCCCACAGATTCCAGTGGCGGGGGGCACCGGATGTGGAGTCTCCCAGCTGACCTAGAGCTTTGGGGTGGAGAATGAAAGATTCATCAACCAATTAAGGAGAACAATTGTTGCACAATTATTGCGAGGGTGGGGGTGAGTGGGCAGAGGACTGAGGATACCAGCCTCGTGGCAGTAATGGAACTGCATCGAACCGTGATTGAGGAGAAAAGAAAGACTATTGCCTAGAGCAGAAGGAAGACAGCGAGCGCGTGTGTGTGTTCGTTCATCTGTGTGGGCGAAAGGAGGACTGGGAGAGAGACAGAGCCAGGAAGCAGCCCTAGGGACGTCTTCTCTTGACCCTACGTTCCCGGGGAGGGGGTTGCTCTCGCATCCCACCCTGGGCTCAGGGAGGGGCCCGATTTCCCTTCCCAACTTCTTGCACGGATCCCTGGCCTCCCAATCATTGCCAGATGTGTCCCTGCTGCTGGATTTTCCCAGCCTCCCCATGGCCCCTTCTCCCTCCCAGCTCCTTCCCCAGTGGTACCCCCTCCACCCCGCCGACCACGTGCACCCTCCCTTCTCTCCCCCAGCCTTGGGAGCTCCTTTCGAGGCAGGAAGTGGTCTGTATCTAGTTAGCTCTCCTGGGAATCCTGGGAGTGGAAGGGACTGGGCTCACTTGCGTGCACTCGTAGTCACTTGCCTTACATCCAGGAATGGCCAAAATCCCAAGGTTCTCTCCAGCCTGACTCCTGAGCAGCCTGCCACTGCAGCCCTGGGATGTTAGTCCTGGAGACCACTCCCCACCAGGTGGGTGAGATGGCCTCCCGCCTCCTCCAACCTCTAGCGTGGCCCAGGCCTACATGAACCAGAGGAAGCTCGACCATGAGGTGAAGACCCTGCAGGTCCAGGCAGCCCAGTTTGCCAAGCAGACAGGCCAGTGGATTGGGATGGTGGAGAACTTCAACCAGGCACTCAAGGTAAGCCACACTGCCTGCCTCACCAGCCTCATCCTGTGACCCCACTGACTGCGCCCTCAGGGGCTCCCCTCTGGCCTGGGGTTAAGAAGGAAGTGGGGATAGTCCCAGAAAGCCCAGAAGTCTATGGCTTCAGTGCCACGGAAGTTAGAGGAAGAGGTAAAAGCAGCTGGTGAGTTCAAGCAAAGGCCTTTCTAGGGGATGGATGGAATGTGCCCCCATCCAGCCCCTGGAGCCACACCCCACGCACCCTGACTCCTGGGCTCCCTTCCAGGAAATCGGGGATGTGGAGAACTGGGCTCGGAGCATCGAGCTGGACATGCGCACCATTGCCACGGCGCTGGAATACGTCTACAAGGGGCAGCTGCAGTCGGCCCCCTCCTAGCCCAGCTGCCCCCGCTTTCCCCACTCCTCCTGCTTGCCCCAGGCGGGCAGGAGGGAGGCTGATGGCCCCTGAATAAAACACAAGCCTCTGTTTCTCTGTGTTTGTCTCAAGGAACTACTAGCTTAGTGTGGGGGGCGGAGATGGAAGAGTCAAAGGCTCTTCCTCTTAAGAGACGCTACCTTTTGGGTGTCTCTTTCGGGTAGGGACAGGGACTAGCTTCCTCTAACAGTCTCAAGTCTCTTCTCCTCCTCGGGCCTGGTACCTGAAGCAGGTACCTTCCAGGTAAGCAGACGGTGGGCATTCCCCACCCCTCCCCAGGGAAGGCCAGGGGGCCCCATCCCAAGCCTCCCAACCCAGGACTTCCGTTTCTGGCAGAGGAGAAATGAGACGGGGAGCAGGCCTGGTCCAGCTCTGGCTCTCTGCCTCTCCGCGTGCTCACGGCCTCTCCCAGCCTGGTGCTAAGCAGTGTCATGAGTCTGGACCAGGTGGGAGATTAACTCTTGGGTGTGGGAGCACTTCAGGGCAGGGAGGGGGCGGACTGACAGATCCAAGGTTACCGACAGAGGGGGGCAGCTGCCATCCTGGACAGATACCCTCGTCTTAAGAATCCATGACAGAGGGAGCCAGGAAGACCCACTAGAGAGGACTGATCCCGGGGGGAGCTGGGCGCTGCTGGCTGGTGCCAAGTCCTGGCTTCAGCCCGCAGGCCCGGCTCCCCTGGCTCCTCCTCCCTCACCCCCGCCAGCCCCACGTGCACTTAATACTTCTGGCACCCAGTCCGCCCGCCACGGACTTTGGCCTTAGCTGTAGCTAGTGTGGGAGCCTGGGAAGACCTGGACCACAAGTGTCTCAGGCAAAACCAAAGGAGCAGCCTCAGGTGCTGTAGTGGCTGCCAGCAGCTTTCCCCCAGGAGGTAAGCAGGGTACTGGGGGAGGGGTGGGAGCGGCCACGAGGAGACTCGTGATACTGATAGCTCACAGCCTGGAGCTTCTCTCGTGTTCCCTCACACTTGACCCCCTCTGATCCTCCGCGGCTCCCAGGTGGGCATGCTGGGTGTTCGCCTACATGGTAGATGAGAAAGCAAGTTCAGAGCCACAGGGCACGCTCAGCCTCACACAGTGAGTTTGGAGCCTCCAAGACTAGAGTGCAGGGGCCCCTTACGTGTTTCCAAAACCAGGGCTCCGCTGGCTTAGTAGGGGCTAAGAGGTGACAACAGACAAGACCCCTCTGCTCCCATGCAGCCGGTCTGCGCACAGGACCCAGCTCGCCTTTCAGTTCAGCTGCCCAGAGACACAGGGTCTGCCCAGACCTTCACTTCACTTAGAACCACAGTTTGTCTGCAGGTTATCTGCCAAGCAGGTAATTTGTCAATTTGCTCAAACCAGAGACTTCCAGCTAGGCAGGGATCTGAGGAGAGAGGGCTGGCGGGCCAGCGTCAGCCAGACACGTCCCCCTGCCCCGCCTGGGCTGCCGCCTGCAGGTCGCCGGGGCCCTGGCCATGTGGCTGCCTCTGCTGCTGGTGGTCCTGCTCTGGGCCGCGCTGTGGCTGCTCAGGGACCGGCAGTGCCTGCCGGCCAGCGACGCTTTCATCTTCATCACCGGCTGCGACTCGGGCTTCGGGCGGCTCGTTGCTCTGAGGCTGGACCAGAGAGGCTTCCGAGTCCTGGCCAGCTGCCTGACACCCTCGGGGGCGGAGGACCTCCAGCGGGTCGCCTCCTCCCGCCTCCACACCACCCTGCTGGATGTCACGGATCCCCAGAGCGTCCGGCAGGCAGCCAAGTGGGTGGAAACGCACGCTGGGGAAGCAGGTGAGTGTGGCAGGGGCCCCGGGACAGGCGTGAGAGGTGTGCACACACCCCAGAAGGACTTTGTTGGGGGTAGCAGGGCTGAGCCTCCCGGGAAGGAGAGGGGCCATGGGAACGCCTCCCCGACCCCACGCCTCCGTGCCCCCACAGGGCTTTTTGGTCTGGTGAACAACGCTGGTGTGGCTGGCATCATTGGGCCCACCCCGTGGCAGACGCGGGAGGACTTCCAGCGGGTGCTGAATGTGAACACGCTGGGCCCCATCGGGGTCACCTTCGCCCTGCTGCCTCTGCTGCTGCGGGCCCGGGGCCGAGTGGTCAACGTCAGCAGCGTCCTGGGCCGCCTGGCCGCCAGCGGAGGGGGCTACTGCGTCTCAAAATTCGGCCTGGAGGCCTTCTCTGACAGCCTGAGGTGAGCGGGCAGGGGCTCCGCTCCAACTCAGGGGGGCCTGCTCAGCCAGCAGGTCAGCAGCAGCCCACCACATGGCACGGGAGAGTTTAGGGCCTAAGAGACAGTTTAGGGCTCGACTTCCTGGGTTCAGACCCCAGCTTTCGCTCATGTGAGCTTGGTGACCTTAGTCACTGTTTTTTTCCCAGTTTGTTCCTCCTGTTAAATCACAATGAGGCCTGCCTCATGGGTGAGTAAAATGAGGGCATGTGTGAGGTTCCAGCAGAGCCTGGTACATGGAAAATGCCCCCAAAACCCCACTCTCATTAGTGTCTTGTTACTAATGGTAACCATTACTTACCATGAGCACCTTTACATAACACTTTCTCACTGAATTCTCCCTAAAGTCCTGTAAGGCTAGGTGCAAACACCCGTCCCTGGTGGCTCAGATGGTAAAGAATCTGCCTGCAATGCAGGAGACCCAGGTTCAATCCCTGGGTTGGGAAGATCCCCTGGAGAAGGGAATGTCTATCCACTCCAGTATTCTTGCCTGGAGAATTCCATGGACAGAGAAGCCTGGGGGGCCACAGTCTGTGAGGTCGCAAAGAGTCGGACACGCGGAGGAACTAACACACACACACGAACACCCAGACTCACCCTAGACCACACAACGGTGGGGGCAGCGGCACGTGCGCCTGTAGGGCCTGGTCTCATGTCCTGCTGCCCCTTGTCTTTAAACAATAACCTCCAAAGTCCCAGGAGCGCACAAAGGAGGCAGGACCTCGGAACAGGGCCTGAATTTGGAACAGACCTTTGGTTCCCTCAAGCTGAGCCCGCCTTCTGAAGGAAGCCTTCCTCTGTCACCGTCACTCAGCAAATAGCAGCAGTGTCCACTTTTCTCCCCATGCCTGTCGTTCAGTTTTCCAATCAGCATCCCAGAAATACACTTTCAACTTGGACATGGGTAGTCTGTTCTGGGTACTCCCACTTTCCCCCAGCAAACACCAGTCTCATTTTTCCCCAGCAAAGATCCAGCACTTTGGACCGTGTTTTGGGATCTGGGGAACGTGGTTCTTCCAGTTCAGGAGCTGGCAGGTTGTGCTTCCAGGGCCAGATCTCTAGCCAGCTGCCTGCAAGCTGATAATGGCTTTTGCATTTTTAAATGGTTACACTATAATCGGTAATGTAAGTACCTACATAATATTTAGATCTGCAATGCTGAAAATATTTACTATCTGGCCCTTTAAGAAGTTTGCTGGTCCCTGCTCTAGGTACTAGAAGAGAATACAAAAGGAAGAAAAACCCAAATAAACCTTCTTGGGACTTCCCTGGTCCAGTGGTTGCGACTCTCTGCTTTGACTGCAGGGGGCCCGGGTTTGAGCCCTGCTTGGGAAACTAATATCCTGCATGATACAACATGGCCAAAAAACAAAACCAAATGAACCTCTGCCTTCCCTCTGGCCCACTTGCCCCTCATCTCGTGGCAGTGGGGATGTCTCTTCCTGTCAGAAATCCTGATCCTTTTCCCATCTCAGCATCCCTACGCATGTCCCTGAAGGTCCTCTCCCCATAAAGACAAGAACCCAGAAACCTCCCTCTGCCGTCACTCCAGGCGAGACGTGGCTCCTTTCGGGGTGCGGGTCTCTATAGTGGAACCTGGCTTCTTCCGAACCCCTGTGACAAACCTGGACACTTTGGAGGCCACCCTGCAGGCCTGCTGGGCACAGCTACCTCCAGCCACACAGGCCCTCTACGGGGAGGCCTTCCTCGCCAAATGTGAGTAGCTGGGCCCACGAAGGGGCATGAGGGGAAACAAGGGTGCGGGAAGGCCAGTCCCGCAGCAGCCTGCTGGGAGGAGACGTGCGGGGCAGTCAGGGAGGGGGTGAGGGAGAACGGGGTGCCATAGGAGAACACCCCAGCCACAGGCAACCTGCCCACAGCCCGAACTGGGGACGGGACTGAGAACCCCACGAGACACAGCCGGGGGCGGGCTGAGCAGGACAGGGGCCTGATCACAACCGTGTGCTGGGCTGCAGACCTGAGCGTGCAGCAGCGGATCATGAACGTGATTTGTGACCCGGACCTGGCCAAGGTGAGCAGGTGTGTGGAGCATGCCCTAACCGCCCGTCACCCCAGAACCCGCTACAGCCCAGGCTGGGATGCCAAGCTGCTCTGGTTGCCAGCCTCCTACTTGCCAGCCAGCCTGGTGGATGTTGTGCTCACCTGGGTCCTTCCCAAGCCCGCCCAGACAGTCTACTAAATCCAGCACTCCAGCAGGAGATGCTTGTTCAAGGCAAGGACTCTCATTTATTCTGTCTCCCACCCTGGTACTGCCTGGTGCCTGGCATTTAACAGTCACTCAATAAATGTGTATTATTCAAAACAAAAAGCACTGTGGGAGGGCAGAAATGAAGGTGCACAGTGCGAGTTCAGTTGCTCAGTCGTGTCCAACTCCTTGTGACCCCATGAACCGCAGCACGCCAGGCCTCCCTGTCCATCACCAACTCCTGGAGTCTACCCAAACCCATGTCCATCAAGTCAGTGATGCCATCCAGCCATCTCATCCTCTGTCATCCCCTTCTCCTCCTGCCCTCAATCTTTCCCAACATCAGGGTCTTTTCAAATGAGTCAGCTCTTCGCATCAGGAGGCCAAAGTGTTGGAGTTTCAGCTTCAGCATCAGTCCCTCCAGTGAACACCCCAGGACTGATCTTTTGGATGGACTGGTTGGATCTCCTTGCAGTCCAAGGGACTCTCAAGAGTCTTCTCCAACACCACAGTTCAAAAGCAATTCTTAGGCACTCAGCATTCTTCACAGTCCAACTCTCACATCCATACATGACCACTGGAAAAACTATAGCCTTGACTAGACGGACCTTTGTTGACAAAGTGATGTCTCTGCTTTTTAACATGCTATCTAGGTTGGTCATAAGTTTCCTTCCAAGGAGTAAGCATCTTTTAATTTCATGGCTGCACAGTGGGAGACTGACCCCATTTAACTCCTAACCTAGGCTGGGGCTTCCCTGGGGGCTCAGTGGTAAAGGATACACCTGCCAGTGCAGGAGACGCAGGAGACACGGGTTCACCAGCCACCGCCACCTAAGACATCCTCAGGGTCTCTGGCGTGTTTAGTACCTGCAAAACATCTAGTACCCACAGGGGGGCGCAAGGGGACAGTCTTGCGTGTTTGAAGCTGCACCTAGAGACGTGGCCAGCAGAGGGCCCTGTTGGATGTCTCCTTTCTGCGTGCAGTAACGTTGAGGTCGCGTGGTCTAGAGTGGGAATAGGGGTGTGGGGAGGTGGTGAAGAGGAGTCAAGGCCAAGCTGGGTGGTTTCCATGGAAAAACAGGCACCCATCTCTTAAATTCTTCTATTATCTAAGGTAAGTCAAGAAGGACATAAACTGGCCGCACAGGTATAAAAGTGATTTGTCACCGGCCTGAAAGAAGCCGGGCCCCCTTGAGGATTAGTCGGGGAGTTGCTGGGACCTCAGAGGTGGGCAGAAGGCCAGGGAGGAGATGCCGATGGTGGATGTAGGCTGGCCTCTCCCAGGGAGGACCTTGGTAGGGAATCCCACTGACTGGGAGATGGCTTCATGAACCCTTCCGCACTGTGGCCGACAGCACCGGGAGGGCCGTGGGCCCAACCTGCACTGGGTCCCCACATCCACTGCCAGACCAAAGAAAGCCTCGAGCAAAATCCTCCTTTCGCCCCACCCCCGCCCTCAAACAGGCCACCTTTCCCAGAGGTGCAAGTAGAACAGGGTCCCAGAGGATGGGAACATGGATAAAGAGGGAGAAGGGATAAAGTATCACTGTCTAAGACAAACTGAGACTCCTTCTCTTTGGGGTCTGAAAAAATAATCCGTTTAATTGAAAAACCTGGCGTATATTGCCCCACTCCCCCGGATGAGGGGGCTGAGGAGACAGACCCCCTACATCACCTCATAGCCGCTCCGGATGCTCTTCACAAGGCAACACGCTAAGACAATGCCCAGGATCTAGGACAGAGAGACGGGGGTGGAGAGGAGCCGGGGAGGCAAGACAGAGCCCCACCCCGGGACCCCAGAGACAACCAGGGCTCCCCTCCACAGACCGGGCCCCTGCTCAGCACCCTCCTGCTGCCCCGAGTTCCCAGACGCCCACGGTGCCTCTCACCTCCACAAAGGCAATGCCCAGGGCCGCTGCAGCCACCACCAGCACATTCTTCCTCAGCCAGGCCGCAATCTTCTCCACACAGCCCTGGCGGGTGGCGGGCACACAAGACAAGACCCCGTCGGACATTTCCCACACCCCCTCCCCTGCCCACCTGGCTCCCCCACCCTCTGTCCCTTTCACCCCATCCTCAGCATTACCAGATTCCCTCCCGATCCCTGACGCCCAGTTTCCCAGAGCCCCAGCCTTCGTCACCTCCACCCCGGTCCCTCTCACCGCCTGAAACATTTCCCAGCTTCTCCAAGTCCCCTACCATCTCACCACCCTTCCTACCTCAGCATGGATGTCCCTCACGGTGAAATTAACCCCACAGTTATTGGTGACGTTGACGCAGCAGGAGTCCGGGACTCGATTGGTCATGGTCGGGATCTTCTCCCAGTCTGTGTAGTTAGCCGCCCCGCAGCACTTAAACTGGGGGAGAGCAGAGATGGGGGAGAGGCTGTTAAGTGACCCCATCTTCAACATGAAGGTTAGACTCTCCCCTTCTCCCACCCCTGCTCCCGGCAACCCACTCACGTCTTTCTGCATCTCGTCCAGGATCAATGCTGTCTGGTTGTCTTTTGGATAATTCTGCATCTGCTGCCGGAAGTCCTTATTAAATTCTGATCTCACCTGGGAGTAGGGAGGATCACCGTGGAGGTCAGAACTCAGGGCACCTGGGTCCCAGAGCAGCCAGGCCTCAGAGGCAAGGGCTTACCCTCATTCCCCGCTCACCTTGTCTCTAAACACATAGCCAGCAATGGCTGCAGCCACTTCCACTAGCATGATAAGGGACAAGAAGATGGCAAACTGCAGGTGCGAAGGACAGGAGTCAGGTTTGGAGTCAGGGACATTCACGGTGTCCCTCACCCCCCACCCCCCCAAGCCCCGCCCAGAGAAATGCCCTTCCGGCAGCCCCAGGCGCCCTCGCGGGCCCACCCCCGCTCACCGTGATCATGAGACAGTAGTTCTCCTTGCAGGCTCCGCAGCAGCCCACAAAGGCCACCAGGAAGAGGAAGGCGCCCACTGCGATAATGACCACGGGCAGCAGGAAACCAGGGGTGGCCCCGTGGGTGATGGTCTGATTCAGGACGAGGTGGGTCCCGACGCCCACCGCGATCAGTCCCACCGCACAGGCCTGTGAGGAGGAGGGCAGGTCAGAACTCAAGACCCACCACCCGCCAGCCCCCCACAGTGGAAGGCAGCGGGTGACCCAGGACACAGACGGAAGCCCACTCCAGAGAGACCGATTCTTACACCTCCAGGAAACTTCTGACAGTGGGGGAGGAGGCTGACCCACCCTTGCCCCACCGTGAGGGCTGGGCAAACTTTAGGGCTCTCTGAGAAAGCCCTCAGGAGGAGCCACACCTTCCTTCAAGCAGCTCGTCACCAAGTGCAAAAAAGAGAAGTTTCCAGTAAGCCTTGATCCCAGGACGCACAGGCCTCAGACAGCAGTGCTTCCTTTGAGCCTCTTCCTACGGGCCTCCAGGGCTCCCAGCAGTGCCTTCTCACTATCCCCATCAGCGCCCACGTCCTCACCCGTTGTGAGCAGGGCGCCTCAGGCCTGCTGGGCCTGGGAGGAGGGAGGGGTTACCGGGGTCAGAGTGGCCGGTCCCCCCCGGACAAACTAGCCTCTCAAGCCAGGAGCCCGGGACTGGAGCCACAGAGGTGGGCAGAGCCCTTACCCACCCCGAGCGGCCGGCAGGGGCGAGGAGGAAATGAGCGGGATGAAGGCAGAGAGAGAGCAGAGAAGCAGGGAGCGGAGGCACACCCGAGGCGAGGCGCGGGCAGGCGATAGCATCAGAACAGGCGGTTGGCTGGTTGCCCCACTGCCCCATATCACAAGAGGCTGGGTCACCAGACAGGAAGGGCCCGGAGGGCTCGCGGAGGAGACCGGCCATGGTCGGCCCACACCAGCCTCTGAGGTTCCCGAAAGCGGGAGGAGGGGACGGCCGCGCTGGCTTCGGCTGCTGCCCGGGCTTTTTCCTCCCACATCTGGTCTCCAGCTGCCTCGATCGTTGGCCCCTCAGGCCTCCGGAGCCGGGTCGCCCCGCACCCGGCCACGCGCCCCCGCCGGCCCCGCTCCCCACTCACGCAGAAGGCCAGCAGGAGAACGTAGAGCAGGAACTTGACACATTTCATTCCTCCTTCCACCGCCATGGCTATCGGGCCTGGGCCAGAGGGGCGGGCGGGGGGATCAGGGCCGGTCGAGGCGGGATCCCGCCTTCCGAGCGCCCCGCCGGCCCTCGAGGCCTCCCCTGCGCGGCCCCCACCCCGGCCCCTCCCACCCGGAAACCCGCGGTCGGATCCACGTCCTCCAGCCCTCGGCCTCCCGCAGGAGAGGGGTGGGGGCGCCCGCCGCCGGCCGGACCCCGCGCCGCCGCCCCCGCGCCCGCGCCCGGCCGAGGCCGCCGGCAGCGGCCAGCACCGAACGCCCTCCCTCCGCCCGGCAGCGCCCGGTGTTAAACGCCCCCCGCCACGCAACCGGGCACGGAAAGCTCTCCTCAGCCCCAGCCCGACCCGCGGGCCCTCTCCCCTGGGTTCCGATCGCCGACGAGCAGAGATGCGGCCGGCGCCCCCGCGCCCCAGCGCGTCCCGGGCCTCCGGAACTTCACCGAGTTGCAAAGTTGCGAGGGCCTCGGGAGCGGCGGGGAGCGCGGCGGGTCTTCGGAGGCCTGGGGCGAGCCCCCGAGCTGGGGGCGACCGGGGACCCCCTCCCCACGCCCCGCCGCAGCCTCGCGGGCCCCGCGGCCTCACCTGGGCTCCCGGAGGCTGAGTGCTGCTCTCCCGCCGCCGCTCAGGGGCTCTCTGGCTGCGCCCCCCGGCTCCGGCCCCGCCCGGCGCGCGGCCCCGCCCCGGCTCCAGCCACAGCCCCCTCCCCCGCGAGCGGCCTCCAGCCTCCCTCATGTGACGCGGGAACAGCTGCGGCCTGAGTCACTGGGCTCACAGGGGAAGGCCAAGCCCCCCGCCCGGTCGAGGCCACGTGGCCCCTTCCGGGAGGCAGCGCCCACCCCCAGCAAGCGAGGGCACCCAGGACAGGGCCTTGGGGAGCCTGAGGTCCTTCTGCGCCCCCCGAAAGGGGCCACCTCGGGGTAGGAGAGCGGGACCCGGCGCTGCCTGGATCTCTCTGGCTCAGGGAAAGGGAAGAGACGTGTGAAAGCCAAAGGAGGGAGGAGCCGCCCGGAGTTACTCTGAGCGCCGGGTCCGGCTGCAGAGCTGAGGCGAGATGACTAGATGGTCTTCAGAAGGCCCCTCATCCTCCACCCTGCGCCCACCCTCTTCCTCTCGCTCCAACTCCTTTCCAGCCCGCCACCCTGCCCCAGAGTCAACAGAGGAAGCTGCTGGCTCTCTGGGATCTGGTGGGGCCAGACTAAACTTTAGGAAAGGCACCAGCCTCACAGCCTCCAGCGTTCTAGACAGGGTGTTCCTGGCCCCCTCTCTGAACCCCCTCCTCCGTTTTCTGGGGCTCCAGAGTATTGAGCCAGTAGAGAAAGCCCTTCCCAACACCGTGTCACCCAGCCAATCAGGACACGTCAGAGTCAGGCTCCTCCCTCTGTGGAGGGTGGCCGAGGTGGGCTCCCACCCCTCCGGGATCTCCCTGTTGCCATGGAGGTTTGGGGGCTACCCTCACACAGGCATGGCATATATCCCCTGGATTGCCCCATCCCATCCTGGTGGACAGTCCAGAGGGCAAGGCCAAGAGAGGACTGGAAGGTGAGGGGGTGGTCTCAAGCTGCCTCCCTCCCTTTGAGCCATGGTGGTCCCCAGGAGCTCTGTGAACAGTTCAAGAACAACCAGCCCCGACAACCTGCCCACCCCGCCTGGGCCCCGGCCCATAGAGTCTTCTCATCCAGCCTGAAGAAGCATTTCCTGAGCCTCAGTATATGTCAAGGAAAGAAACTAAGAGCAAAAGGAAGGCAATCTGGGCTGGGCCGAGAACCAGCTTCCAGGATCATAATCTTCCAGTAAGACACACCCAGGCCCTTCTGGACCTTGCATGCATGCGTGCTAAGTCGCTTCAGTCCTGTCCAACCCTATGCAACCCCATGGACTGCAGCCCACCAGGCTCTTCTGTCCACGGCACTCTCCAAGCAGGAACACTGGAGTGGATCGTCATGTCCTCCACTTCTGGACTTTGTTTCCAGTTATCACCGCAGGTGGGCTGTGCAGGAGGAGCCACGATGCTGAAGAAAGGAGTATTCATCTGTTTCTGCCAGCCATGTGCTGGGCACAGGGCCAGTGAGGCAAGAGAACAGGTGGCCCCATCCTGTGCCAGCAGGCAGAAGCAAGCCCACACTGTGAACAGAGGCAGAAACCCCTGGTGGCAGCTGGGTGGGATCAGAGGGAGGGACAGGTGGTGCCTCTGCCCCAGAGGAAAACAAAAAGGAGTGAATTTCACCGAGGTGGTTGGTGCTCTCTGAGGGGTGTGTGTTAGTCACTCAGTCGTATCCGGCTCTTTGTGACCCTATAGATCGTAGCCCACCAGGCTCCTCTGTCCATGGGATTCTCCAGGCAAGAGAATGGAGTGGGTTGCCATGCCTTCCTCCAGGGGATCTTCCTGACCCAGGGACTGAACCTGTGCCTCTTATGTCTCCTGCATTGGCAAATCGAGTTCTCTACCACTCGTGCCACCTGGGAAGCCCCACTCTCTGAGGTGACCTTAGACCATAAAAGGCAGTCGCTCAGTTCCAGGGACAAGGACAGGGCCAAGTGGAAAAAGGGTTAGTTTTAAAAGTCCATGGCAGGAACCTTCCTGGTGGTCCAGTGGTTAAGAATCTGCCTTAAAGCAGGAGACACTGGTTCGATCTCTGGTCCAGGAAGACCCCACATGCCACGGGGCAGCGAAGCCTGTGTGACTGCTGCGGCCTGCGCTCGCTAGAGCCTGTGTTCTGCAGCCAGGGAAGCCAGTGCGCCGAGACGCCCACAGGCAGCAATTTAAAAAGCAAAGCCCTCCCAGTGCCTGGGCATGGGCACCAAAGACCCCGCATGGCATATTGGGGTTGGCCGGCTCACAGGCCTGGGGAAGGCTCTGGTGACAGATGGTGGGCAGAGAGCTGGTCTGCAGTCACGATTCAGAAACTTTAGCTACCGAAACTCCAAGCATGACGCTTGGTCTTTGACTGAATCTTTGCTGAACAAACTATGAAAGACATTTTAGGAAGAACTTGTCATCCAGTTGCTAAGTCGTGTCTGACTCTTTGCGACCCCATGGACTGCAGTCTACCAGGCTTCCCTGTCCTCCTCCATCTCCTGGAGCTTGCTCAAACTCATGTCCATTGAGTCAATGATCCCATCCAACCATCTCATCCTCTGTCACCCTCTTCTCCTCTTGCCCTCAATCTTTCCCAGCATCAGGGTCTTTTCCAGTGAATCAGCTCTTCTCCACAGGTGGCCAAAGTATTGGAACAACTAGGCAAATCTGAATATAATTGAAGATTAGACATGAGAAAATAATGTTATTAAATGATAGTGTGATTATATAGGAAATTTTCTCTATTTTTTTAAAGATGCATACTAAAATATTTCAGGGTGAAATGTCACATCTGTAATTGACCTTGGAATACTTCACAAAACAATAGATGAAGTGAAAAGAAGACAGTCTGACGTGTATACCCATGACTGATTCATGTCAATGTATGGCAAAAACCACTACAATATTGTAAAGTAATTAGCCTCCAATTAAAATAAATAAATTAAAATAAAAAGACAGTCTGGGTGACGTGACTGCTAAGAACCTAGTGGCTGTGTAGGGTGTGTTCTCAAGGCGAAGGGGAGGGTGGGAAATTACCAAGGGGCAAATGCCGACCTCCTGCTGAAAGGAGGAGGGATAAACGCTGGCGCATCTTGGTC
Source organism: Muntiacus reevesi (assembly GCF_963930625.1). NCBI lineage: Eukaryota > Metazoa > Chordata > Mammalia > Artiodactyla > Cervidae > Muntiacus > Muntiacus reevesi. The sequence continues at coordinate 171,349,812 of NC_089252.1, read as the reverse complement.
CAAAGCAGAGCTGATGAAGGCCAGAGCCAGGGAAAGGAGGGGAAATCCTTGGAAAAGCCTTTCAGGGGTGACTGCCTACCTGTGGGAGCAGAAGAGGAAGTGGGAAGAATCTGAGATAACTTAGAGCTTCCAGACTTGGGAGCCCAAGGGAGGGGTGGTGGTCACCGAAGGTGGGAGGCACATAAGGGGCAGCTGGGTAGAGATGTCCCACTTGGAATTAGGAATGTGAGACTCAGGAAAGAGGAGTAGTCAGACTAGAGAGAGAAAGTGATATCGAAATTCACAGACAGGGCGTCCCTGGTGACTCAGGGGTAAAGAATCCGCCTGCCAATGCAGGAGATATGGGTTCGATCCCTGGGTCAGGAAGATCCCCTGGAGAAGGGAATGGTTACCCACTTCAGTATTCTTGCCTGGAAAATTCCATGGACAGAGGAGCCTGGTGGGCTACAGTCCATGGGGTCGCAAAGAGTCAGACACGACGGAGCGACTAAACAGCAACAAATGCACAGAAGGGTGAAGGCCAGACAGGATCTCAGAAAACCCCTGCGTTTACGGAAAGTGGGGGAGGGGCTGGTAGCAGCAAATGATCCGAAAGGGGACGCAAGTCGCAGAGCTGGACTCCACTCTGCCAGGCCCAGTGCTGGGCACTTAGAGCCGTGAGTTCTCTTAATCCTGATGACCGCAGCGAGGGCGGTGTCATCTGTCCTGTTTTCAAAGTGAAAGTGCAGTCACTCAGTCCTGTCTGACCCTTTGAAACTCCATGGACTGTAGCCCGCCAGGCCCCTCTGTCCACGGAATTCTCCAGGCAACAGTACTGGAGCGGGTAGACATTCCTTCCCCAGGGGATCTTCCCGACCCAGGGCACGAACCTGGGTCTCCTGCACTGCAAGCAGATTCTTTACCATCTGAGCAGAGACAAGGAAACTGGCTCTGAGACAGGGAGTGACATGCCCTGAGTCCGAGCTAGTAAAGGGCATGCTTAGGGTTTGAGCCCAGATCTCGGGGGGTTCCAAGCTGTTCCCTGCTGTTTCCTCTGTCTCGCTCTCTCAGAGGCCAAGAGAAAAGAGAACTTCAGAGCAGGAGGAGGGGACAGTGACCAGAAGCACTTAATAGTAAAGAAAGCTGAGACGCAAGAGAAGGTCATTGGATGGGGTGGCATTTTCCAGGGCAGAGCCAGGGCAGGATCGTGAGCACCCCTGGGTGAGTGTGGAGGCCTCCGGGCAGGCGGGGGGCGGAGCTGGGAGGGGGTCAGGAGGATGGGACCCTCCTAGAGGAACACCGGGGGGAGGGCTGGAAACACTGTGGCAGGGTGGGGTGCTGGCAGCAGCTTGGAGGGAAAGGATGGGGCCGAGGAGACCCAGCGGAGCAGATCTGTGTGCCGCTGGGAGGGGGCCGCAAGGAAAATTCATTCCTAGTCTGGTAGTCATGCTCACAGAGACGGCTATTGTCATTGTTCCACTGGGTATACAGCTTCTGATTCGGAAGATGAAAAAAATCCGCAGATGGATGGTGGTGACAGCTGGCACAACACATCAATGTACTCAGAGCCACTGAACACTTTAAAAACAGCTAAAATGGTAAATTTTGTGTTGTGTCTATTTTAACACAGATTTTGTACTGAAGTTTCGTTGACTTACAGTGTTAACTGCTGCTATCCAGCAAAGTGATTCGGTTATGCATGTACACATTCCTCCTTGTGTTCTCTTCCATCGTGGTTTATCCCAGGACACTGAACACGGGCCCCTGGGCCACACTGCACGACCTTGTTGCTTATCCATTCCACGTGTGAGAGCTCGGGGGATTCCCCGTCAGTCCAGTGGTTAGGACTCTGTGCTTCCTCTCCAGGGGGCACAGGTTTGATCCCTGCTCTGGGAATTAAGATGGCATCACCGATGCAATGGACATGAACTTGGGCAGACTCCAGGAGACGGTGAGGGACAGGGAGGCCTGATGCACTGCAGTCCACGGGGTCACAGAGAGTCAGACACGACTGAGGGACTGGACCACAACTGGGAACGAAGATCCCACAGGACTCGACACAGCCAAGAGGGTAAATAGAAAGTGGGGGTGAAAAAGCTCACATCTGCTAACCCCAGCCTCCCACTCCGTCCCGCCCCTAACCCTCTCCCCCTTGGCCACCACCAGTATGTTCTCTATGTCACTGACACTATTTTTTTGAAAAAGAATGGCCTGCCCCGAGAGCCGGGAAAGTCAGCATAGAGCCCTGGGTACCTCTGAGTGGGGAGGCAGCTGACCTCAGACCTGGCCCTTCACATCACATCCTTCAGAGCTTCCAGCACCAACTTCAAAGGCTAGGGTCCAGAAATGTCACCTGACTAGCTGGACTTCCCAGGGTGAAGAACCCGCATGCCAGTGCAGGAGACGCAAGAGACAAGGGTCGGGAAAATCCCCTGGAGGAGGAAATAGCAACCCACTCCAGGATCCTTGCCTGGAAAATTCCATGGGCAGAGAAGCCTGGCAGGCTACAGTCCAAGAGGCCACAAAGAGTAGGAGATGACTAAGCAGCTGAGCACATACATACATACATACCCTCGATTAGCTCAGGCTTCTGTCCCCTGGGTGCCTGGCAAGGGTGGGTGGTGGGTGAGCTGGGGTGGGCGTCTCCCCTCCCCCTCCCCAAACAGCAGAACCATGCTGCTCTCTAGCTCTCCAACCAGAGCCAGCAGTGGGCATGGGGGCCTCAGGTGTCTCCAGCACGGGTGGTGCCATCTGAGAGCATGTAGGCATCGCCCAGACCCAGTGCAATGCACAGCAGCTCGCAGCCAGCACCCAGGGCCACCCACAGCCCTGGGAGGAGGGAGGCCTCTTCTCCCCTCCACTCACCAGGCCCCTGGCCTGAGTCCCACTAGGAGGGGCCGGACCAGAGGTCAGGCTGCCAGGCTGGGTCCCCAGCTCTCTGCCCACATTCTTACCCGCCCCTCTCCCAGGTGCTCCGGTGGGAAAGGGAGGCCCCAGTGAACTCCTGCCTGTCGAGGCCCTTGGGGTAGGGGAGCGTGGAAGAGGGGCCCGGAAGCATGAGGAAGGGGAGGACGGAGGAGAAGGGGAGCACTGCAGAGCGTGGGAGAGGAGTGTGGAGAGACAGGAGCAAACAGGAGGTGGAGGACAAGGAGAAGCTGCGGGAGGGCGAGCTACAGGGTGGGGAGGAGGGAGCAGGACGAGACAGGGGGGAGAGAGAAAGAAAAAGGATGCCCTCTTCACCGGGAGGACAGAAGGGTGACGTGGGAACTTAAGGCCCAGAGGCTGGGTCTGAACTGGGGACCTGAGATTTCCGTCCAGAAGCCCTAGCTTTGGATAGGAGGGAGGCAGGGGTGCTTGCGAGCAGCTCTCAGATCTCAGGGTTAGATCAAAACAAGGGCAAGGCTGGAGAGGTTCCGACTGCCCGAGTCTGGGGCACAGAGAGGAGACTCCAGTCCCTGTGGGGCCAACCCCAGCCCAGGGCAAGACTAGCTCACCGCACGATGGTACCCAGGTGAACGTCATTGCCAAAGTCAGCTCACCTCCTCAGCGCGAGGAAAGGAAGGCTCAAAGAGGTGAAGCCTGGACTCAAGCACAACCTGCAGGGGAGACCCAGGGTCCTGACACCGACTCTGGTGCCGCACACACCACCTCCACCACCAGCACGCAGCACGCTGAGCTCAGAGGCCTCAGCGAGAGGCAGGCTCTGCCCCACACGGGACGGTGCCCGCCCAGAACCGCAGCTTTCTCCCACTTAGGCAGGAGGGAGACCACTCCCTTCCTCACAGCACAGGACAGCTGAGCATCAGAGGAGAATGAGAGGCAGAGTTCTGGTACCTTAAATACTGTTGTTGTTCACTCCCTAAATCGGGCCGACTCTTTGTAACCCCATGCACGCCACGCTCCTCTGTCCTCCACTATCTCCCAGCGTTTGCTCAAATTCATGTCTAATGAGTCGGTGATCTAACCATCTCATCCTCTGCTCCCTCTTCTCCTTTTCCCATCAGTCTTTCCCAGCATGAGGGTCTTTTCCAATGAGTCAGGTCTTCACATCACATGATCAAAGTATTGGAGCTTTGGCTTCAGCATCGGTCCTTCCAATGAATATTCAGGGTTGATTTCCTTTAAGACTGGTTTAATCTCCTTGCAGTCCAAGGAGCTCTGAAGAGTCTTCTCTAGCACCACAATTCAAAAGCACCAGTTCTTTGGTGCTCAGCCTTCTTTATGGCCCAATGCTCACATCCATACAAGACTACTGGAAAAACCATAGCTTTGACTACATGGATCTTTGTCTACAAAGTGATGTTTCTGCTTTTTAATATGGTGTCCAACTTTGTCACAGCTTTTCTTCCTAGGAGCAAGCATCTTTTAATTTCATGGCAGCAGTCACCATCCGCAGTGATTTTGGACCCCAAGAGAATAAAAAGTATCACTGCTTCCACTTTTTCTCTTCTGTGTACCACAAAGTGACGGCTCTGGATGCCATGATCTTCATTTTTTGAATGTTTAGTTTTAAGCCAGCTTTTTCACTCTCCTCTTTCACCCTCATCAAGAAGCTATTTGGTTCCTCTTCACTTTCTGCCATTAGAGTGGTATCATCTGGATACCTGAGACTGTTGATATTTCTCCTGGCAATCTTCATTCCAGTTTGTAATTCATTCAGCCTGGCATTTCACATGATGTGCTCTGCATGTAAGTTAAAGGAGCAGGATGACAATATACCTTAAAAATGATGTCTTAAATGAAATTACAAAACAGAAACAGACTTCAAGAATGAGCTTACCGTTGCCAGGGGAGCAGAGGGAGACTGAGAGGAAGGGACAATCAGGGAGGGTGAGATGGACCTGGACCCGCTGCTGAGCTTAAAATGTATAGCCAGCGAGGACCTACTGCACGTGAAACTCCGCCCAGCGTGTGGCCGGGGAGGGAGGGAGTTTAGGGGAGAATGGATTATGCATGGTTGAGTCCCTTCCCTGTTCCCCTGAAGCTGTCATTAACATTGTTAATCGGCTAAACCTCAAATAAAATAAAACCTTTTTAAAAAAAGAATAATAACTCTTGATCATACCCTGTTTTTAGACTCATGGGAGTTCAAATGACTTTGCTTTGAGTAACACCTGGATGGCACCCCACTTTAGATGGCCAAGGAAAGGGTTGGGAGGGACAAGCCAAGCTCCTTAGACACCTCCTGCCCACCTTGGCCTTGGCCCAGGGTTCTGGTCCCAGCTCCGCCCCCCACCCCAGCCGGATGCTCAGCACTCCGCTCTCTTTTTACCTGTTCCTTTCTCTGCTCCTGGGGCCCCCAGCACCTGACCTCTGGCCCCTCATTCTCCCCTGCCGGACTCCTGTCCCAACCCCCCCCCCCCCAGCCTCTGTCACTGTTACCAACAGGGGCAATCAGATGCCTGAGGGGTGACTGGGCAGGTTGGGCGGCTCCAGCCTAATGCCTCTTCCTGCACCTCCTGGGGCAAGAGCTCCCCGATGTGTGGTTCTGGCTCCAGGGCCCGCCCAGGGGACAGAGGTCTCCACTGAGAGTTGACACAACTATGTTTTTTTCTGGGAGGGAGCAGATCAGAATCTGGGAGAAAGCAGAAAGAAGCAATGTGGGTCGGCTGGTTAGCCCAAATTTCTGCTCCTCGGGGCTGGGTCAGCTCATCCCCCAGGGCTCAGTCCCCGGAGGAGCAGACTCTGTGCTCACATCCCTCCTTTTCTCGGGGCTGCAACTGGGATAGTGGTGCCTCCTGCCACCACGATTAGGCCACAGGACCAGCCTGGGCCCACCGCCCCCAGCAGGACCCCACCACTTGGGCCTGGGAAAGCAGAAATAGGAAAGAAAGATAGGGAGAGGTGGGCAGGCCCAGAGAGACCAAGAGTGAAAGTGGAAAGAGGGTGCACCCCAGGACTGGGCGGGCGCGGCCTGCCGGGGGAGGTAGCGGGAGTGGAGAGCGGCAGGGGCACTTGTATCCCACCCACCGCCACCCCCAACCCTCCGAAAGCGAACTCTGGGTCCCTCCTCCCAACCTCCTACTTCTCCCTGAGTCCCTCGGGGTCAAAGAGGTTAACACAGCTTCAGGAGATCCAGGGAGGATAATGATAGTCTAGAATGTGGTGAGGGAGCCGATTGTAATTACATAGCCAGTTTCTCTCTGAGGGCTTCAGGGTATGTAGGCAGGGACCTGGGGGGATCCATTCCGCCAGCAGACTCTCCCCAGCCCAGAATAGCCTCCTCACACCACCTCCCCAGAGGCTCCAGACGAGAAGGCCAGGAGGGGAAAGTCCCTCCCCACTAGGGAATCCCGCTCCCCAGCTGCTCCTCAAGGGCCCAGCCCTCCCCCTCCTTGGAAGGACCTGCAGTGCCAGGGAATGAGTCCACTGACCCTAGCATTAGGGCCTTTGGGAGGAAGAAGCAAGAAGGGGGGTCAGGGGTCATGAGTTACCGCCCACTGAATCCAGCGCCGATGGACAAGGGGGATGGGTGTGGGGTGGCCCGCACGGCAGCAGCGCCCCTTCACCCTCAGAGTGGCCCCCGCACCCGCTCCCACCCCTGCCGCCCCCGCCCCGCGCTGGAGTCTGCAACTCAGAGCGGTCCAGGTGCCCCGGGCCAGAGCCCTGCTGACCTGGCTCCCAGGATTGACAGCCCCTTTTCCTGAGCGTGTAACACGCGGGCCCCGCTACCCAAGGCTACGGAAGCACCTCTGTCCTCCGGCAGCTCCTGAAACCTCGTCTCTGCTTCTCTCCGGGCACCTCGCACCCTTCAAAGCTCACCGCCTTCCGGGGGGCTCCAGCCCACGTTTGCTGTGAACCGGTCGGGACCTTAAAGGAGGCGGGACCGAGGGTTGCCTGGGTAACGCCGGGAGGGGGCGCCCTTGGGGGAGACAGTTGCCTGGGAGACCGGGCAGTGGGCGGGGCCACAAGCCTCGGCTAGCTGGCGTGGTGGTGAGGAAACAGCTGAATGTCCGCATCTCTCCTAGCTCCTTCGCCGTAAAGCCAGTAGCGTTCCCTCCTCGGGAGTGGGTCTAGAACAGCCGGAAATCTGAAGTTCCTGAAAGAGAACTCCCGGGGGTTACCTGCAACCCAAGGGAACCCACCCCGACATTCCCAAGCTCGAGGGAACTCAAGAAAAGAGGCAAGACGTAGGAGAGGGTGGGGAGAGGAGCAAGTCTTAATGCATTATGATATAGAACTTCTCAGACTAGAAAGCTAAAGTGAAAAATACGCCGAGTATGGGGGAAGAAAAAAGGTCCGTTTTAGCCCCACTTCCAAGAAGCAGAAATTCCAGATCCTACCACCGGATGGCAGTCTTGCCCACTCATTGGATTAAATGCGGTCTTGGAATCCGCGGGAGGAAGCCAGGAAGCAGAAATCCTTTTCTGTGTCACAAGTTCCCAACTCTTGCTCTCCAGTATTTGGCAGGTACCCATAACTCCTTCCGGCCACACGAATACAGTCCTCTTTCCCTAACGGGACTCTGACCAGAGCCAGCGAGCAGGATTCATTCATTCTTTATTCAAAGTCACTAAAGCATTCTTTGAAAAAAATGTCTGGCTTTCTTGGATCCCACAGTGTGAGACTGATAAGCTGGGTGAGAGTAATGACTAATTATCTCATTTAGAGCTGGGTGTCAGGCAGTTAATCTTCATAAGCTTATAGAATAGGTCCAGCATTGTCATCTCCACCTTACAGATAAGGAATCTGAGGCAGAGAGTCACGTTCACACAGTCAGAGAAGCGTGAGAGCTGCGTCTTAAACCCAGGCAGCCTCAGTCTGAGTCCAGAAGCTGTGTGAGTAAGCCGCACGTCACACGGGATGCAGATGGAGCTAGGAGAAGCATCCGCTGTACACTTGGGAGTCAGGGATGGACTCCTGAAAGACATATCCAAATTCTCACCTACACGGAGACCTGAAGAAAGAGTGGATTGAGGGGAGGGAGGGAGGGGATGGAGGTAGGAGGGGGAGCTGTTCCAAGAAGAGGAAACACTTGTGCCAAGATACTGTGGAGATGATCGAGAGATAGAGGGCAAAGGCTACATTCAGGCTTCTGACCTAGATGACTGTCATTCACTAAAATGAAATCGCAGAATGGGGGCACAATTCAGGGGAGAGATATTCTTTGTTTACCATATTTCATCTGTGATTGAGGGTGTTTCTAAATGGCAATATCAAGGAGGCATCTGGCCTGGAGTTTTGGCCAGGATTGTTTACCTGGTGTCCTATCTACTCTATATGCTCCCTGGGAAGCAGGGCTGAGTTCTTCCACTGTTGTTTGGCTGGTTCTTTGTTGCTGTTGTTCTTTCTTTGGCTGCACTGGGTCTTTGTTGCTGCACTGTCCCAGGCTTTCTCAAGTCGCAGAGAGCAGGCTGAGGCTGCTCTCTGGTTGTGGTGCAAGAGCTGAGCTGCTCATTGCGGTTGCTTCTCTTGCTGCCTAGCACAGGCTCCAGAGCATGAGGCTCAGTAGTTGTGCGCAAGGGCTACTAAGCTCAGCAGAGCGTGGGATCTTCCTGGACCAGGGATCAAACTCATGTCCCTTGCACCGGTAGGTGGGTTATTAACCACTGGACCACCAGGGAAACCCGGGAGTAAGTCTTGTTTTTCTTTGCATCTCCTAGACCTGCCACTAGCTACATGTTCCGTAGGGAAGTAAAAATTGGGCCACTTCCTCTGAGGAAGAGAGGTGACACCACCTCTGCTGTCAAGGAGTTTTGAATCTTGCTGAGGAAACGACATCAGAAAAACATTTTGGAAAACAGGATAGGCTAAAGTATGGGATGAAGGTAATCACCGCTCTGGAAAATCAGAAAGCAGAGCAAAGAACCGTGAAGAGGGAGCCTGTGAAAGCCCTTACTGATTGACTGCTGTGTAATCCTCATAACCAGTGAGGGCAGGCAAGCCGATCCTGTTTTATAGAGGAAGAGTCGATGAAAGGTTGAGATGCTCATGTCTTGGAAAGAACCAGCTGTCTAAGGTTTTTGTTTTGTTTGTTTGTTTTCCACTCTGCTGCAGTCTTGGTTCCTGTTCTCCACGGAAGAGATCATCTCTTGAAAGCTCCTTGCCTTGGTCCTCCTCATGCCTACCCAACCTCCTTTATACCTGGGCCCGCAGTGTGCCCCGCCTCATTCCACTCCAGTTCCCAAGACCAACTATGACCTTAAACCCAGGGCTCCATCTAGTCCCAAGAGGAAACCAGTGTCCGTCTGTTCTGCCTGAGAAGCCCAATAATGTTCACCCACTTATTAAATAGATATTACGTGTGCCAGGAAACCAGAGCTGATCTGGTCCCCTCAAAGATTTTCAGTCTATTGGTTGTCTATTGACCTCTAGGGCTTCACTTTTTTGGACAAAGTTTATTATTGGAGACGTAGCCCAACAAGTGGGGAGCACACGGGAACCGGTTCAGTTGAGAGAGAAGCAGGACAGAGAAAGGATGCGGGCGTCCTCCCTAGTGAGGAGGGCCCGACCTCCGGGGCTTAGACTCAGTAAGCCATCCTGGAGAAACTGAGGGTCTGGGAAGAGGCATCCAAAACCAGGAAAAGTCAGGCACTTCAGGGGCACTGTGGTAGCTTGGCGCTCTTCTACTCTGCCCTCTGACTGTACCCAGGGTTACACCTGAAGACTAGGGCTGGTCCTACATCTGGGTTTCTCCCCTGGGGACTTCACTTTCTCCAACTGAGGCCTCTGAAGCCAGATCTCTCTCTCATCCTCGCCCCTACAACTACAAGGCCCTTCTCAGACTTCTGAGCCCTGCCAGACCCAAAGCTGCACCTGGGGATCCGGAGATCGACTGCTCTGCGGGCGCAGCGGTCTCTGGCCCTGCTGCTCTGACTGCTCCCCCGTGGCCCGCAGTCCCTGCCTTTTCCAGCCTACCGACTCCTTTATCCCTGAATCAGGCCTCAGCTTCACATTCAGTCTTCCTCCGGTCTCAGGAGTGCCCACCACCTCTCCGCCTTTCTCAGGATGGCCCTGGTCTCTTTTCCTCCTAGCCTCCCTTGGTAACCTCCATGTCCAGTTCTCCCATCTCCAGGCCCCCTTCTGGTCCTGGGGTCCTTCTCATAGCTGGGGCTCCTCTGGGCTCAAATCCTCCGCCTCCTCCCCCGAACGCTCGGCGCTCCCACCAGCGCTGACTCGCATTGCTGGGCGGGCTGTCTGCCCGGCTCTGCGTTCCCCGGATCCTCTGAGTCTGCCTCCTCTCTGGGGCTCCCTTGGTATCTCCCAGCCTCTGCCCCCGCCTTCCTCCTGCAGGTTTCACCCCCTCTCCCACGCCCGGGCTTCTGGCCCTGCTCCCACGTCCGGGCACCCCGAGTCCCTGCGGCCCGGGTCTGCCCCTCTGCTCCCCGAGTCTCCGCGCCCCGGCTTCTCCGACTCCCTCACGCTAAGGGCCCCACTCCTTCCGCCCGTCGCTCTCCTCCTCGCCCTCTCTCCAGTTGGGTCTCTCCTCCCAGCGGCTTCCCCGCGACCCTCTCTCCCCGGCCTTTGTCTCTGTCCTCTCTTCCTCCTGCTCTTCCCACCTCTGTGCCCCTGAGCGGCGTCCGCTCCCGCCTTTCTCGCTCAGCATCCCCGTGGTCCCCCGATCCGACTTTCTCTCCCTTCCTCTCCTCCACCCCGGGATCTCTGTCTCTGCCTCTCTCTGAGTCCTCGCTCCCTCCCTCTCTCTTCCTCCGCTCTCTCCGGCTCCCTCTCTCGCCTCGGATGACAGCGCTGCCTCTTTTGTTGGCTCCGCAGCCAATCGCGGCCGCTGACGACACGGGGGCCGGGGCTATAAAGGGCCTGGCCCGGGCGCGGGCCCCCCCAGCCGCCCGCCCCGGCCGCCCGCCCGCCCCGCCCGCGCGCCCGCCGCCCCCGGCCCCCCGGCCCCCCGCGGCCGGGCAGCCCCCAATCCCCGCGCCGCCCGGACCCCCTCCTCCTCCTCCCTCCGCCCCCCGCCCCCTCCCCGCGGGACTCCGGCGTCCCCGCCCCCAGTCCTCCCTCCCCTCCCCTCCAGCATGGTGCTCGCGGCCCCGCTGCTGCTGGGCTTCCTGCTCCTCGCCCTGGAGCTGCGGCCCCGGGGGGAGGCGGCCGAGGGCCCCGCGGCGGCGGCGGCGGCGGCGGCGGCGGCGGGGGCCGGGGGGGAGCGCTCGAGCCGGCCGGCCCCGTCCGCCGCGCCCGAGCCCGACGGCTGCCCCGTGTGCGTGTGGCGGCAGCACAGCCGCGAGCTGCGCCTGGAGAGCATCAAGTCTCAGATCCTGAGCAAACTGCGGCTCAAGGAGGCGCCCAACATCAGCCGCGAGGTGGTGAGGCAGCTGCTGCCCCAGGCGCCGCCGCTGCAGCAGATCCTGGACCTGCACGACTTCCAGGGCGACGCGCTGCAGCCCGAGGACTTCCTGGAGGAGGACGAGTACCACGCCACCACCGAGACTGTCATTAGCATGGCCCAGGAGAGTAAGTGGGCGGCGGGGTAGGAGCGGTGGGGTGCCGGCTCCCGCTCCGGCTCCGAGAAAGTGAGCGCCTCCGGCTCCGAAGCGGGGCGCTCCGGGTTGCTCCGGCCGCAAAGCCTTTGCTGCGAAAACTTGGTGGATCGGGGGGCGGGGGCTGCTCCACAAGTTTTCCGAGCTGTGGAGATGGGCTGCGGAATTGTGTGCCCGCCCCGCTCCCGGAGCTGAGGGGGCAGACGGAAAGGGTTGTGGGGATTCCGCAGCGGAGGGGAAGGGGCAGCGACACAGCCCGAAGGGTCCTGGTGGCGAGGCTGGAGAACAGACCCGGGAGGCTCCGGGCTCGCGCAGTCCCAGCCAGGCTGCGTGCTCTCCGCCTCTCGATGGACCTGGCAGCGACCGACTCACCAACCCCGTGCACCTTGGGCTTTGCAACGCGCCCCTCGGGCTGCCGAGAGCCCAGGGCTCCTTTCCGCCTCCCAGGAACGCGATCCCGAGCCCTGTATCTCGGCCAGGGCTCAGCGGACACCCAGCCGGCACCCGTCCCACCGGGAGCCCTTCTGACACCGGCGCTCCTGAGGGGCCGGGAAAGCCGTGCCTCCTTGGTGCTAACAGAGCTCAGAGAACTCAACTCCATGGCGCTGGGGCTAAGGGCACCCATTTGGCAACTCAGACCTTAATGTTGTATCTAGCCGCAACCAGGCTTGAGGAGCGAGAGGAAGACTGAGGGACGGAAAAATTGCTAGGAGGGAGGGGGAACCCAGGCATCCTAGTCCCTGGCCAAACGTAAGATGAACATGTTAATAGACTTGAGCTGCTTTGAAATTTTATGGCCTGGAAAATCCAGGCCAACATTGCCCCCCCACCGCCACCCCCGCAACCCCCCAGCTCTCCCTAAGGTCAAATGATGCCCTTTCCCCCTCCCCGCAGAGGTGCTCCCCCACCCACCCCACCCCCAGCGCCTCCAGGGAACCAGATCCCCTCATTCCCTTGTGGTTTGGCAAAGTCGCCCCCTCCCCACCAACTGTTTGGTTTTATGGCTCTGAACAGAAGAGGGGAGACTGGTTTATTGGCAAATGGGTCATAAAAAGCTGAGGGCCGAGGGGAGTCCTAGCGGCCCAGCCCCGAGGGAGAGGCACAGGAACCCAGGTGTGCCTCCGGGAGGCTGAGTGCCCGCCGCTGGCACTGGGTGTTCTGTGACCCTAACTCCGCAGGACTTGCTCAGGGCGGTGAAGAAAGGCACACTCAAAGGACTGGGGACTATGCTGCCGTAGCGGGCGGGAAGGTCTAGGACCCGGTCTTGAGTTCCCAAGTCTCCTTTCTGTTCTCAAGGCTCTGCTTTTACACAAGCGATGGTCAGACTGACTGAGCAGAGATGGGGTTAGAAATCAAGTTAGAAGCAGCGTGGTCGAGGGATTCTGAAGAAGAGTTTGCCGGAAGAAGATGAAGGGTGTGGAGGAAAGAGATGCTTTGGTCTACGCGGTGCGTGTGTGTGAGGATTTCCAGTGTGAGATGGAGCTGTGGACTCCGCTTGCTCACTCTATCCTTAGCATCTCTTAGCCTACAGGCCAGAGCCCGGAGGTCGCTCTGGTCACTGGGATGCGGGAAGTGAACCGACGCTGCACACGCAGTTGGGGAGATGCAGGTTAGACTCGGGGGGTGGGCAGAAGGGGGAAGGACACCAGCAGGTGGGGTTCCACCTCGGCTTCTGCCCTTCAGCCACCCCAGGACTTGGATAACCGGGGGATGGGTCTCCAGCCAGGTATTGTACGTCCCCTTTAAGAGACAAGCCGAGCTCTTAAGAGAGGGAGGGGGAGCTGAAGGGGCGGGGAGGGAGAGGGGGGAAAAGGAAAAAGAGACTTTTATAGTCTAATCCCCGGGGACCCGCTTTAATAAGAGACTTGTGCTCTGCTAATCGGGGGAGGTGTTTGTCAGCAGAGATGGCCTCGCTCCCCTCCCCCTCGCGCCCCTCCCCCAGCCCTCTGCCCTGGACCCCCGCCCCCACCCCTCCTAGGCTGCGCGGCCTGCCCTAGTTCCTCCACCCTCTCAGGCGCTCCCACCCCAGCCTCCATCCTGGGAACCCGGCCCCCTCGCCCTTCAGGGAGCCAGGCCCAGCCCCTGTTTCTCTCTCCTCCCTACACCCCGAGGCCCCTGCCCTCTCGGCCCAACCTCCTGCCCCTAGGCTTCCCAGCCAGGGTTAGGAAAGTGTGTCTGGTGTTTGGGGGTGGGGGGTGTGGGAAGAGGAGGGGTGGTGAGCAGGGAGGGGGTTGGGCTTTTGCTGAAAATAGTGCAGTGACCTCTCTCCAGACCAGAGCCGCCTACTAAACCTGACCTGCTGCCTGCCACCAACCCGATCAATCCAACACAGATGTGGCTCCTTCCCCTCCCCTTGGGAGCTGGGCTGTGCGCTGGGGACCCTCTCAAGCCCCTGGTTCCCTCTGTGACTCTACCTGTTTCTTTGTTCCTCCCCCCGTATTCTTCTATCCTTTCTCCTTACCCCACTAGTCTTGGCTGCCTGCCTTTCAGCTTCCTAACCCCCATTCAACTCCTTTAGCATCCCTCCTCCTCTCCCAGTGGTCTCCAGCCCCCAAACACATTTCCGCCCCTGCCGTGTTCCTCCCCTGCTTCTGTCCTCCACGTCTCTCTCTGCTAGATGTCTGTCTTCCTCTCCAAGTCTCCTCTCTTCTTACCTCCCTCACTCTCTCCGGTCTCTCCATTTCTTCTTTCCCTTTTCTCTCTCCGAATGTCTCCATCCTGTCCCCTTGTGGTACCAACTGGCCTCATATCCACTGGGGGAGAAGTGCACGATGATTCCCAGGGGTGAGGACCGGGGACTCTGCCTGAAGGCCCAAAGCCTTACAAGGATGGGGCCCTGGCACCCAGTCCCCCATCACTAAGCCTCGGGTCATGTTTAGGTAGGGATACACGTTTAGAGTTTACGAAACTTAACAATAAATCAACTGAGAAACTACTACTATTTTCACATTCTTTATTTAATGCTCAGCACTCCTGTGAAGCAAGGATTATGATCTGTAACAGTGAGAAGCTTGGTCCATAAGGTCACATATTGGTTAATGAGTCAGGCAGTGATTAAACCCACTTCAATTGAAGCCAAAGAACAGGGTTTACCCCAGGAAGAACTTTCGAGCGCTGGCCTGTGTCATTGAAGATGGGAGCTTAGGGAGTTCACTCAGCATGTAGTTACTGAGCGAGGCCTCGGTGAAGCCACAGAGGTGAGCAATACGGAAGCGTCAACACAGGGTCTGCCCTCACGGAGATCAGTCCTTAATGGTGAAGGCAGGCAGGAAAGCAACGCCATCTCTATACTGAAGTCAGGCATAGCATGCTATTTGGATTGCTGCTTGTCACTGTCCGTCTCACCAGCAGCTGCCCTGCCCCAGGACTCTCCTCTTCCCCCAAACTCCACCCCACCGCCCCATCACGGAAGCTCCAGCAGGAGGATAACTGGACCCCAGTGCTCTGGACGCTTGGAGAAGAACTTAGGGAAAGAGAGTGTCTTGGCTCCTGGACATCTGACGATCAGAGAGCACTTTCCTCCCCATTTCACTTGGAGTGCCCTCCTAGTGTAGGGAATGATTATGAAGCAACAAATGACAAATTCTCCATGAGTATGCAGACCTGGGCATGATACAAATGGGCTTGGACTTCCTGATCATCCTTTTATGGCTCTGGAAGTTCATTCCTAGTTGTTCCTCAGACTATTAACAGTGATAATGGATATTCATAACCAATAGAAAGATGATTTAGGGCATTCCCAACTGGGATTAGAAAGGGGAACTGAGAGGAACTGAAATGGAAACAGCAGCAGATATTGAGAATCATCCTTTAAACTCAAGAATGGTCAGATTATGATCCAAAACAAGGGGAAATTGGCCAAAATGTAAAGCTGGGATGCTAATGACTTCTTACAGACTTAGTGGCACTGGACTGAGAAACCAAAGGAAGCTCAGAGGAGAGAAGACATTACAGTTGATCTGATTTGTTGAACTTTATTTCTGATGCTTTGGGAAACTAGGAAAAGAAATACACAGAGGTAGTTCTTCCCTTTCTTGAAAGGGGAGGCATTAATGGTGAGGAGGAGGAAGCAGCTGAGGAACTTTTCTCAGGGTCAAGGGATGGAGCAGTCAGGTGCAGGCGCACGTGCGTCCAACCCTGCAACCCTATGGACTGCAGTCTGCCAGGCCCCTCTGTCCATGGATTTCCCCAAGAATACTGGCGTGGTTGCCACTTCCTTCTCCAGGGGATCGTCCCGGCCCAGCAAAATCAAACCCTGGTCTCTTGTGTCTCCTGCCCTGGCAGGTGGAGCTCCACCTGGGAAGCCCACATACATTGGGAGTGCTTAAGTGGTTCCATCCTTCTGGGTGTGTTATTTCTAGTGGGAATGATGCAAGAAGCCTAGATTTGAATTCTGGTTTACTTCATGGAATAAATTTAGTCCTTGCTCCCTATCTGGACCCTGGGTTAACCATTCCCTGAGGCCATCTGTTTTTGGCTGGGGGGTGGGGGGGCCTGTGCCAGGCTACACCTGGCCACCAGACAAAACAGCAGAAATGGGCCCAGGTGACCTGAGGACAGCAGGTGTGGTATTAAGTTTGACTTTTATGGGGAGCATCAAAGGTTCAGAAACAGTTGGAGCCCTATATGCTGGGGAAAGTTGGAGGAAGGGAAGACTGCAGGTGAAGAATTCCCCAATACTACTTTTGCAGCTTACCTGGTAGAGAGGAACCTATGCATTAAGACAAACATTTAAGGAAGGGATGCAGGTTAGTAAGGCCTGAGAGAACCATTGTCTTACAAGGAGAGCGGGGTGCTGTTCTAGGTTCCAGTGATGCAACAGTGAAGACAGGCAGGGGAGAGGGTACAGAGCTGGAAAACACAGACTGAGGAGGCTGAGCCGTCCACGCCCCCAGGGCTGCTGACCTCCTCCACAAACACTCTTTGCTGATACTGTGCCCCCTTCTCTCTCATCAGCCGACCCTGCGGTGCAGACAGACGGCAGCCCTCTTTGCTGCCATTTCCACTTCAGCCCCAAGGTGATGTTCACAAAGGTACTGAAGGCCCAGCTGTGGGTGTACCTCCGGCCTGTGCCCCGCCCAGCCACCGTCTACCTGCAGATCTTGCGACTGAAACCGCTAACTGGGGAAGGGCCTGCAGGGGGCGGGGGCGGAGGCCGGCGTCACATCCGCATCCGCTCGCTCAAAATTGACCTGCACTCACGCTCCGGCCACTGGCAAAGCATCGACTTCAAGCAAGTACTACACAGCTGGTTCCGCCAGCCGCAGAGCAACTGGGGCATTGAGATCAACGCCTTCGATCCTAGTGGCACAGACCTGGCCGTCACCTCCCTGGGGCCGGGAGCTGAGGGGCTGGTGAGCTGGGAGCCTGCGATATTGGCAGCTATGTATAACCTGGCCCTGAGGAGGTGGGGTGTTGGAAATGGTAGACCAGGAATGTAAAGGGGGTTAGGGACCAGCATGATTTTTCTAGGCCCAGAGCTGACTAGAGGTGGTGGTGGTGATGGTGGTAATGGGGTGCTACCAGTTTTCAGAGATCCAAGGCAGGCCAACAGCTGAAAACTGTATTTGGGGTGAAGGTGTGAGTTAATAGTGGGACAATAAAGATGGGCTGTTGTTGAGACCTTGGGTCAAGGGGCTGATGAGGGTCAGGTTGCCAAGAGAGAGACAATTAGGGAAGGTGAGTTTAGGGAGACAAGACTAGCTGGCAAGGAAAGTGGGTAGAAAGCGGGGCTGGAGAGGGGAGCCCTGGAGAAGCTGAGAAATCGCTGGTCTCTGCTTCTCTGGAGAAGCAACCGGGAGCAAGAGCTCCTCAGGCTCTGTTACACCTCTCTCTCCTCTCCCTCGCCCCCAGCATCCCTTCCTGGAGCTCCGAGTCCTAGAAAACACAAAGCGGTCCCGGCGGAACCTGGGCCTGGACTGCGACGAGCACTCGAGCGAGTCCCGCTGCTGCCGCTACCCCCTCACGGTGGACTTTGAGGCTTTTGGCTGGGACTGGATCATCGCCCCTAAACGCTACAAGGCCAACTACTGCTCCGGCCAGTGCGAGTACATGTTTATGCAAAAGTACCCGCACACCCACCTGGTGCAACAGGCCAACCCGAGGGGCTCGGCCGGGCCCTGCTGCACGCCCACCAAGATGTCCCCCATCAACATGCTCTACTTCAATGACAAGCAGCAGATTATCTACGGCAAGATCCCTGGCATGGTGGTGGATCGCTGTGGCTGCTCCTAAGGTGGGGGACGGCAGATGCCTCCCCAGCAGACCCTGCCCCTAGACCCCCAGCCCTGCTCCCAGGCCCCAGAGCTCCCCCACCTTCAGATGTAACATCATGCCGTGTGCCCTGCCCACGGTGTGCAGTGCAAGCGAGGGAGGCAGGTGGGGGCTGAGGGGCGAGGGGTCTGGGGGAGAGGGGGGAGAGGAGGGGCATGGTCAGGTGGGGAATGTTTGCGGTGAGAAGGTTTGGCGAGAAGACAGAGAGATGTAGAGACAGAGATAGAGCAGAGGGATAGAGACAGAGGAACAAAAAGAGCAGCAGTGAGAAGGCAAAGGGATAGAGATGCAGGAGAGACAAGACAGAGAGAACCATGAGAAAGAGACAGAAGTGGAGTACCAGGAGAGAGCCCCACGCCGAGCCTCCTTTCTTCCACTGGGAAGGTGAGGGGCTTGGTATGGCTGGGGAGGTCCCCTGACGGCCATTCTCAGTAAGAGAGGAAATCAGAATCCATTCTCAGCTTCTTCTCTTTCTCCCTCCAGCAGTGGCTGGGGGAAGGGAAGTGAGGGCAGGGGCAAAAGTGAGGATCTGGGGATTTTATTTATTTATTTATTATGACTTTTCATCTTTTGGTATTTGGCTTTACTTAAATAGATGGGCCCCTGCTCACTGTGCCCCACCTGCCCCTCATTCCCCAAACCCTGTTCTCCCTCAGTACTCACCTAATACTTAAGCACTTGTTTAAAGCTTCCAGGGTTGAGAATGGGAGTAGAGGGCAAGAGGGCCGACATGGAAGTTTCCAACCCCAAATCACCCCACTTAAACTTCCTGAGCCAAACGGGTTGAACTGAATTCCAGCAGTCACAGAAATGGTAAGATGTTAGGGTGTAGGAGCTGGGGGGGGGGGGTGGGGGGAGGGTGGGAGGGAGGGGCTCAACATCCAGGATCTGTATGAGAGCCACAGAACTAACCCTCAGATCTACCCTCACGGTACTGACTTCCTTAGGCAGAGGTGTGGCCTGCTTATTCCCACATTCCCCCCCAGCCAAGAGAGAGACCAAAGAGCCTGCGGAATGCCTCTGCTCCCTGACTCTACCTTCAGGTCCATAAAAAGAAGAGTAGAGACAGCCCAGAGTCCCCAGGTCTGTGAAGGGTCAGGAGGGGTCAAGAAAGGAGTAGGGAGGCTGAAGGATACAGGGCGTTGGAATCCAAATCGCTGCTCTGGGCCAGGGAATAGAGCCAGCACACCGAGGTGGAAGGGACTCTGGAAGGGGGACCTTCCCGTCCCCCAACCCCAAAGCTCAGGGTAGGGGAGGGTAGAACGAGGGAGCAGAGTGTCTACAATTATTTTTATCTTTTATTTTTGGAATCTAGCAGTACCTGGCAGCAGGGAGGGGATGATGCAGTGGGGGAAAGCATCTGACAAGGCCAGTTAGAACAGAGGTCGGGAAGGATGGAGACTTCCTGCTTTGGAAAGCTGGAAAGCAGGCAGGGACTGGTTGCCACTCCAGGTCACTAGCTGGGCCTATTCATTCCTTTCACAATCCTGACCCATCCTCCTCTGGACTCACTGTGCCTCAGTTTCTTCCCCTCGATGGAATGAGAAAATAGCAGCACCCGCCACAGCCAAGAGATGAATTCTGAGCACTTACCACGGGCACTTTATGGACATAAAATACCTCTCGCTGTGGGACAGATAACCAGGGCACCAGAGTAGCGGTGAAGAGATGTGAGGCTTAGAGGAGTCACAGGCTTCAGAGTACAAGTTCCCCTCTGCCTCCCAGCTGGACAGTGCCTGACACCAAGGAGCTGAGAACCTTCTGATCCACACCTTACCCATACCTCACCTCCAGACCTCCTGGCTCCTGGCAGGAGCCCAGAGGATGTCAGGAGTGGAGGGGGAAAGAACTTTCAACAGAACGCACTCTGAGTAGCGCCAGCGGTCATGGGTCTGATGCAAACAATACGGAACACAAGTAAAACCTGAGCTGGAAAGCCGACCTGGAAGGCTTGTTCTTCCCGAGAGCATGACTTTCCTGCCTGGCCCAGCTGGTGGAAGGGGCAAAGGTATGTAACCACCCTTGGAAAGGTGATGGTGGTGAATTTGGGCATCTTATTCCCATTCCCATAGTGAAAAAGTGAGATGAGGTATTTTGGTACTGGAATGGGCAAGGGCTCATTTCAACTTGCCTCCTCCCACGCAGCAGCAGTACTGACCCCCAGCCTCTTCTCTCTGGCCCTGTTCTTCATCACTCCTTCTGCTCCAATCTTGGAGAACAAGATGCACCTGACCACCAACACCATTCACATTTCCTTGGTGGAAAGAGAGGAACAGAGAAGTGAAGAACAGAAGATGCCTCCTCCAAGGTCAAACGCCCAGGTCTCTTGATCTTGGCACAGGGTGGGGATTGGGCAATAGGCATCAGCTGACTTCCCTCTAGAAATTCTAGAGAGCTGGGGCAGTAGACTTGGGGACACTTAGAATATGCCCCTTTAATGCCACCAAATAAAGACCTTTGGGGGAAGGTCGTTCTCTTATGAACATAAATCTATGAGTTGGAAGTCTCATTCCCCTGGTCTTCCTCACCCCCAGAGAGGCATGGGGTAGAGAGGCTTGGGGGCATAGCCCAGCAAGCTAGTGGGAACTGGTACCCCCTCTCACCTTATGATGTGTGTGGACCTGGCCAGTGCCCCTCTGATCATAATTAGTGTAATTATTATTTACTTTCTGTATTTGTTACACCGTGTGTGTGATTGCCTTTGTTTGTTAAGGGTGTCTGCGGAGTATGGGGCTGACAGGGGCACTGGAATGCCGGGAAAGGACCTCTTCACTGAGATCAAGGCTTCCTGAAGGGAACCATTGCAAAAAGGCCATCAGGCAGTTTTCAAGTTATGTGACAGAGGGCAAAGATGGCCATAGCGTGCTCTGAGTTTGGGGTGGTCACATGACACAATCCAGCACTTGAACCTGAAAAAAGAAAAATAAAAGCAGTCAAAGAGTTTAGAATCCAGCATTAAGCTCTTCTCCCTAACCAAGCGCCATGTTTACACCTCGGACACCAGGAAGCGGAGGATCTGAGGGAGAATGAAACTTTGTGCTTAAGGAGTAAGAAGATGGGGGTCTTTGGGATGAGGGCTGGGGCTTGCAGCCAAGGAAGGTTGGCTGAAGATGGGAAAGAAAGGGAACCCAGACCAAGTCTTCACTGGAGGCTTGATCCTGAACAGTCCCAAAGGTTACAAAACGCTCTCCCGGACTCCACAGAGCAGAAGATCCAAGCTCTCTTGAGATAACTCAGATAATATCTACCCTATTTTCCTACAGTTCCCTGACCCGAGGTTTCCTCAACAAAATCCACAAGCCAACCCAACTTTTGAACTTCCAGTGTTCCAAGAATGGTTACGCATCTTAACACTTTCATTCTACCATAAAAATGCCTCCCATGTCCCGGGAGCACACTTCCCAGGGCATACAAATTGGCGCGGGAGGCGGGGTGGGGAGCAGCAAAAGAATCTTGCCTGTCACTGCAGGTAGGAAAGCTCCTGTGACATCAGTCTGGCCCAGAATGGGGGACAACACGGGTTCAATGGGCCACTCCCTGCCCTGTCGTTCTCTTAGCAGACTGGCCCCCCTCAGACCAAGTTGAGGGAAGACTGAAGAGCTACACATTGTGTCCTCCCCATGAGGAGCTGCTCTGCGCACACCTACCCTACATTCTGCCCCAGGGAAAAACAGATCCCCCAGCCCAGCCAAGGTCCGCTGCTTCCTACCTTGAAAGAGCAGCAGGAAGTTACAAGATGAGGCTCACACTCAAACACCTGCAACCTAATGG
This sequence comes from Muntiacus reevesi, assembly GCF_963930625.1. Taxonomy (NCBI): domain Eukaryota; kingdom Metazoa; phylum Chordata; class Mammalia; order Artiodactyla; family Cervidae; genus Muntiacus; species Muntiacus reevesi. The sequence continues at coordinate 171,328,354 of NC_089252.1, read as the reverse complement.
ACGAGTAGCTGCCCTACTCTTTGTCTCTGCCCACATCAGGGGTCCCAAGCTAAAAGCCAGCGGGCAGGGGCATTTACAGCCTCTGGTGTATGGTGGGGCAGAAGCTGGGAAGTCAAGGCAAAGCCACAAAGCCAGCTTTCCCGTCAGTGAGCTGGGTGTAAGGGAACAGTCAGGATGACTCCTACCTATTTTCACTCTCAGAATCCCCCAAAGCATTTGCATATGTGGTGTACATACACACACACTCTCTCAAAGTAGTACACTCAGCCCCCTACCCTCTCACTGTGACTTATTCAGGAAAAAGAAAGTACTTCTACTATGAATCACCAAGTAAAATTAAGAGCTAATAATTACTGAATGATTACAATATATGATAAGCAAACTGTGCGCCTTACATAAATATGACATTATCAGTTCTCAGAGCAATCTTCACAATAAGGTTGCTATTGGCACAGAATTGAAAACAGTGGTTAAGAATGATTAAGTAATTTGCCCAGGGTCTTGCAGCCAAGTGAGCTAGTGTGGCAGAACAAGGAATTATACTGAAGTAGTTGCTATACAATATTTCATTCTATTTATAGTGATATGAGAGAGAGAAAAATTAAAGGCAGGGATAACTGAGAAAGGAAAAGAAATAAAGAGAAAGCTGGGAGTACTTTAGGCTCAGTGGAAGTCCAAAATCGCAAAACTCGGTATTTTTCAGTCCCTTTGGAAGGATATACAGGAAGTGTGTGTTGACGTGCTGCAAGAGAGGGGGACATTAGATTTTGGTGGAGTCCAATAATCAAAGATGAGTGACACTGTCAGAGGGTCCTCACGAAAGAGAACAGGGAAAAACATTTATTATAAAATATAGTCTTATATTCTTATTTATATTAGGTCTTTCCTTCCACCTGATCTGTTTCTCATGTCAGACATGACAACAGGACTCAACACCAAGAAGTGCTGCTATTGCATCTTCCTTCCTTATAGCCCTCACTCCCACAGAAGCTTCTAGCCTTGTATCTTCAGAAGTAAATTCCCAGGATTTGGGGTGGGGGGAAGGGCGGTTTATAGTGATGGTGGAGAAAAACAGAATGATCCTAGAGAACCATAAAAAGGTGCAGATTTACAGCGGAAGAAGCTGGCTCTCTCCGCATCTTTTATAGACTCCCTCATTAAGAGCTTCCAGGTATGCAGAGAATGTCACAGCTTCAAAACAGGGAAAAGCAGCCTGGAGTCAGCTAACTACATCTGGATCCTGGATTAGCTACACTAAAGAGACTGGAGGATAGGAAGGAAGGGTACTTGGATCCCAGATAAAGAACTGCAAGGCTGGGTGCTTATTCTGCCTCTCAAAGGACTTACTATTTTAGGACTGAATTAGTAAAAAAACGTAGGAATCCTGAACTAGTCATGCTCAGAAAGTATATATGGAATGATTACAGTGAGACAGGAAGAGGAGGATTTGGTGATCAGACTTGGAGGTGAGACACTTCTGACCAACATAAGAACAGCTGCTGGAATAGGATGAAAAGGGCTAATAAAAAACCCACACAAGCCTGATGAGCAATTCTGGGCTTCCCTGGTAGCTCAGCTGGTAAAGAATCCACCTGCAATGCGGGAAGCCTGAGTTTTATCCCTGGGTTGGGAAGATTCCCTGGAAAAGGGGACGGCTACCCGCTCCAGTATTTTGGCCTGGAAAATTCCATGGACGGTATAGTCCATGAAGTTGCAAAGAGTCAGACTTTCACACACAGCTGTGTCAAAAATATGGGGAAAGTGAGTTAAGTATGGAGAAGAATGATTAGGCTTTAGGAAGAGAATCCTGGGGACGGGTTGGGGGTGCAAAGTCTGAATACCTTACTGAAACATTACAGAGGATAAGGAGACAAGGTGAAGAAAACTTCTGAAGGACTCAGCACTCCACTCCTCTTTATAAGCGTCTGCTCTGTTCTTTCACCTCTTATTTTGGGTGGAAAACCCTTACTGAATCTATAATCTCTGCAAAGATACAAAACTGAACTAATTCTCTCTGGTTCCGCTAGCTTTAGGATCAGGGTCTAACAGAGGGAAGCAGACAGCAGAGCCCAAGAGAGAAGAGAAGGAAGAAGTTTAATCAACCTTCCCTTTGGCGCATTTCTCCAAAGTCTTAGAATGGGGCAAAATGGACAACAAATGGGCAGTCTTTGCACCTGCTCCCCAAGACACCGGTTTTCCTAAAGCATCTAAACTTAGGTCCCTGTCCTCCAGGAACCAAAGAGGCTTTGTGGAAAGAGGTTCTTGTTAGGAAGGTGATCAAACATTATTCTTCTGTTAATTACAAAACCAGAGGTGTTAGTAGAAATGGGAACAATGAATTAATTACACCACAGCAACATGAGATCTGGTCATGAAACCAAAGTCTTCAGGTAAGGTGCCAGGTTCTTAAGTTTTACTACCAAAACCCAAACAAAGCCCAATCTTATATAGATGTATAGTACTAAAGATTAAGAGGAGAAACCCTATACCAATATGTCCAAAAAGATTAAGTAGCAGGTCTCAGATCTACATGAAATTCAAACGCAAATAAGGAGCCCTGCTTAGGGAGAGCCAAATCCTACGTAGGAGGCTTGGCAAGGAAAATGGATTTTAGCAATATCCAAGAAAAACTGCCACCAAAACTGCAAAAGCATCTTTCTGCAACAGAAGACAAACTAAACTAGCATAGGACTTGATCAGAAAATAGAAGGCTCTAGTCTACAGCTCATTGTCCCAACAATCTAGGCAATAATTTTTAACATCTCTGACAGCCTGTCATACTCTGAATCCCTACATACTTTCTTCCAGTTCTGAGGGGTAGCCAGCCAAACTGCTTTCCTGAACTGCACGACCAACAGGATTCCACATGTTGGCTTCAAATGCAACCAGTTAAATCATTCCTGAAATTAGGGCCCTCCCAGACTCCAGAATAGGCACTCTGCACTCCATTCCATAACAGACTACCAATCCCTAGCCCTAGTGTTTATATACTTTGCACCTGCTAAAACCTACAGTATTGTATTTTATTCTAATGGGTCATTTCAACCTGTTGAAGCAAAGATTCAGGGTGAAACTTGGCCTCTTCATGGAGAATAAAGAAGTAAAAGGATGCCTGTGAGTATGAGAGAAGGAAATAAATAGGTTTAAAGGCACATACTCAATCCTTTTCCTCGTTCTCTTTTCTAAAGGATAAAGGCATTATTGTTAATTCTCTATAATATTTGGTGAATATTTCCTTATCTGGTCTAATCTGGCTCTACGAACTCAAAGGAGCACCTGAGAAAACAATGTTCTTTTTTCTATTTTTTTTTATTAACAAGCAAAATAATAATTAAAAAACAACAACACAACAACAAAAACCTTAAAGTTGGAACTGCAATGAGTCAAACTGCTGCTGGAGTTCACAGATGTACCTGGGGTACATGCTCCTCATGGCAAGGCAGGACCGAGGCACGTAACTGTGCATCAGGTATACAGTGGCCAGGAGGAGTCAAAGAGGCGGGCACACTGGAGAACAGAGCGCATCACAAGCTTTTCATCAGGCAATCCCAAAGCGCTCTGCTCTTTTCCTCTTCTTTGCCTGTAAAGAAGCAAGAAGAAAAAAATTAGACTGCAAGACAACGGTGGCTCAGGTTCCTGGCCGCTTTAATCCAAACTCACGTGGGCTATCACAAGGTCCAAGGAGGGAAGGCCGCACTCCAGCCGGCAGCCAGAGACCTAATGTCTAAATCTCTCCAGTCATCCCCTCAGGGCAGTGTGGTGGGGGGTGGGGGTGGCGGGGGAAGAAGGGGAACAAACAGTGCCAGAAAAGCCAAGATTCCAGAGGAGAGGGGGCCACTAGCTGCACAGCCAGTCAGCCGGGAGACGACGGATCCTGCAACAGGTTTGGGGAGAGTCTCCAGTGAGTGGGGAAACGGGAAATTTCAAAGGACAAAAGGCTGACCAGCACTGTATCATGGAGAATGTGAAGGGGATGCCCTTCTGGGCAGTTAGGCCCAATCAGCAACTATTTCTTAGGCCTCCAAATCTACAGAAGGACATATAAATCTTCAATGGTAAGAGAATAAATGTGGGGTGGGGGCCGCCCCAACATGGACCTCTTAAAGGAGACAGTGTTGGAGAGAGGGCACAAAATGGGTAGAGGAAGAGAAGGAAAGATATGTTTCTTCTGTAAGTGACTCACGAAATAGTATGAGTTCTCACTCTAACCACTGTCCCCAGCAAAGAAGGGGTTTCAGAAAATTCTGTTCACAGAGGTGGTTTAATTTAGATTTAAAAGAAAAGCTGATTGTGATGAGTGTCTTCTGGGGCTTTGTTGGCTTCCTGGTGTTCCGGTTCATCCTACAGGTCCCAACTGAGGAGTGACCATCACTATGTCGGTGATCTGTTCAGTATGCTGCTATTTCTTTTGGCTGATTGCAATTCTGGCCCAACTCAACCCTCTCTTTAGCCTACAGTTGAAAAATGAAACCATCTGGTACCTCAAGTATCACTGGCCTCGAGGAAGAAGACCTATTTGCCAGTGCTCTGTCACTGAGGTCAGGAAGAGAACTCCTCTAGACGTAAAGTCACCTCGATATCCAAGCTACCTTCCTTAACATACCCACTTTGGCCAGCAGCTGCCTTAAATGGTCACACATTTGAATATCTTATTTTACATTGCGGTATTTTTTTCCTGTCATCTTTTTTACACTTTGATGAATGATGTGCCTATTTAATCTAAACTGTACTGCTTCTATAAAATGTTTATGCCCTCTTCCAAGAGTGAAAGTGCTGTTCTTCTGAGAAATAACATTACTCCCTCCTTGGAATCTGTGGATTTGAAGATGGCTCCTGTCTTCTCACATTATAAGAATCAGCAGTGGTTAAAAACTGTTGTATGACAGGTTCCAGTGGGGTAGTCAGTAGGAGAACTTGTTCAGAGGGAAAATCTGTCCCACCAAAATTGTACCAATGTATTTAATATATTATACTACAGTATTTTCAGGATGAATTTATTTCTGCCATCTTTTAGAATACATTATTTTTCTGCTTTCTATGGGGAAAAAAAGAAAAGAAAAGTTGAGTGGGCCCTCCCTGGTGGTCCAGTGTTTAAGGTTCCACACTTTCAATGCAGTGGGCATAGGTTCAATCCCGAGTCAGGGAACCAAGATTCTACATCCTGTAGGTACATGCCCGCCCCCCCCCCCCAAAAAAAAACAGCTAAGTGCACTCAGGCCCAGCCCACTGCAGCACCTGGATTACTGATACAATTCTTTGGAATCAAATTAAAGTCACCTGGTTCATATAAACTCCATCAGCCGCAAACGTTACTACTCCCTTACAATCACTAACTCTCCCAATAAAAGCCATTATTCTTTTCTACTCAATGAAATCCTCATCTGCCTTATCTTGAAGGTCAAATGTACCAACTCAGTGAGCATGCCTGGTTTAACAATAGTTTCCTTGGTAAAGAGGGAGTAATTTTTTAAAAATTAATCTATTTAAGGCAGTACTGAGTCTGCTGCTGCATGCAAGGGCTTTCTCTAGCTGCAGTGAGCAGAGGCTACTCCCCAGCTGCAGTGCGTGGGCTTCTCTCTGCAGGGGCTTCTCTTGTAGAGGGTCATGGGCTCTAGGCGCGTGGGCTTCAGTTGTTGAGGTGCACCAGCTTAGCTGCTCTGTGGCATGTTGGGATCTTCCCAGACCAGCGATCAAACCCACGTCCCCTGAACTGGCAGGCAGATTCTTAACCACTGGACCAAAAGGGAAGTCCCAAAGACAGGGTAATTTTAACCAGAATTAAAACAAGTCTAAGTTTACTTCTAGGTCATCCTGGCAAGTCAGCAAGCAGGCAGACATTTACTTACAACAGGTAATGCTTTACTTTGAATTAGCAGCACAAAGAATGCAAACTCTTAGTTTTTTCTTAATGAAGAATGTAAACTGATCTGATTCTGAAACTTTCAGGGTTTATTACCCTGATATTTAAAATTGACCCTGATATTTATTTACAGGGACCATAAGATTTTGAGTGTGTGACGTAACAGATTTAAAGAGGTCATCTCTAGAGACAGATGGAAAGAAATAAATTTGGAATAAATGGAAGAAGCAACATTTCAAATTCCTCATCAGCTAAGAAGTTTCTATCGTCATTTTGACTGTTCATGTACACCTTTGCTGACACTTGGTTTCTATTACAGATACTCTTAAACCAGCAAATCATTACTGTCTGTCAGTGCCCTGAGCGGTCTGCCAGTGCTCAGCCTCAATAAATATCACTCCAAAGAATGCTGGTATATGGATGCACACGTCCTGACAAGCAAAAGCAGTTCTTTCATTTTCAGAAACCATTACATAAAGAAAATGATAATAACAAGAAGTCTCATTTGACGACTTCCCCAGTGGTCCAGTGGTTACAGACTGTGCTTCCAATGCAGGGGGCGTGGGTTCAACCCCTGGTGAAGGAACTAAGATCCCACATGTGGTGCAAGGCAGCCAAAAACAAATTAAAAGTCCCATTTGAGCCCAATTGTCTTATTTCAGAGGCAAATTAGGCACAACGACATTTGTGTCTGGGTTGAATATGGTGGCATTAAATGATGAAAGAAATCTGCTTGGAGATAATCAGAGACATTGCTACTTACTACGTAATTAACAATATGACAAACACTGTCAAACATTTTATGCAGAATCACTTCACGATTAGAATACTGCTTTGAGGTAGGTTTTATTATCTCCACTTTCCAGATGATGAACCTGAGATTCAAAAAATTACTATAACTTATAAGTAATATATTGGAATACTAAGTGGTACAGTCACTTAACCAAGTTTACCTGATTCAAAATCTTGTGCTCTTTCTTACTAGGTTAACTGGCTCTAACAGTAAATTACTGAAGTATACTGATGGAACTCAGTAGGGTCTCTTTATCCAGAAAACAGATATCAAGCAAAGGACCAAAAATCTTGTCATTTAGGCACCTAAGTAGTAGCAGGGAAATAAAACGTTTCTTTATTCTGTTTGTCTTCATTTTCCATTCAAAGGCCCTGTGAAGCATTTCAGGTATATTTTACCTCTGTATCCTCTGTGGTTCCTGTTCCAACTGAACTTGTGACAATCCCAAATCGCTCCTTCCTCTTTTTCAGCTTTTCGTCATCCTCCGACTGTTCAGGGACAAAGAAAAGGGTTGAAACAAGCTAGCCTCCATTCACAAGATAAACACCAGTGAAATTATAACTTACTGATTATATGCTGGCCAACCTTGTGTTAAGAACTAAGGATCACACAAACAGAAAAAGACAGGAAACTGAACAAGCTAGCATATAGCATACTGTCCCTAGAATGACTAAAAATGGCAACCCACTCCAGTATTCTCGCCTGGGAAGTCCCATAGGCTTTGGAGTCAGGTGGGCTACAGTCTGGGGGTCGCAGAAGAGTCAGACACGACTTAGCGACTAAAACAACAACTCTCCTACAGCATTTCAAAGTCACTACTCACATCCAGCACTGGTCAACGTCAGAATCTCATATATGTTATACTTCCATCGGGACCTAAACCCTGCCACCTTATCCAACTTTAACAGTTATCTTCTCCTTTCCCACCTTCTTCTCATAACCTGCCACCAGTAATCAAAAGCCAGTCCTAAGATTAGAAACATCTAAAAGTAGGTGGCCTCCCTGGGTATTTCTTCACCCCTAAAAAGCATATTCTAGATCTTGACGTATCTAGACAAAGATCCTAGCCTCTCAGATATCCCAGGAGACCTCTACTCCACAGATAGATAACAGTCTCATCATGGGCCAGGACAGTTTCTTTGACCTTATTTACAAAACATAACCAATAGAAGGTCAGGTTAAAAGTGTTGAAACAAACTTTGAGCTTATGTGTGGTGCTTCAGAGCTGGATTTAAAAAAAAAAAAAGGCAAGCCCAAAAAAGTTCCTTTTCCTGCAGTATGTAGGCAGTATGTGTCTCTGGGTGTCCCAAAAACCAGAGTCAAAAGGAAAGGCAACCAAGAGAGCTACAGAAACACAAGAACTTTCAAAATACCTTTACTCTCAACCCCAACAATGGAGCTGTTCCTCAGAGGAACCTGCTCCTGGTCAAAAGCAAGGTAGCTGTACAGCTTTCTGTGCTCAATCTAACCAGCCCAGTCCTCTGAGCACGGTAAGCAGTCAGGAGTACTTTCTCCGTCTTACTGTGGATCTTTCAGCTTGAGAAACGTTCATTTCCTCCCTTGTGCTGCACCTGCCTTCTAGCAAGGAAGAAAGAAGCTAGGAAAAGTTGGTGGCTATTGAAGAACTGACGAATCCTACACATGAGTTATCATCACTTAATCACAGAATACTGCCTACATAATTTGTCTGCCTTTTTCATTATAACCATTAGCAAATCCACAGTGGGCATATAATTAATGTAATCTAAACTACTGTAAAACATTGAGCCAGGTTCAAAGGAAAAAAGAAGTATTCTTATCTTTAATAACATAAATTAAAATAATCACGATTATATTATAGCCACTATTAATTGGGTGTGGGTGCTTACTATGTGCCAGGTACTATATGAAGTTCTTTTCCATGCAATATCTCATTTACCTGTTTTAACAACCTTAGAGACGACAAGTACTATGACATACACAGTAGGTCATCTTATAGGTAAGAAAACTGAGGTTTGGAGAGATTTAACTTGCCCAAGTCTCACAAACAGTTAAGCAGCAGAGCCAGAAATGGAACCCAAGCCATTTTCTTAACTTCTTAACTTCACCAAAACCTCCGGTATCTCACGTAAGCATCTCTCTGGAAGAGCAGTAGCAGGATGGAGGTAGTGCTTCATTTCCAAGGGAAGGAGGATCACTAGGACCCTCAGCTCAATGCTAGGGTCCCACCCCCTTTCTACCCATCACACGCCTCCACTTCATAACCAGGACTCTAGGGAAAGGACTCCAATTAGTAGTCTCATACTTAACATTTTCTCAAAGGAACTTGTTTCTAATTTCAGTTAATTGGCTATTCCATATGTTAAACTGCATGAAAAGAATTAGGGGTTCCAATGAACACAGGCCTCACTATATTTTTCTTTACCAAAGCCACTAGGAAGTTTTTCTTAATTTTGTCTACCACCACTAAAAGTGAAAAAGAGATATAAATGGAAATTTCAAAATGAGAATCTCTATAGAACATTGTAGATGAGCAAACCATTTTATTAAGCCTCCAGGCCAAGCAGGAAACAGCTTTAGGGGAAATAAAAGGAGTGTACATAGCCTTTTTGGGGGTAGGCAGGACTAGACCATATCTTGTTGAACTACCACCACAGACTTTTTTCCAATCAATGCAGTGCTAGGGATACTTCAGGCTTCCCTGGTGGGTCAGCTGGTAAAGAATCCACCTGCAGTGTGGGAGACCTGGGTTTAATCCCTGGGTTGGAAAGAACTTCCAGAGAAGGGAATGGCTACCCACTCCAGTATTCCTGCCTGGAGAATTCCATGGACTGTATAGTCCATGGGGTCGCAAAGAGTCAGACATGACTGAGCAACTTTCACAATTCACAGGGATACTTCACCAAGTTCAAATCACAGAGGGAGATATTAGTGCTGAAACCTAGCTATTCTCTCAGCACAAACCAAAGGCCCATTCTCTTCACAAAGCCTATGTCCATTTGGAATGTGTGGAACATTTTTTTCCTCTGGTTCTCTACTTTGGTATATCCCAAAATGGGAGTTTGACTTCTGAATTAAATTTCCTGTGTTTCTTTTTGAGCTCAAAGGTAAGGAAAGAATGAGGGAAGAAAAAAGAAGGGTGTCGAGTGGATGTTATATTTCTCTAGCCACTAAGGATAGTTATGAGAGGATTTCCCCTTGAGATCCCTTTTTTAATCCTTTGGTGCCTCTCCAGGAGATCCAGGCAGAGCATCTGCTCCAAATCTACCAGGGGCTTTAAGGGGAGGTGGGGGGGAAACAGTACAGATGCCCCCACTTCCCACCCCCTAGGGACAGGCTGCACACCCTCATCTGCAGAGACCAGTGAGGGTTTTATTTATTTTGTGCATGCCTGCTCTTCCCTCCCTACCCAGTGCCCCTCAGCTCCCTTCCTAAAGCCTCTTTCCTCCTTGCCCTGCAGGGAAAGTGCACAACAGGCCCAGTAAATCAACACAGTTCTAATGATCTCTCTCTCTTGACCCTTCTAGCGTGACAGTGTCGCATGGAAACAAATGTACAATAAACTTCACTCCATCTTTAGCTCCTTGCTGACAGGTTTTGATTCGTGGGATGCTGAGACCCATCTGAGGAAAATTACCTCGATCAAAACGCATCTCTCTCTGCATTCATCAGGCCGATGCTCCCCCAGGCCATGCTCAACTGCATAAATGGGGTGCATCTGCAGGCAGCACTGACCCCTCTAGCTCAGTGTCATATGCATTTGCAAGTCTTTCCCTTCTTCATCCCTCCCCTACTCCCCTCCCACAAACCCTCAACAACTAACAAATTCTTTTTCTTCCCAGGCATGCTCTGGAATAGTACTGGAATCTGAAGCACCCTTATTTGCTATCAAGCGAAAACTCCTCAAAACACAACTTGCATCCAAAGTCAGAAGACAAGCGTGTCCTCACTGACTAAACACAGGCATTGGACTGATTGACCCATATCACTTCCCCATTCTCTCATTCAAGGCTTAAAGAAGAAGCCTGACATCAGTAACTTTAGCATACACAATCCTCACTCACATCTCCCAATAACTGCCTTGTTTTTCTTTTCAAAAGCTTGGAGATAAAAAAAGAGAATTGTGTGAAAGAGGAGACAGCCCATATAAGAAGCAAAAGGCACAAAGTATGATATATATTCAATAAAGTCAAATGCTTTCATGAATCACCATCACTGCATTTTCCATCATGGAGTAAGACAGTTCCAAACTGAACTCTTTAGAAGACATCTTCAACTTTTTAAAATTCATTTTTCTTCCTGTTTCTCTTTCAGATTTGGCAAATCCTTGAACAATCCTTGTACAATGGATATGAAAGACTGAGACATCCCAGATCGCCCCAAGGTACAAATTATATCTGTGACAATGCTTAGTACATAGGAACTATCGTATAGATAATTCAATAAATGTTAGGCATTATTTCAACTGCTTCTTTCTGGTCCTTGAAACAAAGTTCTAGACCATCAGCAGAATTCTGAAGCGAACGTCCTTCTTTCACATTAGAAATGAAGTCATCAGAAGCTATTAAAAGGTGGTCCAATGGTTAAGAGTCCTCCTGCCGATGCAGAGCACACATGTTCCAGCCCTGGTCCAGGAAGACCCCACGTGCCCCAGGGCAACCAAGCCCATGTGCCACAGCTACTGAGCCCGTGCGTTCAACCACTATCGCTGGTTCCCCTAGAGCCTGCGCTCCACAGCAAGAGAAATCCACGCACGGCGACAGAAGCGGCCTCCACTTACTACAGCTAGAGAAAGCTGGCACACGGCATCAGAGACCCAGCGCAGACAATAAATAAATAAAAATTAGGGGAAAAAAACTTGTTAAGAATCAGACTCAGTACCAACACGACAGAGTAACCTCCTTCAGCTGCAAAAGGCAAACGTCTGGGCAGAGGATCAGATTTAGGGTTAGGTGTACCAGAACAGAGCTCGGCAAAACCAGTCCTCTCCACCAGGTACTATTAACCATCTTCTCTTCCTGGGACCCTAAAAATAGAAAATTTATGCTTCTAGGCTTTACTGATTTCATCATCCCTAACAGTTAATGACTACTAAAACAGACATCAATATAAGGTAAGGTCCAAGGGAATTGAGCAAGGATTTGACCTCTAATGCTATAGACCCAATTCCAGGTACTCTCAAGGCCCTTGAAGAAACGCTTTCCTAAATTACACATCAGTTTCTATCAACATCGTCAATAATACTGAAACTATAAAATTAAACCATTCATCCACTAGTCATTCAAATATCCACTGAGAGTCTACTCTGGGTCAGACAAATGTTCTGGCATTGGGAATAAAAATGAGTAAGAAAAAGATCCTTAACTTCACAGGACTTATAAATTCACAACGGAGTGACTATGAAGATGTGTGCCACTGTTCATTGTATCACTCCACTGTGAGGATCGATGGGGAGTTTTTCCTTCTGGATCCCAGGCCCAAAATAATCGCGGTTTTGGTGAGCAACTTGCTGGTTTTCACTGTGAACCCTGTTGCTGTCATTTAGGTGCTAAGTCTCATCTGACTCTTCACCATCCCATGGGCTGTAGCCCGCCTGGCTCCTGTGTCCATGGGATTTGCCAGGCAATACTGGAGTGGGTGGCCAGTTCCTTCTCCAGGGGGCTTCCCAACACAGGGATCGAACCCTCGTCTCCTGCATCGGCAGGCGAATTCTTTACCAGAGCCACAAGGGAAGCCCTGGTAATCACTGTAAATAGTATAATTTTGTTTTCCTCTTTGTATTGACTGTTATAAAGTTTGGAATAAAATGTATGGCCTGTCCCTAGCAAGTGGCTTTGAAAATATTTCTATTTAGAAAGGAGGGGCCAGAAGCATTGAGGTGAGAGAGAAACATGAGATCAAGAGATGGTGATCAAGGGGCCCTCCCCGGCGGTCCAGTGGCTAAGACTCCGAGCTCCTAATGCAGGGGGCCTTGGTTCGATCCCTGGTCAGTGCTCCTATATGCTGCAACTAAAGATCCTACCTGGTGCAGCCAAATAAACAAATTTAAAAAAAGAGAAATGGTGATCAGGGAATTCCCCGGCAGTTCAGTGATTAGGACAAAGAGCTTTCACTGCCGAGGCCTGGGCAAAAAAGAGAGAGAGAGAGAGATGGAGATCAAACACCCAGATCCAGAGTTGGAACTTAATAGACAAGATTAAGTACAGTTAATAACAGGGTTGCTACTGGTCCTTTAAGAACGCATTCCTCTCTAAATACAACACGATTAATCTTTTTTAAAAAAAACAAAAAACCTCAATGTCCCAAGAAGGAAAAAGAAAGGGGAAGGAAGTACAAGGTTATAGCTAGAAATGTATTGTTCTTTCTTAATTTATTTATTTATGACTGCAGCAGGTCTTTGTTGCTGCGTGCAGGCTCTCCCCAGTTTGGAGAGCAGGCGCTGCTGCTCTCTGCTTCCAGCGTGTGGGCTTCTCACTGCGCTGGCTTCTCTTGCTGAGGAGCGCTGCCTCTAGCTTCAGCAGCTGCAGTTTCCAGGCTCTAGAGCTCAGGTCAGTAGCTATGGCCCACAGGCGTAACTGCCCCCAGCATGCGGAATCTTCCCAGATCAGGGATTGAACCTGTGTCCTTTACATTGGCAAGTGGATTCTTAACCACTGGACCACCAGGGAAGTCCTAGAATTTTTAAATTAAGAGTTCCTGTCAATGTTTTCACGGTATATACATCGTAGCCAGAAATTAAGTCCCAAGTGGAGGACCAGCTGCAACAACTGGCAACCTGAACATCATAGCTGCTTTCTAAAGTGACTGCCTCTCTTTATGACAAAAAGTACCAAAGATAAAACCTCTACCCAAATGAGTTCCAACCCTAACTTGCAAACAAAACCCCTGTCTTCAAGATTCAAACTCAAGTGAACATTTTTCAAAACTTACTAATTTTATCCTGAATCCAATAAAGAATACGGTTTCAAGTTTACTGTGTTAGGGTGATTTGCTCTACCAAAAAGTGTCCATTCTGACTTAATTTAGCACCCCATGGGCTCTGTGTTAAAAACATTCACCTTTTTCAATCTTATTACCAATGTCACTCTGGCTCATAGAGAGAAACCAGGAGAAACAATAACAACAGTAACCCAAATATAACCCAGGCTTATGTAGGGAATCTGAACTCAGTAAATTCTAAAACACAAAGCAAGAGGACTTACTGAATTCAAATAAGAGATATCCTTACTATTCAGACAGGCAACCAAAATAACTAACTAAGCCAGGTTGTTTTTTTTTTTGGTCAGCTCACTCACAACATCCCTTCTTATACTATGTGTGAGAAGCAGAAACTCCAATCTAAATTCAGTCAGATATATCCTTACAAGTAGAAAGGGGGCATTTCAGGGGAGCTGAGGTGCTGCTGAGCTGGAGCTAGCCCTTCCCCTACATCTGTTTTAAAGCCTGAGCTATTGTTCACATCCAACACTGTTCAATGTAAGAGTCTCATGTATATTCCCATCAGGACCTAAACCATGCCACTTTTTAAAAATCCTTCTTTAACAGTTATTTTCTCAGAAATCTTTTCCCTGGAGTGATGGAAAGGAGGCTGACAGTGAGCAAAGATGATCACAGTTTGCGAAAAACCCACAATAACTGCCTCTTTTTGTAAATGAATTACCACACTAAGATGTTAACAGTTCTCAGGCCAATCTGATTTTTCAAGGGAATCTAAGCTAAGAGGAAGGCAAAAAGGAAAGCAGGAGCCTTTTGCTGACTTTCCTGACTTTCACCGCAATGTGACTGATGGCAGGATGAAAAGCAGAGCCTGGGGCCTTTCAGGCGACGGCAGATTAATAACGACATGGCCTTGACTTCCCAGAGGTAAAGGTTATGAAACACTCCAGGGTGAGTGGGGCTTCCAATTTCATACTCTCAGAGTGAATGACAGCAACTGATGGTTTTTCTCTCAGAAACACTTCAATGCTTAAACACACAGCTGTCACCTCCCTGCCCCAGTTTCTGAGATTCATCTGAACATGTTTATTCCTGAGTCTTTATGCCAGCCAGTCCACAGAACCTGAGGTGGTCCTAAAGACCAACGCACAGAGCCTAAGCAGGACTAGAAGTGAAGGGCTGGGCTGGCGGAGGGCGCGCGTGATCTGGCACACAGAGCAGAGAGGCACCCCGACACGGCCACACACACTCGCGGCACATCTCCCAGCACCGCCGCCTCCCCACCGGGCCGGAGGGTGCCAAGAGCTGCACGGCCACACCAGAAGTAGAGGCGACCAGAAACTTTCTCCTCACATCTTTACAGCGTCTAAAGCCCCAACACAGCTCAGAGCCAAACACTCTCCTGAGTCACCAGCTCCATCACTTTTCCTCTTGTCCAAATCAAGCTTCTCCCCCAACCCCCACTCTTCTCTAACCCCCGAGGAGGTCGTCTCGGTCTTGCTCTAGCTGATTGTAGGACAAAGCAAGGAAGGTGGAGGAAATGAAGGCTTCACACTTGAGACCCCTGGAAGCCAAACTTCTATTAAAATCCCAACCTCCCTCCCTTAAAAGCCAGGAAGCTGCTGCTCTTAAGGATAAGTGATGCAGAGCTTGGCAGAAATGTCAGGAAGTCAGTAGAGGGAAGCTAAAAACTTCTGAGGGGAAGTGAATTCTGTCTTAACCAAAATACACAGAGAATGAAGAACAACAGTTACCTGAGCATTCAGAAATTTACAATGAACACGAGGAAAACAGTTTCTTTTCACCTGAGTTTTTTTTTTTTTTCACCTGAGATATTTTAAAAGACGATTTCTGGCTTCACCCCAACCTAATAAATCTGAATCTCAAAAGAGCCTAGGGAACTGTAAGAGACCCCTGGTAACTTTTACATGCAGCAACAGTTGGGAGTAATTGCAAATAGCTTTGAGACAGTACAAACCAAGAAAACAAAACAAACGAAAACTTCCCCAATCCCCCAGCCCCAACAACAAAACCTCACAAAACCAAGTAAGGCTGCTGCTGCTAAGTTGCTTCAGTTGTGACTCTGTGCGACCCCATAGACGGCAGCCACCAGGCTCCCCCGTCCCTGGGATTCTCCAGGCAAGAATACTGGAGTGGGTTGCCATTTCCTCCTCCAATGCATGAAAGTGAAAAGGGAAACTGAAGTCACTCAGTCGTGTCCGACTTGTAGGGACCCCATGGACTGCAGCCCACCAGGCTCCTCCATCCATGGGATTTTCCAGGCAAGAATACTGGAGTGGGCTGCCGTTTCCTTCTCCAAACAAGGCTGCTAGTCCACTCCAAATTTCCCCCCCAAAGAACTAGGGGCCTTCCAAAAAAGTTTTTGCTTCCTACAAACAGGTTATCTCAGTTGCAGGAATGTGAAGAGAAAATGAAAGGAATCACAGGTGACTCTAAGGAACAAAAGTCACGCTGCCCTCTTAGGACTGAAATAGAGGAGCAGACACTCTTACCAGCGCAGTTCAATACAGGAAGAACATGCCAAAACAAGAGGAGGGAACACCTCAGGCATGTGGGGAAGAGGGAGAGGCAAACAGGCTCAAGCACATAAGGTTTTTTTTTCTACAGAACTGATACAGAGGAAGTTTCAATGAAGTGGAGAACAGAACAGATGCTCTTGTCTTAAGGCTCGTATGTTTTGCTTGTTCATTTAGAGCACTAAAGAGATCCACCAAATAAAACCTCTCATCTTGTAGATCTGTTCATCTCCAGTTGCTCCTCTTCCTGAAACATTTCATACCCAAGCAGGGACAGGACGGTAAAAACTCTAAAACTGCCTCTACTCTGTACCTCAACAAACTTCTCACCCAATAAATATTTTCTAATACCCAGATACCAAGCATTTCAAAATATGATCTCCTTCTCAATAAGGTATCTTCACAACTAGGGATTTTTTTAAAAATATATTTTATTTATTTTATGTGGCTGCACTGGGTCTTAGTTGCAGCATGTGGGATCTCGTTCCCTGACCAGGGATCAAACCTGGACCCCATGGACGGCAAACGCAGAGTCTTAGCCACTGGCCCACCAGGGAAGTCCCACTGCTAGGGATTTAAAGATTCAATGTATATATAAAATCCCAATGTGGGACACTCTGAAAATACATTTCTCTATCTGTCAATCTGTTCTGGGGATGAGAAGGTAATGGGTTAAAATATTATCTTAAAAAATATGAGAAAAGAATAGTAAAGGAAAGGGAAGGGAGGAAAGAAGTTAACATCTTCTAAATTTTAACAAGGGACTTTAGATTTCATTAAAAACAGGGTCTTTGCTAGTTTGCAAACATCACTACCAAGGATCTTCCTATAAAACATCTCATGATCTGATGATGCTCTATCTCATTCCCATCCCCAACTCCAAAATCTATAGGATTTTCTTTGACCCACTTCAGTTTTCAGGCATAAAAAGCAACTTTACTATTTTGGTGAGTACATAAGAAAATGAGCTATCACGTAATTATCAAACCTTACTTGAATCAAACCCATTTGTATTCTTTAAAATGTTACCATTCCTTAGCAATGTCAACCCAACAAACAGTATTACTCAAGTATTAAAATACATCTTAAACATCCTATAATGCGACTGCTCTCGCATCATGAAGAACTTCTGAACACTAAAATTACATATCCTCCCAAGAATTAATAACACAAACACATACCAAATCCCTCCCCCAAACAAACAAACATCACCCCACACTTTTTCCTTCCATACAGAATTTGAGACTGACAGACTTGGATTCAGACAGTTAGTTCACATTTCCCCAGAGCTAGGGAGGAGAGTATCTCTGGCTTCCCAGGTGGCGCAATGATAAAGAATCCACCTGCCGATGCAGAGACAGGTTCAATCCCAGGGTTGGGAAGATCCCCTGGAGAAGGAAATGGTAACCCACTCCAGTATTCTTGCCTGGAAAATCCCATGAAGAGAAGCCTGGTGGGCTACAGTCCATGGGGTGGCAAGGAATCAGAGAGGAGTGAATGACTGAGCAGGCATAGGGAGGCTGGACAGCTACTACTCTGCTTAAGACAGCCAGGCTGGCCTACTGGTCACCCCAAAATTAAGACATCAACTAGACATACAATCAGGTATGATTTACAGATGGGTTTTAAAAATCTTATGAAGGTGGGAGGGGGAATCAGGATGGGGAACACATGTAAATCCATGGCTGATTCATGTCAACGTATGGCAAAAACCACTACAATACTGTAAAGTAATTAGCCTCCAACTAATAAAAATAAATGGAAAAAAAATAATAATAACAATAACTGAAAAAAAAAAAAAAAAGCTTATGTACTAAGAGTGGCACCTTTTAAAAAACTGGCACTCAGGGACTTCCCATGTGGTCCAGTGGTTAACACTCTGTGCTTTCACTGCAGGGGGCATAGGTTTGATCACTGGTTGGGGAACTAAGATGACACAGCCAAAAAATTTTTTTTAGTAAATCAAAACTAAAAACTGGTAGTCAGAGAATGATCTCACCTCAAGAACTTGGTTAGCAAAAACAGTTAAAGGTATTTAAAAGTAAAGCAGACTCAAAAGAATGTAGTATTTCCCTCCTTTTCCAGAGTTTGTTTACTCCTGGGGCAAAGACTAAGGTGGACCACAGAGAGGCATAAAACTTGTTTTTTATCAAAGTCATCAGTTCTGACATGTTAGAAGGAATGCGAAGACATTAGTGGGGGTGGGGTATAAGCAGAGGAAATAAAAAAGACAGTGAGTTTTTCCTTACCACAAACTTTCATATCTCTAGTTCTTTGGGTTCAAATGAAATAAATGAAATAAGAGAAAAATAAAGTGAAATGGTACGAGATTCCACGTACCTTAGGGGAGTATAACCCTCTAATAGAAGCTTCACAAAAATCCAATTTACAGGGAACAGAACAAAACATCAGTCGTAAATGTTGACAAAAATTTCATCTTGCTTCCCCCAATTTTTAAAGTTTTTCCTCTAAAATACTCAATTTATACTCCTAACATTTCTCCACAATTTTCTTCTCATCCACAGCCAGGCAAAAAGTGTCTGTCTGAGGTTTAGGGCACAAAGGGAGCGTAGAAGCTGAGCAAAAACTTGACTCCTATTTCTCTAGTTAAAATTAGAATACATTTTCAACAGTCCTGGGCAGGAGAAAAATTCCATTCTGCCTCTTTGCTCTTCCAAATTCCTATAGCCAAGTGGTTCAACAGCAGTTGAATGGCACACATAATGACATCATTGATTGGAACCATAATAGAAGGGAGTGAGAAGAGTGGGTTGGGGGGGAAGTGGGAAGGAGGGAGGTAAAGATGTATTTGTGTTACAGACAAAAGACAAGTTCTGTCC
This sequence comes from Muntiacus reevesi, assembly GCF_963930625.1. Taxonomy (NCBI): domain Eukaryota; kingdom Metazoa; phylum Chordata; class Mammalia; order Artiodactyla; family Cervidae; genus Muntiacus; species Muntiacus reevesi. Next base: position 171,309,409 of record NC_089252.1, on the reverse strand, counting down.
CTCAGCAGGGACAAATGAAGAACCAGATGAGGGGATAAACTGAGGTCAGAGAGTTTTCCCTATTGTTTCCTCTTTAAACAGGTCCTTTACCACTCCCTCAAGGTTCGTTCCAATGGACGGGTATAGAAATGGACGAGTATAGAAGCAGCATGTGTTTTTATCTTATAGGAGGAGGCAGAAGAAAAAAAAAAGACAAATATTTATTCTTAAATTATTATGAATTAGAAGGGGATTTAAAGGATTGGTTAGATTTTGGCTGGGCCCTAAAAGCTCCCAGAAATGCTGAGGACTACGTGAGGTTGATCTCGGCTTTTCTGAAATTCATCTTGTCTTGACAGCCACTCTCAACTGCCATTTCTTTCTATTATATAATCTGTTCTTATCTTTTCTTGTTGATTAATGTTAAGTTAAAATAATATAATTTTTCAAGTGGAAGAAGCATTTTATGACAAACTGACAATCTAGGATGGAGCAGGAGGGGAGGGAAATTTCCCCCCAAAGCCCTTTATCAATGAAATACAGTGACTGACAGGATCCATACTGACGTTTTTTTCTATCTACAATCCTACTACCTGCATTTTTCTTGATCTCATGGGGCACCATGAGAAAAGGAAATAGAGGATTAAGTTTGCACTTGGCCCCATTACTGGTAGTTAAGTATATGTGGACAAAAAGAATCTAAGCCTACTCAGCATGCTCCTTTCCCAGCCTACCCTGGGATCTAGTCTTTCACTCCTTAAAAAAAAAAAATCCTACCCAACTCCTCAGCACAGCTTATAGTTTCTCAGGGCTCTTACAGTCTCAACGTCATATGCATGGTCCTGCAGTTCTTCCTTGTATTTTTGAGGTGGGGGGGGCGTGCTGTGTGGCACATGGAATCTTACTTAGCTCCTCAAACAGGGATTGAACCGTGCCCCCTGCACTGGAAGCATGGGGCCTTAAACCACTGAACCCCCAGGGAAGTCCTTCCTTTGGAAAAGGTTTGTATACACATGCCTAAACTCTCAACAAATCCCAATTACAAACTCTGAGAAGGCTGGTGACCAAATCATTCTTTTCGTTCTTTGTGACCATTTCATGCAGCTTGTGGGATTTTAGTTCCCTGACCAAGGATTGAACCTACACCCCCAACAGTGGAAGCCCGGACTCCTAACTACTGGACCACCAGGGAATTCCCTAAAATTCTAAATCTACAGTGTGAACTTCCTTCTCTCCATATCCAACTGACTAACCTCTGTATCAAAACCCACTGCTGAAAGGGAGAAACTGACATTCATTTATTTCAGATGGTGGAAGGGAATCGTGATAGAATCAAATAGGCCTTCCAGAAGAGCACAAATGGAGACAAGCCATAATGAAGTCTGTATGCTACAAGACACTGGAGTCCTCTTGTACTTGGAACTGACTCTTTGTCCCAACTTTCTCTTTGATATCTCAACACATTTTACTGACGAGTTCCTCAAAAACAAGGCAGGTTCAGTATTTCTCTCATTCTGAAGTGGTTCATCCCCACCAAGAGTGATCAAAAATAAAGAATTATAAGAATGATTCATGAAACTTATCACTGCAGCCACCCAAGATTCTTCCAGCTACCAGCTTCAGCAACAAGAAGATAATCAGTAGACGAATATTTGTTTTCAAGCTTTTTATATCCTAAAACTGTATAACACAGAATATTCACAGTAAAGAAAACTGGGAAAACCCACAAATATGGGAAAAGTAGCCTTTAGGGTTTACAGGTCCCTTAAGATATCTCATTAGGACAGTCACCTATATGAAGAACTACAAGTAGTGAAAACTCAGTAAAATCTTAGTAGAAAAGGAAGGAAGATGTAGTAACATCAATATTTACTACTACTAGTCAAGAATCAAGAATCCGTAACACATGCCCCTCACACTGTCAGGGAGAAAAATATAAGCCACACTCCAGTTTTCTGCTTAGCACCTGGGCCGGATATTTTAGTTTCTTTTGGATTTTCTGCAACTTTCTAAAGCATCAATTTTCACTTTTCCAAACATGTTAATGTTTGAAAACAAACAAAAAATATAATCCATTTAAATCAGCTACATCAGTTAATAACAAATTTCCAATTTGTTATTAGATTTAATTAGACTTAATGTCCTATGACCATCATATATTAACTGAGCTAGCTTCCCATCTATTTCCCTTATCCATTCCTTTTAGAGATGAATTTCTTATATGCCAGGTCAAGTCCTTCACCAAGAGGACTGACCTAAACACTACTTCTCTTAGGAGGCTTGGAAAACTAACTGAAAGGAAAAAAAAAAAAAAAACACACAACCAGTCAAGCACAAGACTGAAAACTTAGCCGGTGATCAATCAGAACCAAGCAGGCAGAGGTTATTTATCTGGGTTTTGTCTTGTTTGAGGGGGTAGGAGGCTTCTCAGCCCAGAGTCACTATGAGGCTCATAGGAGAAAAGGCATGCCATTCTACCCTCAAGTAGTCCAGAGAGCTGGAAGGGACGATTTACAGCCTCTTGTGTAAAAATGTCTATAAATGCCCGTGCCATTCTTTGCCCTGTCACTTCCCATTATCCTAAACCAATAGGGCTCTATTCACTGAGACCTGAGCTAGAAACATGGATGGACAGGCCTTTCTTGAGCAGGGGGAGAGGGAAGATGACTGTGGGGAGCGGGGCGTGGTGGTGACAGACTTCTTTAAGTTTCTGTGTATTGCCTAATGTGTATACTGTTGCTGTTTAGTCACTAAGTCATGTCCACTCTGCGACCCCAAGGACTGTAGCCTGCCAGGCTCCTCTATCCATGGGATTTCCCAGGCAAGAATACTGGACTGGGTTGTCATTTCCTTCTCCAAGGTATTTTCCTGACCCAGGGATCAAACTCACGTCTCCTGTATCTCAGATTCTTTACCACTGAGCCATCTGGAAAACATACAGTATATTTGTGGACCTAAAAGCTGAAATATGTGAGCTGTCAAGCAGAAATCAGCCTAGGAAGGATAGCAGATATTCAACATTCTCAAATTTATAATATGTTGGAGATGGTCAGATTGTGACAGTTAAAAAAAAAAATCTGTCACAAACACTATGCTCACCCCTCTCACAGATCCTCTCATATCCACTGGTCTGCAGTGGAATCTACTGGGGAGAAAACAGGAAGCAACGAGATCCTCAAGCTGGATCAAGGAAACACCAACTCTATGCAATGAGATAATAGGAGGTGGGTCTCTCATTGCCCCTTTTAGGAAACTAGGATGAAGAGGAGGTATTTCCACACCACCTATTAACCTCCATTATTTGTACCGTATCTGTGCCTAGAGAACTGTAAAACTTAGAAGACAGATGACCAAATTACAAAGGAGGAGGCTATACTGGAACCCAGGACCCCACGATGAAGTGGACAGAACTGTGCTAATCTGGTTGTTCCATAAATACAAATTTAATCATATCACTAACCTCTGGCCAACCAAATACTAGGTTGCAAATAATTTCTGTGATAGAGAACTGTTAAACACAACACTTTGAACCAAACAACTGTTACACAAAATGTAGCTGGTTGCAATTTCAGGATCTGGGTCCTGGACACTCAAGTTCTAGAAAAAAAAGTTACCTGAAAAAAACACTTCCTCTTCTTGGCCTTCCCTGTTGGTCCAGTGGTTAAAGAATCTATCTGCCAATGCAGGGGACACAGGTTCAATCCCTGGTCCGGGAAAATTCCACATGCCCTGGGGCAATGAAGCCCATGCACCACAACTACTGTCTCTGCTAGTTCACCACAGCTACTGCAGGCTCTCACCTCTGCTCTAGAGCCTGAGAGCCACAGCGACTGAAGGCCCCGAGATGAGAAGTCTGGGCACCACAGCTGGAGGAGACCCCGCTCGCCCCAATCAGAGAAAGGCCAAGCAGCAGCGAAGACCCAGTGCAGCCACAAATAACTTAACTCTTCTTATCTCATTCCATGTCCTCTAATTTCTCTCCTCCTACAAATTCACTCTGAAACTGCTTATATTCTACAAGTACTAAAAAATTCTGGGCAATGGAAACAGTGGTCCAAATAAGTGGTCTGATAAAGGATTTCTATGCTACTTCCAAGTATGAAAGCCTGTGGGAGATATAAGCTAGACGTGAGTCGTCCAATGCACATGTGGCTATTTAGATTTAAAACAATTAAAACTTCAATTCCTAGTCACATTAACTATACATTTCAGGTGATAACTACACGTGACTACTGACTAGTATAAAGGCATACCTTGATTTATTATGCTTCACAGAGAGCGTACATAAGCTGAAGGTCTGCAGCAACCCTGTGTTAGGCAAGTCTACTGGAGCCACTTTCCAGCAGCATTCACTCGCTTCATGCCTGTGTCACATCCCGGTAATTCTTACGTTTCAAACCTTTCTGTCATTGTTATTATAGCGACCTGTGACCAGAGATCTTTGATGCTACCACTGTAACGGTCTGGGGCCCACAAACCATGCCTGTGTAAGACAGTCACTTAGTAAATATGTCTGCACTGACTGCTCCACCCACAGGCCATGGCCATTTCCATCTCCCTCCCTCTTCCTGGGCCTCCCCATATCCTGAGACACAGCAATATGGAAATTAGGCCAATTAATAACCCTACAATGGTGCCTAAGTGTTCAAGTAAAAGGAAGAATTGTACATCTCTCAGTTTAAATCAAAAGTTAGAAAGGCATGTCAAAAGCTGAGACAGACCAAAAGCTAGGCCACTTATACCAAACGGTTAGCCAAGATGTGAATGCAATGGAAAAGCTCCTGAAGGAAATTAAAAGTGCTACTCCAATGAATATTAGAATAAAAAAGCAAAACAGCGTTATTGCTAATGTGAAAAAAATAATTCAAGTGGTCTGGCTAGAAGATCAAAAAGCCATAACATCCCTTAAATCAAAGCCTAATCCACAGCAAAGTGCTAACGCTCTTCAATTCGATGAAGGCTGCTGGGACAGGTAAGAAAGCTGAAGAATTCTTTTATTTATTTTTTTTTTTTTAATTTTTTTTATTTTTCAGTGGGTTTTGTCATACATTGATATGAATCAGCCATAGAGTTACACGTATTCCCCATCCCGGTCCCCCATCCCACCTCCCTCTCCACCCAATTCCTCTGGGTCTTCCCAGCCCACCAGGCCCGAGCACTTGACTCATGCTTCCCACCTGGGCTGGTGGTCTGTTTCACCACAGAAAATATACATGCTGTTCAGAAAGCTGAAGAATTCTGAAGCTAGAGAGCTTGGTCCCTGAGCTTTAAGGAAAGAGCCACATCCACAACATCCAAGTGCAAGGAGCAGCAAATGCTGATGCAGAAGCTTCAGCAAACTGTCCAGATAGATATAAAACAATTAATGAAGATGACTACATCAAGCAGATTTTCTGTGTAGATGAAACAGCCTTATATTGGACGAAGATGCCATCTAGGACTTTCACAGCTAGAGAGAAGAGGTTAATGGCTTCAAAGTTTCAAAGGACAGGCTGATGCTCTTGTTAGGAGGCTAATGAAGCTGGTGAATTTACGTTGAAGCTAGTGCTCATTTACCATTCTGAAAATCCTGGGGCTCTGCCTGTGTTTTGTGTATCGACCAACAAAGCCTGGATGACAACACATCTGCTTACAACAGCTTACTGAATATTTTAAGCCAATTGTTGAGACCTACTGCTCAGAAAAAAAGTATACTTTCAAAGTGAAATGTACCTGGTCACCCAAGAGCTCTGACAGAGATGTAAAGTGAGATTAATGTTTCCACTCCCTCTCATACAACATCCCTTCTGCAGCCTACAGATCAAGGAATAATTTCAACTTTCAAGTCTTATTATTTAAGAAATTCTTTTCATAAGGCCACATGTAGTGATTCCTTTGATGAATCTGGGCAAAGCAAAGTGAAAACCTTCCAGAAAGGATTCACCATTCGAGATGACATCAAGAACAGCTTGATTCATGGAAAGAGGTAAAAAAAAAATCAACATAACAGCAGTTTGGAAAAAGTTGATTCCAACACTCACAGGTGACGTTGAGAAGTTCAAGACTTCAGTACAGGAAGTTAACTGCAGATGTGGTGGAAACAGCTAAAGAACCAGAATTAGAACTGGAGCCTGAAGATGTGACTGAATTGCAGAAAATCGGTAAAACTTGAATGGATGAGGAGTTGCTTGTGGATGAGCAAAGACAGTGGTTTCTTAGGACCTCCCTGGTGGTTCAGTGGTTAAGAATGCACCGGCCAATCTAGGGGACGCAGCCTCAATTCCCGGTCCGAGAGCCGAGACCCTGCACGCTTCGGGGCAACTGAGGTGTGCCACAACGACCGAGTCCACACGCTAGACCTGTGCTCCGCAACAAAGGAAGCCACCACAAGAAGAAGCCTGCACACCCAACCAGAAAGAGCTCTCCAGCGGCAACAAAGAGCCCGGGCAGCGCAATGAAGACCCAGGACAGCCAAAATAAATAAACTTTTTTAAAAAAGAAAGCGATTTCTTGAGATAAAATATACTCCTGGTGAAAATGCTGTGACTGCTGAAATGACAACAAAAGATTTAAAATGTTACATAAACTTAGTTGATAAAGCAGCAGTTGGGTTTGAAAGCACTGACTCCAATTCTGAAAGAACTTATTCTGCAGGAAAGATGACATTAAACAGCATTGCACAGTACAGAGAAACAATGGGGCAAACCCCATTGTTGTTTTAAGAAACTCCCTAGCAAACACATTTGTCTACAGCTCCACACACAATCACAGAAAAGGAACAAATCTAATCGCATGGACCACAGCCTTGTCTAACTCAACGAAACTATGAGCCATGCCCATTGTAGGGCCATCCATGATGGACCGGTCGTGGTGGAGAGGTCTGACAGAATTGGCCCACTGGAGAAGGGAACGGCAAACCACTTCAGTATTCCTGCCTTGAGAACCCCATGAACAGTATGAAAAGGCAAAAAGATAGGACACTGAAAGATGAACTCCCCAGGTCAGTAGATGCCCAATAAAGATTGAAGGCGAGAGGAGAAGCGGATACAGAGGAGGAGATGGTTGGATGGCATCACCAACTCAATGGAGATGAGTTTGAGTAAACTCCGGGAGTTGGTGATGGACTGGGAAGCCTGGCGTGCTGCAGTCCATGGGGTCGCAAAGAGTCGGACATGACTGAGGGACTGAACTGAACTGAACGGACAACTCCACACAGCTTATGATTTATATTTTACTATATAAATGTTAAACCACATATAATATTTCCTTCATGATAGCACTTTTTTAAGCAACAAAGTACTTTTCAATTTAGGTATGCACACTACTTGTTTGTGACTCGCTTTATTGCAACGTTCACGGTACGTGGTGGTCTGGCACTGAGCTCACAGTATTGCTGAGGCGTGCCTGCATTAGACGACAGATTATTCACAGAACAGCACTGTGCAGAATATTTCCATCATCACAGAAAAGTTCTATGGAGCAGTGGTGCTCAGCAAAAAAACAGCAAGCACATTTTCTCAGGCATTTTACTGGTTTATGAGGCACATTAGAGCAAACCACTGCTAACAGGATAATTCTGAAAACTGGAATTTATGATCAATGCAAATGGAATCTATACTCAAAGAGAACATCTCAAAAAGTCACAAGCTTCCAAGAAAAGTGGTCCTCAGAAGAAACCATATACAGTCTAGAATAGTGCTACTCAAAATGTAGTCTGCCTCCTAATGCTTGCCCCCCAAACTGTTATCAGCCTGCAATAAGTTCAGAAACCATTTAAAAACTTCCAAAGTAATTTAACATGTCTTTGACATTTTTGCTTCACAAAAGTACCTCTCTGTAATGAATGGGAAAATTTTAAATACTAGACTTTCACCACAGAATTTGGGAAGCACTACTCTAGAACAAAAGTGTGACAATGAATGTTAGAACAGAGCTCAGAGTTCTCCCAACTACCATTATCTCATTTTAACTCCTGAGAATTTAAAATGGAAACTAAAATCTTAACAATGATCAACTGAAACACAGAAATTAATTGACTCAAGGTGATAAAACCTGAACTGAAAACTAAAGAAGAAAACTAGTTTATATTGAGGGTCAAAGTGTGACTATGTTCAGTTCAGTTCAGTCACTCAGTCGTGTCTGACTCTTTGCAACCCCATGGATCGCAGCACGACAGGCCTCCCTGTCCATCACCAACTCCCGGAGTTTACTCAAACTCATGTCCATCGAGTCCATGATGCCATCCAGCCATCTCATCCTCTGTCATCCCCTTCTCCTCCTGCCCCCAATCCCTCCCAGCATCAGGGTCTTTTCCAGTGAGTCAACTCTTCCCATCAGGTGGCCAAAGTATTGGCGTTTCAGCTTCAGCATCAGTCCTTCCAATGAACACCCAGGACTGATCTCCTTTAGGATGGACTGGTTGGATCTCCTTGCAGTCCAAGGGACTCTCAAGAGTCTTCTCCAACACCACAGTCACTATGTTAGGGAACTGCAATTATTTACTACAATTATTTATTCTCCACAACATGGTGTTAGGTATTACTCCTAGTTTTATAGATGAGGACCAAAGAAGTTCAGCAATTTGCTCAAAATTAATATATCTTCTCATGTTTTACTCAGCATCCTGTGGAGGCTGAAAACAGGTCAAATATAGAGAAAGATTCCAGAGAAGAGAAAAGACTGATATCCTCACATAAGTTAGGTGGACAGCACAGAGCAAAACAAAAATTCCTCTCAGGAATGGGTCTGTATGAGCTCAGTAGTGGGAGGTACAATGTCCAATTTTGTTAATTTTGATTGAACATATAATGTATGGCTGTTAGCATAACTGATGCCATCTTGGATCCATTCAGCTCCTCCTGTCCTTCCACTGACCCTACCTAGAGCTGCACTGTTTAGTAAATCTCTTCTCTGTCATCAAGGACTTTGTAGTTACACTTGTTTAATCATCATGAGGTCTAGGTGGCCTTTGTGCTGTTTAGCCTCTGAAACAATGAAGGCCTTCAATGATGTATTCTCAGCATCCATGAGACTAGTTACCCATTTATAACCTTGACTTGGAAACATACTTCCTGTTTCCAAGCATGTACCCTCAAACCCTGGGTTAACTAAATACACAAAAAGCCCCATTGGCCCCTCCACAGTGTAGAGTACAGCTGCCAATACTTCAGGTAGCAAAATGCTACCTTATCTTATCTGCTACCTGATCTTACACAGTAAGTAAGTTACCCTATAATAAACTAATCCACCTATTATATGGAGCTGCTTCATTTTTCAGTATCATAATACAATCTCGGGCTTCCCTGATGGCTCAGAGGTTAAAACATCTGCCTGCAATGCGGGAGACCTGGGTTCAATCCCTGGGTTGGGAAGATCCCCTGGAGAAGGAAATGGCAACCCACTCCAGTATTCTTGCCTGGAAAATCCCACGGACAGAGAAGCCTGGTGGGCTACACTCCATGGGGTAGCAAAGATACGATACAATCTCAGTTCAGTGGGTACCTTTCAGAAGGTACCTCTGCCTTCCAACACACAAACTAATCCAATTCCCTAGAGGAGTGCAGTTATTGCTGAGATTCTCAGATACCGAAGCCTCACATACAAAAGGAGACAAGATAAAAATCAGGGCCACAGACACAAGGCACCCTTCCCCCTGATCATCTAACAAAACACAAATGACTTCTGGTTTATAATAACTCTTCCCAATTAAGCTGCATGTGGTTTAAGAATTATATATTCTGCCTCCCTCTCAAATCCCTTATTTCAGTTCACATAAACCACCAAATACTCCTACTGAATACCTATGGTTTCAGCATCAAGTTGGGCAAAAAGACAATGTTGTATTTCTGGTAAACATAAAACATGTAACCCAAAGGGAAGGAAGATGAAGCACAGTTGTGTTCAAGGTTATGAGTCCCAGAGGGACAACTTTTACATGCTCAGCTTTTTTCCTGCAAAAGTATAACTACTGTCAGATCAGTTTTTTCCAATGGATTTCTAGAGCGCTAAATGCTTCCATAGTTGAGTGGGAAATATTTTTTTTCTAATGATGATTTTTCTGATTTAAAATAATCTTCCCTTAATTCAACTATCACCTCAACAACCAAGAAACATGTTCTCATCCTCACAGAACAAAGATTAAGAGACTACTCACTCTAGCATTTTCTCTAATGTGCCTAGCAAAACCCTAAACACAACAATGTCCTGTAGAATTGATCACTCCACAGAGCATGGTATCAACAAAGTCATCTTGCTTAAACTAAACAGTGTCAGTTAGCAGAAGGGTAGAAAGAATAAAGTAACTTTCTCAGTGTTTTTCTACAGAACCTCCTAATTTTATTTTCAGGTATCTTTGCCTAATGACAAGACTGTCTTCCCCTGATTATTTAATTTCTAATATACCTATATCAGAAGTTAAAGCAGATGTAACATCACTGAATCCAACACCTTAACTACGAAAAATATAGACCTTGTTCTAATAGCCAGTGTGGAAGTTATGCAAACGACCTGTAGAAAACAACAATTAACTCTGTGAAACAATTTCCATAATGTAATCAATAGTGAGAGGAGGTGATAGTCAAAGGACTGCATTAAATGAAGTGCTGAGTAGCCAGTTCTATTCTTAGGACAGTCATTTCCAAACTATGCAACCCCAAGCTGCTCTAAAGTTGCAAAAATAGTACCTTACCTTTCTGGAGATTGAAGAGACATTCAAACCAAACCTTTGAGCTCTTTCTTTTAGCTTATCCAGGTTAACCTACAAAAATATAGGGGGGGAAACATATTAAAAAAAATCAAAACAGAAAACACAGAGGTACAAACTATGATCCAAAGCTAAGAGTTCAAATAAGCCTATACAACATCAAAGATACCCTATGTGCCAAATGAGGAAACTAAGCAGCACTCAGTCATGCCACTAATTATTAGAAGACCTCTCCTGGAATGCAGGGAGAGATTCAGCCCTGCCTCCTTCATTCATCAAAGGTGGCAAAAGCCTGAGAAGGGTTTAAGATCAAAGTAGGCCAAACACTGCTTGAAAAAGCAAACAAATGCCTAAATCATCACCTCTAAACAAGTCCATCATTCACAGTTCAAAATTGTTAATGTCTATACCAAGGCTTCGCAGGTAATTCTGAACTCGATCTCCTAGCAAACAGAAACTACCACTGAAGCTCTCCCTTCTTCAGAAGACAAACGCACTACCAGCGCCCAACTCAATTCTCTTACTTCCTTTTCTCGGACGCCTCGATGCACAAGACGAGATAAAGGCATCTGGGACAGTCCCGTCACCACTGCCACTGCTAATAGGTACTACTATTGCCAAAACATGTCACCTTCAGTCTAATGACCGAACTGCAACTCTAAGAGCAAGGTTTCATAAAGTGAAACATACTTCACATCATCTGTTTGCATTTTCTAAGCATGCTGACAAGTCATATTAGTCCAGAAGACATATTATCCTAGGCTTTACTCTCTGGTATTTAACAGGTAGTGTTGAAAATGACCAGTATCTACAGACAGAACTCAAATGCTGCTTCCACAGATTCTCCTGTGGTAATTAAGAGTTAGACATTATCCAAAAGCCACTGGGTGAGGTCTAAAACTCTAGTACCATAGAAGTTATACTGATTATCCTCTAGCTAACAAAATCTTTTTATTTTTTCCTAAGAGGGGTGGTAAGAAGGAAAATATTTATGACCCTGAAGATGCAAGAATTTCCTGACCTCTCAGTACCTCAAACAATTCATTCTATTCAGGACATAAAATACTGTACTGAAAATAGTCATCAAATTCATATGATCTGTTTCCTCTATCTGGAGAGAAGGAGGAAATCCCTAACTTAAAACTAACTGTACAGAGTTAAGGTTAAGAGAAGAAAAAAAAGATTTCTTACCATAGGCTTGGTGTCAGACAGACCTAAAGAAAGAAAGAAAAAAGTTTTATTTTATACTCTTAGAAGTCATAAAGAAAGCTGAAAGTCTTGAAATGAAGTTAGATAGGATAAAAATCATATATAGGAAAAATGTCCTTTATCTTATAAAGGTAAAGAAAAGGTAGAGATGACATCTAGAATCTGCATTCACTGCTGCTGCGAACATAAAATAGTACAGCCCATTTGGAGAAGTCTGCCAGTTCTTCAAAGAGTTAAACATAGAACCTACCATATGACCTAGCAATTTTACTTATACGTATATACCTCTAGAGAAATGAAAATACATAGCCACATAAAAACTTGTATATGAATGTTCACAGCAGCATTAGCCATAGTAGCCAAAAAGTGAAAACAACCCAACCATACAGTCAACTGAGGGGTAGATAAAACGCATTACACATCAGTAAAATGTAACATTACCCAACAAGAAATCCTAAAATAGGGATAAACCTGGTATACATAATGTGAAGTGAAAGAAGCCAGTCACAAAGACCATGAACTGTATGATGCTATTTTTATGAAGGCAAACTAACATATATAGAAAAAACTTACTGGTTGCTTGTGAGGACAGAGAAAGCAGATGAGAAAAGCTAATGCGTGCGGGGTTTCTTTTGGGGGTGATGAGTATGTCCTAAAATCAGACTATGATGATAGCTGCACAACCATCTGAATATATTTAAAAAACACTGGATCATATACTTTAAGAGGATGAGTTGGATGATATATGAGTTATATCTCAATAAAGCTGTTCAAAGAGAAAAGATATCATATCCAGACAAAGATGCAGAGCTGCTATCACAGACAGTCAAAATTATAACTACTTACAGCCAATGTTCTATCCTGAAATTATCACTCAGAAGCAAGCAGCACGTTAGCCTCTAGGCTCAACCCTATTCTAGTCAATAATTATTTACGTAAAACTTTTCAGAATTTTAGTTTAAGCAATCTCAATACTGCAACTAGCTCCCTAACCTTCCACTGTAAATTTCAGGTATACACTCAACTGTTTTTTTTGAAATTTTTTCATTCATTCATTCATTCATTTTGGCTGCACAGGATCTCTGTTGCTGCACGTGGGCCTTCTCCAGCTGCAGTGAGTGAGCAGGTCTACTCCTCACTGAGATACATGGGCTTCCCCTTGCGTGGCTTCTCCTGCTGCGGAGCATGGGCTCCAGGGAGCACAGGCTCGGCAGCTGTGGTAGACGGGCATTAGTTGCACACGGAATCTTTCTGGACCAGGGATGGAACCTGTGTCCCCTGTGCTGGCAGGGGGATTGTTAACCACTGGACCACCAGGGAAGTCCTGGACTTGATTTTTACCATAACCTATGTACTAGGAACTATTTACATATTTTTATGTTCACTCGTAAAACAATATTTCCTTTTATTTTATTGGTCAACTTTCCTTTTTAGGCTAAGCATTAATTTTAACTTTAGTCTTTCTTCAAATAACACCATTAGATAATATCAACTTCTGCTATTCCATTACCAATCCTATGCTCTCTCTCCTGATATAATGAAATGTCAGAAAATATTTTGTTTTTAAAGCATGTAGCCACAGTGACCAGAATTTTGCTAGTCTTTTAAAAGTCACAGTGAAACTCTACAAGATCTTTGAAGGACATTTTCTTAACAGACTTGAAACTTTTAACAGGCCACTAGGAAGTCTGTATTTCATCTGGCAAGTACATTTAAAGTCTCTCAGAACAAGTACTATGTTCTTTTTAAAAAGAATAGATTTTTTTCCCTTAATTTATTACAGATACATGTTCACTGTAGAAAATTTTAAAACTTAAGCAAAAAGAAGTCATTTGAAATTCCACCAACCAGAGACAATGAATGTTATCAACTTAGTATATATCCCTCTAATCTTTTTTTCCTATCCATACATGTACTTGTACTGGGAAATGGGAACATACGACAAATATTTTATAACTTGCTTTTCCCACTTCCCTGACAAATGGGACAGATACAACTCTGAACAGTACTACTTCAAACATCTTCATGGCATCTGCCTGCTCCACGGTGCAGTCGCTACCAGCTCTCTGCTGTGTGCTGCACTGCTCCCAGTTACCGATCACTGCAAACAACGCAGTCACACAAGCCCTGTGGCTGAGTCTTCAAGCATAACCAAGACTACTTCCTCGTAAATTCTTAAAAGGTAAAGGATACTCTCTTTCCTCTTGCCACTCACACGAGGTAATGTAACACTGGACAGGTACATAATATTATATGCTGATTTGAGACACCAGAATAAAGCTGGTACTAGAACCTTCTCTGAAGATATCCAAGAAAAGGAAAACAAACGTTGGCACTGCTTCCTATTCTCTCAAACTTTAGTACCTTCTCTAAATTGCCCGGAAAGACTTGAAAATGGCTTTATCTAAAGCAAAAAGGTGAATATAATAACCTCTTAAAGGCTGCCAGAGCTAACAAGTTTACCTTAATTTGGAGAAATAAAATCTGTTGTGCCAAAAAAGTAAAAATATAAAGATAACTTTTTCAGAAGTCTCTATATTCTTACCTTTTGATGGAACTGGAGAAATCCCAAATCTGTAGAAAGAAAAACAAGCTAAATTTTAGGAAGCTGTTCACACTCCTGGTTTGTATCCGTGTCAAGTGTACATATGGCACTTCTTGCTTGTGATCTCAAGCCTTGCAATCATTAGCTAATTCTAACAACTCCATGAAAGAGGTTCAGTTGACTCTTTTTCTCACCAAGAGTCCAGAGAATAAACTAAAATGTAGCCTTATCAGAATTGGGAGTAACACTCAGTTCCTGTCTTTTTCCTATTACAGAAACCCTGCTTGTTAATAAAACCCAATCTATAGTTACTACATCCAGTCAGCAGACATGTTCTGTACAGAGCCAAGAGAGCCTTTCTTTTCAGCAAGGCCTCTATTCTATTTAAAATAAACTATATTTAAAACCTACCACACCCCTTCACCTTAATATTATCACTATCTCAGATCTAAATAGCTGGGAAACTCACCTAGCTGCCCGGGCAGCTTTCTTACTCTCCAAACTCACAGGTACATTGAATCGTTCAGCTCTCTTCTGCATCCTCTAAGTGATAACAGACAAAACAAAGGACAGAGGAAAATTTAATTCCTGGTTTACTTCTTTTAAGAGAAAAGTCATTTAGAGATGTGTTATCTTTAGAACATCACGAGTAATTTCTTAAGGTCTAAACTAAGTTATGCTGACAATCATAGAGGATATCAGGTTGTATCCATCCCAGGCCTAACTCAACAGCCCTTTCCAGAAAGCAAACACAAAAAGACTATTATTACATTCATGTCCTCAAAAACAAAAGGGAAGGAATAAAATAAAACCCACATTCTACATCAAGCCAAGAAGACAAAAGCTGTGTTTGGTTGACCTTTGAAAATGGATCAAAGGAACAGCTTGGTTCCAACACTAGCTGTGTACTCTTTCAGTCAGAAATGAGATACCAGGAAAAAAAAAAAAAAATGAAGCAGCATTGTCCTATGCCATCTCTACTTTAAACGTACAAAAAAGCCCACAGATCTGGACTGGAACCTGGTTTCAGAGATTCTGAGACAGAATCCAGAGACATTTCTATCTCATCAGCTCATTAGTAGTAACTGGTGAGTGACCGCTTCCCTTTTAACTTTTCATCTCTTTCAAGGTACAATCCTCTCAAACTCTAATCCCAGTTTATAAACATCTTAAAAAGAGTTACCACTAAGACCAGAATACTATACAAAACATTAGGGCTTCAAAGGCAACTATGCCAGCCCAAATATATTCCCAAGTGTAGCTGGTGTAAAAATGTATCACTACCTAAATCTGTCAATACTAATTTTCTGCTTATGAGTAAATATTTTAAAGTGATGACACAGATAAAATAAAGATATATATAGACTGCTCTTCTGAAACAAATGACCTACCTCAGTCTGTGGTATTTCAGATGTAATTTTTACCACTTTTTTCTCTGCTGCCCTGGAAAAGAGATTTTTAAAATCAGAAAGCTGATATTCTAAACTGAAACCTTAGAATTGTATAAGAATTCACCTGAATCATGTTCTCTGTCCCATATCTCTCTGCCACCCTTCAGACCAAAAAAGCATGAAGCCCATCAGATTTTTCAGTTCCTTGAACTGTCATCTATTCATGAAAAAGTTCAGATAACAGACTAAGTCACTTTACTGTAAGAGCAACCAGAAGTAAGTGTGGTCAAACGCACCGAGCTGAGGGAGATGTGTGAAGGGCACGGGAAATCACCTCATTTACTCTCAGGAACTTTAAATGTGCTTCTGGACTATTCCTCCAACCCTTATTTAAACACCAGCTCTCAATTTTCATCACAATTAATGAGTGCTCTACAAGGTCTGGTTTCCTTCTTTTACAAATCCCTTATATCTCCCATGGGACCAGCTGGAAGAGTCAAAGTGGGACAAATAAAAGTGCCAAAGGGAGTGGGAAGAAAAAAAGGCTAAGGGAAGTTTGAATTAGGAAAACATGTTAAGTTACTAGTCAAAAGGTTTAAGAGAAAACAAAAGCAGAGGGACCAGAGGGGCGGGAGACACAGTTCGGAAGTACCCAGGATAAATGGAAGGGCATTAACCCTCCAACAAACAACTCCCATAAAACTGTGGGTCATAGCCAGGCTCATTAAGGTCCCCCATTTAGAGACATGGGCGGCTTTTGTTCCAATATCCCGGACACTTTTCCCATTTGATGCCCTGAAAGGTAGTAATGGTTTAATGGCATTTTCAGAGGAAGCAATTCTGGAACAGGAACTTACTCTCTGCTCCATCCTTTTGTTGGAGGTCCCTGGACTGACAGATAAGCAATGGGAGCCCCCTGCTGACCATAACTAAGTCCTGCAATATTTAATTGCCCTGGTTTCAGTGTGTGTGGGGGGGGGGGGGTGAAAAAAAAATCAAACTAGAAACATAGGTTACCTTTTGGAGAATATCAAAGAGAAAGTGAGGAGTGAGATCTCCTTTTGAATGTTTAAAGGATTTTTTTAAAGAAATTTCTGATTTTTTTCCATTTCCTAGTCATCTTTCTTTCCCCAACCCTCTCATTTTCTTCAGGCAGAAAGGGACATGGAAGTTGAATGTTTTATTTGAAGTCCAATGCCATTAAAATAGCAGTCCTCTTCACCAAACCCCAGGCTAATGACTTCCTCTACATTCCCATCAGTACACCTCATGGTAAAAAGGGAACCTGAGAGGAAGCGTCCTTCAGATCTGTTCCAACTCCCTCAGGCACAATTAAGCTCAAGCAATAAATACACATCATACTCTGAGGCTCATGTGAAATCTCTTCTCTTCACTGCTAAGTTTCTCTCCTATTCACAGTCATGAACAAAACATTCTCCAAACTACAGGGACCCCGAATCTTTCTGTACATACTTTAGTCTAACCACTACTATCCCTCTAAGAAGCAAAATCACAACCTCTCCCACAAAGCCAATTTCCTTGTTTAGAAATTAACTGACAAAATTAAAGCCCTCTAAACAGAAGAATTATATATTTTATATATTATAAAGATAACTAAGAATTCTCACACTTCACTGTTTTTAACCCACACAGGCTAATTACATCACCACATTTATTTCACCTTCCTGCCTGCCCTCAGTTTAGTCACTCAGTTGTGTCCAACTCTTTGAGACCCCATGAACTGCAGCACGTCAGGCTTCCCTGTCCATCATCAACTCCCAGAGCTTGTTCAAACTCATATCCATCGAGTCAGTGATGCCATCCAACCATTTCATCCTTTGTCATCCCCTCTCCTCCTGCCTTAAATCTTTCCCAGCACTAGGGTCTTTTCCAATGAATCAATTCTTCACATCAGGTGGCCAAAGTATTGGAGCTTCAGCTTTAGCATCAGTCCTTCCAATTCAGGACTGATTTTCTTTAGGATTGACTGTTGATCTCCCTGCAGTCCAAGGGACTCTCAAGAGTTCTCCAACACCACAATTCAAAAGCATCACTTCTTCGCTCAGCTTTCTTTATAGTCCAACTCTCACATCTACACAACTATTGGAAAAACCATAGCTTTGACTAAGCAGACCTTTGTCGGCGAAGTAATGTCTCTTCTTTTTAATATGCTGCAAAGTCTGTCATTGTTTCCATTGTTTCCCCATCTACTTGCCATGAAGTGATGGGACGAGATGCCATATCTTAGTTTTTTGAATGTTGAGTTTTAAGTCAGCTTTTTCACCCTCCTCTTCCACTTTCATCAAGAGGCTCTTTAGTTCCTCTTCACTCTCTGCCATAAGGGCGGTGTCATCTGCCTATCTGAAGTTATTGATATTTCTCTTGGCAATCTTGATTCCAACTTGTGCTTCATCCAGCCCAGCATTTCACATGATGTACTCTGCATATAAGTTAAATAAATAAGCAGGGTAACAAAATACAGCCTTGATGTACTCCTTTCCCAATGTGGAACCAGTCTGTTGTTCCATGTCCAGTTCTAACTGTTGCTTCTTGACCTGCATACAGATTTCTCAGGAGGCAGGGAAAGTGGTTTGGTATTCCCATCTCTTAAAGAATTTTCCAGTTTGCTGTGATCCACAAAGTCAAAGACTTTGGCATAGTCAATAAAGCAGAAATAGATGTTTTTCTGGAATACTCTTGCTTTTTCGATGATTCAATGGATGTTGGCAATTTGATCTCTGGTTCCTCTGCCTTTTCTAAATCCAGCTTGAACACGTGGAAGTTCTTGGTTCACATACTGTTGAAGTCTCACTTGGATAATTTTTCATTATTCTGCTAGCGTGTGAGATGAATGCAATCATGTGGTAGTTTGAGCATTCTCTGGCATTGCCTTTCTTTGAGATTGGAATGAAAACTGACCTTTTCCAGTCCTGTGGTCACTGCTGAGTTTTCCAAATGTGCTGGCACATTGAGTGTAACATTTTCACAGCATCATCTTTTAGGATTTGAAACAGCTCAACCGGAATTCCATCACCTCCACTAGTTTTGTTCATAGTGATGCTTCCTAAGGCCCACTTGACTTTGCATTCTAGGATGTCTGGCTCTAGGGTGATCATCGTGGTTATCTGGGTCATGAAGATCTTTACTGTACAGTTCTTCTGTGTATTCTTGCCACCTCTTCTTAATATCTTCTGCTTCTGTTAGGTCCATACCATTTCTGTCCTTTATTGTGCCCATCTTCGCACGAAATGTTCCCTTGGTATCTCTAATTTTCTTGGAAGATATTTCCAGTCTTTCCCATTCTACTGTTTTCCTCTATTTCTTTGCACTGATCATTGATACTTCTTGCCACGTAAGTTCCCAAAACCACTCTATTTTAAAGCTATCCCAGGACTCCCCTGGTGGTCCAGTAGCCAATGCAGGGAACCTGGGTCAGGGAACTACATCTCACAAGACACAACTAAGAGTCTGTATGCTGCAACTAAGTTCCAGTGCAGCCAAATAAATAACTTTTTTAAAAAGCCTGGAGAATCCCATGGACAGAGGTGCCTGGTGGGCTATAGTCCACAGGGTCACAAAGGGCTGGACACGACTGAGCGACTAACACTTTCACGCTCGGGATGGAATTTCTGGCTCCAAGTCACCCTTTGAGGAACTGCCTCATTTTGCACTGCCTTATGTAAAAATAAAGACATAAAGACCAAAAAAACCCCAAAAGCTATCCCACTGTCCATCTTCTCAAAACATATTGTCTACACAAAAACCTCCTGTAATGCCAACAACTAAATGGCTTTAGAAAGCAGTAGTATTTGACAAAATCTAACAGAACACTAAAGAATACCTGGCTAGATGTATTCTTTGGACATACTTGCATAAATTTAAAATTAATAGTATAAGGAAGTACAGCACTGCATGTTTAGAATAATCTAAATATCCATCAACAGGAAGAGATTGGTGAAATTGCTATTTACTTTTAAAATGGAGTGCTATTAGCTGCCAGAAAGAATAAAATTCTAAGTTGTTAACAACTAAATATACATGACAGATTCACAGGGGTCTATATAGTATTCTCTTAACTTTTTTATAAGCTTGTAATATTGTATAACAACAAATTAAAAAAAGAAAGACCTACCATTTATTAGGATAATTATCCTCATTTCATACAGCTGATATAAGGATTAGATGAGAATATATGTAAAACACTTAGAACCTTGCCTACTATGTAACTTTTTTTTTTTTGGCCTTGCCAGACAGCATGCAAGAACTTAAGCTCCCCAACCAGAGATCAAACCCATGCCCCCTGCAGTGGAAGCATGGAGTCTTAACCACTGGAATGCCACGGAAGTCTTTACATCTAATATTTAAATAAGGACATATGATGATATAGAAAGATCTCCATACGTGGGAAAAACATCAGGAAACCAACAATATGCATTTTGCATGTACATATACATATACACACACCATATAAAATATTCCAAAAGAATATACTCAAAACTTCTGGGAAGTCAGGTGGAGGTACAGACAAAGGTATTTAATTTTCTTTCTTTTCTCTTTTTTGGGGGAACAGGGGGGCTGCACCACATGACATGTGGAATCTTAGTTCCCCAACCAGGGACTGACCCTTTGCCCCTACACTGAAAGCTCAGAGTCTTAACCACTGGACCACCAGGGAAGTCTCCTTTATTTTCAATTTATATACACTTCTATGTACTGTTTATGACTTTTTACAAGTACACATATTGCCTTTTATAATTGAACAGATTAATACAGCTATGAGGAGCAAAAATGTTAGAAAGGACTCAACTGCTCTTAATGTGCTGGTGCATAAGAGGGCCAGACATTTGTGGGGAAATACCAAGTACCTTGTGCAGTAATTTAAATAAACCAAGATCTACTTTTCATTAATACAGTGTCCTCCCTTCTTCCACTGTAAACCAGAGAAGAAGAGAGAACAGTGTTACTTGAGACATAACCTCTGCCCCGCACACTTCTCCCTTACAAAAGTCTGCATATGCAGAAAATCTGCATGATTCTCTGCACAGAAAGAGAATCATCTATCATGGTGATAGAACAAGGCTAAGAGATACAAACTTTTTATGAACTGAAGTCTCCTGGTCCTAATTATCTATTACATAACCCAAAGACAACTTACTTTCCATCAGTGGAACAATGTAGTTGAAATGAACTAGACTTTTCTAAAAATGTACGATCTAATAAGAAAAGCCAACAGGAATGTTTTAAGATGTAAACAGAGTGAAACACTAAAAAATCCAGAACCATCTGCACTGTACTCATTATTAAAAAGGGAGAGTTGGGACATCCCTGGTGACACAGTGGCTAAGAATCTGCCGACGCAGGAGACAAGGGTTCGATCCCTGCTCTGGGAAGAGTTCACACGCCCTGTGCGTGTGTGTGAGCCCTGTGCCACAGCCACAGAAGCCCAGACACCCTGGGGCTGCAGAGCGCAACCCCGAGCCCTCGGCTGCAGCTTCTGAAGCCCCGCCCCAGAGCCCGAGCTCCACCGCGAGGCAAGCCACTGCAACAGGGGACCCAGCACGGCAAGAGCAGCGTCCGCTCGCCACAACCAGGCAGGTCTGCACAAAGCAGCGAAGGCCCAGCACAGTCATAGACAAAGCAGTCAAACTAGTATAAATAAATAAGAAGGGACAGTTACACGTCCACAGCTTTTTCGGGAGGCTCTTCCTCTTTGACAGGCAGTTCTAAGGGCTTTTGTTCTTCTTCCTAAAAACAAATGAAACAAGATGGTTAAAACAAATCAAGAGTAAGCACCTGTCAACAGAAAAATATGGAACTCCACGATGAGCCAGGCTCTTAGAACCTTCATTCCCCCTTTATGGCCCCTAACGAGTCAGCACTTGAGCCCTCTGGTGATGAGTGCTCAGCAGCACGCTGCCGGGCCAGGGACTGACCTCACTCTCTCCAACTCACCTCTGTCTCATCTCCCAGCACATCTTCTTCATTTGCCTCCTCTTCAGCTAAAGAATATTAAAATATTCAGGTCAAGCCCTGCTACAAAACCATCTTGATCACTGTACTTAGGCTAAAATTATAATCTTTTTGCTTTTCCAAAACAAAATTCAATATGCTTATAAAATTTGCTCCACATGGAGAAGATAAAACTATATACTCTACCTAACATCAATATGAGGTTGAACTCCAGTTGGACTGAAGAACTAAACAAGATGACGTCAAACTACAACATTAACAAAAAGCAATGTGGAAGAATTTAGTGAAGAATTTCTTTAAAAAAAAAAAAAAAACCATCCAGAAGCAAAAGCAGTATGCAAAAAACTGACTTTTCAAAACTAGGAAAAGACACCACAGAAAAAAAAAAATCATGAAGATATTTGTGTATAAAACCAACATGGGAATAGTCACTAGAATACAGAAGAAAATGCCTGCAAACTAACAAGCAACCAAGGAGAATCCCAACAGAAAAATGGGCAAAGGTGAAACCCAAAGAACTGTAAGCAAAAGAAATGTTTAAACTTTTTAACAATTGGAAGAATGCAAATTGAAACCACCAACAGATTAGGAAAAATGAGGCCAAAGTAAACTCTCATGTGCTGCTGATGAGATTTATACAGCAATTCAGAGAAACAGTTTGGTAGTATTTAGTCATATTAAGTAAACATTTATGAATAGCTATTTATTAGCAACCCCCTCCCTGAGCATACACCCCCAAAAGACTCTCACACACGGATATAAGGAGATATGAAAGCAGTAGTTCAGGAGGCAATGCAGGAGTCAGTCACCAAGTGAACTAAAGAAAATGTGGGGAATTCTACAAATTACAGAATACAATGCAGGAATCAGAATCAACAGACTAGATGGCTACACAGTCACAGTTCACACAAATACATCTTTTAAAAAAAAGTGTGAGTACTTAAGAAAAAAGTGTGCAATAAAAGTTATGGCCTCATTGCCAACTACGTAAAATTACTATAGATCAAACAACACTACATGGTTTACAACCGTAAAGACAAAAAATATGTATCAAACACATTAGAACTGTTGACTAAGCAAACTTGGATTAAAGACAAGGGAATAAAAAAATTAAAATTAGAGAAGGATGATAGTATGCTTAAATGAAGTATTTTTATTTGTTTTAAAGTGAAATTACAGAATGTCAGAGCTAGAAGGGACCAGAGATTACCTAAGTTTATGGATTTCAAGGGTAGAGACACTGGTCTCACTTCACAAACCAGAACAAACACTCAGCCATGAAAACAGTGGCTGTCCAAAGTTACCTAGTAAATTTCTGGCACAGGAGCAATTTGACTTTGAATCATCCAATTCTCAGTCTAATGATACTTGCTTTACCATACTTCCTTTAAAATAATTAGCTGACACAAAATTACAAAGTTTTTTAAAGGGGAAAGGGGTATTTCATTATAAATACAGTTATCAACTGTTTTAGATAATAAGAGTTTTCTTGATAGAGTTAATTAAAATCTTACATCATCAACAACCTAAAGGAAGAAGAGAAATCTTCTGTATGGCAGAGCCTAAAAATTAATCCCCTCATTCACATCACTCTGGCTCCACAGAGAACTCACCATGCTCTTCAAGATATGCCTGGAGCCTGTTGATGAGATCTTGTTTTGTTCCCTTGGTCTCCAAACCACGAGCAAGACACTCCTGCTTTAGTTCAGCAAGCTGAGAAAAAAGAATAAAGCTTTTCCTTAATTTACAGAATGAACCTGGTGGGGGAAAAAAAAAAGTAGCTCTTACAAGAAAGAAAAAGAAAAGAAAGTTCACCCCATAACTACTGATCTTGATCCCACCAAGCTTTTAGGTCCACAAGATGATTCACTTTCCCTCAACAATACTCAATATGCAAAAGGACTTTTCTAACAGATGGTGAAGAATAACTCTGCTTTAATAAAATTCTTATCTATTCATACATCTATTTATTATATAAATCTTTAGCTGTTTCTGAGCGGAGGGTGTCTTTTTTCCCCAATTACTGTACCAGTTCATACAAGGAAACAATGAATCTTTAAGTAGAATATATAATTATCTAAAAGTAGATTCTCCTTACTATCATCCCAGATCCTTTACTGCAGTCTACCATATACATGCATACAAGTCTGATCACCACAGGATTAGGGAGATATGTTAGCTAGCTTAATGTCAACAATGAATCACTTAAAGGACCTTTGCCAAAATGGAATAAAATATGTAACGGCATGCCACAGAGTTCTGTTGAAGATTTTAAATAAGTAATTTGACTAAAGATCTAACAGGCATGCTTACAACTTTGCAGACACCAGGAGGAGGAAGAATTGGTAAATTACTGACAGAACTAAAGGTCGGGGGGTGGCAGGGGGTGTTGCTGGCTCTTCAGGGTAAACAATGATCCAAAAATGAAGACTCAATTTAGAATAAGGTATACCTATAAAGTACTACACTTATATTCAAAACTTTACTAAATTTATTATATTCAAAACATCATTAAAAAAAAAAAAAACACAGATGAACAAGATCTGGCCCAACAGTAACTCAAAGGCTAAGACCTCAGTCAGGGTTTTAGAAAGATAACAAGTGGAAAAAGGGTTAACAATATAGTTTGCTACCAAAGTAATTCTAGGTTAAAGGTAACTTAAAAAATATAATCTATATTAAATAATGTAATAGCCTTACTGGGCTCTTTATGCTCATTTTAAGGCACATAATGACATGCTGATCCAAGGAGAACAACTAAGAAAAAGGAAGGTTTTAAAAATCTTACATGCAGATCAATGCACAAAGAGATATTTGTCCTGGAAAAAGACTTTACTAGTTTTGAAGTACAGATCTAAGACCAACCAGTAGAAGTTAGAAAGCAGATTCCTATAGAAGAAAGAATGTTATAACTAAGGGAATATGCTGGTCATCTCTAAAAGGCTTTCAATCAAGGAAGCATTTGGAAATGGAGAGGGGAGCTTTTTTTCTGATTGGGTATTCAGTGAGTAGGACAGGTAGGCAGGGAGGGATACAACACGGAAAACTGGTCTACTCAAGACAACAGCCCCCTCTACTGAGAAACATAGTAGGTGATCACCCATTAAAAGCATGGAGCATAACAAAGCATCACAAGGCGTCTGAAGTCAGATGACATTGGGTCCAAATTCCAGCTTTACCACTTACATCTGCGTAGCCTAGGTGAGTAACCACTCTGTGCCTCAGTTTCCTATGAAATGGGGATAAGGTAACAGTTCCTGCAGCACAGGGTTGTTATGAAGATTAAACCAGTAAATATTTGTAAAGCATTTACAACAGTGCTTGGCAGCTAGTAAGTGTTAGAAACTGGGTGAAGAGTTAGAGAAGATTAGACAGAATCACTGTTTCTCTGATTTCTGAGTTTCACAGATCAATATATTTTTAAATAGGTAGAGAAATAAAAAAAAGAAAAAAAAATAGGTAGAGAGATAGGGCTGCCAACTTTTTATAGCATTCCAGGTTGTGGACCAATTCTTTTGTAAACAAACAAATCAATTACGAGAAAATCGATCATACACCTGGATTTAGCGCTGATGTCAAACTGCTATAAAAGTTTCTAAAAGCTTACTTTTTAAAAAACTTATCCCATCATTAACAGTAACAGTTCATGGATGAGCACTGACCTACAAATAATACAGTGAATAGGATTAATCTAGAATCTAGACTCTAAGTGATTTCTAAGGTCCATTTCTTAAGAATCTAGAGCTTTCCCATGGTGATACTTTATTTTTTTTCAGTTACTGTGTGTATATTTAGAGGGTATTGATTGTTTATAACACAATACAATTTCTTTACTTTCTGTAATGCCTAATCTTCCTTTTTTCTTCTTCTTTAAGTAACATTAAAACCATCTAGGGAAAAGGAATGTAAATACTCAGGCAATTCAAAATTCAACTTTCTAACAGGGCTGTTCCTCCCTTCTCCTTCCTTCCCCAAACTGTGTAGATAGAGACAGAAGTTTACAAAATCTTTCAGGTAACAGAGAAAGATAGTCAGTGACAGATTCTGCATAGGATGCTGATCTAGTAGACCTGAAGCTGACAGACTGGTACAACTGGTTGTTTAGTATGGACAGCATCCACCACTGCCAACCACTGACTTTGCTATTGCTGTTGAAATCTCAGCCCCCCACTAGCTCTCATTCCCTAACCTCAGGTCTCTGGCTCACTCAGCAATCTTCTCAGCACCTCCATGTCCCCTTCTCTAGTCAAATGAGAATGTTACATACATTTTTACACACTGTTGTATCACTTTATTATTTTATTAATTATTAGATTGTGGGTTCCCCTCCAAAAGGGAAATTGATGAGTGAAAACGGAATAGCTGAAAATAAAGTCATTTCACACATTTCACTTTGGCACAATTACATTAGGAGTAGAACAAAACCCTTTTAAAACCTCAAATATGGACCTATAATGTCAAATCTTATCCATTTTTATATGCATCTGACTTTAAAACATTTTAAAAGAATGTATTTAAAAAGCAAGATATATTGAGTCAATTGTACAGTATGTGAATTGTGCCTCAATAAGACTATTAAAAAAAACCAAGTTATAGAATACTTTATGTAAGATACTAACATTAATGTAAAAAATAACGTGCACACACATAACAGTCATATAATGTTTATACACAAGATGCCTGGGCAAGAAACAGATACGTTAACACCAGGTGAATCTCAGAAGAAACCTGAAGACAGGTGCAGGAGGAAAACCTTTTATCATATACCCTTTTTACATCTTTAAAATTGTGAAGTTGAGTATGAATTACCTATTCAAAAACTAAATTTTCAATCTCAATCCTAAAATCTTATTTTTTAGTATTAATAAGGCATTTTTCATGCTACCTATCCAACCAGCAGAGAAAGGACTGATCAACTGACTACATAATACATTTAACATTAATCCCCATTCATTGACCTGTGATTTCTACTAATTTACTAATCTTGAATTTTGATTCAAATATTTTTCACCTCTTATCTCTCAACCTGGTTTATAAACCTTCAAGGACAGAAACATTTTATATAATTTATAACATTTCATATGATAGGAATTAAATTTCAAGTATTAATACATGCCAAACAAAAGGCTAAGGCTTTTGAACATCATTTCCTCATTTAATCCTCACAACGTCTATGTGATTGATTTTTTTATTATCTTTCATAAACTAAGAAAACAAAGCTTAAAGAAACTCAATAATTTGCTAAAAAAACAGGTCACCCAGCTAGAAAACAGTGACGCAACAGCCGGCTCAGCTCTCTCTGACTTAAGTCCAATTTTAAGCATCAGTATGGAGGACTGCTTTCGTGGACACACTTTCTCTATTTTCCTTCTACCTTTCCTCCTCACTCTTTGCTAGCTCTTCTTCCACTCAATCTTGTAAATACAGATATTCACTAAGATGACTTTGGCCTCCTTATCCTTCCACTTGTATCAAAGGCTTTGTCACTTCCCAGAAACCAATTATTGGCAAATCCTGTCAGCACCTCCTTCAAAACAGACAAGAATCGAATCCCTTGTCTTTCTTTCATACAAACTATTGTAAACTCTTCAGCCCTTGAACCTCATTATAGTTTATTCCCAACAAGGTAGTCAGAGTGATCTTTTTGACAATTCATGTCAAGAACATGTCACTCCTCTATTCAAAAATCCTCCACTGGTTTCTTATCTCAGTAAGGGTAAAGGCCAGAGTCCTAATGATCACCTGTAATACTCTACACAAGGTTCACGCTTTCATTTACTTCAAGACTTTGCTTAAACATCACCTTCTCAAGGAGGCCTTCCTCTTAGTCACCCTATTTAAAATTATAATACCCTTCTCTTTTCACAGTTCCTACTATTTCTATTTTTCTCTACAAATCTTATCACTATTTGACATACTATAAATTTCACTTATTTACTGCGCCTCCCTGTAGAAAAATATAAGCTCCAAAAATTTATATATATATATATATATATATATTTATATTTTAATAAGCCCCACACCTTTATTTTCAGTTCTTAGCTCCTGAGCAAAGACCCCTATTTCCAAATGATTATGAGATATCTCCAGATGAATATCTCAAAGACATTTATCATTTATGCCCCAAACTGAACTTCATCTTCTCTCCTGCACAAAACTGGCTTCTCCTCCTCCTTCCAACTTAAGACTAAAGGTATCACTACTTGGAGTCACCTTTCATTCCTCTCACATTTAACTGATCTAAAAATACTTAAAATTCTATATCCAAAATTTCTTTCAAATTCATTCCTACTCTTGAAGCCACTACCTTATTTCAAGTCTTAGTAAGTTTATTCACTTGACAAATAGTTACAAGTACCCACTGTGTGTCAAGCATTATCTTAGATACAAGAAAATAATCATAAGCAAAACAGAGTTCTTGCCCACATGGAGCTTACAATCTAGTAGGGAAACAAGGCAAGCAATGATCACATACGTAATATTTAACTGATTCTAAAAAAAGTACAGGGTCCTATAAAAGCATTTAAAAAGTGGTCTGACTATGTGTGTAGATGGATGGAACCCATCCTACCTAAGGGTTCACTGGATAAATGATGTTTGACTGATATCTGAAGGGAAACTAACAGTTAATTACACAAAGGTATGGGGGCGGCAAGAGCAACGCAGCCAAAAGCATGTATACAGGGTCTGAGTGCCAAGGTATGGAGACGCAGCCATGCACATCAATTCAGAACAGGAATTCTGGAGACAGACTGCCTGCATTTGAGCCACCACTTACTAGGTACATGACCTAGGGTAAGTTACCCAATCTCTTTGAGCTTCCATTTTTTCTCATTTTTTGTTTCCTTCAGGCTAAGTCACAAAGCATGTGGGAGCTTAGTTCCCCAACCAGAGATCGAACCTCAGCCCCCAGAAACGTAAGCATGGAATCTTAACCACTGTTCCACCAGGGAAGTCTCCATTTTTTCTCGTTTTCAATGGGGACAACACAGGCATTTACCTTATTGCCTTAGGATTATCATGAGAAATCAACTGATGTGTACAAACTGATTTGACCAGTGTCTGCCACATAGTAAATGTTAGCAATTAAGGAAGAGCCATTCTGATAAGTGAAATAAAGTCACTGGCTAGGATTTGAGAAACTAAATTAGATACTGGCAGGGATTTAATTAAAAGGTTTTAAGCAGGGGAGTGACTACTATAATAAAAATCTAACTGGTGAAATTTCTTCCTCTCCAGACTCCATCCTTCTTACTGCCAAAAGAACACAAACTGGGAAATTCCTAGCAGTCCAGTGTAGGACTCTGTGCTATCACTGCAGACTGCCTGGGGTTCCATCCCAGATCTGGGAACTAGGATCCCACAAGCCACATGGCAAAGAAAAAAAAAACCTGATCACATCAAGCTCCTCCTTTCAAATTTTCAAAGGTTCCCCACTTTCTGCCTGTATGACAAAAACCAAACACCTTACACAACTTAGAAGTCCTTTTCAGTATCACTCCACACATCTCCAGTCACACAGTTCACCTACTTTCCTGTTCCAAGCTATCTTCAAACACCAACACAAATGTACTTTATGCTTCACTATTACAAATGTCTCACTGTTTCCTTTATTCACCCTTCCAGTTCTCTCCTCTGTAGTCCCTCTTCTCAAAACTGACTGGAAATCTGGTACTATAACAATTCAAGGCATTTTTCACCCACAGTTCAGTCTCTTTCCAACTGTGTTGGAATGACTCCATTTCTACAAAATCGTCACAAATTTGCTGTTGATGTGGCTTTACATAATCAATTCAGATAGATATTTTTCATTCCTACTTCAAAGCTTGCTCTTTCCCTCTGAGACCCCACACTACAGCCCCAAATTCCTTTTATAAAAATGGAAAGCCTTAAAGAGAGAGATAAATAAACCCTAGGTCAACCCAAAAGGATCACTCCATGATCAACAGTGGAACCAAACATTAACTGTCCTGGAAGTCAGAATTAAAGGCATGAGTTCTTAACCAGAGGTCCATGGACTCCTCAGGGCTCCAAGATAATTTTATGAAGCCCCTCAAATCGCATGCAAAGTTATGTGTACATGCCTTTTTCTGGGGAGAGGTCCATACCTTTCATCAGAGTTTCAAAGATATCTGTGACCTCCAAAAGGTTAAGAAGTGCTCTAGAGAAAAAGCAAAGACAAGCAAATATGATTAAAAGAGTGAACCCTTTTTAGGCTATTAGGACTGCCTCATGCTCTCTAAGACTATAATAACCTGAAATCAGATCAGAGGACATTATCCAATCAAAACCAGATTTAATCTGGAACTGACATACAGATTTTTATGGAAGGTGGAATTCCATAAAGCAAAACAAAACCTATAAAGGCAAGTCACAAGGCTAGAGACTTACTCAAGGGGTTTCAAGGAAGAAAACATTAGCTCTTATATTCATATTTCCTTTTTATTCCATTAAAAAATTCCTTTTCTGTGTTTCTTTCATAACATACAAACAGTAGTACATAACATATAGTAGTACTAATTTACAAGTTAGTATACATATAATGGAAGTAGCTGCTCAATTTTTTACTTGTTATTCTCTTAGCAGACAACTGACACAATCACTCATTTCGGTACCACCAAGTTAACAGTAATTCCAGGTTAACACAAAATCCCCCTAGTACAGCTTAGATTCCAAGAGTAAGAAAACGATATATCAACTTTCAATGAAAGTCTAACTGGTGTCAACTAATGTGATTAAGAGGACCTCTCTCTCTTTACCTTACTCTCTTTACACTTTTTTTTAAAAGCTCATCAAACTTTAAAGAACCAGTTTTCAGCGTGGGCCAATTCAACCTGGTTTGTCAAAGGTTTCCAGGACCTGAACAAAACATGACTCAAAAGTGATGGGAAAACTACTTGTGAAATCACAAATGGACAACTTGAGATACTCTTCTTAATTTAACGCGCCCCCCCCCAAAAAAACCCATTCTTTTCTTCCAAGAAAAAAATCTAAATACGAAAAGGCTCTCAAGATTCCCAAGACAGAACTTAAAACGTCTTCTGTGATTGAGTGTCACCCAGTGGTGAGACCAAGAGATGCAGGGTCTACCCGCGAAATGAAATGGGACAGAGGTAACCCTAACCTTGGAAACGTTTTCCCAAAATAATACAGTTCTGAGTGACTTGTCTCTGGGGTGGTGGGGCGCAGGGTGGGGGTAAGGCTGGTAGGCGGAGAACGGCGTTGAAAGAACTTGAAAACTTTTCAATCTGGGGTATCTGCCTTCACTACCTCTTAAAGTCTCCTAAAGCCCAGACCTCTAAGGGGAGGCCTATCTTCCGAAGCCTCTCCTCAGGTTTCCAAATTTGCCCCAGGGGCGTCACTCCACCTAAAAAATGGGAACGGAAGCATTTTCTGGATCAAGGCTGAGACCTAGATAGACAGAAATAAACGAAGCTGCCATCCTTTGCTACCGGGAATCTCCACTGTGGACAACAGACAGGAAAGCACAAACCCAGGGGAGAGAAGGGGGTCCCGGGCTCCGCACGGGGCCAAGAGGAGGGGACCACTGACGTGATGCAGCCTGACGAGCAACAAGAGAGCGGAACAGGCTGAAGGCACTTCCACACCCAGGTAGAGAGGTGACGGACGACACCGCAGTGGAGGAAGGCGCCGAATAACAAGTAAGGATACAGTAACGCCGTGAGGAGAAACAGGAAATGAGGAAAGGCGTAGTGGGGGAAGAAGGGAGGCACAAAAGAACAGAACTATGGCGGGAGCCAGAAAATGGAGTAGAAGAGCCTTCAAGGAAAAGGCGCCAACCCGCCAGGAAAGTTTAGCCTCCGGAAGAGTCCGACCCGGCCCTTCCCCGCCTCACGGTACCTTCAGCTTATGAAGCTCCACCGTCTCAGCCGCCATCTTGCTACCCCTCCACTCCGCCAGGCCCCCACCCGCCGCCTCCACCTCCGGGAGCTCCCGCCTCGGCGCCCACAGCCACGGCCGGCCAATCGTGGGAGCTCTTACTCCCGCCTCTTACCATCAGCTCTCCCCATTAGTCTACAGCTGGCGCCGCCCTCACTCCGCCAAGCGGCTCTCCCCACCTCTCTCAAAAGGTGGGACCTGGAGAAGGGCGGGTTCGGCACCTTCCGAACGGCGGAAATGGTGGCCAATTGTGCGTCCCCGCGGCGGACCTCCAGCCAATGAGTGGCGGCGGCGCTGGCCTTGCCCCACCAATAGGGAGAGCGCAGATGGGCGGGGAGGCTGCTTCCTGGAGACCGCAGGTGTAGAAGCAAGCGCCGCGCCCCGACCCGGACGGGCTTCCGAAGCTGGCAGGTAGGTTTACCGAGAGCCTGGGAAAGGGTGCTAAGGGAAAATGGTGGGAGGCGAACGAGCTGGGTGGGTGAAGCGGTGGCGAGCAACAGACCGAAAGAGGAACGCTGAAGGCAACCCTAAGGGAAGACGATGAAGGAGAGGGGGCTTGGGAGGAGCAAGGGGGCGGGTTCAAATCGTTACTGGGGTTTAGGGAATTTTAGGTAGAGAGCAGGCCAGATCTGCGTCCTAACCCGGCATCATCAACTTCAGGGCAAGCATGATTTTAAAAGGGCCAAGTTCACACGATTACAGCCGCCCTGAAGACGGGACTAGAGCTCCACCTCTCGAGACGCTCACGTCCCCTCCTAGCTCAGTGCAAAAGCCCTGGGCACATTCTTGCAGCTGCCTGCTTACATGCCACGGAGATGAGAGGACGCGGGAGCCCCAGAGGAAAAGGTGGGGACTAGGATAGATTAAAGGCAGGAGAAGGGGACGACAGAGGATGAGATGGCTGGATGGCATCGCCGACTCCATGGACATGAGTTTGTGCAGGATGCCAGGCTTCCCTGTCCATCACCAGGGAAGCCTGGCATCCTGCAGTTCATGGGTTCTCAAAGTCGGACACAACTGAGTGACTGAACTGACTGAGGATAGCTTGGAAAAGGTAGCTTTACCCCTCATCCCTCCTGAGTGGTTCTTTGTTTCCCCATGACCCTCTTCTGTAATTTTGGGTGCACCTAATGTTTTCATGGTTCCTTATTAACTTCTTACGGATAGTGAGGTACTTCTGTTACCCTTGCTCCTTGAGGTGCACCAAGCTTATGCTTACTCCTTCAAGTTACAGTTGAAGTGTAAGGATCAGAAGAAAGATTATCATGTCTCTAACATGTAGAGCGTCTTGCCTTCTAAATTTTTCCCCCAAGTCTTCAGTTTTTCCTTTGTGCATAATGGGTAAGTTCTTTCATTCCCAATAGAGTCCAGGGTATTTGGGCTACTCAGGAGACAACTTGGAGAAACAGACTCCAAGAAGGGTGGAGAGGAAATTAAGCTGGACTCCTGCCTGATCCCCCCCCTGTGGTAGGATGAATGTGGGGGTGGCACACAGCGAAGTAAACCCCAACACTCGAGTGATGAACAGCCGGGGCATCTGGCTGGCCTACGTCATCCTGGTAGGACTGCTGCATGTGGTTCTACTCAGCATCCCCTTCTTCAGCATTCCTGTTGTCTGGACACTGACCAACGTCATCCATAACTTGGTGAGCACTAAACCATGCCCCTTTACCCACCCCAGGCTTTTCCCAACCAAAAACAATTGCTTGGGATTTGTGTCTTCCTTTTGGGATCTCAGCTGAGGGACCACTTTATGCCTTGGTACCTCACACTGTCCCCTCCCCTCCTCCCAGGTTATGTATGTCTTCCTACATACGGTGAAAGGGACACCCTTTGAGACCCCTGACCAAGGAAAGGCTCGGCTGCTGACACACTGGGAACAGATGGACTACGGGCTCCAGTTTACGTCTTCCCGAAAATTCCTCAGCATCTCTCCCATTGTGCTGTGAGTCCAGGGGGAGAGAGGGGGGATGCCTCAAGAGCCAGGTACAGAGGTCCACAGGGAACCTTTAAAAACAGTGGACTTCTCCTCACCTAGACCCTGTGAAGATACACTAGCTCTCAATCTAGTGAGAACAGTAAAAAGCAGAAGACAGTAAGCAAGCACTCCTTGCTGCCTCCTTGATGGTAGGAGAATGGAGAAGCAACTAAGAAAAAATAAAGCAAGTTATTTTACACTTCCAAAGAAGTGAATAAAGGCAGAACTGATGTAAATCTGTGAGAAGTGGTAGCAAAAAGGATTCTAACAGCCACACAGGCTGAAACTGCTTCAGCTGTCATTTGCCACCTGTTATTAACAATTTTTTTTTTTTTAAAGCACAAACTAATTTATAAATCTCCAGTTAGAGGTGCTGATTATCTCCCCAACCCCAAAGTAAATAATGTTAATATAGTTGAAATATTTTTAAGTATCCTAGGACTGCATGCAGTAAAACTTATTTAAAACAGAAAAGAAAGTCGCTGGAAAGGCCTGAATATGGATAGGGAAGGCCAAGTTCATTCAACCTATTTCTTCTCTCCCCAGATATCTCCTGGCCAGCTTCTACACCAAATATGATGCTGCTCACTTCCTCATCAACACAGCCTCACTGCTTAGCGTACTGCTGCCCAAGTTGCCCCAGTTTCATGGGGTTCGTCTCTTTGGCATCAACAAATACTGAGAGATGGGGCTGGGGATGTTGGAACAAAGGGCTGTAACATCCCTCCTTACTCTGTACAGCCTGAGAACTATGCAACCTTTCCCAAACGCCCCCACTGGAAATGCAAACTTTCACAGATTTTCATTGGAAAATGAGGTCCCTGGGGCCCCGCCCTGCTGGAGCAGGTTTCTTTGAATCAGGAAAGACAGGTGAGGTGCGGTGCAGAGTGCTCCTCCGCAGCAGGAAGCCATGCTTGGGCAGCTTTTTGGTTGATTAAGGTTTCCCCTATCATCCACTCCCACCACCTTCCAGCTCTGTTGTACTGTGTTTTCCTTATAATAAAGGTAATTTTTTTCATATATGGCTACAGTTTGGTCAGCAGGGAGGGTAGGGAGATGTCTTCATAAAGCTAGAGAAGAAAGATGCAACAATGACTGACTTACAGAACTACAAAATTTCTTTAAGGTATTTTTATCCCCCTCCCTTGGTCCAGCAGGAGGTACCCTTCACTCTAACACTTAGGAAGGAAAAGATTCTCAATTGAGAAAAAGGGGTCCAGCTATATGGGCAGAGAAGAGAGGGAAGATACAGGTTGCCAGTTACGTATTTATAGAAAGATAATCCCCTGGCTTTAAATAGATATGTACATACAAATATGAACAAACTTAAAAAAATACAAACCCTTGGATCATAAGGGGGCTGCCGGAAGCCCCTTTACCCTTCCCCCTCACCCAAGGGCAGAGGGCGTGAATCTTGTTTTTTAAAAATTATTAGTTTTGGCCATCCCTGCAGCAACAAGCATGGAGTTGGGTGATTACCCATAATGTGAGAGTTTCCACTCTCTGAACTCTTAAGTATCTCCTATAATTAGGGTTACATGCTTTCTTGTTCTTTTAACTAGTATACTGGGGCAAAGGAGGGGGCTCCCTCCTGAAATGAGTCAAGAAATAACACAGACTCGTTTAAAGGCGGGGCGGGGGGGGGGGGGGTGCGGTAAGGGGAGTGTCTGCTGTAAGAAGCAAAAGACAAGATAAAGGCATCCAGACCCCAGGGAAATACCCAGCTCCCACACTACGGGAGATACCGTCCAGCCCAGGTCCAGGCCCCAGGTTCTTTGTTCTAGACATCCCCTATTTCTTTGGTATTGTCAGAAGACAAGATTCAGTTCCTGGGTGCTGGTGGAGGAGGGAGAGTGGTTCCAGGGCTTCCTAAAAGTACTGAGTGAACAATTTGAGCTTAAAATTTTCCCTTTTTTAAATATTTAAAAATAAATCAAATTCCATCTGGTGCTGTACACAGCCCTTTTGACTCCCTGACATTGATTGGAGGAAAGACGAGGGGTGTCAACGTTGGAAGGGCCTCCTCACTTTCTTCCGCCGCTTCGGTTTGGCTTCTCCCTTGGGTACTGTGCTGTTGGGCTTGGAGGCTGCAGTGGCCCCAGGGCTGGGCTGAGGAGCTGCAAAGAAGTTCCCGTTGGACATCTGGCCTGGGGGTACTTGAAAGATCCGGCTCAAGAAATCCTGAAGGTCAGCAGGAGGGGCATCTGGAGTAGCTCTGAGAGGAAAACAGAAGGCATGATGAGGTAAGAGATACTGGAGTCAAATGGTTATCTATTTCATCTATTTATACATATGTTAAAGACAGACTGAGTCAGCTCCCAAACTTCTTAAATGGTGAGACACCTACATGTCCTAAACAGCATGTCATTGGAAACCATATTCAGAACTAGAACAGTGGATAGATTGTTGAGAGAAACACCACCTACCTCTGCCGCCCACTGGTGCCTGGCATCCGCGAACCAAATGAGATGTGATAAGGGACTCTGTGGGTATCTGGGGAGATTCCCACACGCTGGCATCCAGCCCACTCTGCAAGCATGAGAGACAATTAGCCAAAATATCACAATTCTGAGCATATATGAGCCCGTACTTCCAGAGGACAGAAGTATACCTGTGATATCATACACTTTCCCATCCATCATTGCAAAGTAGGTGATTTTGAGGCCCAACATGCTTGACTCTGCCCAAAAGTCACCTTCCTCAGCAGGGTGCAGCCTATTACACTCAGCACAGTATCTGGCACTCTTAGGTTCCCGGTCCATTTCAAACCTCCTGAAATTCAACAAAAGGACAGTTCCTTAATAATACGTGAACACTGCCTAGAGCATCGCTACAGTCTAATCACCACTGATGTCGCACTGTTACCCACAAGCATGGTTACTGACAAACATCTAAAATTACCGCCACTCAGTTGTTATGCACGCATATGTACGCCCTGCCCTCAACCTATCTTAAAGCCAGAGATACCATCTTATCTTGCTGCTAACTCAGATCCTCACTCTCTTGACAATATGGCACGAGTAGAAACTCAGGGTCTTCTTCCTTATCACCTGGACCCCGCAGCTGCCAGTGACACAGGAACGTTCCGGTCACCCAGGCCTGCCCCGGCTAAAGCGCACCTGTGCTTTCCCTGGCACCGGCTGCACATCATTGTATTCATCGCTTCTTGCAGCTTGGACAGAAACTCGTTCACTGACCGGCTCAGTTCATTTTCTGCCATTCGTTTCCTGAGAGAAAAAAGGCTATGTAAGTCAGGATACTGAGTGAGGGACAAAGGGAGACAGATCTATTGGCCTCTTGAGGCCCTTGGCCAGCTAGACAAGCCACCTCAGTTCTACCTCGGGAGAGCCTTCATTCGTAAGTCCAGGGATCTCTGCTATTGAAGGTTATTCGTTTACCTTACCTGATAATTTCCTAGCTCCAACTTACATCTCATATTCCTTCCGTCTTTCAGGGTTGCTGACAATGTCCCAAGCCGCCCGCAAAACCTTGAAGGCCTCCTCCGCCCGAGGATGGTGATTTTTGTCAGGATGAACCTACCAAAACAGAGTTCATTACATATCCATTCCAACCCTCTCCCCATCTTGAGTCAAAATAACCTCATATCAACAGGTTATTGTTGATAACCTCATATTCAACATCCTTTTGAAGAATCAATATAGCTTAATGGTTAGTTGTTCTGGCTCTGCAGATAGATCTGGGTTTAAGTCCTGACTCTACTGCTCATTAATTTCATGACCTAGAGTATTTTATCTATCATGGACTGTTAGGAGTATTAAATGAGAATACACATGAAGCAGAATACAGAGAATCTGGCATTATGGTGATCCATCACTCTAGTGTGCCTGGAACTGTCCCAGTTTTAGCATTTAAAGTTCATGTTTCAGGAAACCTTTCAATTTCAGGCAAGCAAGGATGATCACCCCGCCACACATACGAAACTCGTATCTTAACTCTGCTGTCAGTCACAGAGTTCCGACAGTCCTCAAGCTGTTTCTAATTAGGAATTCTCATATCTAGTCAAAACTTCCTCCAATGGCTTGCCTTTCTGTTCCATAACATGCCATGACCCTCAGGTTTTTTATCCACTTTTCAGCCTTTTCTCCAAGACAAATAATATTCTCACTTCCTACAGTTCCCTGATTTTTCCCATCCTCATTCACCAAAAACAGAGATAAAGCGAGTCTCTTGCAGAATGCTGTCATCTCTCTCATATCCCCAAGCTTACAGAATGTGAGTAATGGTCATGTTAGGGCTTAATGAGGGCAGTGAGAGGCTGTATAAAAGACTTCAGGGACTTGCCTGGTCGTCCAGTGGTTAAGACTGTGCTTCATTGCAATGCAAGGGGTGCAGGTTCAATCCCTGCTTCAATCTTAAGGAACCTAAGATTCCACATGCCCCATGGCTTGGCCAAAAAGAGCCCACATATACTCTGGCCCAGAACAAGGAGGTAACTTCAGGTTGTGGGACAGTTCTACTGAGATTCAGGGAACTTTACTTCAAGAAAGTAAGTTGAAAAGGAGAATTTTTGAATGACATTCCCCAAGAGACGAAATCTGCTAAAAGACATGAAGGTGAGGAAAGACCTCTACCGTTAGTAACAATTTGAATGTGAACACTATTCCTCACTCTCAGAATAACCCAGGTCATCCAATAAGGGGCATATATGTCCCACCAAACTAATTTAGTTATCTGTTAAGTTTCAGATCTGGTATTTTATTGTACCTAGAATGGTTAATGGAAACTCTGGTTGCCCATTCCTCTTTCATGTCATGCAACCACTGAGGTAATTTGCACACTGGTATTTTACCAGTCAAGTTCCATTTACTCAAATAGTCCTCCAATGCAATTTACACACATTACTTATAGTCTTGGAGTTCCCAGATGGCCCTAGTCGTAAAGAATCCGCTTGTCAGCGCAGGAGATTTAGAAATGGAAGTTCAATCCCCTGGAGAAGGACATGCAACCCACTCCACTACTCTTGCCTGGAGAATCCCACAGACAGAGGAGCTTGGCAGGCTACAGTGCCTAGCCTAGGGTCGCAAAGAGTCAGACACGACTGAAGCGACTTAGCACGCAGAATGCACTTATATTCATAACAGTTTTACTTGTACAGAAATAGCAGTTAAAAATCACATCTAAAAATAGCAACCAAATATCTACTTCTAAAAGCAATTTGATTGCATGCTCATATTAAACCATTTCCCTCAAGCATTTAAGTCACAGCCACCTATATCCTACCGAATCACCAACATTTTCATGTATGACATACATACGTACATGTCTCTCCAAGATTTATGTCCCATTCGCCTTCCCTTTCCCAGCCTGGGTTGTTGGTCTTGAAATAGCTTTTCTTCCACCTGGTCCTGGAATAATCACTCACATGTACTCTCTGAATCCTCCTACACTTGCCTCACGAGGAAGACAGTTGGATTTCCCCGTGTTCAGAAACCCCTCATTTGTTCAGGAGGAACTGATAAGCGTTCTGACTAGGCCTCTTCTCCAACCTACTAGGAGGGATTTCACCTGGATATTCCAGGGTGAGTGAGTCCAGCACTGTCTACTATACCAGGTTCATTTATTTTCACTGAGAAAAAGAATTTCATGATACAAAACTTTAAGGGAAAGGCAGATCCCCTTTACAACTCTTTCCTGAGAATTAAAGATAATTTTCATCTTTAAGTTAATTTTCTACTCTCTTCCTCTACTCACCTAAAAATTGAAGTGAAAAATAAAATACAGGAACAAAGAACTGGAAACAGAGGGAAGGGTACTCACCATCACTGCCAGCTGCCTATAGGCCTTCTTCAGTTCAACATCTGATGCTGTGGCTTCAACCCCCAACACGTGAAAAGGGTTTAGCTCATCCTCAGGAACCCCAGCCATGGTCAAGAGTCGAGCCACTTCCTCTTCAGGCTGGTAGTAACGACCACCAGCTACAGGTGCATTCCCCTGCCTACTGGTCCTCTGTTTGACCCAAGGTAACTCCAGCCAAGCCCACTGAACTATTCTTACCAGCTGCTGCCAGGGCCTGCTCTCTCTCAGCAGAATCAGGCAACGCTGCCAGGTGGGAGAAGCCAGCCAAGAGAAGAGCCAGGTGGCTTTACCCCTCCAGCCTAACCGATCACTCAATCCTACCAGAAACCGCCAGCCCAACTGTAAACAGCCCAACAAAAGGGCCAGAGCCAGAAGCAGCAAAGCACCGACGAGCCTAAGAAAACGGGTGAACATCCCTGCCCCATAGCAAAACCCCTGGCTCAGAAACTGAAACATCGTCAGGGCCCAGCCCCCCAGCCACCCTGCCCACACTCCCACCCAGACACGAAAAAGGTCCAGATCACTGCCTTTCAGCTGCCTGCATGCATAGATGAGATGGCCACAAGTCTCCACGTACTCCCCCACTAATACTAGCAGTTCAATCAGCCACCAGAAGCCTGCCTGTCCAAGGTGACACAGTTCCTCTGCTCCCCATAATCCCAGTCCTCTGCGTTTATCTGCCTGACTCCGTTTCCGGCCCAGCCGATGTCGACCAGGGGATCTGGGATCTCTTCGTCCACCCTCCCGAGTGTCCTCCTTGGCTGGAACACGGTGCCGTTGTTTCCGGGGTGCAGGTTTTTTTTCACTGGGCACACGTGAAAGATCACTGGGAAACTTAAGAGGTTCCTCTTCATCATATTCCCCTTCCAACTCTTCATCTTCCCCCAAAGCTGGAGAGGTACAATGGTGGCAAAAGTTGCTAGAAGAGCTATCTCCTCCCTCAGAGTAAGGCCCTTCAGGGATTCCAGGGGTTCCCTGGCAGTTACAAGTAGATGGAATGGAAAGAAAAGAAGAGTTCCCATCATCCTGGTATCCAGCCTCATTCTCTCTTGAGAGTTCCTGGTCCACTCCTGATTCTTCTGAAGATGCCTCACTCTGATCAGGGTCCTCTCCAGCCAGAGGGGGTCCTGGACCCCTTGGGGGTCCATGGCTTGGATCCGACCAGTGGGCTGGATTTGGGGGCTGTGTGTACTTAGGACTAGAGTGCTCTGTGAGGCAGCGGGTACCATTAGGAGCAGGCCGCGCTGAGTCCCTGAGTCCTGAGAATGAAAGTATGTCAGGGTCCACAGAGGGTCCTAAAGAGCTGAGGGAGGCACCACCACTGTGGTGGGCTCCACACAACCCTCCTTCTCCGGGGTGCTTCTGGGCCATGACCCCGGGGCTTCCTGAGGATGTTAGGTCACAGCCATCATGGGAACTTCTGATGCCTGTAACAGAGGTATCAAGTGGGGATGATCAAGGATAGGACCAACAAAAACGTTAAATAATCTTCAACTGGGTATATATTGAATGCATCCACCTCCCTTGTTTCAAAATTTTGGGGGCATTCATCACCCCAGCAATAAAGCTAACACTATATTAACGGCAACGCTGCTCCCTCCCCCCCACTCCTCCAAACTCCCCTATTATTTTCACTTTCCCCAGAAAGCTATAACCTGAAACAGGGGAAAGCGGAGGTACCGCAAAGGGTGTGGTCCTGGGGTCACTCTTGGGAAAAAGGGAAAGAGGACCGGAAAGGGGGCCGCAGGCTGCCAGAAAAGGGTGGGGACGCGCGGCCCTCCAGGAACATCTGGGGGCGGAGCTTGAGACGGCCCCTGACAGAGTCGACCCGTTAACCCTCGGGCGGGTAGAAGGGATCCAGGTAACGTACCGAAGAGCGGCGGTAACTCCTCCCCCTCGAGCAGCTGGGCCGAGGGCCAGGGGGAGCTACGAGCGCAGCTCCCCCGGCTCCGCCTCCCGCTCACGCTCTGCTTCCGCCTTCCGTCCCCGCCGCGGCCGCCGATTCGCGTCTACTTGCACTTCCGAGGTCACCAGGGAAGACACGGGAAGGAAAAGTAAAAGCGGTCGGCCGAGGTGCAAGCCAGTCCTGCCGGCTGAGTCGAACCAGAGGAGGTGGTCCTGGGGGAGCGCTGGCTCCGCCCTTTAAAGGGCCCTTTGCTGCCGCCCTCCGCGTGCTGAAGCGGAGTCCCCGAAGGTTGCTCCACCGGAAGCGAAGCGAGCGGGCGCTGCAGCGGTGCCTGCGGGCTGGGAGCAGACTCTCAGGGTTCCTCTGGCTGTGTTCTTGGGCTTTGCTGAGACCAGGAGATAGAGGAAAGCCACCTAGCCCCGTCTGTTTCCCTTGCAGACAAAACCAGGGAACGTAGAGGAACCACCGCACTGACCCCTTCCCTGCTGCCTGTAACGAGGACAGAGGCCCTTTGGAATCATGCGGGGGTGGAGCGGAGGGGAGGACGCCTCGGGCCTGCCCCCACCCTGGACCTCCTTCGCTGCCGCCTCTTTCCCAGCAACTCTCGGCCCCCGCAGCGCCTGACCCAGCTGGCGAACTGCCTTGTATAACTGCAGCTCCCACGGCCCGTATCCGCTCCTCGGGATGCAGCTCTCAGGCCCGGTCGCGAAGCGGGGCCGGAGGACTGGGAGAGTGGCTCCGCTGGGTTTAGGACCCGAGCGGAGTGCCAAAAACCACATCCCTTATCTGCGTGCTTCTTTGCATCTCGTTTGCATACCAAGAGGTTCGGTCGACGCTGACAAGCGCCCCCGCCCCCACGCAGACCCGGCTTGGGTACTCTCTCTGTCGGCCCCCTGCTCTGCAAACGCCTCTCCGTTAGTCCCCCTTCCAGGCCCCCGTCTGGCTCCGCAAGTTTTTCTACCCATGAACCCCTCGCCGGCGCCCCAGACCAGTAAGAGCCCCTTCCCGGGGTCCCCGATCCGGACCACCAAGTTCTCCAGGAGACAATACTCCAATTCTCTGGGAAGTGGAAGAAACCAAGCCGGAGTAGGGGAGCGCTGGGACACCATAGGGGATTTGAAAGCTTCGAGTTGCTGAGTCAGCGCATAGGTATTCAGAGACCATTCCCCAAACCTCTTGCGGTTCCCCCAAAACCCCTCCCGGCTATGGCTGGGGGTCTCTGATCCCAGCCTAGAGCAGTAGGCAAACTGGGTCCCCCCAACACACACAGGGAAAAGATTTGGAGGGTCCCGCCCCGTGATGTCACCCCCACACGCACACCCTGTCCTCTTCCTCCACCCCCCAAGCTGGTTGCTTTTAGCTCACTGGGGCTTGGCTGCGATACGACTTGCAAGAGTTTAGGGGGCAGAGAACAGAGCGGCCCTAGGGCTGCCCGCGCCCGACAGCGCCCGGACGCCTCAGACTCTGGGCAGGGATGCAGCTGGGGGGCTAGGGAAGCACGTCTACCCCCTCCTTTCCTCAGCCCTGACAGGGTGGTGAGTAGTTAACACCCCCTCCCCAATCGCTCCTTGATTAGGATCGAGGAGAGGAGCCCCAGGCACTCCCCAGGCCAAGTCCCCTCCCTGCGTGTTAAGACCTGGATATCCAGAAGAAGGCAGCCGAAAGGACGCGCCTGTGCCCTCTCCACCCCGTTCTTTACTGCCCCCAGTGCCAGGCCCTCCTCGGTGTTCTCTCAGGACCTGAGTTCAAATCCCACTGGCCGCCCTGACACCCCAGGGAAAGGGAACGGTAGACAGAGTCCCACCAGCGTCCTGAGGGGAGGATGTGAGATGCCTGTGAGCACGGCGCCTGCTTAGTACATGAGGGATCGGCGGGAACCGGACTGTGGCTGGACGGACACCTTCCCCCAGTAACCCCATCTCCACCTGAAGCCAAGGCTTCCCACCCCTGACAGAGTGTCGGTTACTGTCTCTACTTGATTCCTCTTCTGCTGTCTGATTTTTTTCCCTCTTCTCTCTCTGGGGTTGGAGCAGCTGTTGGGAGACCCCCACCATGACTCATTCTCTCCTCTTCCTTCTCCTCCCTCCTCTACTAACTCCACCCTTCCCCATCCAGTGGGATGATTTTGAGTCCCAGCTGTAGATGGGGCAAGCTTTCTTTTCAACTGGGACAGGCTACTGAGCCTTTAGCTCGCAGCACCCTCTTCCACAGACGGAGGACTTCCTACTCCTCCCACCCCACCCTGAAAAGCCGGGGAGCCGAGACTCATTACCTTTTAAGATCTGAAGTTCCACTAAATGTCCTTGTTTTAGAGGGTGATAGACAGCTGGCCACTCTCATCCCTGTCCTGTAGGTTTCTTCAGTTTCCCCAGCAGAACTAAGCTCCATCCTGAAATTGGCCTTTC
This sequence comes from Muntiacus reevesi, assembly GCF_963930625.1. Taxonomy (NCBI): domain Eukaryota; kingdom Metazoa; phylum Chordata; class Mammalia; order Artiodactyla; family Cervidae; genus Muntiacus; species Muntiacus reevesi. The sequence goes on along the minus strand of NC_089252.1, from coordinate 171,265,628 downwards.
TTTAAAAGAAAGGCATCCTGAGTTCATAAGTTCATGGGCACCTGAGTTCTTGCCCCCTTACCCCCTTGCAGGTTTCCCAGCCCCCTCAAGATATTCATGGATGGATGAGAGGAGCTGATACTGACCTTCCCCTCTGTGACCACCTTCTCTTCGGCCATGGAGGAAGCCTTGCTGCCCCTGGCCATGACCTCTGACCCCAGGCCCTTTAATCAACAACTCCCAGAGCCTCCAGACCTGAGATGTGTCTTGCAACCCCAGGACAGTCCTGACCTGGCACCCGCCCTGGTGTGTGCCCTTTGCTGCTGCTTTGGAATCATCTACTGCTGCTTCGGTGAGGGCGGGGCCAGGGTTCTGGGGGGCAGCTGCCCGAGACTGTCGCCCGCAGGCAGGACGCCAGCTTCCGCCTTTGCCCCTGAGCCACCTCCACCCCTCTGTCGGGGGATGCCTGGTTCAGTGTGGCCAATGCTGCTCTCTCCAGCTCTTCTTCCGTCCCCCACGCGCCCACCTTCAGCTCTGAGCCCTGGCAACTATCATTTTCCCTCCCCTTGCCTCCCACTTCAAAATTCCATTCCCCAATAACCTGAATTAGCCGGTGCTGACTTCTTCCCGCCTACCATCCCTGAAGGGACGAAAGGTTTTCTCTATACTTATTCCCCTCAATGCATCCCTCTTCCCTCCTGATTTGCCCTCCCATCCCCTCACAGTTCCTGAAAAGTCCCCCTTTCTGCCCTTGGCCGTGAGGTCCCTGGGGGTGCTGCTCCTGACCTCTGCTCCTCTGGTTAGCCATTCCTATCCCTGTGAGCCCTGTCGACCCTCCCCACCCAGGGCTTTCTGCCTCTCATTGCCTCCTGCCTCCCTTCCCAGGCTACCGCTGCTTCAAGGCAGTGATGTTTCTCTCAGGCCTGCTGTCGGGGGCCCTGGTGATCTTCCTGCTGTGCCATAAGGAGCGGGTGCTGGAGACACAGCTGAGCCTGGAGGTGAGCGCGGGCCTCGCGCTCGGCATCGGGCTCCTCTGCGGCCTGGTCACCGTGCTGGTCCGCAGTGTCGGGCTCTTCCTGACTGGTCTCCTGCTGGGCCTAACCCTGGGGGCCGGGGTCCTGCTGGGCACCGAGCCCGTCTACCAGCCACCCTCAGCCTGGGTGCCAGCCGGCGGGCTGGTGGGGCTGGCCCTGCTGGGAGCCCTGCTCACGCTTCGGTGGCCGCGTCCGTTCACCGTTCTGGGCACGGCCCTGCTGGGCGCTGCGGTGCTGGTGGCCTGTGCTGACTACTTCCTGGAGGGGCTGGCGCTGGGCAGTCGGCTGGGCCAGCGCTTGCAGGCACTTCCAGCCTTGCCTCCTCTCTGCTGGTATAGCTGGGTCTTGCTGGGGACCTGGCCGGCCCTGGGGGCCCTCGGGGGCCTGGCCCAGTGGAAGCTCATGGATGAGGAACATGGAGGCCACGCCAATGGTGAGTTACCGCCGTGGAATAGACAGCGGACAACCTGTGTCCCTGGCTCCCAGACTTAAAGAGGTGAAGGGGGAAAATACACTTGAGGGCAAAAGACAGAGGTGTCCAAGGTGTATGAGGCAGGCCACTGAAAAATAGTTAGGGTTGAAGGAGTCAAAAGCCTGGGTAAGAATGAGGAGAGAAATTGTCCGGAGGTTGGGGAGCAGGGAAGAGTTACTGGGGACGGGAAGTCAGGAGGGAAGAGTAGGAGGATTCCAAAGAAAAGTTTCTTTAGAATAACTGGGAGGGGGATGAGGTTTGAGAGAGATGTAACAGGGAAAGCGAATGGGTTTCTCTAGAGTATGAGTGTTTTTGGGGGTGGGCTTCAGAGTCTAAAGAGGCCTCCCTGAGTCTGTATTGTCCCCTCCCAAGCAGTGGTCTTGAGTCACCAGCGAAGGCATCTCCAGCTCCTCCGGATCCGTCATCAGGCGGCCAAGTGGCACCGGACCTCCCCTGGGGCGGGGCTCTGTGAGGGCAGCTACCGGCGCCAGCTCCCTGCCAGCGCACGGAACCCTGCCGACAGTCTGGCTCCAGTGAGTGGAGGCGTGGGGGCTGCTCTGGGACTGGGGCAGCAGGCACAGGGGGATGGCCAGGGTGGGAGGGTGGGTTCTGATCCAGGCCCTTTATTCTGCCCTATCTGCCCTGCCCCTCCAGAGTTATTTCCAGAGCCTTCGAGAGCGCCAGCTAGGACCAGGCACCCAGGCTCCCCACACTGTCCTGGACCTGGATTCTGACTGTGGTTCCACTGTCCCCCTCACTGCACCTTCTGGTTCCTCCCACCCGGACCTGAACCTAAACCTCCACTGATGCCCTCACCCTGGGAACAAGGGCCTGGGCCTGCAGAATCCACACACAGACTTCCCCACCTCTTGGACCTGGAGATGGAATCTGTGCTCCAACCCAGACTAGCCCTGTCTGTCCCCTGTTTCAGGGACAGATAGAGAGGACTCTGGGTGGGGTAAGGAGAGGAATGGAAGTATAAGCACCTACCTCTGTCCAGTGATAGAGGTGCGCTGGTCCCTAAAGTAACTGACTCCCTCATTCCCTTCAAAGCAAACCAAGGAGGGCCGTTACCCAAATAGCCCTCCGTATACCCGCGTCAGCGTGCCTCTCAATGATCAAGTAAGGGGTATTGTTTTCATAGGACCTACCTATAGAAAATCAGGAAGGCTCCTAAAGCACGTGATAGCTTTTTAATGGGGAGAAGGGCACCAGTGGGGCCCCGGGATCCCTGATTCCCAGGCCCCTCATCAGGGAGCAGTTGAGTTCCTGGTTCGCCTTTCTCTCTGGACCTCCAGACTCAAGCCCCCTTCTCCTACCTCAGTTGGGGGTATCTGTCCTCCATGGTGCTTCCCTTTCCCTTCTCAATGTGGGGAGGACCACGGGGCACTGCTGGCTCTGCGCCCACGGTCCCTCAAAGCTGGCTTCTTGCTCCAAGCAGAGAGCAAGAAGAGTCCACGTGCCAGAACCTCACCCTTTTGCCCCAAGGAGCCTGGTCTTCAGGGCTGTGTGGGAGACAAGTGCCTTCTCTGCCTCTCACCACGGGGGCCACTCATCTCCTTAACCAGAGCGTCGTCCCAGCCGCTAACCCGTTCTAACTCTCCGCTCCCCTGATTCCCCGCCCAAAGTCTGTTCCCTGGTTCCTCTGACCGCACGGAGGAAGATATGGCCCTCCCCGGCGGCAAGGTTACAATGGTTGGGAAGAGGAACATGGGAACACGGAATAAAATGACATGGAACACTGAACCTCGGAGTCTAGCCTCTCCTGTTGCTCCTCTTTTCTCTTTGCACCCCAAAACAACGAGTTAGCCATACTGACAAGTCCTCTGTCCCTTAAAGATCTGATGAAGGGACGTTCATCAGGCCAGGCCCCTGTAGGAGCGGCACACACCAGAGGAAGAACCGGTCGGTCCTGTCTCACGAACACGGTACACGCGAGCACAGTCGCTCAGTCCTGTCCAACTCTTTGTGACCCCAAGGACTGTAGCCCACGAGGCTCCTCTCTCCATGGGATTTCTCAGACAAGAACACTGGAGTGGGTTGCCATTCCTCCTCCAGGGAATTGAAACTGTATCTCCTGCATTAGCAGGTAAATTCTTTACCACAGAGTCACCTGGGAAGCCCTGTGAAGATGGAGTTAACCTTTATTAAGCACAGATGTGCCAGGCACTTCACACACAGTATTTCATTTAATGCAACAACCCTGCGGGATTGGTGTTAACTTTATTTTTCAGATGGGAAACCTGAGGCTTAGTAAGGTTAATTATCTTGCCCAAAGTCATAAGCAAGTTGATGTGATTCTCAAGGATTCCAAAGCCATTGCTCATTTTACTGGCCATGCTGTTTCCTTGTTCTTTATCTAAGAAGAACAGGACCCAGGCATTCCCAGCTGTGGCCTGCTGTCAGCTAAACGCCTGATGGATGCCTTTCTTCTACCAATGTCCTCCAGAAAGAAAATGACACAGTTGGAAGTGCTATCTAGGATGGGGGAGAAATGGGTGGAGCTGGAGGCTGAGTTAGAGTCATGACCAGGAGGGAAAGAGGAGAGGGAGGAGGGGACTGGAGCTGGGTCATTTAGAGGCTCGAGGTCCGTGCTTCATGTTTGTGCTGCAGCAGACATTTGATTGCAGTTTCAGGCCTCTGAGAGAGTGACCTCACCAGGGAATAAAGGGTGCTGAAGCCTGCGACTGAGGGGACAACGTCCAAGACTGTATCTCTGGATGGGCCGTCAGAGTTCAGGGTGTGTCTGTGGCCTAAGGAGATGGCATCCAGTGTTATGCTGTGGCTGAACGGTCTGTGCCTGTGACCGAGGAATCAGTGTCCCCATCTGGGGCGGTGGTGCCTGGGGGACGACAGTGCATCCAGTTGTGGGCGATGTCTCTGGGAAAGCCTTTCTCTGCTCGAAGCTGCTGATTGAGGCGCCAGTACTGTTTGCCCTTGAAGAAGTAGACACGGCCATCCCGCCAGCTCATGGCGGCCGAGGGCTGGTCTGGCACTCCTGTAAACAATCCCTTGGTTGGTTTGGGGTAGCGGCTGAAGTCAGTAGTGGCCAGCTCATCCCACTGCCAGTATCCAGAGCCCTAGGTGTGGGGTAGGCAGCGAGAAGAGAAGGATGACAAGAGGGCTTAGGGACCACCCCCCCCCCCACCCCCACCAAGGTCTACTCTCAGCCCATGGCAGCTGCAGAACTTCCTTCCAGAGCAAGTCTTTGCTTTTCCATGGGAGGTAGCCCACCCCTCCTACGAGGGGTTTGCCCTTCCTTTGAGGTTTATACCTTAAAGAGGAACACCTTTTTGTTGATTGGCCAATAGAGAGCAGCATCCAGGTTGGGTCCTACCCTATTCAGCTTCTTGGGAAAGCCAGGAGACATCTTGAAATTAATATAGCGCCACACCTTATCTCCTGAGATCATATAAGGAAAGAACAAGTCAGCTCTGTCCCCAGGTGATGACTTTCAGCTCCTCCGCTCCACCCTCTAGAAACTTCTCATCCCTCCCTCCTTTATGGCATCTCTAATCCAAGGCCCTCCTCTGGTATCACGGTGTAAACTAGTGCCCTTACCCTTAAAGAAGTGTATCCACTGGGTCCGAGGAGAGTAGACAGCTGCATCCAGGTTTCCTGGGAGCCCCTCCCAGAGGGCAGACACTTGGAACAAGGGACCCAATCCTGAATCTGTCACAGTCCACACATAGTTTCCCTTGAAGGCGTAGGTCTTTCCTCGGGGCCCTAAGAGCAGGAGGTGTGTCAACAAGTCAAAAAGACAGGTATCGGGACTTCCCCACTGGTCCAGCGGTTAAGAATAAGCCTGCCAATGCAGGGGACACAGGTTTGATCCCTGTCCAGGGTGGTTCCACTTGCCTCAGAGCAGCTAAGCCCATGTGCTACAACGACTGAGCCCATGGATTCTGGAACCCTTGAGCCACAGCTAGACAGACCGTGCGCCTCAACAAATGATCCCACGTGATGAAACAAAGTCCTGAGGCCGCCAAATGATTTTTTTTTTTTTAAGACAGCGGTCAAATAAAGACTTCTGGGCATCTCAGGCAGGCTGATCCCCCAACTATTCATTCAACTTTCATTCAAGGAGAGGATTATTAAGGGCAGAGAAGTGTTCAGCCTCTCCTTGTCATTCACAGCAAATCAGCCCTGTGGATAGCTGCTCCCACTTAGGGACCTCACCGTCTACTCCAGGCGTCTTCCAAGTTGTCCTTCCACGTGGGTATAACACCCTCTCTATAGACATTTGTCAAGACTGTTTTCTCCATCTTGCTGTATTTCCGGGTGTGTTTGGTGGCTCTCACAGGCCAACAACGGAGGTAATGTCCTGCCTGGCCCGTCTTGAATTTAGCTCTGAATCCTCCCTCCCCAGGCCACATGCCTCCATCCATGGCCACTCACCCCTGCCTAGAGTCTAACCTCCACTGATCACCCTGAGGTCCTATTTGTCCCACTTGTCCAGGTCTCCAGGACAGCAGCCTGCCCCACAGCCTCCCCACAAGCCTGGAGGGAAAGGGTCTTACCCAGCATCATGGCATCCAGGTCGCCACTGCAGGGGTCTGGCATGGGACTGGGTTCTGTGGGCACCAGGGTTGTAGTGGGGAGTGCCGTGTCTTCCTCCTCCTCCTCCTCCCCTATCTCTGGGCTCTTCTTCCCTGCAAGGTAACTAATACTGCTCAGGGAAAGAACTCAGAGCACTGGCCTCCCCACGCTCCTACTGTAAGTTAAGCTCAGAGGTCGCATAGAGAGGAAAATTAAAACCTGGAGAGCTTTCGTTGGTGGGAGGAAAGATCATATTGATACCAGCAGGAGACATGTTTTAGTTTTGAGAGGCACTAGAAAGGGAGAGAGGGGATTGCTGGAATGTTCATTGTTCATCCACGAGAGCAGGTGTCAGAGGAGAGAGGTCTGGAAGGAAGATTAGACCTGGAAGTGTCAGAAACAGCTCCTGGGAGATCCCTGGGGGCCTAGTGGTTAGGACTCCAGGCTTTCACTGCCGCAACCAGGGTTCACTCCCTGATTGGGGAACTGAGATACCACTAACCACGCAGTGAGGCCGAAACAAGAAAACCAACCCCTGAAAATGAAGAAGCCTGAATAGCGGGGCAGGAGGAAGAGAAAGAAGCCAGGCCATTTCCCTCCATGAAGATTAGACCTGTGTCTTTATGCTTGAAGAGACACTGGTCAGACTGACCCTCGTGAGGACTAGGGGAAAGGACTAACCATAGAGAGCCTGGATCCCAGCCACATCATCAGGGTGCAGCTTGAAGTAGGGCCGGTAGCCAGCGTAGACAGGAGCCATGAGGGCCTGGGTGTATCGGGAGTGCCCCAGCCCTAGGGCATGGCCCAGTTCATGGGCTGCGATGATGCGCAGGTTCACCCCCCGGTAGGTCCCCTCAGTCCAGAGCTCATCTTCATCAAAGTGTACGCTGCCCAGCTCTGGGATGTCGGCATGGGCCAGGACCCGCCCTGGAGAAGGCAAAGGAGGACAGGCAGGAGATCAGAGTCTCCTGGGGTGGAGCATCCCCTGCCTGTTACAAACTCCAGTCACTCTCTTCCCTTAAAATCCCCCCAAGCAGACGGACTATCTCTTGGACACCTCTCACTCCTTTCAGATTTCTCTGTCACCACCCCGATCTCTCACGGATGCCCATCGCTCTGTCCTGTTGCCACCCAGTCACTCTGCTGTCTTTGGCCCTCCAGTCCTCCCTGGAGTATGCCTTGAGCAGAGGAACTTAAGCTAAGGAAGAAGGCATAAGCTTCAAAGAAACAGGCGTGCTGAGGCCCCAGGGAGGTGACGTGCTGCTCCCCAAGGGAATATGAGAAGGTGGTTGAGAGTGTGGGTGCAGTTGAGCATAGAGGGGTAGCCTGACATCACGTTTCCAGAGTCACTGACTCGAGGAGACAGAGGTCTGCGAGGTGGGAGAGCTGAGAGCTGGTGCCTACCGGGCCCGTCAAAGGGATTGGAGCAGTACGGGCTGTGGCGGCCATGGAAGGAAAGGCGGATATCTGCCCAGCCAGCCTTCACCTCGCGGAAGGTCAGGGGAGCCACAGCGCTCCAGTACTGGAAGGCCTGAAGCAGGGCTGCCCGGGCTGCGTGGGACGGCAGGGGGGACGGCAGGTTCAAGATGCGGAAGGTCAGATGCTTCTTTCTCCAGCGGCCTGGTTATTGAACCAAAAAGCAGATTAGAAGCACAGAAACCTTTGCCAGCTCTGGACAGCTCCCCTGAGTGTGGGCACTCACTCAGCAAAGCCAAGAAACAACCCTTCCAGGCAAGTGGTGATCAGTCAATTACCAGATTACCATCCATTCAATGATGAGCTGTTCCAGGCTGTCGCAATGTCACCTCTGCTCCAGAGTCATGACCGCCCCCCCACCTTTCCCAGGCTCAGTTCTCACCCAGCAGCAGGTATTTAAGGGTCTTCTGGTTGAAGGGGTCCTCCAGGCCACAGCGGGGCTGCCTCATACGGGCACTTGTGGCATCATCCAGCCGACCTGAGACCGGCAGCTCAGATGCTTCCTGAAAAGCTCTGGGAAGAGGGAGCGGGATGGGCCAGCAGGACAGGGGCATCTGGAACAACTGAGCAATGGGGATAGCTCTTTGGTCTGGTCCCCTTTGGCCCCTTTCCGCCAGAGACTGGCGGAAAATCTCTGGAGGCGACAGGATCACTCCGGGATCCAGTCCTCGTAATCCAGCCTTCCTCTTCTGTTCTGCATAGACGGCCATACCCCAGCCTCACCTCCCTGTGTTCACGCTCTTGTTTGGGTAAAGGGCTCCCTGGCATTGCCTTCTTCCTCTACTGCAACCTCGAGCCTCCTCCTGCCCTGGGAAGCTCCTACTCCTTCTCTGAGGCTCCCTCACCACTGCTGCCACCCGAGGGCCCATCCTCCCTCTGCTTTCTCCCCTCCTGGCTGGACACCCATCCCCGGTCCAGCCTGCCTGCTCTGGGGCAATTTCATCCATCAGGCATCACAAGTATTGTGGCTTTTCCATGGACTGGGAACATATCTGAGAAACGACCCATTAGACCCAAAATATGAAAAGAAAACTTCAAAACAGAAAGAAATAAATGCTGGATTAAATGTCTTTGAAAGGCAACATCATGTCAACAACTCAGCTCCAACTTATATAAATTACACCGCCTGTAGGACATGGCCAAATAATAGTATTTTGGATATAATGTGGGATGGAGCCTCCAAAGAAGTGCTTAGGGCCTTGGAAGATCCAACAACTGTGCCCTCGTCCTTGACTCCCCCTCTGACCCCAGGTCCCACCACGCATTCCCTGGATCCCCGAAATGCATGTGAGGCAGGCAGAGGTGGGCCTGGGGAAGGGAAGAGGTGAGAAGAGAAAAGGATCTCGTGAACTTGACCCTGAAGGCATGCAGCTTACAACCTCTCACCTCAGCGCCTCTATGACATCTTCAGGCCTGAAGTTGTCAGGTCCCTCTAGAGGCTTCTGTAGGTAACCATACCGCAACAAGTAATCCTATGATGAGCGTAGGGGCCAACAGATAAAATCAAAAGGAGATTAGTCTCTGGGTGAAGCTTCTACATGACCAAACAGCCCATTAGGATAGGAGGGGACAGATGTGGAAGGACTGAAGGAGAGGCATCTTAGGGGAGTATGAGGGGAGCGAGTAGGGGTGGATCATGGACTAGAGGAGCGAAGGGCAGGGCAGGCAGTGGTAGGTCAAGGGGCAGCTTGGATGGGAATAAGGAGCAGTTCCTCCATCCCTCCCCCAGGCTGGGTCTGGCTTTCCCAGAAGACTCACCACAGCTGCCTCCTTCTCTCCGGGCTCCACAACCCGGCATGAGACAGCCAGCGGGAGTAGGAAGCCCAGCCACAGCCGCTGCCAGTCCATGGTCCCACCAGGCAGAGCTTCAGGGTTTGTGCCCTCTGCTCGGAGAATCCTGGGAGCCTGGGGGAGCGGGGCTAGGTGTGGGGCGGGGGTGGGGGGGTCTTCCCTTTCCAGTCTCTGGTCCTCTTTATACAGCTTCAAGGGAGGGAAACTGGGGGGAGTGTCAGTAGGAGGTGACTCAGCCCAGAGATGTGTTGCAATTCACCATTAACCCCTGCCCTGCCAGAGAGCGGAAGTCAAGAAGAGCCTCCAACCCAGCCCCCAGGGTCCTCTGCTGGACTCAGAAAGACTTCCCATGTTGTCCTGGAGGTGGGCATCCTGCCGGGATTGGAAGCAGAATATCTGCCGAGACTAGGAATAGGGACCAGAGCATCCTCTGAAGTTGGGCATTCCTGTGACCCAGGGACCGCTGGGCAATAAACCCCTTATCTGTAACTTTCACATCTCCCTGTTTGCACTAGGACAGGAGAAATAAAACTAAGAGGTAGGAAGCAAATTGCTTAGGTGCTTGGGTTGCAAGTGAAAGAACGAAGGGTGAGATCTCAGTTTCTTTGCATCCAAGACCAAGCTGAGAATTCAAATGATCTTGAAGCCTACTTGTGTCTGCTTTAATAAAAAGTCATTATTTCAAGCCCTTAATGAGTCTGGAATGTGTGGGTGGGAGTGGAGGTTATCTAGGAAAGGAAGAAGTAAAGTCTAGAGCCTGCCCACAGGGAGATCTGAGACACGCTGCCTGCAGACTGGGTGAGACCAACTCAAAAATCTGAAATGCGGGGAACCAGGATGTCAGGCAGGAGGTGCCCCATCCTGAGGGTCATGAGGCCGTGGGAAGGTTCGCAGAGAAGACTGGCTGTGAGTTGGATGGGGTCAAAGAGTCCTGAGGAGCAGGGACAGTGCAGGTCTTGAGTAAAAGCGCAGAGCAAAGTCCGTTGGGCTCAGTGAGCGGCTCTAAGGGTCATTGACCACTGAGTCCCGAGTGCCCCTTCCAGGCTAGCTCAGTGCTTTTGGTGGTGCTTAATAAATGCTTGTCAGATGAATGGCCAGGGTGGGAGAGTGACTGGGAGTTTAGAGAAGGTCTTCAGTGCTGTTTAACAAAGAAGAGAAAAACTTACATTAGGAAAACCTACTTTAAAAAAAAAAGAAAGAAAACCTACTTTGGACCCACCAAGGTTACATGACTTTTCTGCACTGTTAAACTTCACTGTAATAGAATGAGAAGGAAAAAACTGCTTTGTGTCAGGCGGTGTCTGTGTTCTGCTGTGCTAAGATGCTTCAGTTGTGTCCAACTCTGTGCGACTGTAGCCCCCCAGGCTGCTCTGTCCATGGGATTCTCCAGGCAAGAACACTGCCTTCTCCAGGGAATCTTCCCCACCCAGGGATCAAACCTGCGTCTTCTGCAGCTCCTGCATTGCAGGTGGATCCTTCACTGCTTGACCCACCAGGGGAGCTTCCCATTTCTATAGTATTCCATTTAATTCTCACTGTCCTCCTATGAGGGAATAATTATTCTGGCAATTATTTTTTTTGTCTTTCCTATGGCTTTTTTACATCCACATGAATCCGCCATGGGTGCACATGTGCCTGCCACCCTGAACCCCCTCCCACCTCCCTCCCCATCCCATCCCTCAGGGTAACCCCAGTGCACCAGCCCCGAGCACCCTGTCTCATGCATCGAACCTGGACTGACGATCTATTTCACATATGGTAATATACATGTTTCAATGCTGTTCTCTCAAATCATCCCACCCTCGCCTCCTCCCACAGAGTGCAAAAGTCTGTGCTTTACATCTGTGTCTCTTTTGCTACCTTGAATATACGGTCATCATTACCATCTTTCTAAATTCCATATATATGCGTTAATGTACTATATTGGTGCTTTTCTTTCTGACTTACTTCACTCTGTATAATAGGCTCCAGTTTCATCCACCTCTTTAGAACTGATTGAAATGCATTCTTTTTAATAGCTGAGTAATATTCCGTGGTGTATATGTACCACAGCTTCCTTATCCATTCGTCTGGCGGTGGGCATCTAGGCTGCTTCCATGTCCTGGCTATTATAAACAGTGCTGTGATGAACACTGGGCTGCACGTGTCTCTTTCAGTTCTGGTTTCCTCGGTGTGTATGTCTGGCCATTTTTTAAGAGAGGAAATGGAGAATCAAAGACGGAAACGACTAAGGACATGGAGCTCCTAACTGGCCTGGCGTATGTTCAACCCCTCCTGCCGACTCGTAACCTATGTCTCTCCAAGCACCAGGCTGCCTCTTGGCGCCTTTTTCTGGGAGTGGGGAAGAGCCACTGCAGTTTCCACCATCACGTGTGCATCACACATTCATATGCCATTCACACGCACAAGGAAGTAGGGGTGGAAATGAGGGAAAGGGTTACTGAACTCATGTTCTCAGTAGGATCCCAGTTCTGAGCCCTTCCCCAGGCCCCAGGCTGAAAGATGGGCAGGCCACTGGAGAACCCTTCACACCCCAGGAGGGAGGTGGGGGACCCTCCTGGTTCATCACTGCCCTCAGTGATGCTGGTCGTCTTGACCCACTCGGTGCTCAGCTGGCTCACAGGCAAGTGACTAAGTCTCAAATGACTGGTCGGCAAGCAGGACAGAGCCACCATCTGATGCGTGACAAAAGCCAGGAGTGAGGCCGCGATCAGGGCTGATGCCCCCAGGAAATGAGAGAGCTTGGGAACCAGCCCCCGGCAGGGCCTTTCTCAGCCCTGCCCTTCTCTTCCTCTTTCCATCACCGCTCAATCCCTCTTCTTTTGAGAATAGGACATGGGCCAATTGAAAATTATGTATTTTTTTCTGATTAAAGTCCTCTCTATTTTTTTTTTCTGAATAAGTTATCCATTGCTCATTACAGTAAATTTGGAAAATACCAAAATGAGCAAGGAAGAGAATGAAAACCACCAGTAAATTCTACCCAAAAGAGAACCACTAGCAACATTTCGATGCAGTTACTTGAACCTGTCTGTGGCTCTGAGCTCAGCTCCAGCCTTGGCCATGCCAGCCCTGGGTGGGTGGAATGGACTCGAAAGTGACAGGAAGTAGTGAAATTAGTGGGGGAGGGACAGGAGCTTTGCAGGCTGTGGAGAGGGGGAAAGGAGTAAAGTAAAAAGAAAGTGATGGCAGATTACTCCCTCCCTTTAGACACCTCACAGAGGAAAAAAAAGTGGGAGTTGGGGAAGAATGTTTAAGAGTGTCTGTTACCGTGTTCGTGAGAGAGAGAGTTGTTGATGACGCTGTTTAGTAATAAAGTCATGTCCGACTCTTCTGCGATGCTAAGGGTCATAGCCCGCCAGGTCCTCTGTCCGTGGGATTTCCCAGGCAGGAATACTGGAGTGAGTTGCCATTTCCTTCTCCAGAGAATCTTCCCAATTCAGGAATCGAACCCCTATCTCCTGCGTCTCCTGCACTGGCAGGCGGATTCTTTACCACTGAGCCATTCAGGGATGCCCAGGAGATATGGTGGTTATTATACAAGGTACAGTGTGGACATTCACTCTGGCCCTGGAAGTCCATGGGGGGTGGAGTCACATTCTAGACACTAAGGAGCCAGAGAGAGAACAGAGAGGGAAACTGTAAAAGCTGCCAAATAGTTTATTTCATTTAAATCTTGACAGCATCCCTGTGGGCTGGCATTATCACTTTCCACAGAAAAGGGAGGCTTCCACATGGCTCAGGTGCAAGAATTGACTGCAAGAATCTTCTTGCAGGGCAACAGATACAGGAAGTGCGCGTTTGCACCCTGGGTCAGGAAGGTCCCCTGGAGGAGGAAACGGCAACCCACTCCGGTGTTCTTGCCTGGAGAATCCCACGGACAGGGGAGCCTGGTGGGCTGCCGTCCACGAGGTGGCAAAGAGTCGGACATGGCTGAGCACAAGAGATCACAGAAAAGGGAACTGAGTCTCCAACGGGTCATTTCAGGTCACACAGCTTGGAAGCAACAGAACCTCAGGCGCAAGCCATGATCTTTGCAGTCTCTCAAGAGTTTCCACGGGCACCCAAACAAACCCCCCAAAGGCAGGAGCTGCAGACTGGATGTGTACGCAGGGCTGCATGAGTAACTGTTCCCATAATGGCATCGAGACCGCCAGTCCCCGCCTCTAAGCCGTGCTGACTCAGCTCTTTTTCCCTCCTAATTTGTCATCACTCACTGGGGGACATGTGGGAATGTGTGTGATGGGTTAGGACATGCGATCTGCCTGACCCAGAAAGAAAACTTGAGTCTGAAAGAACTCCTGGTTCTTTGGCTGGCTTGCTCCCATCCTGCAAACTGCTTTCCCTCTCTGCTGAAGGACTGTAGAGTTTGTATGGAAATATTGTTTAAGTTAAAATATTTTAAACAGTAGGAGCAGGAAGTAGGTTAAGACTCTGAGAGTATTCTCTAATGTTCAGGGTCTAGGGGGCTGTGGGTGGAAGACAAGCGTTGTTAGAGGTCTCTAAGCCCAGAAGAAGCCAGTCTAAAACATCCCCACCCCTCTTTGACAATATCCTTCCCTGAAGGGGGTGACTTGGAAGGCTGGACATCCTAGTATATAAAGGGCAAGTCCAGAGTCTGAAACTGGAGGTGAGAAAAACAGAGGGTGTAACCAAGTTAGGACTGGCCTAGACACTGCTCTTGATCTAGAGAAATGTGGGGAAGATAGTGTTAGCCTCTGGCCTGTTTTCTCCTTGGAGACCTGAGGGAGTCAGGAGAGAGGGAAGTTTCCCTGGCTAAATGGGCTGGATTTCTCGCCAAGCCGTTACCTTGGAAACCTCTGTTTTTAAGAGGACGCCCCCTCCCCTTCCACACACACACTCCTGTAGTTAGTCATGAATTCCTAGAAGCCAGATGGGGAACGATTTGCCAGGATGGTGCACAGCTGGATCTGGTTAGTAACTGGGAAGTGGGAGGGGCCTGGGGATGGCTCAGGCCTGGCGGTGTGTTCTGTTCCCAGGATGCCCCCAATTCCTCAACCTCCATCACAAACACTTTTTGGCATTCCCTCCTGCTGCTTCTTGAACAGCCCCATAGACACTAGCTTGAACTGCTTCATTTGATAGGATGTCAGACCCAGTTCTTCAGTTCCTGTCAAACATTGGGGAGATCAAGATCTTCTCCCCTTCTCCAATTCACAGACAGGTATTATCCCATGGGGCTCCCCTGGAGATGCTGGAGGCTTCTGCTGGCCCGGCTGGTGGTTCCACTACCCAGCACAAAGCTGAAGGGATGCATGAAGGCATAAATTCTAGCATCTGGAATAGGAGGGGAGGAGAAGAATGAGTTTAAGTGTTCTTTCAGCATCGGGAATGACAGAAACTATTTTTGCTCCTCCTGGGAACATCAGCCTTTTTCTTAATAAACAGCAGCCTTTTTAACAAAACTCAATTTTTTTTTTTTGAGTTTTGAGTTTTTCCAAATGAAGCGGGATGTCGGGGAGCACTTTAACCTCCTGTTCTCACTCCATGACCCCAGGAAACAGATCTGTCTTCTTGTCTGGGGACGGTCATGGGCCTAGAAATTCCCTGTTTGGCCCCGTTTGGTGTTGGCAAAGTGTTCGAAAGGGGGTTAGCCGTGGAAGGAGATCAGCTTCCCCTTTTGAAGAGGGTAGTAACTAGATGAGCGAGGGAGAGCTTGGAAAAGACCCAAGTTTCTGTTTTCCGCCAGGTCAGCAACTCTGAGGAGAGGGCTATTGCAGTGGGAAGGCTGTGCTTGACCTCAGGGTGGGGCTGTGTAGGAAGCGCCTTCTCCTCTGCATCCCCTTTTCTGCCCCTTGCTTATGGATAGTGGGTGTTCACCACCGTAGTTTTATGCATTTTTATTTATTAGCTGAGGCATGTGGGATCTAGTTCCCTGACTAGGAACCGAACCTCGGGCCCCTGCACCAGAGTCTCAGCCACTGGACCGCCAGGGCGCCTTTTAGCGCATTCAGTAATCTGACAACGGCCCCCACGCGACACTGTGCAAGCGTATCCTGCGCAGAGAGAGGAAGAAAGAGCTAGAGGGTTTTAAAGTGACAGAGACACAATTCCCATCTGAGTTGGAGCTGCCAGCCGCTTTGGCATAGTGAGCACTGCCCCTCAGCTGTGGAAGGAGTTTTGGAAAAGGGAAATAGGGGGGGAGAAATAGCAGAGGAAGAAGACCACTGACCCTAAGGAAGACTGTATTCTCCGATTTTTTTTATCTGGAAGCGGTTACTAAGTATGTGTGCTGGCTGGTTGCCCATTCTTCTAAGACCTTAGTGTGTGTGGATGTGTTACTAGAAGAGCGTACTGTAAAAGAAAACTGAAATGTGACCTAATTATCTGCCTGCTTGCAAGAAGGAAGCCAGATATTGATGGGATAGAAGCACGCCGAGAGGAAAGAGTAGAGAGAGCTTTGAGAACCAGAAAGAGCACAGGCCGCAAAGCGTGGCTGGAAGCGGCCCAGCGTGGCCGTGGTGATCGGTTAGGGTGAGTGATCGGTTAGGGTGATCGGGTGATCGGTGAGCTCAGCAGGACCTGGCTGGCAGGTGTGACCCCTCTGCTGCGAGGCTGCAGAGCAGCGGCCAGAGGAGTGGGCGAGAGAAGCAGGGGAAGAGGGCAGTGGGGTCAGGGAGCGAGAGCGCAAAGCCAGACCCAGCGCGATGACGTTTATGTTATTGACAGCAAATGGAAAGCGGCTTCTCTGACTGGACAAATGCAGCAAATGACATTCACCTCTCATACATTACTTTGCTTACCGACTCTATCAGTGCTTTTCAAACTTTTCTGCCAAAATTCCCTAGCTAGAGCGTGAAAGTAAATGTGCAGAGGATAGAAGTGTATGTAGGTAACTGGTGTTTCCCTCCTCAGGGCGTTTGTCCGTCTCACAACGATTTCTCCTTCTCTGTCCCCCTTCCACGGGGTCAGATGGGTGGCTTCCAGCAGCTGTGTTTATGCTAGGTAAAACTAAATATAGAATTATACGTTGATAGTTTTTTTTTTGGGGGGGGGTAACTTAAAACTGTCTTCTAATCTCCAAAGTTTCTCGTGAGAAATCCATGGTAATTCAAATCACTGATCCCTGTATGGTAACATGTCATTCTTCTCAAACCACTTTCAAGATTGGCTCAGTTTTTTGGTTTTTAACAGTGTGACTGTGATGTGCTTAAATGTGGTGTGTTGAGCTTTGTTAATTAATTAACTTTCTTAATTTTTACTTAATTTTATCTATTTTTATTGAGGTATAGATGATTTATAGTGTCATATATTTCATGTGTATAACATAATGATTCACAATTTTTAAAGCTTAAACTCTTTATAGTTATTATTAGATATTGGTTATATCTCTGTGCTATGCTATATATCCTTATAACTTCTTTATTTATTTTTTTTATAACTTCTTTATTTTATATAAGGTAATTTGTGCCTCTTAATCCCCATCCCTATCTTGTCCCCTTCTTCCCTCTCTCCTCTTGTAACCACTCGTTTGTTCGCTATATCTGTGAGTCTGTTTCTTCTTTGCTATATTCATTGGTTTTGCTTTTTTTAGATTCCATATGTAAGCGATATCATACAGTATTTCTTTCTTGGTCTGGTTTATTTCACTTAGTATAATACCCTCCAAGTCCACCTACATTGTTGCGAATGGCAAATTTTTTTTTTTAAGGCTGAGTAGTATTCAATTGTGTGTGTATCTCATATCTTCTTTATCTGTTCATCTGTTAGTCAACCCTTAAGTTGCTTCCACATCTTGTATATTTACCATAGTACTGCTATGAACGTTGGGGTGCATATATTTTTTTGGATATTATACTCAAGAGTGAAATTGCTGGCTCATATGATAGTTTTATTTTTAGTTTTTGTGGAATCTCCATGATGTTTTTCCACATTGGCTGTACCAGTTTACATTTCCTATAACAGTTGTGGAGCACCTTTGATCTGAAAATTTATGACTTTCACCAAATTTGGAAAGTGTTCAAACATTATTTCTCCACAGAGTTTTTTATCCCATTCTCTCCTCTCCTTCTGTGACTCCAATTACATATATGTATATTAGATTTCTGATATTATAAGTTTCCGAAGTTCTGTTCACATTTTTTAACCTTTTCTTTTTCTCTATAGTCTTCAGACTGAATCATTTCTACTAATTTATCTTCAAGTTCACCAACTTTTTCCTATCTCTAAATTGCCGTTAAGTTCATTCAATACTTTTAAATTTTCAGATACTCTATTTTTCAGTTCTAGAACTTTCATTTGGCTCTTTTTTATAGTTTCTAGCCTTTTAAAAAAAAAAAAGAATTAAGCTACAGTGGTGATCATTTTGTAACATATAGAACCATGGAATAACTATTTTGTGCAACTGGAACTAACATAGTGCTGTAGGTCAATTATACTTCCACTTAAAAAAAAAGAAGTAGGGGATTTCCCTGGTGGTCTAATGGTTAGAATTCCAGGTTTTCACTGCCACAGCCTGGGTTCAGTCTCTGGTCTGGGAACTAACATCCTGTAAGCTGCATAGTGTGGGGGGGAAAGAATTAAGCTAAAAACATTAACAGGCAGTGGATCGTAATAGAGTTGGCGAAGGCATCCATTTAAGAAATAACATAGTTCCAAGTCTAGACAAAAGAAGGAAGGAAAATGCAGAAGGAAAGAAAGGAAGGAAGGAGCAAGAGAAAAGAAAAATCGGGCCAATTAAGAGGAGTTCTGTTAGTCATGCAGGCATCAAAAAGCAGTCCCAGAAGCAAGCTTTGGCAATGGCCGTCCAAGCACTGTGTTGAGAAAGTGAATCTTGGCAGTGGATTTGAGCATTCAGGCTGTCTGCGAGGCTCTTCCTGCTGTGACAGTGAGTGTATCACACGGTGCAGTCTGCCTTCAGTGTTTCTACTAGTATAATTTATTTTCAGATCTCAATTTCCAGCCTGAATCCCTGGAACCTAGGAGTATTACCTTACATGGCAAAAACAAAAAGTGAGGGAGGGCTTGGCAGATGTGCTTAAGGATTTTGAGATGAGGCTATTATTTTGGATCATCTGAGTGAGCACTAAATGTAACCAAAGGATCCCTCACAAAACAGAGAGAAAGGCAAGTTTCACATGCAAAGAGGAGAAGACAGTGTGAAGATGGAGACCGAGACTGGAGTGACGCTGTCACAAGCTAAGGAGTGCTGGCGCCCAGCAGCACCTGGAAAAGGCCGCAGCAGGTTCTCCCTCCCAGCCCTGGGGGGAGCACTGCTTTGGCGCGCCTTGATTTTGATCCAGCGATGCTGATCTTGGACTTCAGGGATCCAGAACTGTGACAGAATAAGTTGCTGCTGTTTTTAGTCACCACGTCTGCGGTCATTTGTTGCAGCAGTCATGGGAAACATGCAGGTTCACCAAGTGACCTTCTGAATATGATTTGTTGGACCAAACTGGGAGCGATGTTGGTGGGACGGGCTGACTGTGCTGACTTAAACCTTCTGTTTCTCGTGGCAGATGGAATAGGTGTGAACTGGTGAATTGACACTGTAGTTTATATGTTCTGGATTTTGCATGTAAGCTTGACTAATATGAGTCTGACCCCAAGATTTCTTCTCTGCACTGACAAAACCAGATGTTTGAACTTGAAGGATATTTGTAAGATCCTGGCCAGGGGGAAACGTACCAAGAGAATTAACACCATCTTGTGGAGGCCTTTGGGAGTCATGTATCTGGTCTCTCCTGGTTATTCCATGATCTGACAGTCATTTCTCTACTTTAAGACTTCATTAATAACAAATTTAACATGGGACAGACAGTTTAGAAAGCCTTCATATTCATTCTCTCATTTAATTCTCATAACAATATTACAGTCTAGGCGCTGCCAACGGAAGGCAGGCGCCCTGTGCCGTGGAGGTGAAGGTCAAGTGCCGGAGCAGCGAGGTCCCTTGGCTCTGGGAGGCCAGCCACGAGAACTGCAGCATCTCCCTCGTGGCCTTCAGCGGCAGCTGCCTGGACTTGCTGAGTGATGCCTGCTGCTGCAGGGCCAGCGCGCCTACTGCGTCCGCGGGCATCGCACCCCCAAGACGCTCGAAGCACAGCAGATACAGCCGGGCCCTGCGCGCCTAGAGCAGGAAGCCCCCGGAATGAGGCTAGTGCTGCCCACAGCCCCTCTTCGCTCTGAAGCGGCGCCCCCCGCGGGCGCTCTGGGTGGCCCGGTCCCCGCTGGCCGGCACCCTTTGGGCTGTGACAGGGACCAGAGATGCGCTTGTTCTGGTGGTGTTTTATGATTGATTTTGGTTGCACTGGATCTTTGTTGCTGCGGCCAGCTTTCTCTACTTGCTGTGGTCTGGGGTGAGGGGGCCCTCCTCTCTAGTTGCGGTGCTCTGGCTACTCACTGAGGTGGCTTCTCTTGTAAAACACGGGCTCTAGAGTGCTTGGGCTTCAGTAGTTGCGGCTCCCAGACTCTAGAGGGAGGGCTCAATAGATGCGGCACACAGCCTAATTGCTTTGTGGCGTGTGGAAGCTTCTCAGACCAGGGATCAAACATGTGCCAGCTGATCACTAGCCAGGGTGCCACCAGGGAAGTCCGACATTTGTTTTTTTCCATTGCAGAACTGACACTTTTATCTAATAGGTAAAACTCATTAAACCACCTGAGGCTGGCCAAAAAAAAAAAGATCTGATTTTTATAGTGGAGGAAAGTAAAATTGAGATTAGCTAAGAGTTTTGCCCTTGGCAAGTGGAACTGAGATTTGAACCCAGGTCTTCTGACTCTGAATGCTAGCGGCTAGGGTTTTTAGTTCAACAGACATCTGTATTATGTTTCATTATATACTAGGTAACAAGATCCAGGAATTCAGATATGAATATGACTAACCTTATTTCTACTGCCATAAGGAGCTCCAAATCTAGTAGGAACAAATATGTACAAAATGCAAAAATGTTTATACCACAGGCAGAAATAAGTGGAGCGGAAAACTCTGTACCTTACATTGTGCATTAGGAACTATAATTCACTGAGTTTGTGTTTGTATTTGAGCGTTTTAGCATATTATTATCTGGGACATTATTGCTAGATAAAATATTGTTTTTTAACAATCCAGTTAAAACAAGCTTGCCATCCAAGAAGAGGAACTCTAAGCAGAGGATTGGCATTAAACAAAAACACACTTGTAATTAATCCTATGTCTGCCTATGTTAATTGCTTGATGGAGATATAAGTAGTTTACATAGTGCTGTTCTTCCCAACAATCTCCTTTGTTTATAAATCCTACCTTAAATAAGCCATTCAAATATCATTGACCTTAGAAATAACCTGAATTCAGGATGACCCAGTCCTTTCTCTAGATCAATTTTGGTGTCTAGGTCAGACTAGCTCCTGCTAAGGGGCTAATCCGAGTCACGCAGATTGTTAATCAAGGGACTTCCTGGTAGTCCTATGGCTGAGGCTCCACGTTCCCAATGCAGAGGGCCTAAGTTCAATCTCAGGCCAGGGAACTAGATCCCACATGCTGCAACTAAGAATTTGCATGCCACAACGAAAGATCTCACATGCCACAATGAAGATTGAAGGCCCTGTGTGCAACCACCAAGACCCGATGCATCCAAATAAATAAAAACATTTTTTTTAAGAAAAGATTGCTAATCAAGTAGTGTGGAAATAGTCAATATCCCTGATTTAGGTAGTGCCTGATAAGGTAGTCAGTCCCACATATGCTCAGCAGGAGAGGCAAATCAGATTCATATTAATGAATAACTTTAATACATGGCCTATGTGATAAGCACCAGGAGAGACATGTAAGGGGCTAAAGAATCTGGAGAAGGAAAGAGTCATATTCAGTTGGAAGATTCTCAGAACAGTTCACAGATGAATAGCTTTTCAGCTGATCTCTGAAGGATGGATAAAACATTTAAAAATAAACTTCATTTCTTTAGTATATTAAAATGCATATTTATTGTAATAAATTTAAAACAGAAAAAGTACATAAAAGAAAAATTTCCATTTATAATCCCAGTATCCAGAAATAACTACCACTAACATTTTACAGTATTTCCTCTTAGTCTTTCCATGTAATTCAGTATTCTTCTTAAAAAGAACTTACTTCTTTTTTTAAATGTCTCTATGGCACTTTATTGTCCATCATAGTATGTTTCATCAATGGCTTGCTTTAGGATATTAAAATTGTTTTCTTGGGAATTACCTGATGATCCAGTGGTTAGAACTTCATGCTCACTACTAGGGTCCAGGTTCAATCCCTGATCAAGGAACTAAGATCCTGCAACTCGGGTACCACTGCCAAAAAATAAATAAATAAATTGCATTTGCTTTTGTTTTATTTTGTCTCATTTTGTTTCTGTAAAAATACTCTTAACAAAACATTCTTGTGATTAAATCTTTACATACTTCCTTGTATTTTCCTTAGGATACTGTCTTGCAAGGATAATGGCTTTGTAAAAAAAAAAAAAATCACCTTTTGTAAGCCTCTCATTAACATTTTTTAAATTTGTGATAAAATATACATATTTTAAACATTTTTAAAGTAAAACTGCAGTGGCATTAAGTACATTCACAACATTGTGTAACTATCACCACTGTCTATTTCCAGAACTATATTATCTCAAGTAAAAACTCTCTACCCACTGAAGCAATAATTCCCCATTCCACTTCTCCCAGCCCTTATTAACCTCTACTCTACCTATCATCTCTATGAACTTGCCTATTCTAGGTGCCTCATTTAAGTGGAATTATACAATGTTTGTCCTTTTCGTGTCTGACTTCTTTCACTTGCATGTTTCCAAGGTTCAATCATCTGTAGCATGTAGCAGAATTTTACTCATTTTATGGCTAACATTGTATTATATGTATATACCACATTTTCTTTATTCATTCATCTGCTGATGGAAACTTGGGTTTTTCCTGATGTGGGGCTAAAGGCCTCTAATCTTTTTGATAAATTGTCCCTACAAGAAGGCTTTGACAATGTACACTACCAGAAGTATATATGCACCCATTTCTCTGATACTTATGAACACTATACTCTGTTTTATTAGCAAAATAGTAGTAAAATACATCCTATTGTTGTCTTACTTTTCATCCTGATAAAGACACATTACATTTGGAAAAACAAAGATAGCAGTGCAAGACAGAAAACAATGTCTTTAACAAATGACATCTTTGAAGTAAAAAAAAAATGCAAACTATAATTCTATAATGAGGGAAAATTTAATTTTTTATTTCTGACATGGAAAAGTAATCTGACAGATTAGCTCTCTCACCATTCAATTAAAAGAACTAGAAAACTACAGAATAGATGAAATGACTGTTTTCAGATATTGGACAAAGGCAACACAAGATCACAGTCCCTGAGAGAAGAGGAAAGAAAACAAATTATGTTAACCTTCAATTCGCCCAACTATCTGACGAGAGACATTCTCCAAACAACATTACAGGGACAGCAAACCCAAGCAGAGTGCAGCGGTTTTGCTCAGATGAAGGGACAGAGATTAGATTTCGGTAAGACTGAGGAGTATGATCTTGTGGAAGAGCATGCTAGAGAGAAGTTCAGTTCAGTCGCTCAGTCGTGTCCGACCCTATGACCCCATGAATCGCAGCACACCAGGCCTCCCTGTCCATCACCAACTCCTGGAGTTTACCCAAACCTAGGCCCATCGAGCTGGTGATGCCATCCAGCCATCTCATCCTCTGTCATCCCCTTCTCCTCCTGCCCCCAATCCCTCCCAGCATCAGGGTCTTTTCCAATGAGTCAGCTCTTCGCATGAGGTGGCCAAAGTATTGGAGTTTCAGCTTCAGCATCAGTCCTTCCAATGAGCACCCAGGACTGATCTCCTTTAGGGTGGACTGGTTGGATCTCCTTGCTGTCCAAGGGACTCTCAAGAGTCTTCTCCAACACCACAGTTCAAAAGCATCAATTCTTCTGCGCTCAGCTTTCTTCACAGTCCAACTCTCACATCCGTACATGACCACTGCAAAAACCATAGCCTTGACCAGATGGCAAAGGCTTTGTTGGCAAAGTAATGTCTCTGCTTTTTAATATGCTGTCTAGGTTGGTCATAACTTTCCTTCCAAGGAGTAAGCATCTTTTAATTTCATGGCTGCAATTGCCATCTGCAGTGATTTTGGAGCCACCAAAAATAAAGTCTGACAGTTTCCACTGTTTCCCCATCTATTTGCCATGAAGTGATGGGACCAGATGCCATGATCTAGAAGAGAGCTATGCAAAAAAGGAGCTCCAGGAATTTTCATAGTGGTACTGCGAGTCTTTGACTAATAAATAGACTGCCCATCCATGAAAGTGCAAGGGAAGATCACATGAAACTGGCCAAAAGTCAATTACCAGGTAAAAAACAACTGCTGAAAAATTACAAAGTGAAAAATTACTGACACCTACATAGGGATGGGAAAATTTGGGTTCCAGCCAGTCAGACTGAACAGATCTTGTTGAATACTCAGAGCATTCAGTAGAGATATCAAAAAAGCTATGCCTTAGAAGTAGGACTCTATAAACCTAAAACTACTCTAGACCTATCCTAACATAGATTAAATACACGCCTCAAAAGTATCAAGCTGATAATCAGGTAAATTGGCTGCCTGCCAAAACAAAGTCCAATATTCTTTAAAAGAGAGAAATAAAATCCAGAAACTCAACAGTGTAACATTTACAATGTCTAGCATCTGAAAAAATTACTAGACTTGCTTCTTCTAGCCACCAAATAAATTAATTAAATTAAAAAAGAAAGTGTGATCTATAGTCAACAGAAAAATCAGACAATAAAAACAGAGTATTGTTTGGCTAAGTCCCTTTGCTGTTCCCCTGAAACTATCACAACATTGCTTGCTAATTAGCTATACCACATACAAAACTAAAAGTTTTTAAATAAAGAAAGAAAAATAGACCCCAAAATGACAGCATTTATGAAATTAATGGGTAAGAATTTTTCACTATCTATTATAAGTTCAAGAAAAAAGAAAACCAAAAATAAAGTGAGGAAAGAAATAGAGATGACAAAAAAAAAAAAAAGAAATAGAGACTACAAAAAAGAAATGGAAAAAATACTGTTATGGCTAAGAGCAAATTAAACAATGCAATTAAAAATCAGTGATCTTGAAGGCAAAGAAAAAACTGTCTAAAGTTAAGCAGAGAAAGAAAACAAAGCTGGCAGGGGGATAAATAGAGCCTCAGTTACCCATTGGACAATATCAAGTATTCTACCATATATATGATTTGGAGAAACATAAAAGAATATTTGAAGAAATAATGGCAAAAAAAAAATTCACCACATTTATTGAAGAAAATATCAACACACCCAGATCCAAAAAGTTTGATGAACTACAAGCAGTATAAACACAAAGAAAATGATACCAACGCATAGTATTGACAAAATTGCTGAAAACCAATGATGAACCAGAGATCAAATTGCCAACATCTACTGGATCATAGAAAAAACAAGAGAATTCCAGAAAATATCAACTTCTGTTTTATTGATCACACCAAAGCCTTTGACTATGTAGATCACCACAAACTGGAAAATTCTTCAAGAGATGGAAATACCAGACCACCTGACTTACCTCCTGAGAAATCTGTATGCAGGTCAAGAAGCAACAGTTAAAACTGGCCAGGGAACAACAGATTTGTTCCAAATTGGGAAAGGAATGCATCAAGGCTGTATATTGTCACCCTGCTTATTTAACTTATATGCAGAGTACATCATGCAAAATGCCAGGCTAGATGAAGCACAAGCTGGAATCAAGATTGCCAGGAGAAATATCAATAATCTCAGATATGCAAATGATACCACTCTTATGGCAAAAAGTGAAGAAGGACTAAAGAGCCTCTTGATGAAAGTGAAAGAGGAGAGTGAAAAAACTGGCTTAAAACTCAGCATTCAAAAAGCAAAGATCATGGCATCTGGTCCCATCACTCCATGGCAAATAGATGGGGAAACAATGGAAACAGCGACAGACTTTATTTTTGGGGGGGCTCCAAAATCACCACAGATGGTGAGTGCAGCCATGAAATTAAAAGACGCTTACTCCTTGGAAGAAAAGTTATGACTAACCTAGACAGCATATTAAAATGCAGAGACAGTACTTTGCCAACAAAGGTCCATCTCGTCAAGGCTATGGTTTTTTCAGTAGTCATGTATGGATGTGAGAGTTGGACTATAAAGAAAGCTGAGCACTGAAGAATAGATGCTTTTGAACTGTGGTGTTGGAGAAGACTCTTGTGAGTCCCTTGGATCCAAGGAGATCCAACCAGTCCATCCAGAGGAGATCAGCTCTGAGTGTTCATTGGAAGGACTGATGCTGAAGCTGAAATTCCAATACTTTGGCCACCTGATGCAAAGAACTGAGTCATTGGAAAAGACCCTGATCCTGGGAAAGATTGAAGGCAGGAGAAGAGGACGACAGAGGATGAGATGGCTGGATGGCATCACCGACTCGATGGACATGAGTTTGAGTAAACTCCGGAAGTTGGTGATGGACAGGGAAATCTGGCACGCTTCAGTCTGTGGGGTCTCAAAGAGTCGGACATGACTGAGTGACTGAACTGAACTGAACTGAATGATAAAAATGACATCTGAACAAAAGCCAGAGGAAAAGATCATTATATATATGGAAGCAAATATAAGAATATCCATTAACTCTGAATCGAAACAATGCAAGACAGAAAACAGTGGAACAATGCCTTTAAAGTACTAAGTGAAAAAGGTGTCAATCTAGAATTCTATACCCAGTGGAAATATCCACCAAAAAATAAAGACAAAAGATAATTTTAACACAAATGCAAGTTGGAAAAAAAAAGTATCACTTACATACAAGAAACGTTAAAGGAAGTTCTTAAAGTTGAAGAAAGAAGACACCAAGTGGAAACAGATCTATACAACAGAATTAAAGGCATGGAAATAGCAAACATATGGACAGATCCAAAAGGCATTTTAAAAATTGTTTAGAGTTCCCTGGAGGACTACAGTTTATGACTCAATGCTTTCATTGCTGTGGCCCACGTTTAGTCCTTGGTTGAGGAAATAAGATCCTGCAAGCCACACAGCATGCCAAAAAAAGAACTGTTTAAAAATAAACTCTTTAAGACAAAAATAGTAATAATGTACAATGGGCTATAATATATGTAGAAGTAAAATATATGACAACAATAGTAAAAAGAATGGGAGAAGGAAAAATGGAAATACACTTTTGTAAATTTTTCCATTACATGTGAACTCATATAATATTATTTGAACATAGACTACAATAAGTTAAAGATATATATGGTAAACTCTAGAGTAACTACTGAAAAAATTTTAAATATTTAATTAATAATAGATAAAATGAAATACTAAAAATACTCAATCTAAGGTCAGCAGGAAAATAAAGGTGCAAAAATAGATACAACAAGTACCGTGGTTGGGAAACTTAAACCTAGCCATATCAACTGGAATTGTCTGTTTATGGACTTTGCCCATTTTTCTACTGGAGAGGTTGTCTTTTTGCATTGATCTGCAAGAGCTTTTTGTGTAACAAAATATAAATCCTTTGTTATATATGTTTTCTGCCTTTAATGTTATGCTCACAAAATCTTTCCCTGCCCAAAATAGATAACATTTTGACAAGGCAGATGAGAATAGTATAAACTTAAATAAATGTGGACTCAGAAAACTAAAAATAGACTTATAATATGATCCAGCAATCCCACTCCTGGACATATAATTCAAAAAGACACGTGCAACCTTATGTTCATAGAGACATCATTCACAATAACCAGAATATGGACGGAACCTACGTCTATCACCATCTGAATGGATGAAGAATATGTGGTACTGGAGGATTTCCTTGATGGTCAGTGGTTAAAAATTCACCTGCCAATGCCGGGACACAGGTTCAACCCCAGGACTAGGAAGATCCCACGTACCTCGGGGCAATGAAACCCAGGCATCACAGCTACTGCAGCCAAAACGCCCCAGAGCCCACGCTCCAGAGCAGGGGAAGCCAGGGCACAGCAGCCAGAGAAACCCGCCTACAGCAGTGAACACCCAGCATGGCAGGAAAAAGGTACAAACTACAAGAATATATTGTGAAGCACAGGGGATATAGCCCGTAATTTATTATAACTACAAATGGAGCATGACATTTTAAAATTGTGAAGCACTATGTTGTACACCTGGAACTAATATAATGTTATAAATCAACTATGCCTTGATAAAATGAAAAAAGTTTAAAAAATTATAATAAATAAATAAAATGAAAAAAGTTATTGCTCACAATTCTAGAAGCTGGAAATCTGAGATCAGGAAGCCAGCATGATCAAGTAAGTTTCCTTTCCCAAGTCTCAGATTTCTTGTTTCCTCACATAGTGAAAAGGGCTTGGGAGTTTTGTGGAGTCTCTTATATAAGAACGTTAGTCCCGTTCGTGATTGTCTGGGTCATGAAGATCTTTTTTCGTATAGTTCTTCTGTGTAGCCTTGCCACCTCTTCTTAATATCTTCTGCTTCTGTTAGGTTCATACCATTTCTGTCCTTTATTGTGCCCATCTTTGCATGATATGCCCCCTTGGTATCTCTAATTTTCTTGAAGAGATCTCTAGTCTTTCCCATTCTATCGTTTTCCTCTATTTCTTTGCACTGATCACTGAGGAAGGCTTTCTTATCTCTCCTTGCTATTCTTTGCAACTCTGCATTCAAATGGGTATACCTTTCTTTCCTTTTCTCCTTTGCTTTTCACTTCTCTTCTTTTCACAGCTATTTGTAAGACCTCTTCAGACAGCTATTTTGCTTTTTTACATTTCTATTTTTGGGGATGGCCTTGATCCCTGCCTCCTATACAATCTCATGAACCTCCTATATTTCTACATAATTCTTCAGGCACTCTGTCTATCAGATCTAATCCCTTGAATCGATTTCTCACTTCCACTGTAAGGGATTTGATTTAGGTCGTACCGGAATGGTCTAGTGGTTTTCCCCACTTTCTTCAATTTCAGTCTGAATTTGAAAATAAGGAATTCATGATCTGAGCCACAGTCAGCTCCCTATCTTGTTTTTACTGGGTGTAAGAGCTTCTCCATCTTTGGCTGCAAAGAATATAATCAATCTGATTTCGGTGTTGACCATCTGATGATGCCCATGTGTGGAGTCTTCTCTTGTGTTTGTTGGAAGAGGGTGTTTGCTATGACCAGTGAGTTCTCTTGGCAAAACTCTATTAGCCTTTGCCCTGCTTCATTCCCTCCTCCAAGGCCAAGTCTGCCTGTTACTCCAGGTGTTTCCTGACTTCCTACCTTTGCATTCCAGTCCCCTAGAATGAAAAGGACATCTTTTTTGGGTGTTACTTCTAGAAGGTCTTATAGGTCTTCATAAAACAGTTCAACTTCAGCTTCCTCAGCATTACTGGTCGGGGCACAGACTTGGATTACTGTGTTATTGAATGGTTTGCCTTGGAAATGAACAGAGACCATTCTGTTGTTTTTGAAATTGCATCCAAGTACTGCATTTCAGACTCTTTTGTTGACTATGACGGCTACTCCATTTCTTCTAAGGGATTCCTGCCCATAGTAGTAGATATAATGGTCATCTGAGTTAAATTCACCCATTCCAGTGCATTTTAGTTCACTGATTCCTAAAATGTCGGCGTTCACTCTTGCCATCTCCTGTTTGACCACGTCCAATTTGCCTTGATTCATGGACCTAACGTTCCAGGTTCCTATGCGATATTGCTCTTTACAGCATCAGACTTTACTTCTATCACAGTCACATCCACAACTGGGTGTTGTTTTTGCTTTGGCTCCATCTCTTCATTCTTTCTGGAGTTATTTCTCCACTGATCTCCGGTAGCACATTGAGCATCTACCAACCTGGGAACTTCATCTTTCAGTGTCCTTTTTGCTTTAGGAAAAAAAATAGGCCTTAAAAAAAGTTAGTGGATGTGATGGAATTCCAGTTGAGCTATTTCAAACCCTAAAAGATGATGCTGTGAAAGTGCTGTACTCAATATGCCAGCAAATCTGGAAATCTCAGCAGTGGCCACAGGACTGGAAAAGGTCAGTTTTCATTCCAATCCCAAAGAAAGGCAATGCCAGAGAATGCTCAAACTACCGCACAGTTACACCCGTCTCACACGCTAGTAAAGTAATGCTCAAAATTCTGCAAGTGAGGCTTCAACAGTACATGAACCATGAACTTCCAGATATTCAAACTGGTTTTAGAAAAGGCAGAAGAACCAGAGATCAAATTGCCAACATCCACTGGATCATCAAAAAAGCAAGACAGTTCCAGAAAAACATCTACTTCTGCTTTATTGACTATGCCAAAGCCTTTGACTGTGTGAATCACAACAAACTGTGGAAAATTCTTAAAGAGATGGTAATACCAGACCACCTGACCTGCCTCTTGAGAAATCTGTATGCAGGTCAGGAAGCAACAGTTAGAACTGGACATGGAACAACAGACTGGTTCCAAATTGGGAAAGACGTGTGTCAAGGCTGTATATTGTCACCTTGTTTATTTAACTTATATGCAGAGTACATCATGAGAAACGCTGGGCTGGAAGAAGCACAAGCTGGAATCAAGATTGCCGGGAGAAATACCAATAACCTCAGATATGCAGATGACACCACCTTTATGGCAGAAAGTGAAGAAGGACTAAAGAGCCTCTTAATGAAAGTGAAAGAGGAGAGTAAAAAATTTGGCTAAAAACTTAACATTCAGAAAACTAAGATCATGGCATATGGTTCCATCACTTCATGGCAAATAGATGGAGAAACAGTGGAAACAGTGACAGACTTTATTTTGGGGGGCTCCATAATCACTGCAGATGGTAACTGTAGCCATGAAATTAAAAGATGCTTGCTCCTTGGAAGAAAAGTTATGACCAACCTAGATAGCATATTAAAAAGCAGAGACATTACTTTGCTAACAAAGGTCCGTCTAGTCAAGGCTATGGTTTTTCCAGTAGTCATGTATAGATGTAAGAGTTGGACTATAAAGAAAGCTGAGTGCTGAAAAATCGATGCTTTTGAACTGTGGTGTTGGAGAAGACTCTTGAGAGTCCCTTGGACTGCAAAGAGATCCAACCAGTCCATCCTAAAGGAAATCAGTCCTGAATATTCATTGGAAAGGCTGATGCTGAAGCTGAAACCCCAATACTTTGGCCACCTCATGGGAAGAGCTGACTCATTTGAACAGACTCTGATGTTGGGAAAGATTGAGGGCAGGAGGAGAAGGGGACGACAGAGGATGAGATGGCTGGATGGCATCACTGACTCAATGTACATGAGTTTGAGTAAACTCTAGGAGTTGGTGATGGACAGGGAGGCCTGGTGTGCTGCAGTCCATGCGGTCGCAAAGAGTTGGACACAACTGAGCTACTGAACTGAACTGAACTAGCCCCATTCATGAGAACTCCACCCTCATAACCTAATCACCTCCCAAAGGTCTCACCTCCTAATACCCTTTGGGGGTTAGGATTTCAACATATGAATTTGGGGTGATATGAACATTCGGACCATAGCCACTGTTTTGATTATTTGATGAAGGAGCTTGGTCTCCATTAGGTAGATAAACGGGAAATGACCAAAGATTGTTGTCTGATGAAATGATACCATCAGTGTTAGGCTTAGGGGAAGTAAATCTTTTTGAAGAACAAAGTGTGTGGAACTGATTGGGGAAGTGGGTGGTAGAGAGATCTAAGTTGGAGATTAGTTAGTGTGTTTTTGCAGTAGCTCAGACAAGTAGTGACTAAGATACCTAGATAAGGATAAAAATTATATGACTGTTGTAAAAACCAATAGCCTCAGGCTACTTTCAGTGTTTGGAGATACTGGACAGGCCTATCTTATAGATGGTTTGGTTAGAGAAAGAGTAGGAATTATTAACACAGAGGTAATTATTGAAATCACAGGAGTAAATTAAGTCACCAGTACAGCAGAACTTTGTGGATTTCTAGAATGTTGGAGGGCTCCTATTCATCCTTCCAGACTTAGCCTAAGTATCTTCTCTGAGGAACCTTCCCTAATTACCACCGTCCTGTCTTCACCCGTACAGTTGACTTAGGAATACCTTCTTGGCTTCCACAGCAATCTGTGTGTGACCCTAACATAGTATAGTTCGAACTTTGTTATTGTTGAGTGTCTGCCTGTTTTTCTTGAGGTTCTAGAAAGGAGGTACCAAAACTTATCCAGCTTTGGATTCTCCTCTCCTACAGAAGTCTTTTCGAAAATGTCTGCTGAGTGTAACCAAATACCATGTCTTGCTGCTTTCCCAAGGAAGCAACATCTCTCTCCCCACCTCTCAGTCAATTCTTTTATTAATACCCCCCACCCAGCCAATTATCTGTTTGGGGGTATAATCTCCATCCCTTCCACTGCAGTTCAGCATCTTCTTTCAACTCCAGGGGAGACTGAAAAGCTTTACTGTTTCTTTTGAGAGAAGGCATTGCTGCTGCTACTAAGTCGCTTCAGTCGTGTCCGACTCTGTGCAACCCCATAGATGGCAGCCCACCAGGCTCCTCCATCCATGGGATTCTCCAGGCAAGGATACTGGAGTAGGTTCCCATTGCCTTCTCCTGAGAGAGGGCATTACTGATCGAAAAAATCTATCCTCCCCATCCCAGCTTCTCTATCTTCCTCAATTTGTAGCACGAAGTGAGAGTTGGGGAGGGAAGGGAGATCTATATACCCCCATCCTGGAGTGCATGGAGCCCAAAGAGAAAAGACTTTCTAGCTGAGTAAAGGTATCTGTTAACTTCAAAACAAGCTGGAGTCTAGGGACATGATAACTTGCAAACACTGGCTCCCCACAATACCACCTAGTGGACAGTAAGAAACTAAGACATGGATTCTGAGCCTGTGAGGATACAAGACCAACCCTAAAATAATTCACTTCTGGATCCCGAGAAGAGAATCTTTGTTATTCACATATTAGGACAGAGGATTCATCTGCAAGGAGGGAAAAAAGTGCTAAACAAATAGTAATATAGTTTCAGCATTAAAAAGAAAGCCAGGAGGCTTCCCGGGTGGCCCAGTGGTAAAGAATCCGCCTGCTAATGCAGGGGACATAGGTTTGATCCCTGGTGTGGGAAGGTCCTACATGCCTCAGAGCAGCTAAGCCCTTGAGCGTGTGCCCTGAGCCAGGAGCTGCAACTAATGCGTCCAAGCGCCTCGGTCACGGAAGCCCAAGCGCCTAGAGCCCTTGCTCTTTCACACGAAAAACCAGAAGGAAAGTGTGTGATGCCTGAGCCCCTCAGCATTAATTTTATTAGTGATTTTAAAATTTATTTCCTTGCAAACCAATGTAAGGAAAGTATCTTACATTCTAACCCAATGCTCAGATGAAACAAAATTATCATGAGATATATTTACTCTTGTTAGGCGTCAGTCTCTGCTCTTTTCTATTATGTTCTATTTAAGAAAAAATACTGGCCACAAGTTTCTAAATTGATTTCATAACCCACTTACTTATGTACAAATTTAGAAAAACACAAACTTATGTACAAATTTTCATCCTATATCAAGTGATTAACACTGATTTTATATAAGGAAATGTGCTCTGGCAAAG
Source organism: Muntiacus reevesi (assembly GCF_963930625.1). NCBI lineage: Eukaryota > Metazoa > Chordata > Mammalia > Artiodactyla > Cervidae > Muntiacus > Muntiacus reevesi. The sequence goes on along the minus strand of NC_089252.1, from coordinate 171,232,812 downwards.
CTGAAAGCAAATTTACCACATACTTTTCATGCTGCCAAGCGTTTGTACTTACTTGCTCTCCCCTACCTTTCTTGAGATGCTAGTCATGATCTTCTTTAAGATCTAACTCCACCATTTAGCCTCCCCATCCTCCACAGTCAGAATAGCTTCTTTCTTAGCTCTCCCTCAACTCGTTACTGATACCTCTACCACTGCACATTAGATTTGACTAGTACTTAGTGATTTACATGACTGGTGCAAAAGTAGTTGCAGTTTCAGGCCATGAGTTTTAAATCATTATAGCTAGGCTCAAACACATCTTTATTAATCAAAATAGGAATCATTACAATCAACACATTTTTGTCAATGAAAAATAAGTTTTTTATTCCTGTACTGTCAAAATCTACGCTTTGAGATTCGATGAACTCTTGAAAAGCATTTTCTGCATGTTGCTGGTTGTGGAAACAATTTCCCTGCAAAAAATTATGGAGATGCGTGAAGAAATGGTAGTTGGTTGGTGAGAGGTCAGATGAATATAATGGATGAGGTGAATCTTCATAACCCAATTTGTTCAAATTTTGAAGCACTGGTTGTGTGACGTGCAGTCGGGCATTGTTTTGGAGAAGAACTGGGCCTTTTCTGTTGACTGGTGCCAGCTGTAGACTCGTAGTTACCAGTGCATTTCACCAATTTGCTAAGCATGCTTCTCAGGTATAATGGTTTCACCAGGATTCAGAAAGCTGTAGTGGATCAGACCAGCCGCAGACCACCAAAGAGTGACCATGACCTTTTTTTGGTGCAAGTTGAGCTTTGAGAAGTGCTCTGGAGCTTCTTCTCAATCCAACCACCGAGCTAGTTGTCCCCGGTTGTTGTATAAAATCCTCTTTTTGCTGCATGTCATAATCCAACTGCGAAATGCTTAGCTGCTGTTATGTAGAATAAGAGAAGACAACACTTACTTGTGGTCACTCATGGGGCACCCACTTATCGAGCTTTTCCGACTTGCTCTCCAACTTGCTTCAAATGCCAGATGACCTCAGAATGGTCCACGTTGCATTCTTTGGCAACTTCTCATGTAGTTGTAAGAAGATCACCTTCGATGATCCTTTCATTTGGTCGTTGTCAACTTCTGATGGCCAGCCACTGCACTCCTCATCTTTGAGGCTCTCGTCTCCTTTGCAAAACTTGTTGAACCACCACTGCGCTATACGTTCGTTAGCAGTTCCTGGGTCAAACGTGTTGTTGGTGTTGTGAGTTATCTTGCTTCTTTATAACCCATTTTGAACTAGAAAATTGCTCGAATTTGCTTTTTGTCTAATATCATTTCTATAGTCTAAAATATATATAAAATAAACAAGTAATAAGTCATTAGCAAAAAAAACATAAAGTGAGAAATGCACATTAGCATGATTATAACATAACCACATTTATTTAAGAATGTATTCCAATATCAAACAGTAAAGTTCAACAATGCAAAAACCACAATTACATTTGCACCAACGTTAATACACTGTGCTCATAACTGCCTCTCTCTAAACTAGCCCAATGATTAAGATCCAACAAATAATCAAAATAAACTTTAACCAAACCAAAGATCCAGGATATTTAAAGGTTTACTGTGAGAAATCCTGTTGCAAAGCAAATAGCCTCTCCCTATAATAGTTTTGAGAACATAGGGACTTTCCGGGTTGCCGAGTGGTTAGGAGTCCAGGCCCTCACTGTCACGGCCTGGGTTCAACCCCTGCTCAGGCAACTGAGATTTCACAAGCCACGTGGCATGGCCAAAATAAAATTCTTAAAGTATAGATTCCTCTATAACCTATGAATTTACAAATCATCAAACACCTACTTATAAGTTAATTAAATCTTATTTAAAATCTTCATAATTGTGGGGGCCTTGGCTCAGAGGTTAAAGTGTCTGCTTGCAATGCGGGAGACCCGGGTTTGATCCCTGGGTCGGAAAGATCCGCTGGAGAAAGAAATGGCAACCCACTCCAGTATTGTTGCCTGGGAAATCCCACAGATGGAGGAGCCTGGTGGCCTACAGTCCACAGGGTCGCAAAGGGTCGGACACGACTGAGCGACTTCACTTTCACTTTACAAGGGGACTTGGGCTTTGGTCTCACACTGAGGTGGCCAGTCAAGTTCTCATTAACCTCTCAGATGTGCAAGGCACAAATTTTCCCTCATCTTCTGTTTCTCCACAAGGCTTGTGGCTTCATTCGTTCAGCCAAATATTTGAGAATTCACTACATTAGGCATTGGGATGCAATGATAATAAACACAAGCCTAATGCTCCAGGAGCGCATGATCTAATGAGGAGGAGGACAGCTAACAAGAAAATAAGTGTGACAGCACAATGTAATAAATGGCATTATAAACGCTAAGGGTGGAGTGTTAAGGAAGGGAATTAAGACACCTAGAGGGCTTCCCTGGTGGTCCGGTGATTAAGACTCTGGGTTTCCACTGCATGGGGTATGGGCTTGGTTCCTGGTCAGGGAACTAAGATCCTGGATGCAAAAAAAAAAAAAAAGATCCCTAAATTAATATTTGAGGGTAACGGAAGTCTTGCCAGGCAAGATAACATTTAGGCAGAGATCCAGAGGTTAAGAAAGAATTGATTAAAGAGAAGGGATCAGCGAGAGTATTCTTGGCAGAGGAGCTACCAGGGACAAAGGACTACGCTCAGAGAGAATACGGCTCATCCGATGGACTGAAAGCAGTTCAGCGAATTGAAGCCGTTTGACCGGGGTTAAGGAATGGCAAGAAATAAGGCCGGATTGAGTGGGACCTTAACAGTTAAGCTAAGAACTTTTGAACTCTTCAGATAGTTCATTAAGGCTGACTTCCCTTCTATTCTGGTAGTTGGCTAGAAAGATTGGGCTAAGTGAATGTATGGAAATCAGAGGATATGTGAAAATTAAGTGACAGCTTAATTTCGGCTGTAAATTCCTCTTCTTATTTGCCCCACAATGCCATCTTGGGGTGGCATCTAACAAGGTAAAATTTCAAAAGAGCTGTCCTGGGACTTCCCTGGTGTTCCAGCAGTTAGGACTTGCTGCTTTCACTGCCGCAGCCCAGGCTCAATCCCTGATTGACGATTTTCAGAAATAAACAGTAAGGGAGATACTGGGGCCCCACTGCTAGGCAGCACAATGATGGTAATATATGCAAATTAATATCAAATAAATTTGTTCTAAGTTCCATTTTATTATAACACTAATTTCTGTCCACTGAAGTCTGACAAGCATGTACCTAAGTCAGTGTTGCTAATTCGGTGATACATGAAATTTTGCCACCGCTCCGTGGTGGCGGCCGAGTCGGGCTGGTCTGAGGCGGCCGTGGGCGCTGCCCGGGAGGCCTGTTTGGTGATACATGTAATTTTTACAAAGCAAAAGAGAACACCGCTCTGAACACTTAGCTTCCTGTGCCCAAATGCAGAGGATAAAACAACTCCTCGAAGCTGAAAAGAAAAGAGACAAAGCAAGAGATGTTGGCTACTTGAGTTTATTCTGCTCTTTTTAAAAAAAGGAAAAAAAAAAAAGGGGTGAGGGATGGAAGGGGAGATAACCCATAAACACTGTGAACAGGAACCAAGACTCCAAGACTTGGGCGTGCTCCCCCAGTCCTCAACCTCAGTTCTCCAACAGACTCCCACCCACCCAATTTTCTTTTAAACAAGACACCCAAATCAGCAGCAAAGGTACCTGGGATAGTCACTGAGATCGTGAACACTGGGGATAGGGGAGAGAGAGAGAGAAGTCCAAAAAAACAGGAGTTAGGGACAAAAGGGAAGGAATGAGGGAGAGGCTAGGCTCTGGAGGACGGAGTCGGGCCATGAGAAGTGGAAGTGAGCCAGTCCGGGGACACCCCTGCCGGCTGCTGCTGCCCACGCTCCCCAGGACCCCAGAGAGCCCCATGGTTTATTCTGCGGTCCATCCCCTAACCCCGAGGGCCTCACAGGCCCAGCTCCAAGTCCTCGAGCTCCTCCTCCAACGCCCTCCTCCTCGCTAGCTTCTCCAGCTGCTCTTTGCTGGGCTGGCTGATCTCTCCAGCCTGGATCCGCTGCTGCAGCTCTTCTACCTGCCGAAGCTTCTTCTTTAGGTTCTTTATCTTCTTGGCCTTCTCAGTGGTGGCAGCTGAGTCGGGCGGGTCTGCGGCGGCCGTGGGCGCTGCCCGGGAGGCCTGTGGGGCACTGGGGACCTGGGCTGTCTCTCCCAGGGACACCTTCTCGAGAGTCCGGCTCAAGGCCTCCGCCTCCCCTTTCTCTTGCTGCTGCCGCCTCTTCTCCTTCCGCTTCAGGTTGCGTTTGGCGGCCTTGGAGAGGGCGGGCTCACCGCCCTCAGGCCTGGATGCGGTGACTTGGGCAGTGGCCTCTGGGCTCAGGCCGGGGGGCAATTCTGGTTTACTCTTGAAAAACTTCACGTACTTGTTCTCATACCTGCGGGGAACAGAGTCAAAGAATCACTGGCTTTTCGGGGCCTTCCCCAACCTCACAATTTGCATCACCTTTTCATTTTCCTGCTGCCTTCCTCTCCCTCCAGGCCCTCCCCGACTTTCCTCAGCTCTGCAGATTGGAGGGTCCCTAGGTTTTGGGGGCTCCTGCAATGCAGGAGACTCAGGATGATCCCTTGGAGAAGGGAATGGCAATCCACTCCAGTCTTCTTGCCTGGGAAATCCTATGGACAGAGGAGCCTGGCGGGCTACAGTCCATGGGGTCACAAAGAGTCAGACCAAGTGACTAACACACATGTAGGTCCTAAAGCTCTGGGTCTCTGAATGCTATTTACAGATTCTGCTGATCAGAGGCCCTAGAAACTGGACTAGTCAGTCACTTGGTTACTCATCCCTCACTCACCCCTGAATCCCAGCCCCCTCCTTCCACTTCTTAGGATCTTGGGGCCAGGAAATTCACATGTTCTCTCTTGCTGTATGGGGCCCATTAAATACCCCTGCCTCATGCCTAGCCACTCACACTGGGACCTCCTCCTGGGGCACATAGCCTTCTTTCACCCTCCGCTGCTTTCGCCAGGTCCCGTCAGGTCGCTGTGTTGAAGCGATGTACTTGCCTGAAATGGGAGAATTAAGTTGGACAGTTACTCTTAATTTTCAAATAGCTCCCAAGATGAAAGAATGCATGAGTGCACAGTTTTCCCCAGTCCCTTCCCCCTAATGCACCCATTAAGGCCTTCTTTTCTCATATCAACCTTTACTCTCTATTTACTGAGTGCCTATACCCTGTATAACACACCATTCCTGCCCTCAGGGAGTTTCTATCTTTATAATCTAGTTGGCAAGACAGGGCAGACACAGAGGAAGTTTAAAAAAACACAAGCAACAGGAGGACATCAAAAGACAGTACATGAATAAGAAGCCACAAGAGGCAAAAACAAGAATCCTAAGAGGGAGAAATAACCAGAGATGTTATAGAAAAGAAGTTTTACTATGGTGGATGGTTAAAAACATTGGTCAACTTTCAGGAATCCATACTGTAGATATAAAAGGACCAGCACACAAGGCTATATGCAAAGGATGCTCACATTATAATAATCTTGCTATATTATTTAAATTAGCAAAAAGCTGAAAGCAACTTGAATGGCCATCAACAGATGAGTGGCCAAATAGATGTAGGTCATTGCAGGATATAACACCATGCTATTAAAAAAAAAAAGTTAGATACAAATGAACTGACCTTGAATGGTATCTATGATATACTAAGTGAAAATGCAAGCTGCAGGCTAATATGTAGAGATCCTCAAACTTTTTTGTTTCAGAATCTCCCATACACTCTTATTTTGTAATACTATACATTTCATGATGACTTTTTTTTTAAATCATAGCCATTAATGTTATCAGAAAACTCTTTACTGTGAAGCTGTTTTGCTCACAGTGGCAGATACAAGTTTTCCAAAATTCTAATTTCCACTTGATGGCTTGAATTTTATCACTGGCAATAAGCACTGTCAGTTGATTTCCATGAAACGACAGGCTCACTTCTTTCATTTACAGGAAAATGCCGATCAGATGCTCAGGTCTGAACTATAGTCTGTCAGTCTTTCTTTCAAGCAGAACAGAGTTCCATGAAAAGGCGGCTGGTTTAGCTCGCAAGCCGGACCGATGCGCCAGTGCTGTTCCCTGAGACATCATGTCCCTTCAGTGGGCAGCAGGGCTTCGAGTCTCCTCCCCGTTCAGCTCAGAGAACAGCAACGAGAGGGGTAATTTTCAGTTACGGGTGAATAAGTTCTGGGGCTATCAGGTACAGCATGGTGACTACAGACAGCGAAACTGAGTTACATACTGGAAAGTGGCTGTGAAGAGTTTCCATGCTCTCGCCATAAATCAGTGAAATGGTAATTACGAGAGGTAATGGTAATGACGTGTCCCACTGTTAGCTGACCTTATTGTGGCAAACCTTTCACAACGTATGTAGTGAATCAAATCACGGCACTGCACACCTGTAACACTGTACATAATGTTTTATGTCATACCTCAGTCATGCTGGAAAAATAATAAACAAAAAGATGTGCACTTAAGGGCCAGCCAGGGTTTAATCAAATTAATAATTTTAAACTTTTGAAATAAAAAAAGACTTCTGGCCATGCCTCTGGGCATGCGGGACCTTAGTTTCCTGACCAGTGAGCAAACCCGTGCCCGCTACAGTGGGAGCGTGGAGCTTTGACCACTGCACCGCCAGGCAAGCCCAAAATTAACAATTTTTATTGCATCAGAAGGACATTCTTAAGTGAAACTGGCGTTATCTATTACGAGCATGTGGCGGTGAAGGACACAGTGACCAGCGCAGTGTTGGTCCCGCCACCTTGATCAGTGCTAGGGGTCACAGCTTTGCCCACCATGCCTTCTGTGCCCCCAACCCAGTCAAAGAGGCAAATAGCATCTTAGTATATTATCAAAATAGCTGTGCTTGTAGACCAGTGGGAAGGGTCTTAGGGAATCTCCAAGGCTGCTGGACAACATTTTGAGAAGTGCTGGTGTAGAGGAGGCTCCCACTCCTGCTGGGGCAAGGACAGGCACTCAGAGGCCCGGAGGGTCTGTGCATAGGGACAGGGGGAGGTGTGCAGGACACACGCCAAGGCTGCCAAGACTTCAATGCCGGTGACCGCAGGAGGGATAACCGGGGACAAGAGGTGGTAGAAACCATTAACCTTTAACAACCTAAGTTTTAAAAGCACGTATTTATATCTTGTGTTACACGTGGTTTTTTTTTTAACTATAACTTCTGTTTTAAAAAGGGGAAGCAAGAAAGTAAAAATGATTAAAAAAATAAAAAGTCAAGTCTAGAGCCTCCCACATGGATTACACGTTATCTGTGTTCATAATGCAAATATCATTAATAAACTAAAACCAAAAAATGTGAAAGAAAAATGGGTAAGACTTCACAGGTAGGGGGGATGGAGAAAGAACAAACATGAGCCAAGAAAGGCTTGGACTGTGGGGATGCAAAGAACAGAAAACAGAGGCATACAGGAGAACTAGACAGTTCCTGCTGGGGAATACAAAACTACATTGAAAATTAAAAATAGGGCCATATCTCAGAAAGTCTTAAAAACAAGGTCAAGGGATTTGGAGTTTATCGGTGAATAAAAGAGGGACACTGAGCACATTGCTTGCGTAGCTCCAATAGTTCAGAGACAAAAATAAAAACTCCATAATGAGAAAACAGAGGGTCCACAGAGAGAGGATAGAGATTAGAGCTGGGCTTTGGAGAAAGAACCAAACTAAAGCAAATGAAAATGGAATGAGAATGGATTCTAAACAGAATTCTATTCTAAACCAAATTTCCAACATGGCAGTGTACAGGGCCTGGGCAGGAGATGGTGACTAGACCAGCCTGGCTGAATCAGGCCTGATGTAAAGTAAATGAGAGAATGTTCAGACTTCAAAGTGCTAGTTAAGGAGTTTAATATCTGGCACATGGCATGCATTCACTAAATAGCTGTCAAATGAAAGAATCTTTTATCCAATGCAGAGTTTTAGGGCAATTAATCTGGCATGATGAAAAGATGAATTGTTAAGGGAAAACATTGGAAACTGGGGAAATCAGTTAGGAAAAAAAGACCGCAGTAATCCTGGCATGAGAAGAACTGGCTGAAAAAGGAAAGGAAGAGAACGATGCCAGATGTATTATCAAAGACACACCAGCACTCGGCAATTCACTGACGGGGGAGGGGCAAAGAGCTCTAAAGTCAAAGACACACTCTGCTTCATAATCCCAGTCCTGGAAATTTAGCATGAGGAAACAGTTCCAACTGGAGAAAACAAAGGAAAAAGACAGCAATCATGAAGTCATGGCAGTGTTTATAAATAGCAAAAAGTTAAAAACAAACCACATCCAGTTATGTACGAATGGTTTACAATACAGCCAGTAAAAAATGGTAATTTTAATCATTAATATGATGTAATGGAATGTAAAACATATATATACTGTGATTTCTAATATTAAATGTTAGATGCATAAATTACAAAAAGAATGTGCAATATGAAAAGCTATGTTTGGTGACTGGATCATGAATAACTTTTCCTTTGAAAAATTCCCATTAATGTTGTTATATTGTGGGTTTTTAAAAATCTCATTTTGGGTTTCAGATCTAAATGGCTTAAAGAATGAGTACACAAAGGAGGGTGAAATTATTTTTGACAGGTGACTTACAAAGATTTTATGTAGGACAAAGCAACTCTGTGATCTTGGGAAGACAAGCAGGATTTAGACAGGTAGGGGTAGGGGTGTGGTTATGAGGAAAGAGAAGAAAGGGAGGTATTTCAGGCTTATAGGACAACATAAACAAAGGGACAAGTTATTCTAGTCGTCCACCTACCTAAGTTTCTCCCTGGATTCCTGTTTCCCTCAGGGTATTTGGATGGACATGAGACCACACACAAAAGCCTTGATCCTGGTCGAGCCAGTCTCCAGCCTCTAAGCCACTCCCTGCTCTGGCCACTGAAATAGCCACAAATCTCCCCCGTGCCTTTATTCTCTATGCTCTTCCTTTGGCTTGGAACAGACTTTTCTTTATTCTTAATGACTACTGGTCTTTAAATTTTTCTGGGCTCCAAAATCACTGCAGATGGTGACTGCAGCCATGAAATTAGGAGATGCTTACTCCTTGGAAGGAAAGTTATGACCAACCTAGACAGAGTATTAAAAAGCAGAGACATCACTTTGTCAACAAAGGTCCATCTAGTCAAAGCTATGGTTTTTACAGTGGTCATGTATGGATGTAAGAGTTGGACTATAAAGAAAGCTGAGTGCCAAAAAACTGATGCTTTTGAACTGTGGTGTTGGAGAAGACTCTTGAGAGTCCCTTGGACTGCAAGGAGATTCAACCAGTCCATCGTAAAGGAGATTAGTCCTGGGTGTTCATTGGAAGGACTGATGCTGAAGCTGAAACTCCAATACTTTGGCCGCCTCATGCGAAGAGTTGACTCATTGGAAAAGACCCTGATGCTGGGAGGGATTGGGGGCAGGAGAAGGGGACAACAGAGGATGAGATGGCTGGATGGTATCACCAACTCGATGGGCATGGGTTTGGGTAAACTCCGGGAGTTGGTGATGGACAGGGAGGCCTTGGTGTGTTGCGGTTCATGGGGTCGCGAAGAGTCTGACAGGACTGAGCACTGAACTGAACTGGTCTTTAAAGGTCAAGTTCAAGTATAAACTCCTCAGTGAAGTCTTTCCTGACCTTTCCATCCCAAACCCATTTAGAAGTTGCCCTTTGTGCACCCACAGCACCTGTTTTGGCCTTTTATCAGGATCTAATGTTTAACATGATTGTTTGCTTGCTTGAGAGCAGAAACTTTGACTTTGATCTTTGAAGCACAGGGCCTGAACCATGGAAGACTGTAATCAGTTCAAATTTAAATCAATTCAAATGAATAAATAAATCTAAATATCATATTAGGGAACAGTAAGAATCCAGCATATTTTGGGCAAAAAACACATGTAATGGGAAGAGACTAGAAGTCAGTCAGTCAGAATATGAAAGATATCCACCTCCTCTTGAGCTTGAACTCCAGCTTCCTAATGTGAGAGAACAATGCAGGCCATTACGGGAGTGGAGATGATCTGCTCAAAGCAGTGCTTTAAGAAGATTACCCTGAAAATGTGTAACATAAACTAAAGGCAGAGGGGGAAAAAAACAACAGTTGCAATGTGAGAAGACTTGATTTCAATGGTCTGTATGGATGTTGAAAAGAAAATGAAAGAGAAATTTATTATAAAGAGTAAGACAGGATCTGAAGACTGCCAACCTTTGAATGAGAGGAAATCATTTCACTACAGTGGATTTAATCTGGTGCTTTTCACGTTTTCTCATATTTTTCACAACATATCTGTGGGTACACAGGCACACAGTAATAACATTCTTCACACGTGGATTTTAAATGTTTATTGGGTACCTGCTGTTGTGGCAGGCACTGTAACAGGAGCTAGGGATACAACAATGAATAAAAAAAGCAAGCAAGGGTCTTGCCTTCTTGGAGCATTCATTCTAATGAAAAAGAAAGGTAAGAACACAAACTAACTGCAATATCACTCTTGAATGTGGGCAATTTGGAGGAGAATATAAACTACTGATATACAGAAAATCCAAAGGTGAAGAGTTTTGTGAATGACTAATTTGACTCTAGAAAGACAGTGTTTTTACATGGAATTAAGGAGAGACAGCTAGAAACATACATTTAAGTAAACTGCATAGAGATTACAGTTGAAGGCTTAAGACTAGTAGAGATGGGAAAAAAAAAAAGACTAGTAGAGATGGAATGTGAGAAAAGATAAGAGACAGAAACTTCTTGAACAGCCGCCCTAACTGGAAACCCTTGGAGATACAAACAGCCCATTATCACAACGGAGCACCTATTTTATGTTATCTTTGGTTTCACTCTCTGGCCTTGATGGTATCCAAGTGAAGTGAAGTGTCCAACTCTTTGCGACTCCATGGACTACACAGCCATGGAATTCTTTAGCCCAGAATACTGGAGTGGGTAGTCTTCCCCTTCTCCAGGGGATCTTTCAAAGGTAAAGTCAAAAAGGAACGAGAGATTTACAGATTCCTAAACCTAAAAATAAAAACCATGGGCAGAATTATCAAGATTCTTAGGTAGCATCTTTTCTTTTTTTTTAAGTATTTATTTACTTTTATTTATTTAATTTGGCTTCGTGGGTCTTGGTTGTGGTATGTGGACCTAGTTCCCTTAGGAGGGATCACACTCAGACCCCCTGCAGCGGAAGTGCAGCGTCTTGACCACTGGACTGCAACAGGGCCCCCAGGAGGCATCTGAGAACCAAAAACAGAGGGTAGAGACTGCTTCCCTCAGAACCCTGTACACTTTATCTCCTCACATCTCCTATTTTGTAATCCTCAGTCTGTTTCCTTAAATTGAAAAGGGCCTAGTTTTCGGGGTGGCAGGAAGACAGTGAAGATACGACACAGGCTTCAAAGAACTCCAAGGGGTGACATGGAAGTGACCGTTAAAGGTGAAGCCCTGGTGCCTGCTTCAAAGTTAAGATCAGGGTTACAGATCTGAGCCTGAGGATGACCTGGGGGCCACCAGTTTTAAGATTCAGGTGTGGTTCCTAACACAGAATATTAAAAGAGAAGACCTAGTTTGGAGGAGTGACTCCAGAAAAACAGCCCTGATTATTTCCCTCAAGAAAGAAAAGGTGTCGGCGGCACCAGGAAGTAATCCCAGGAAAGAAAGACTGGGACAGGACTCTTGCATGCAGACCGAGGGTCTGAGGTCAGGCCAGGTGGTTAACAGTATTAAATACTGCAAAGGGATTAAGGAAAAGCAGAACTGAGAAGAAAAAGGTTATTGATTCTGGCAATTTGGAAATCCCTAATTATGTTAAAGAATACAACTTCAGAAAAGCAAAGTGGTCAGAAGTCAGACTACAAATTAATTAAATGCAGTAAACAGTTATTGAAAGCCTCCTATGAGAAAAATCCTCTACTAAATGCTATGGAAATTATCAAGATCAGTAAATTGGCCCCTGCTTTCAAGAAATTTACAGTTTATGTTAAGGAGAAGGGTGGACAAGTTAGGTAACAAAGAATAAGATAAAAATATAAATGTCTTGGGACTTCCCTGGAGGTCTGGTGGTTAAGACTCCACTCTCCCAAGCAGGGGTCATGGATCTGATCTCTGGTTGGGGAACTAAGATCCCATATGCTGCATGGTTCTGCCAAAAATATATAGATATAGATACATGTGAATGTTTTAGGCATCCCTGAGAGACACTGATACATACTAATAGGAGACTTCAAGGGAATAAATAAGTACACCCTATTTGATGGGGGAAGGTGACACAAAATTAGGAAAAACTCAGGGACTTGACCTCAAAGACTATGTAATAGCAGTTAATAGTAACAACAGTAAATCAGTGGCTGATATTTGTGTAGGCAGAGAAAGAAAGGGCATTCTCAGAACAACAAGCGAAACTGTGGCAGTGTAGGAACTTCTCCGGCGGTCCAGGGGCCGATCCTCTGCACTCCCGGCGCAGAGGACAGTCTGGTCCCTGCTCAGGGAAACAGATCCCACATGCCACACCTAAGCGTTTGAAAGCCGCAACCAAGACCCAGTGCAGTCAAATAAACAAACGTGAGTAAATAAATAAGAGAACCTTTCAAAAGCAACACAATTTTTTCAAGTATTTTTTATTTATCTGACAGAGCTGGATCTCAGCTGTGGCATGTGGGATCCAGTTCACTAACCAGGGATCAAACACAGGGCCCCTCCATTGGGAACTTGGACTCTTAGCCATTGGACAGCCAAGGAAGACCCAAAAGCAACATAATTTAAAAAAAAAAAAAAATGATGGCAGTGTAAAACTCACAGTATGTTGAGAGCAATTAGGAAAGAACATTAGTAAGTGGCCACAATACACCAGGAATTGTACATATACTACTGCACTGATTCTACACACTAAGTAGATTATCATCATCTACAGCTGAGGAAACAAAGTCTTCAAGAGATCCAAGATATGATTAAGATCACAAAGGCAGCATGTATTAACATGTGCAATCTGAACTCAGTTCTGAACTCAGCTTACTGATCTGCAGCTTACCTACCAGCACACCTGCTATTTCCCCTGCTTTAGACTATACTGCTCAGTTTCACTGGAGGATTTAAGCAGAGAGATAGTATGTGATGGGCTTTCCTTGTGGCTCAGCTGGTAAAGAATCCACCTGCAATGCGGGAGACCTGGGTTCGATCCCTGGGTTGGGAAGATCCCCTGGAGAAGGGAAAGGCTACCCACTCCAGTATTCGGGTGTGGAGAATTCCATGGATAGTCCATGGGGTCACAAACAGTCAGACACAACTGAGTGACTTTCACAAGAATAGTATGTGATGATACTGTATTGAAAAGTGGTTTGTGCTCATACTAGAGGAGTATCTTTAATGTAAGAGCAAATAGGCTGTATGTTAATTTGATAGCCAATTCCAAAAAGATAATAGCAGCTACCCTTTATTGAGTGTTTGCTTCATGCCCATTAATATAAACATTCAGTATTTATATTAATTTGCCCAAAGTTACAATGTCAGGAAACTGCAGAATTCGAATCCAAGCTGTGGGTTCTGAAGGCTGTGCTTTTTACACTACTATTGTGTTGTAAGTGAAAAAGAATACCAGAAAGTTCAACCTCACTAGTAATCAAAGGAAATAAAAATTAAAACAATAAAATATTATTTTAACCTATCAAAGCAGTAGAATTTTTTTTTAGCAGTAGAATTTTTAAAGATGAGAATTCCAATGTAGTCAAAGAAGTTCTGAAACCAGTATTTTCACATATTGTCAATGGTAAAATCCTTTAGAAAGCAATCTAAGCAAGAGAATAAAGTAGTCCTAACATTTAGCAGCATTTCCATAAAATATCGTTATATATAACACTACTTTTCTAAGATATTAACAAGGGTTACCTCCCAAAATTTGTTAAGTTTGAGAAATTATGGGTTAAACACAGGGAAAAAATTTTTTTTGTTCTTATCAACAAAGACTTAAACACACTATGTTCTTATTCATGTGAATATTCTGATGGGAATATGGTTTACAGTGTTTCCCAAATTTATTTGACCACAGGAACCTTATTTTTATTTTAGCCTTTTATTTTATGGCACATCTCATAGGACTACTAAGTGTTCTGAGAGTTACATCCTGGAAAGCATAGCCATTCAGTATGATCCAAATTATGTTAAACAGAGAATGCTTTAAATGTGCATAGAAAGAAAAACTAAAAGGAAACATTAATTGTAGTCATCTTGGAATTGCCAAACATGCATGTGACTTATACTTAACACTAGTTATGAAAATATTTTCCAAGTTTTCTATAATCAATATGAATTCTATAATTAATTAAAAATAAATAAAAGTTTGTACCCTCTAATCCAGTAAGTCTATCTCTGAGAAATCTATCCTAAGAAAAAATCCTAAACGCAGACAAAAACATTCATCGACTTATTGTAAGAAAAATTCTATAAACAATCTGCAAGTCCAGTAACAGAAAAAAGGTTAAGAGAAGGTGCATGCTCAAACAATAAAACACTCTGCCAGTATTTTGAAAGATGTTTACAAATGTTTTAATAGCAAGATGTTTTTAAACATGTTTTAATAGCAAGGAAAAATATTTCTGTCATGAGGTTAAATGAAAAGGTAACACATAAAAACATAAATACCGTATGATTAAAAAATGTTCTTAAAGTGCACAGAAAAATAAAGATCAGAAGGGTATATGCAAATTTAACAGTTGACAAATTATACTGAACAAACATTACATAATTAAACTGCACTTGAGCAGTAATCTGGTAACCGTGTGTCAAATGGGGGGAGAGAGAGAGAGAGAGAGAGAGAGAGAGAGAGGCAGAACAACTACTTAGGAGGTCATGGCAATATCTGCAGGATAAAGAAAACTAGAATTCTATCAGGCAGTTAGATTGACCCAAGTACTCTGCTTGACACTTTGCACATGTAATTTCTTCTAAACCAGATCTTCACATAACTAACAATTACAGAACCGCTCCTCAGGTCTGTCCGCGTGCTTCCTTAGGACCTAAGTGCTTTCTTAGGAATTCCCTGGTGGCTCAGACGGTATAAAGCATCTGCTTACAATGTGGGAGACCCGGGTTTGATCCCTGAGTCAGGAAGATCCCCCGGAGAAGGAAATGGCAACCTGCTCCAGTACTCTTGCCTGGAAAATCCCGTGGACAGAAGAGCCTGGTAGGCTACAGTCCATAGGGTCACAAAGAGTCAGACTTGACTGAGCGACTTCACTTTCTTTCTTTCTTTTCTATGTGCTAGACATGTACGTTATTTCATTTAAATGTTAATTAATTCTCACAATAATCCTATAATGTAGGAGTTACTATTCCTATTTCACTGATAAGAAAACTAAGTCTTGGATTCCCTAGGTTTAAAATTCCCAGGCCATATAGTTAACAAATATTGAAGATGGAATAATGGTAATGGCAGCAGGAGGAGAAAAATGATACTTTGATTGGGGGATGGGATTGAAAGACAATGTGAAAATAACACCCCAGTTACATTTGTTGATAATAACAAAAACATCTAGTGCTCTGATCTTGGTTTCCTACATCATTCTTTAAAAAGAACAAGGGTTCCTTGAAGAAATAGATGATTTTAGGTCTGGGACAGGAAATATACAAGATGAGCCTGGAGCACCTTCTAGTGCCAAAAAAGAAGCACTAAAAAAACAAACAAACAAACCCAAAACAACAAAAACCTACACTGATGAGGGTATGTCAAAGGGACACAGGGCCAACTAAAAGAGCTCTCAATGTTCAAAGCTGGAACATCTGAACAGTAAAATAAGTAAAATAACCCAAAGTCCATATTGATAACAAATAAATTCAGTTCAGTTCAGTCACTCAGTTGTGTCTGACTCTTTGCAACCCCATGGACTGCAACACGCCAGGCTTTCCTGTCCATCAATAAATTACTGAATAAATATATGGTGAAGAAAAGAAAAATCTCCTGTGCAGATGAATTCCAAACAACGTGTATAAGTATTACATCCTTAAGGAAGGGAGTGTAACTCTTTAGGTGTGGGCTGTGGATAGTGACTTTCTTCTGAAGAGTACAGAACAGAAAGGAGAAGGGACAAAAGTGATTTCACAGCAGAGAAATCTTACAAGTACCACCTCAGCGGGAGACCACAGTAACTATCAAGAGTAAAAAGAATCTATGTGATACTATGTAACTTCAATATGATATGATGAAAATGTCACTTTACTTCTATGGTCCTTCCCTAAAAAGCACTTAATCCCGGTCTAATCATGAGAAAAACATCAAATTCCTACAGAGGGAATCCTACAAAAATACCTGATCAATATGCCTCAAAATTGTCAAGGTCATCAAAAACAAGGAAAGTCTGAGAATTTCTCAGAGCTGAAGGTGACATGAGAACTAAATCTAATAAGGGATCCTGGAACAGATTTTAAAAAAAAGGCAAAAACTGAGAAAATCTTAGTAATGTATGGGCCTTAGTTTATAATGTTTCCCTGGTAGCTCAGATGGTAAAGAATCTGCCTGCAATGCAGGAGACCCCAGTTTGATTGCTGGGTTGGGAAGATCCCCTGGAGAAGGGATAGGCTCCCCACTCCAGTATTCTTGGGCTTCCCTGGTGGCTCAGCTGATGGAAGAATCCGCCTGCAATGAAGGAAACCTGGGTTCGATCCGTGGGTTGGAATACTGGTTCATTAACTGCAATAATGATCTCATACTAATGTATGATGTTAATAACGGGAAACTGAGTTTAAGGTATATAGGAATTGTATCATTTTCTCAATTTTTCTATAAATCTAAACCTGCTCTAAAAATAGTCTATTTAAAATTTAAAAAGGGAGAAAGAAAGAGAGAAATGATGTAATGAGTACATCTTAGGTCGCCTAGAACAATGGTGCCTTTAGCAGAAATAAGAAAGGAAAAGCTGATAATGATTGGTCAGACTGGATTTAAGGTGTGACAGTATATCCAGGAATAAAAGCTACTCACCGAACAATTAGAAAAGGGAACTGACAACCCAGGAGAGAAGCTGGTGCTAGAAAGAAGCCACTGCAAAGACTTAAGGAACAGGGTATGTCCTGGCAGGCCAGTGGTTAGGAGATTCATTCGGCACTTTCACTGCTGTGACCTGGGTTCAATCCCTGGTCAGGGAACTAAGGTTCTGAAAGCCATGAGGCCAAAAAAGAAAAAAAAGTTAAGGAACAAGTAAGCAGTAAGGAAATGGAAATAGTATGTGTGAACCTGATATTCAAATCAGGCTATGAACAGGAAGGAAACAGAAATAACAGACCTTAACTTCTCAATGAGATAGAAAGTGAGGCCATTTGCCACAAGGAGAAGGGAAAGTCACAGAGAGCTGAGAAAGGTAGGGGAAAAAGCCACGTTAGGATGTAAGCATATGGAGAAAGAAGAACTGGATGCAACTTCCCTGGTGATTCAGCCGCTAAGACTCTGTGTTCCTAAGGCAGAAGAAGGCCCAGGTTTGATCCCTGGTCAGGAAACTAGAACCCACATGCTGACACTAAGAGTCTGCATGCCACAACTAAAGACTCGGAGCAGCCAAATAAATTAAAAAAAAATTTTTTTAATAAAAGAATTGGAGAAAATCCATGACCTTGGCAGAAGTTAACTTTTTATATTATACCGAATGTGCTACAGTCCATGCCTTTTCTCTAGCCATGCGCTGTGGCCTAGAAGCAGAAGCCAAGAAAAAATTTGATGGGTATGATTCAAGAGAACAGAAGTGCTTGCTTAGTACAGAAGATCAAAATGAATGAAGAAAGCAATGAGGACAGTGACTGGTCACAGAGGCCCAGCAGGGCAGCATCACAAGTAGTCACAACGGAGACTTCCCCGGTGGCGCAGTGGATAGAGTCCATCTGCCAGTGCGAGGGACAGCAGTTGGATCCCCGGTCCAGGAAAACCGCACGTGATGGCCAGCAACCAAGCGCACGCGCCCCGACTACGGAGCCCAGCGCTGCCAGCTGGGGCGCCTGTGCGCAGAGCCTGTGGTCCACCACAAAGAGAAGCCCGAGCACCGAAGAGGAGCCCCTGCTCCCAGCGAGAGAAGGCCATGCGCAGCAAGAGACCCAGCTCAACCAAAAGTCAGTTAACTTTTCAAAAACTAAAAAAAAAAAAAAAGAAACAGTAGTCATAAAGGTGCTGGTAGACTCAATGAAATGAAATGGAAAAGAGGTCAAGGACCAGAGGAACTAAAGAGCGAAAAAAGCTGACTCTATGGGTTTGTGGAAGTGAAAAAGGTGACTGGGTAAGGAAGCTAAAACAAGCGATGGGGAGCTCTGTCGCCGGTGGTGGTCTGTGAGGAAGGACATGTAGTAGGTCCAGACTGCAGTGGTTCTGAGCCGTAGCTGGCTTGAAAATTCAAAGGAAAACCAATCATCTCACGTTGAGGAATTATAAAAGTATTGCAGGGACTTCCATGTTGGTCTAGGGGTTAAAAGCCCGCATTGCAATGCAGAGGACACAGGTTCAATCCCTGGTAGGAGAACTAAGTCTGCGTGACCCAACGGAAGATTTCACATGACACAACAAAAACCCCCCTGTGTGGATACAGCCAAATAAATAATAAATGTGTATCCTTAAGTGTCCCACAGATGCTGAGTGGAGACACTGAGAAACAGAATTAAACGATATGATACGTCTCGTCCTTGTGGGCAGCGGACATTGGCCCTGAAGTTTTAGAGAAAATGCCGCAATTACATGGCAACATCTTCCAGAATCACAGGGACAGTGGGAGATCATGACCTGGAAACAGCAAGGGAAAGCAGAAAAGCAGTGTGACTCCTTCTCTTCTACACAGTCCCATGAGGACAGAAGACACCTCTTGGGAGGGTAAGGTGAGATGTCATATCTGAATTTTCATTAAATCAGTTTAAAGAAAAGTTAATAAGTAGAAATGTACTGCACAATGAGTAATATTTTCAAAGCACACATCAAAAGAGGCAAATTGAAGAAGTACCTACTATGTAGAGAGCAAGAGAAGTTGTACCACTTTGAAAGGTGATGTTGCAGAGAAGTAGCAGAGACTTGGGTTGTCACTAGATACCATATTAGAGGTGGGTTGAGAAGTAACATGGAAAACAAGAAAAGCAAGAGGCATAAAAGGTATATTTTAAAACAGACTGCATGTACCAAAGTACACACACACACTCACTTCTATAGAACACAAATACACAGTGAGGACTACAAAAAGCAGTAACTCCTTGCCTTGCACAGCGTTTTATAAATCGCTTTCACATATACTATCTTATTCGACTGTCATTGAATAGAGGCGCACATTTTTCATGAAGATGAGGAGATGAGGACGGGGCACAGAAAAAAATGAAACTCTTGATTCCCAGTTTTCAACGTATCAACCTCACATACATAGCAGACACTTCAGCATCTCAATCAGCCAGGTTGGAACATCTCTGACCAGAAGAAACAGTGGGTTCTATAAACTTGTCAGAGGACTTCAGAGGCCACAAGACACCTTCTGGTTTACCTTCTACCACCTCAGATCCCTCAACTCTTATCACCATCACCAGAGAAGGTACCGAAGGGTGACGGGTGGTGTCATCAAGGAGAGAACTCCAGCTGAAAGTTGTATTAGGTTCCTCTTCCCCTCACACCTCTGGACCTCAGTGACCCAACAATTAAGACGAGGAAGATTGGAAAAAGAACTATGTAGCAATGAGGAGGTCTCCAACAGATACATCTTCGATAAACAGGATTTAAACGGGGCTCCGGCAGGGGAGAAAGCAGGTACAGCGAGAGATGGGGGAGGGGAGGGGGGATCAGGAATTGGAGGGAGTTGAGAGTGCAGGCGCCCCCAAGGCTGAGAACCCAAAAGAGATATGGGAGCTCCAACTGCTGGAGAAGAGCTAAGGGCCCGTCAGGGTCCTGGATCAAGGGCCAGCGCTGAAGGACCCCAGGGCTTGGGCGACCGGAAGCGGAGACCCCCAAACAAGAGACCAGAAGGGGGCGCAGGTGACAGCCCGCAGGAGAGAATGAATGGGGAAGGCGGTCCGGAGGGCGGGGCAAAGGAGGGGCCCCGGGATGGGCGGGGCACAGACCCCTTTCTAAGTCCGAACCCCTGCCCCGAGAGCCCGGGGAGAAGCGGCTCCGCGACTCCCGCACTCACCGCCGGTCTCGTCAGTTACATAGGGAGTCGCCATCTTGAAAACGCAAACCACTTCCGGCGTGAGCGGGCTGGGGTCCCGCCCCCCTCCCCACCGGAAGTGGAGTCCAGATCGTAACAAGCCACCATTTTAGTCTTAAAGGGAGAGTACACCATTTGGTGGACAGAAGTGAAGGAGGCGGAAAGAAGCTGAAGACTAAAATAAAATAAGAGCCGTAGCCTCTTTTACTGCCGTTGATGCCAGTATTGAGCGCCTGCTGCGTATATAGCAGTTCTCTGAGCGCCGAGAGGAGTTCCGAGGCACAGCCCCTACCCTTGCAGGCAGTCTTCGTCTGTGTAGGACCTGCGGGAGGAAAGGGGGCAAGGCCCACCTGCCTCCAGAAGGCGGGGGAGGGGGAAGGCTAGTAAACGAGGAAAAGGCGGATATTCAGGGCCTGGCCTGCGCCCAGGTTCCAGAGCCGCCTGGGGATACGGGGCGGGGAGGCCAGCTCCGGGAACGCACCGGGGCGCACCAGTGTTGGGGGCGAACGCAAGAGCCCAGCTGACCCTCTCTTAGAAGGTGGGGAGGTAGAAATCGCGCGCCGATTGCCCTTGGCCGCTCAGCTCAACCCTCCCGAGAGAGACGCGCGAGAGGGACGTGCAAGGCCGAGGGCGCTGCCTGTCGGTCATTTGTCCCCGCAGCTGCAGGGCTGCCGGCGACTTCTACGGCTGAGAAGGCGGGGCGGGCGGCCCGGACCTGGCCCTGCCCCTGGGGCGGCCCCAGGGGCTCGGGCGGCGAAGTGACGACGGTCCAACTTCGCTCAGGCCTTCGACCCGGGAGCCGCCTCGGGCTCGCCCCGGGGTCAGAGGGTGAGGTGAAGGCTGCTGGGCGGACCCAATTAGTAGTCTAATTAACCTCGGCCACGTCTCAGTGCTCTGGGGATCCAACTCCGGGCAAAACGCCAATAATCTGAGCCGTTCGGTCGCTGCCTTTGCAGCCCTGCCCGGCCCCGAGTCTGCCTTTTCTTTAGGAACCCAAATGTTCTCCCGCCCCCGCTGTTCTCGGCAGCTCGTGTTGCTTCTGGGCTAAGTCCTGCTAAACTCGTTTCCCCCGCAGCTTGGGAGGGGCCGGCTACAGGCTCCCCTCCTCTGCTCAGGTGTCTGCCCTGCCCTCCCCCACCCGCCGTGTTGTTTTTTCCTCATCAACAGTTTTATCTTCCTCCAGATACCCACCTGGGCCTAGGTTAATGTCCAACAGAAAAAGTGACCACCTCCAACACTAGGCTGCATGTCCCACTTGGAAAAACAAAAAACCCAGCTGAGAGCAATGGATGACTAGGAATTTACTAAAGCTTTGAAGTGAAGCTTCAGAACTTTTATGGGGTCACATCTTGCCTTCTCTCCCATACTCCACCTTCCTGACTTCCACCAGAGGCCCAGCCCAGAAAATCTCAAAAAGACTCGTGTAAAAACTGATATGCATTCAACACATAGTCATTGCAAGTGTTCCAACACTGCCGTCCTTAACCCTTGCTCTTCTTTCACCGACCGTGCTTCAGCCCTGCGGGATCTCCTTTCCATAACCCTGTTACTAATGATTAAAGGTAAGAGTGAGATGAAGTCTCTTAAAAACTAGAGGAATGCATTGTTCCTGCAAAACTAGAGGAATGCATTGTTCCTGCCTGTACTGTCTGAGGAGTCCTTTCTGCAAGAATCAGTCCTAAGGTGGCTCCAGTTGACCACCCAACCCTAGGCCCCCCACTGTGCCCTCAGACATCCTGTCTCAGCTCTGGGACTGACAGGAAGTGAAACTCAATTGTCTGCGTAGCAGACCTGCCTGGGACCCAGCCCTGAACCCCGGATGTGCCACCTCCCCCGCCCCCCAGGAGGAAGAAGAGAACGGAGAGGCTGGGGAGAACTCGGCTGTTGTTTTTTCCTTTCCCTTTGTTCGTTGCGGTTTCTTTCTTTCTGATTTTTATGATGTGGTTGATTAAAGAAATGAGCACCTGGAGCTGTAGGCATCAGAAGCCTCCTCCTTAGATCTTTCTTGGCCTTTCTTCCTCTCACCCCCACCAGTAAGTTACTGGGGTATGATGGAGCACAGATCTTGAAGACAACTCAAGCCCAGAGTATAAGTGATTCCGTCTTGTTCCTTATTAGAGGCGTCATCTCAAGTCCCACTTTGAAGTCTCCAAAAAATGTCTTAAAAGGAGGATCTTTAACTTCGTGTAGGAACGTAGCTGAGCATGACTGAAAAACAGACGTGCATAGGGTGCTAGCACTACCAATGTTAACTGCCAGGAAGGCTGGGCTCCTTGAGGATTAGCATCATGCCAGGATTCCTAGGTGCGGGGCACAGGGGCATAGAACTGATTGGAAGAGGGGCTGGGGGGCTGTTCTTACATCACTCAGGATGGCTAACCCATGCTCTTTGGGGCAGTCCCTAAGCTGGGCTATCGATGTCTTTGGCTGTCCTGCAAAACAAAGTACCGGACCTGATGTATAATAATCCTTCAAAGTGCTTACGATTCCATGACTAAGGAGATCATGTAGGAAGGAGAGACGAAGGATAGGGAGTGGCAGGGTTCTTGTCTTTTTAAGGTTAGAGGGGAGACAGGAGCAGAGAGACAGGCCGTCTCCACTCCCTACCTCAGATCTCCAGTTCAGATGCAACAATAATACTCCAAACCCTATTACTCAGCAGCTATATTTCTGACAAAAATGGAGGGTTCTCTTCCAAGTCTCAAAAGTCAAGAGCTGCTTAGATCCCTGTTTCCACTAGAGGGCCTCATGTATTCATTCCTTCTCCTCTCCAACCCCCACCAAAAATATGTGTATATTACACGTGTGTATATGTGTACTTACACGCGCAACACACACACAACACCCAAATACACCCTTCCAATCAGAGCTCCCCCCTCCCCACTCTCTACTACCAGGTGTAAAAGTGAAGATTCCAGGAACTCAAGCCTTTGTCACTGTGTCCTACTTCAATGAAGGGTAGGAGGGGGTTAGACGGGGGTTGGGGCGGGGCCAGGGAGCTGGATGCCTGGGTCCTCAGTTCCTACCAGAGAGTCCCTAGGCCTCTGTCGTTCTCCCCTGCTCTACCAGCCTCACCACCATCCATGCTGCCCCAAGAGCCTTAACTCGGAGCAGATTCCAGACAGGAGAAGCTGAAAAGATCTTTCACCCCGACTTTTGACCAGGGCCTCCACACCACCTGCCAAGGCCAGCAGGTAAAGTGAGGGGGTTAGGGCACCAAGAAAGGGTGGACACAGGGAAATGCTCTTTGCACCTGAACCTTGACCCCAGAATGAAGGGAGGAATGTGGTCTTGAGAGGAGTTGTTCTCAGCCTGGGGAAAACAAATCTGAGACAGCTGGGGTTTGGGTTTAACAGAGGCGAGAAAACTGGAGGCCAAGGTGGGCAGGTTATCTCAAACGGGGTCGGGCAGCGTGGAGCCCGCGGTGGCAGGGAAGAGTGGGCAGAGGGTGTGCAGTTTGGCACTCTGGCCTTGCTGCTGGGCATCTCCCGAGTATAAATTCAACCCATGGTGGACGGAAAGGACTTGGGAAGGGAGGCCCCCTGCGGCAGCATTTAGGAGAGGTGGCTGGGTG
The DNA here is from genome assembly GCF_963930625.1 of Muntiacus reevesi. Classification (NCBI taxonomy): domain Eukaryota; kingdom Metazoa; phylum Chordata; class Mammalia; order Artiodactyla; family Cervidae; genus Muntiacus; species Muntiacus reevesi. Next base: position 171,209,064 of record NC_089252.1, on the reverse strand, counting down.
GGCAACTGCCAGCCTGCCTTATCCGCGGGCTCCCCTCCCCTTCCTCTGCCTTCGCCTCCCCGGGTTGGGGCTCGGGGAGAGGGTGTAAGTCACTGCACAGACAGAACTGCTGCCGGGGCGGGAAGACGAGCAGCGCTGGAATGTGGAGAAAGTGGCACAGACCAGAGCCCTGGGGATCGGGGGGTCGGGGGAGGAGGAAGGCGGGTCTGGTGAACTACAAGTTCCCCGAGCTGGGGGCGCCGGGCGCCGGCTGGCGGGCGGGCGGGCCGGCCGGGCTGGGGGGCGGGCAGCTGTGTCGTCAGGAGCGGGGCGGCCCCGCGGCGGCCGCGCCTGCCTGGCCCGTCCCCTCCAGCCCCGCTCGGGCTCCTGCTCCCGCGCCGGCGCTCCAGCTCCGACCGCGCGCCCTCCGCATGCAAGGTAGAGACCCCGCGAGCCCCGCGCCGCCTCCCACCCTCCCGCACTCGAGCGGCTCGGGGCGGAGGCCGCGGGAGGGGACGCCCCACGGGCTGGGGTAGGGCTGCTGGGCCGAGAAGGAGGAAGCGTGACAGCTGGAGTGGGTAGCTAGAAAGCTTTGCGCCAGGAGCCGGGGCAGCATGAGGGTTGGCCCAGAACCCCATAGGCAGCATTTTCCCCATGCCTTCCCCTCCATCTCTCCGGTCCCTGATCACTCGGACGGATGCTGAAGCTGGCTCCTAGGGACCCGAGTCGGAGGAAAGTCCGCTTTGGAACCTCCGCAGCGCTGCACGGGTGGAGAAGGGTACTTGGCCTCCTGGTGCCCAGCTCCCCACCTCTCTCCTTTCTACACCTGTCAGCGGGAAGTTTCTGAAACTACCCGGGTCTGAATCCCACTTTTCACCTTTAAATTGGGAAAATGAGGTTTACGGAGGAAGGCATGCAAATATTACCGGGCATCTTCCCAACCTCCTAACCACATGAACCCACATCCCCCAACCATGCCAACATTGTAACTTCCTCCTGTACTACACAGCGACACTCCCCCCGCCCCACAGAAATAGCACCCCATTAATCAGACAACACTACCGTCTGCGATGTTTGTGGAAGCTTAACAAATTTTAAGGCTTCAAGCCAAATGATTCCCTCTCAGGGGCCACTGATAGCAAGGATGGGCAGGAAAGAAGCGACCCTCCCTTAATCCTCACTAAGAGGAGGAGGATGCAAGCTCTGGAATGGCTAAGGGATTCAGAAGTTCAGGTCATCTGTTCTGGGCAGTCAAAGAGGGGTGCCTGCCCCTTGGGGTTTCTTCCTGAGTATTCTGGGGACATAGCTGCTTCTTGGGTAGTGGTAAACCTACATGACTTGGAATGTGAGCCGTGAGTGTTGAAGTGAAAAAGAAACTTTAAATGTTAGCACAGGCTTTGGAAATCATATTTATCTCTCGGTTACCAGCAATTTTGATACTTAATGTTTAAAATAAGATCTAGAAGAAGACCAGAGACACTAAGATTTAATGGAATGGACTAAGGACGGAATGTCAAGAGTCTGGGTGTGACCTTGAGAGAGTGTTCTCTCTCTGGGCCGCAGTTTTCTCCTCTGTAAGATAAGAGAGTTGGTGCCTCCCCGCTCAGAGGATGTTCTAGGATTCTCTGCCTCCATGTCAACTTCTTACTTTCTCACCCCAAGTTAGTAGGGGCAGGCAGGGAAACCAGAGAAGGGAAGGGAAGGGTGAGTCACAAATAGCTGGCAGGCGGGCAGCAGACCCCACCCTCCCAGCGCTAGCATTCGCCTGGACTAGCCCAGGTTATAGCTTCAGGGTTGGGATGGAGCAGGACAAAACTGGACTTGTTTCAGATTTTTAAGGCCCTGGACACCTGAAAAAAATCCCAGGAGGCTTTATGTCCAAGGTCTCAGCCCAGAGGTGTCGTTGGACCCTGATCATCTAGCTTCTATAGCCACCTCCTCACCCTCCCAGAGCAAAGTGCAGGATCTTGATATTACACGTCTGTGCCTGAGACACAGACAAGTGGGAAGCGGTACACCCAGGCTTCACTGCCGCCGGGGGTCCCTTGGAATTTATGCCATCCTGGGTCCAAGGCATCATTTTTCCTAATCTTCAAATATGTTTCTCTAGGTAATACCCTTGTATAATAACAACAAACTAGTGTTTATTGAGTTCTTTCTCTGTGCCATGCAGTTTGCTAAGTATATTGCATGTTTTACCTTATTTAATCTCCACGTGGTGACTGATTTCTCCAGGTAACCATTTTACGGATAAGAAAACAGGTTCAGGGAGATGAAATAACTCATTCAAGAGCCAGAATTCTAATCCATGTCTATCTAATTAAAAAATCCATTCTCTTAACTTCTACTATATACTACATTTAAGACCTGGAGGGTTTGAAAAGACAGGCAAGAGAGGAGTATTGTGCCTTTCCTGTTGGCCCCTTGCTTGCTCACTCAGTCATTTTCTCTCTCAGATTCCATTTCCTAGAACCTTGGAGCCATCTAAGAATCCCCAGGGGTAATCAGAGGCTAATTAAGCCATACAGGCCCCATTAACCATAAGACAATTATGTATTCATTAGATCTGTTGGCAGGAGAAGTTAGATGATAGTCATTGAAAGGACCAGATGGGTGGAGTGCTTTCTTCAGAATATTAGTGCCTCAGTACCTGCTTCTAAGTGTTCCCAGAGAGTGTCCAGAATAGGAATGCTATATGTGGAGATATGTGGCAGAGATGTCCCAGAGGCAGAGGCTGCAGAGAAGGTTCTTCCATCATCAGAAAAGAAATTTTAGTGGGCCCTAACCGCCTCCTTAAGCCTGCCCCAACAACCCTAAATAAGTGGGCAGAAGTGAGACAGAAGGTTAGGGCCTTGGGTTGAGTACCACAGTAAGTGGCTTTTAAGCATCATTCACCATTTAACAAATAATTATTTAGCACCTACTATATGTGCTCCAGGCTTCCCAGTGGCTCAGTGGTAAAGAATCCGCTTGCAATGCAGGAGACCTGGGTTTGATCCCTGGATTGGGAAGATCCCCTGGAGGAGGAAATGGCAACCCACTCCAGTATTTTTGCCTGGGAGATCCATGGACAGGGGAGCCTGGAGGGCTACAGTTCATAGGGTTGCAGTCAGACACGACCACCACCACCATATGTGCTCCACGTTTTCTCATATCCCCTCACTGTCCAGATGGATACTCTAGCATCCCATTCATCATCTTTGGATTAATAGTCCCCAAATATGACTCCCCAACTCGATACAACCATCTGTACAACTGTCACGGAACACCTAAAACACGATGGGCATTAGGTACTGAGGACAGACTGGTGAACCAGTCTGATACGCTCCTGCCCTGTGAAACTTGCATTCTGGTAGGAGAGGACAAACAGTAAGCAAAGAAGCAAATACATTGGCAAGATAATGTCCAGTCGCGGTAAGTTCTGTGAAGGGAACAAGGGGAAGGTGCTGTGTAAAGGAGGGGGCCTACCTTAGGACAGAATGATCTGGAAAGGCCTCTTGGAGGAGCTGACATTTCAGCTTAGGCAAGAAGTCATCTCTGCCAAGAGCAGGGAAGGGTGTTCCAGGCAGACAGAACAGTAAGTCTCATGGCCCTGAGCAGGGAAGAACTTCAAGTGCTTGAGGAACAGAAAGGAGGGCAGTGAGACCAGAGAGCAGTGAGTGAGGCGGGGGTGTGTGTGGGGAGAAGTGGGGGGCAAGGGGGGACGCACGCACACAGTTCTTGGGTTGGAGCCTTGAGGCCTCCACTTGTCACCTGCCATGGGAAGTCCCAACCTCTTTGAGCTCCAGTTTTTTTCATCTATAGAATGGCTATACCAATGATTTCTTATAGAGTTTGATTTTACTTCTTAATACAGTAGTAACTACCATTCCTTGTAGACCTTCTATATATGCCAGGTTATACTAGGTACTTTTCATACATTCTTTTTTTCTTTTCTTTTCTCATACATTGTTTGACTTAATCCTCGCAACTATGAAAGTAGACATCATTCTCCCCATTTTATAGATATAACTTGCCCAAGTCACACGATGGTATCAGAGCTGAGAATGGAATCCCCATATGACTAACCCCAGTTCTGTCTGACTCCAAAGAGGTGTGTACTATGCTAATGTAATTTATTATTGTAACTACTGTTACTGAATGCTCAAGGCAAGTTGCCCCCTGCAGCTTGGCCCCTGGGCCAGCAGTGGTCACCATGATCCACGTGTTGATGGCTCCTCCTTGGTTCCTGAGGCCCACAGCTGAATGCTGGGGCTCCCCAAACACTGCCTACCTAGCAGGGTGGAAACAAAGCTCCCTCACTCCGCACAACCGTCCTGGAGCTGATGCTCAGCGCCTTCTTCCCCTCCCTCCTCCCGCTTGTCTCCTGCCTGGGGCCCGCCCTTCCCCAGTGGAGCTCCGCAGGACGCAGGCAGACAGGCGGGGCTGGGGCTGGGGGCCCGGCGAGAGCTGGTTCTGTGTCGCGCGCGTCCGAAGCGCTAGAGGTCGTTGCGGGGCGTGGGTGGCTCCGGGAGTGGTGGCCGAGCGGGGCCGGGGACCAGGGCTGGAGGCGGAGCGAGATGGGGTCGTGGCCCGGGAGGCGTGCGGCCATCTCGGTGAGAACGACCGCAGGGCCGGGGCTGCGGGATCCACCCTGAGCTCAGGGCCGGGGAACTGAGATTGCGGAGACTGGGGGTGGAGGGAGAAAAGGTAGAAAAGCGGCTGAAGGCCACCCCCACCGGGACACCAGCCTGGGCGAGCGGGGCGGGGGCGGGGGAGTGAGGGTGGTCAAGAGGTGAATCTAGACAGACTAGGGGAGAAATCAGAGAGCTGGAGGAGCCAGAAACGCTGGCGACGGAGGCAAGGATGAGTCAGAGAAACACACAGAACAGTGTCCGGGAGTGGAGGCAGGAGGGGAGCGGAGGGCAAGGAAGGCCCTGGAGAGGCTCTCAGCAGGAACAGGAGCGGAGGCAGGAGTGGAGCATGAGTGCACCAGACGGAAGCGGGGAGGCGCGGAGAGTTGGTCAGTCCTGCCGCATGCTCTTGTCCTCTTCTTCCAGAACTACCCTTGGAAGCAAAGTTCCAAGCCCCGCAAGTACCACAACCAAGCTGCCTTTGTGTTCATCCTTAAAAAAAGAAAGATGGCCAAGGAGAGGGGCCTCATAAGCCCCAGTGATTTTGCCCAGCTGCAGAAATACATGGAGTGTGAGTCTTTCCTCTCATCACTCAGTCCTGGAGCCCTTACCCTTAGACAGTCCCTCCTCCTCGCTCCCCCCAGCTCCCCCCCTTTTCCCTAGTGGCCTTGAGAGTGGATGCTCTTGAGATACGCCTGACTGGGAGAAGGCGGGGAGGCAAATGGGGAGACACCTGGGGTCTTAGCCTTCTACCCACCTTCTCTGAATCTTAACTGCCTGCTTCAGATCTCAGAGAAGAGAAGTAACGAGGGCAACCACTCTGGAGGATCTGAAAGGTTTTTCTCTCTGTATTTCTCTTTTGTTCTTGAAATTTCTTTTTCGTCTCACTGGAGTCTCCTTTCCTGTTGGAGGTCTGGAGGGTGACTGGCAGAGGGCAGGGAAATCTGAACCAGAATCTTCCCTCTCTTCACTCCCTAGACTCCACCAAAAAGGTCAGTGATGTCCTGAAGCTCTTTGAGGATGGTGAAATGGCTGAATATCTCCAAGGAGATGTAAGTGGCCATTGGGAAATCGTCTCCTTCACCAACTCCTCCCACCTTGTTTTTGCTACTCGATTGGGATGCCCAACTTCCAAGGATGATTCTGGCCGAACCCTTGCTATCCCCTCTCCAGATTCTGCCAGCACCCATGGTTACTGCAGCTGCTGCTTTAGGACAAAACAAGAGATTCTGTGAACTCAAGATTTAGCCCAATACAGCACACGCCTGCCTTGGATGCTTCTCAACTCTGCATTTATTGTCATGTCCCCCCCACTCCCAAAGCAGTCCCCAGCTCCCATCCCGAAGATCTCCCTGGGGTAATGCTTGCTCTCATCATAGGCCATTGGATACGAGGGGTTCCAGCAATTCCTGAAAATCTACCTGGAAGTGGATAATGTCCCAGATCACCTAAGCCAGGCACTGTTTCAGTCCTTCCAGACTGGCCACTACATAGAAGACACTGTAAGAGAAGGTATGGTCCCATGTAGGTAGGACTGGGCTGAAGAAAAGTCAAATTATGTGGGAGTTTTGGGAGTGAGAGTTGAATTGAGTCACATCTTGGGGGCAAGGTGGTGGGAGGAGGAGGTAGGGGGTAGCCAGGCTGGTCTAGGAGCCAGAGGGAGAAAGGTGAAAGGTGAAAGCAGAGTTGGAACAAACAAAGGAAGGGAGAAGAGCCAGATGGAGGGAGCCCCAGCCTCAGATCTGCTGCATTTTTTGTGACCAGATGTGGTGTGTCTCAGTGATGTCTCCTGCTACTTTTCTCTTCTGGAGGGTGGCCGGCCGGAAGACAAGCTAGAGTGTGAGTTGCCATTCTGGACTGGGAGAGGGGGGGAAAGGTGAAGGGAAAGAGGGTATTCCCTAGCCAGACAAAGGTGGGGTCAGAGAATGGGCCCCATTTCCTTTGTTTCCCCAGACTCCTCACACTTAATGCCATCCACCAGAGTCACCCTAGTTCCCACGTCTTGTATATTTTCATGCGGGTGACTTAGGATGTTCTTGGGATTTGGGAGGTGTGTACTGTTTCCCCTCGCTTTTTGTCCCCGTCTTAGTCCCAGTCCCAAGTCCTGGGTTCTTCATCCAGTCTCTCCTATCTCTTTGTTTCCCCTGTGTTCGGTTATGAATTCTTTGGATCTCCCTCACAAACTGACCCCGGCCCCTAAAACCCCCCACAGTCACCTTCAAGCTATATGACACGGACCGAAACGGGATCCTGGACAGCTCAGTGAGTTGGGGGCCTGTGTGCTGGGCAGGGGAGTGTGTGTCCGTCTGTCTGCGCCCTCCCGCCCCAGCTCTTCCAGGACCTCGAGAAGAAGAGGAAGCTAGAGGGAGGAAATGAGTCTTCCAGGACTAAATCTGGGAGTAGATCCCAAGCTCGTGGGGCTTCCCTGATGGCTCAGCGGTAAAGAATCTGCCTGCCAGTCCAGGAGACTCAAGTCCGATCCCTGGGTCACAAAGATCTCCTGGAGAAGGAAATGGCAACCCACTCCAGTATTCTTACGTAGAGAATTCCATGGATGGAGAAGCCTTGTGGGCTCCAGTCCATGGGGTCGCAAAGAGTCGGGCATGACTTAGCAACTAAACAACCACAACCCACGCTCTTGACCCCTAAAAGCGGATGCTGGAGACATGATCTGGGGACTCCCTTGCAAACATAAACACATGGGCACTCATTTACTTGACAGAGGCACTTGAGGATGCGGGGGTCTGCGGGTGGAGCCTCGGTCTCTAGAGGAGAGTTTGGACAGTGGTAGTGAGGCGGGATATGGCTGTGGCTCTTACCCTCTTGGCCCCCAGGAAGTGGACAGAATCATCATACAGATGATGCGAATGGCGGAATACCTGGATTGGGATGTGTCTGAGCTGAGGCCGGTAAGGCAGCTCTTCCCGCATGTCCCTTCTTACACCTCCTCCTTCGTCAGTCCTTGACTTGTCCTCCCGCATTTCTGACAAGGCAGCTTGGCTGCCCTCGACTAGGATGGCTAGGCTGAGCATGCTAGGGGGCGGCAGAAGTGGGGGGCTGCTCACCCCACAAGCCTGCCTCCCTGCCTTCTCTGCTCAGATTCTTCAGCAGATGATGAAAGAGATTGACTATGACGGCAGCGGCGCTGTCTCCCTGGCTGAGTGGCTGCGGGCCGGGGCCACCACCGTGCCGCTGCTCGTGCTGCTGGGCCTGGAGATGGTGAGCAGGGGAGGCCTGTGAGGCTGGGAGACAGTCGGCTCGGGCTGTGCTGCCGGAGTCGGCTCTCAGGGCTCGGCCGCCCCGCGCCTGCTCTTCCCTCCCAGACCCTGAAGGACGACGGGCAGCACATGTGGAGGCCCAAGCGGTTCCCGCGGCCGGTCTACTGCAACCTCTGCGAGTCGAGCATCGGCCTAGGCAAACAGGGGCTGAGCTGCAACCGTGAGTGAGCGGCGCGGAGCGCGGGCGCAGGGGGCAGCCGGCTCCGGGGACCTGGGTCTGAGTCCCGGGCTCTGCCAGTGCCTGGGTGTGTGGCCCTGGGAAAGCCACATGGCATGTGTTTTTGCCAGCTTTTGATTTAGTATTGGGATCCAGCCGATTAACCATGCTCTGGTAGATTCAGGTGGACAGCGGAGGGACTCAGCGAGACAGACGTGTATCCATGCTTCCCCCAAGCCCGTCCCATGCGGGCTGCCACATGACCCTGAGCAGAGCTCCCTGAGCCATAGTGGGCCCTTGCTGGTTATCCACTTTGAACATAGCCGTGTATACATGACCTTCCCACACTCTCCAACTCTCCCTTCCCCCCAGCAACCGCAAGTTCGTTTTCAGCCTGTGAGTTTCTTTCTGCTTTGTAAGTTCATTTGTATCATTTCTTTTTAGATTCCACACATAAGGAATGTCATGCAGTATTTCTCCTCTGTCTGACTTATTTCACTCAGTGTGATGCTCTCTACATCCATGGTGCTGCAAATGGCGTTATTTCATTGTTTTTAATGACTGAGTGATATTCCATTGTATATACGTACCACATCTTTATAGATGGACATTTAAGTTGCGTCCAGGTCTAGCCCATAACATCTTTAAGTCTTAGTTTCTTCGACTGAAAGTGAGGTAATATGAGCATTAAATAAGTTGATGCCAGAAAAGAACCTCATTCAGTTCATGTACCTCCTATTAAGTCTGCAATAAAAAGTAGCTGTTATTTTTGGTGGTGTTTTATCTGGGCGTCCTTTTCCATCATCCAGCTCAGTTTCTGACACGTGAGTGGAGTGGGGGTGAGCGTTTGGTACAGTTGCTCTTTTAGGGGGAAGAGTGAGCGAAAGGCCCAGGTCTTGGGGGCGAGTCCCCGTCCCAGTCCGCCCCGAAGTTTAACTCTGCGCCGCACGCTGACGGCAGGGGCGAGGCGGCGGCCGCGGTGGGCGCCCGGGCGAGGGCAGGCCGGGCCGCCGCTGGGGCTGAGCTCTCCCCTCCGGCGCAGTCTGCAGGTACGTGGTTCACGACCGCTGCGCCATGAAGGCCCTGCCCTGCGAGGTCAGCACGTACGCCAAGTCCCGGAGGGACATTGGGGTGAGTGGCCCCGCGCGCCCGGTCCTGGCCCGGCGCCGCCCGGACCTTCCCGAGGCCCCTCCCGAGGACCTCCCCGAGGCCCTGCCGCGGACCCTCCCGGACACGAGGCTGCCTTTCTCCCCCAGGTGCAGTCACACGTGTGGGTGCGCGGCGGCTGCGAGTCCGGCCGCTGCGACCGCTGCCAGAAGAAGATCCGGATCTACCACAGCCTGGCGGGCCTGCACTGCGTGTGGTGCCACCTAGAGGTCAGCCCTCCGCCCCGCCGCCCGCCGCCCGCCCGCGGCCCTCCGCCCCGCCGCCCCGCCGCCCCGCCGCCCGCCCGCGGCCCTCCGCCCCGCCGCCCGCCGCCTCCACGTCCCGCAGCCGCGGCGGTGACAGGCGGTGGGGTCCCTTCACCGCTCCGTGCCTGCCTGCTCTTTCAGATCCACGATGACTGCCTGCCAGCCTTGGGCCAGGAGTGTGACTGTGGGCTGCTCCGGGACCACATCCTGCCTCCGTCTTCCATCTACCCCAGCGTCCTGGTGAGGCTCTTGGGCCGCGCTTGGGAGGGGAGCAGGAGCGCCTCCCCACGCTAAACACGCACACACACAGTGTCGCTTAGAGCAGAGAGCCTGTATCTCTAGGATTCAAGTCAGACTCTCATCTGTTTATGCAGTCGCACAATCCAGTATTCCTTCCCTCTGCCTCCTTCCCTTCCTAGGCCTCTGGACAGGAGCGTAAAACTAGCAAAATAAGCCAGAAGACTGTGGATGATTTAAGTTTGAGCACTTCTGAGGCTCTGCGGGTACAGGGCCGAGAGGGCTTCGTGGTGGGGACTTCATGGGAGGAAACCTGGGTGTTGGAGCCTGCTGCCTGGGAGTGGAGGGGAAAGCCTCCTGGGGGAAGTCAGCCCGCTGCCCCTGTCTCCAGGGTCCATCTTCACTGACAAAATCCTGCTTTCCTTATCCTTGTTTTCTTCCCTCAATGCAGATTGATCCCGTTTCTAACACCCACCCACTTCTGGTCTTTGTGAACCCCAAGAGTGGCGGGAAGCAAGGCGAGAGGTGAGAAGAGACAGAATAGCCTTTGTGAAATCGGGGGGAAGACCAGCAGAGGTTGGGAATCTGTGTGTATGGAGGGGACATGCCTCAAGGACATTCAGAGTGGGGAGTGTAGGGACCTCCTTGGAGGCCCAGTGCTTAAGACTCTGAGCGTCCACTGCGGGGGCAGGGATCCCATCAATTGTTGGGGAACTAAGGTTCTGCACGCCACGCCAAAAAAGAGTGGCGTACAGAATGCCCATCCCCTCCACGAGTTTTCCTCTTTCCCCACACAGGGTGCTTTGGAAATTCCAGTATCTGCTGAACCCTCGACAGGTGTTCAACCTCCTAAAGGATGGTCCTGAGCCAGGGTAAGGATAGATTGGGGGCTGTATCACAGGCTTGTGTGTGTCTGCCTGTCTGTGGACGTTGGAAGAGAGCAGGAGAGAGTGCATGTTGGGAGGGAAGGGCCAGGGGAGCCCAGAAAACCAGACTGCACAACGCTGCTTGTGCTGGGCGTCCCCGACCCTGAATTCCCTGGCTCACCTTGGTCTGCATCTCAACGGAAGGAGATGTCTGTTTCTCTTCACTGAGGAGTGGCTACAAGCTTGTACTTTTTCTCTGGCCTTAATAGACACAAGTCCCTTGACAAAGGAAAGGGCCTTGTAAGGAATGAAGACAATGAGTGTTTACTTGCCTGTCCCAAGAGTTGGGTAGCCTGGGTCCTGGTGTCCTTCCTCATTTTCCCTTTCACCTTCTGTCTCAGACTCAGATTCTTCAGAGACGTTCCTGATTACAGGATTTTGGTGTGCGGCGGAGATGGCACAGTAGGCTGGATTCTAGAGTCCATTGGTCAGTGAAGGGAGAGGCTGCAGGCGGGGCTCAGGGGCAGCAGCCCTCCAGAGCTAACTCTCCATCCGTCTCCCACCTGCCTCCCCAGACAAAGCCAACTTGCCTTTTGTGCCTCCTGTTGCTGTGTTGCCCCTGGGCACTGGAAATGATCTGGCTCGTTGCCTAAGGTGGGGAGGAGGTAAGTGGTTAGAAACTGTCTGGTAGCTCAGCTAGTAAAGCGTCTGCCTGCAACGCAGGAGACCCCGGTTCCGTTCCTGGGAAGATCCCCTGGAGAAGGGATAGGCTGCCCCCTGCAGTAATCGTTGGCTTCCCTCGTGTCTCAGACAGTAAAGAATCCACCTGCCATGCGGGAGACTTGGGTTCCATCCCTGGGTTGGGAAGATCCCCTGGAGGAGGGTCTGGCAACCCGCTCCGGTATTCTTGCCTGGGGAATCCCCATGGACAGAGGAGCCTGGCGGGCTACAGACCACGGGGTCACAGAGTCGGACATGCCTGAGCAGCTAAGCACAGGGGTGAGGGAGCTGGGTAGGAAGGGGAAGGCACATAGAGAAGGCATTTGGGGGCCTTCCCCGCTGGCCCAGTGGTTCAGACTCCAGGTTCCCACCGCACAGGGTGCAGGCTCAATCCCTGGGTAGAAAGCTAAGACCCCGCATGCCGTGCGGAGCAGCCAAGACTTTTATCTTTTTTTTAATTTAAAATAAGCATTTAGGCATCTGGTGAAGAAAAAGTGTTGGTGGAGAAGAGAGGCACAGGTAGATGGGTCCTAAAGTAGATCGTCTCAAAGGAAGAGGGCTCTGGAAGAAGCCAAGGGCCTGAAGGGCCAAGGGTGACAGTCTGAACTTAGAAGAGTCAAGGGTGACCGTCCTCTTCCCTATCACCTTGAAAATACTCTTTTGTTTCTCCCAGGTCTTAGAGCTCCGAATCAAAGGAAATGTGAGGATAAGAAAGAGCTATGTGTAAGGGCTGTGTATAAGAGCTCAGCCAGATTCTGAGTGATGGAGCTAGTGGGGAACTTGGCTGTGGCGCATTGGTTTATTCAGCCAATTACAATTGGCCCTTGAACAGCATGATCTTGAGCTGTGCTGATCCACTTACTGAGGATATTTTCTGGTAGTAGGTGTTACAGGATTGCACAGTCCATGGTTGGTTGTATCCACAGATGCAGAGGAACAGTGGATTTGGAGGGCTGACTATGTTATACTCGGATTAACCCCTATGGTATTCAAAGGTCAACTATAATCAGAAATCATTCATTCAATACCCTAATTATCTGTGTAACCAAATAGAATCTTAAATTCTATTATGCTTACTGGGGTATGACCACAGGCTTACTGATAATTGTCCACTGTTAACTATGTAGGCCTAAGGCATATGAATCATGGGTTCAAGACATACGAATCATGGGTTAACTTTGATTGTATCTTTCTTTTCCTTTGTTCTGACTAGTTTAAAAGAATTTGGGGAGGTGGGTTTGAGCATGTACACTTAGGGTATGTAAGGTTTTCACAAAAACTGGTCGGGGTCCTTGGCTAAGAGGAGACTCTGCCTTGGGCCCGTCGGTGTAATAAACTACATTCCATTCTCAAAAAAAGAAAAAAAAAAGAAATCATTCATTCATTCATCATAGTTTTTTCCCCAAGTCTATTGCAACATTCCCTTAAAGGCTCTCCCATTTCTACTGTTTTCCTATCCCTTCAAAGAGAAGGTTTGAGGGGTGGTATTGATAGATAAAGAGGTCAGTGTGGGGAAAGGTTGAAACTGTCTTGGAATGAGGAAGTTGTCTTGGAGTTGAGGCCTTTGGATTGAGAGTCCAGCTTTGAGATCTCACAGGAGATTATGGAATGGGAGCTTGCTCAGGAGAGAGAAAGGTATTCCAGGTGAAACAAGTTGTGTAAGACCAGCAGAGCTGCCAGACAAGGTGGTGGTGCACTTTGGAAAGTGTGAGTCGTCCATTGTGACTGGCGCGCAGCGGGCTGTGGGAAGAGGAGGCCTGACCCAAGCAGGGTCAGGTAACGGAGGATCATGAGTGCTGGGGACTGTCTGACTTCATCCTGCCATGACTGAAGGCTGGCAGCCCAGACATGGTTCGTCCGTTTCACACTAGCATGTTTGCCTTGCAAAGTTGTACATTTTTTTGACCTTGGCTGTATCCAAAAGTGGGTCACGTAGTCTTCAATTCACCATAATCCTCTCAGCTCCCTGCCACTCATACACTCTACCTTTCTAGCCTCTGAGGCATTAGATCGTGCCATCCCGGAACCACGGGGAGCTCTGGAACTCAGGAACTCATGAAAGATATATATATATAGGTATATAGAGATATATATATTACTTTCTATCAGTTCAGTTCAGCCGCTCAGTCGTGTCTGACTCTTTGGGACCCCATGGACTGCAGCACACCAGGCTTTGCTGTCCACCACCAACTTCCGAAGTTTGCTCAGACTCATGTCCATCGAGTCGGTGATGCCATCCAACCATCTCATCCTCTGTCGTCCCCTTCTCCTCACAGTAGTATGTAATATTACTTCGTATATAATAGAATTTTTTTTGGCTGCATGGTTTTCGTTGCTTTTGCTAGGGCTTTCTCTAGTCTCAGCGAGCAGGGCCACTCTTCATCGTGGTTGCAGAGCCCAGGCCCTGGGCGCACCGGCTTCAGCGCTTGTGGCTCACAGACCCAGTGGTTGGAGCACACGGCTCAGTAGTTGTGGCACGTGGGCTTAGCTGCTCTGCGGCATGGGGCATCTTTCTGGACCAGGGTTCAAACCCGTGTCTCCTGAATTGGCAGGAGAATTCTTATCCGCTGTGCCACCAGGGAAGTCCAAAATTACTCTTCATATAAAATATTATTCCAGAAAGTAGAAATATCTCTGTATATAGTAATTTGAACCTTGTATGTAAACATATGACCATTTTTGGAGGGGTATTCTTAAATTCTCAACATCTGACTTTGTTTCTTTTTTCATTACAGTGACTGTTTTTCCAAACATTTATTTATTTTACTTGGCTGCATTGAGTCCTTTTTCCTTTTTCTGGCTGCTGTGGGTCTTCGTTGCTGCTTGGGCTTTTCTTTAGTTGCAGCAAAAGCAGGGGTCACTCTCTAGTTGTGTAAGTGCACAGGCTTCTCATTGCAGGGCTTCTCTTGTGGAGCAGGGGCTCTAGGTGCCGGCTCAGTAGTTGCGGCATGGCACACAGGCTTACCTGCCCTGAGGTGTAAGAATCTTCCCAAACCCGTGTTCCCTGCATTGGAACGCAGATTCTTAACCATCGAACCACCAGGGAAATTCCTGACTTTGGTTTCATTGCAATATTAGACTCTTTGAAATCATGAACTTTGAATCTTCACTCTTTTTTTCCTAAAGAACCATACAATTATTTTATTTATTAGTTATTTATTTGGCTGCACCCAATCTTAGTTGTGGCATGCAGGATCTTTAGTTGCAGCATGCGAACCCTTCGCTGTGGCGCGGGATCTAGTTGCCTGACCAGGGATTGAACCCGGGCCTCTGGCATTGAGAGCTCAGAGTCTTAGCCCTGGGACCACCAGGGATGTCCTCTCACTTTGTGCTTTACAAATGAGATTCTCATAGCAGTTTCTGCTAATTCCATCTGAACCGTGAAAATAGTTATTTGAATACAGCACTGATGAAAATTTGTGTTGATATTGAAAAAAATCCTAAGATTCGAAGAGGGATTGATGAAAGGAATACTGCGATGGGAGCTCTATGGAGGATGGATTGGAGGCAGGAAGCAATACCTCAATTGCAGTAGTCTAGTTGATTCCTCAGTGGGTAAAGAATGTGCCTGCAATGCAGGAGACACAGGAGATGCAGGTTGGGTCCTTGGGTTGGGGAGAGCCCCTGGAGGAGGAAGTAACAACCCACTCCAAAGTTCTTGCCTGAAAAATGACATGGACAGAGGAGCCTGGGGAGCTGCAGTGCTTGGGGCCGCGCAGAGTCGGGCCCTGAGCACAACACACAGGCAGGAGGAGAGAACACAGAAGCAAAGGCAGCGTGACCGGTGGGGTCATGAGGCAGAAGCCACGGGCCTTGGGAGCTAACAGGCGGTGGAGGATGAGGTGAAGACACGTCTAAGACATTCTCTAGGTTTGTGAACTGAGCAGATGGGGGTACTATTTATTAAGACAGGGAATTTAGAAGGAGACCAGTTTAAGGAAGAAAGATAGATTCTGTTTTGGGTATATTGAATTTAGCTATCAGTGGAGCCCCCAGATGGAGATGTGTGGTGGGTAGTTAGAACTTGACTTTAGGAATTTGGGAGAGAGGTCAGGGCTAAAGATATGTGTTTGAGAGACATCTGCTCCAAAGAGATAATTGATGTCCTCCGAGGAGATGAGTTACCCAGGGAGAGAGATAAGAAGAGACGGTAGATAAGGACAGCCAGGTCCTGGTAAACATTCTATTTAAAGGTTGAGCAGAAGAAGATGAATTATTAAAGGAGTCTGTATTAGTGCCCTGTTGCTGCCGTAAAAATCACCATGGTGCCTTAAATCAACACAGATTTATTGTCTTAACAGTTCTGGAGGCCACAAATCCAAAATCATTTCCACTGAGCTAAAATCTTGGCAGGGGTGAAAACATGCTCAGAGACTTAAGAACAAATTTACGGCAATCGGGGGGAAGAGTTGGGGGAAGGGATAGACAGGGAGTTTAAAATCAACATGTACACACTGCTGTGTCTAAAATGGATAACCAGCAGTGACCTTCCGAATAGCACAGGGAACTGACTGCTCACTGTTACGTGGTAGCCTGGATGGAAGGAGAGTGGGGGAGAATGGATACATGTATGTATATGGCTGAATCTATCACAGCATTCTTAATTTGCTATACTCCAATATAATACAGGGCTGTATTTTTTTCTAGAGGCTCTAGGGGAGAATCCCTTGCCTTGCCTTTTCCAGTTACTAGAGGCTGCCTGCATTCTCTGGCTCATGGCCCACCTTCCATCCAGCAGTGTTATCATTCCAAGCTCTGCTTCTTGTCCTATCTCCTTCCATGACTTCTCTCTTGTAGCCATCTTTCACTTACAATGAGCCCTGTGATTACACAGGGCCCAGCCAGATAATCCAGGATGATCTCCTCACCTTAGAGTCCTTAGTTTAATCTTGTCTGCAAAGTCTCTCTTGCCATTTACTCACCAATTTTGTAGATTAGGTTGTGGACGTCCCTGAAGGGCCACTGTTTTGCTTACCACAGAGACTAAGAAAAAACAGAACAGGTCCTCTGTAATTTGGTGGTATTTTAGAGGCTAAGTGAGGAGTTTCATGAATTAAAATGAGAACTGAAGATATACTGTGGGTTTTGGCAGGAATCACTGGCAGTCTTTGCCAGAAGAGTTTCACAGGGTGGTATTGAGAAAGGCAAATTATAGTGGGTTGAACCATTGATGAAATGTGAGGAAGTGAAGATATTTTTTTAATCGTCTCTTTTCCTGATTACAAAAATAATACATGCACGTGGTAAAAAAAAAAATAATAATAATGATAATTCAGGACTTACCTAGTCTTCCACTGCAAGAGGCACAGGTTCAATCCCTCATTAGGGAAGTTCCATGTCCTGGCACAGAGTGGCCAAAAAAAAAAAATCAAACATCTCAGATACACTTGCCAAGAAAATGAAGTTCCCTGGAATCTACTCCCTGAAGTTTTGGAGTCTGTTCTTCCATGTTTTTCTTTCTAGACACATACTAATATGTATTTAGGCAATAAGATCATTGTATTGATGTTTTTCTTTTATATTTTAAATAAATGGTTCATCTTAGTTATCACATTTCAATATGGTCAGGTTTGCCTCACTTTTTTTTTTTACTACTGAGCAGCATTCCATTGTGTGAATATGCCATAATTTATTTAAGTAGCCTCCCCCTTTCTTTTTGGCCGTACCATGAGGCTTGCAGGATTATAGTTCCCCAACCAGAGACTGAACTTGAGCCTTGGCAGTAAAAGTATCGAGTTCTAACCACTGAACCGCCAGGGAGCTTCGTAACTAGTCTCATGTTGATAGACATCTGGGTAGCATTCAATTTTTTAATCACATACCATGCTACAATCTATCTCTGTACACAGCTGTGAGAATTTCTCTAGGAGAGATTTCTAAAAGTGGAATTGCTGGCTCAAAGAATATAAACATTTTACTCGTTATTTTATCTTTTAAAAATTACACAAATATTGCATCAGTACATTTTCACTGTGAAAGGTTTTACAAAATAAAATATGTGAGTCTTCACATAAAAGTTTCCACTTCCCTACCCGCTCACCAAATCCCACGTTCCTCCCCAGGGATAACCACTCTTCCCTATTTGCACTGTGTGTGTGTGTGTTTACACACACTCTGTGTGTTACACAAACACGCAGAGCTTTAAACAAAGAGGTGGGATCGCACACTGCCCTGGTGCTTCTTTTTTCTTTGAATATGTCTTGGAGAACTTTCCAAGTTATTTCTTAGAGATTTGATTCAGATTATAATAGCTGCACATTATTTCATGGCATGGATTTGGCATAATTTATATAGCTTTCCCCTCATAATGGATATTTAGATTGTTTTTTGTTTTTCTTTTTTTTGCTGTTTTAGAGAGTGAGGACCTCAGCAAAAATCCTTGTGCCTCCATCTCTGTATATTTGTGTTTCTGGAGGAAAATTCCTAAACATGGAATTGCTGTGTCAGAGAATATGTTTTGATAACATTTCGATAAAAGTTGCCAAATGGTTTTCCAAAAATGAAATACCAATTTATGCTCCAACTAACAGCAGAGGAGAGTGCCAGTTTATTCATAATCCCATTAACACTTGGTTTTCTCATCCTCTTTATAATTTGTCAATCTGATAGGCAACAAAAAGTTAACTACTTTACAGTTTTAATTTACAATTCTTTTAGTTATTAGTAATACTAAGCATCTGTAATAGGCATACTGGCCGTGCATGTTTTTTCTTCTGTGATTGGCTTGAGTTGTTTGCCCATTTTTCTATTGACTTTTTGAATATAGTGTTTTATGAGTACTTTTCAAATGTTGGATAAGTTAGTCTGTTATATGTGCTACAGGTACTTTTTCCCAGGTTGTCTTTTTTTAAAGCTGTGTGTTTATTTAATGATACAGAAGCTGTATGTTTGGGCCTTTTTTTCTTTTGGTCAGGACTATTTCTGTTTATTTTATGGCAATTTTGAAAATTCCAAATATATTTGCTTTACTTTTGTTTGATTTCAGAAATTTTAAATTTAATTTTAATGTGATTGTATTTATTGGTCTTCTTATTTGGCTCTAAGTTTTGTACTATGTTTTTTAAATTTTTTATTTTATAAAATAAAAGTTATATTTTTATAAAAATATGTATGAAATAAAAACTTTTATGTATTTTATGGCCTACAACTGATTAAGAATGTTGTGATAGTTTCATATGGACAGCAAGGGGACTCAGCCACACATACACACGTAGCCATTCTCCCCCGCCCATCTAGGCTGCACTATGCTTTAGAAAGGCTTTTTCCACTCAAAGATGATAAAACATTCACTCATGTTTTCTGCTAGCACAAATTTTGCTTACATTTAAATTGTTTGACCCATGTTGAATTTATTTAAGTATCAGGTCTTGTTACTTCTACATCCAGCACCATTTACTGAATAATCTTTCTTTTCCCATTTCTTTGAAATGTCATCATACACTGAATTCCCACATGTACTCGAGTCTATTTCTGGGGCGCTCTGTTCTTTACTATTGAGCTTTTTATTCTATTCACTGTGCCAGTATCAGCCTGTTCTGATACTGTTGCTTTATGCTGTGTTCTGTCTGGGAGAAGAGAAGGCATCAGAGAAAGATCATTCCCACCCATCACTCATCTTCTCAGCACTTTTCTCTTTCCTGGCGATTGTCTTTACTCGTCCAGATGAACTCTGGCGTTGTTGTTAGGTGTGCACACGCAGTGACACTGTCGCCCTCCACGGCAGTGACCGTGTGCAGAAAAGGGTCAGCACGTGTCTGGCCTTGAGACTGGGTCACGGAAGCCGTGGCTGAGCTCCCTGCCCTTGTCTGCTGCGGGCCGGCAGGGTCTGCAGCACAGGAGCACAGTATCCCTGGGAATTTGTGGAGCTGGGAGCTTAGAGGAGGTCCCTCCTCTGGGACCCAGGGCTTAGTGCTAACCTGTTTTCTCCCCCATCCTTAGGGTATGAGGGACAGAATCTGGGGAAGATCCTCAAGGATTTAGAGACGAGTAAGGTGGTACATATGGATCGATGGTCTGTGGAGGTGATACCCCAACAAACTGAAGAGAAGAGTGACCCAGTCCCCTTTCAAATCATCAATAACTACTTCTCCATCGGTGTGGTCAGTGGAGTGGGGCATGGGCAGGGGAGGGAGCGGGGGGAGTGGGGGTCAAGCTGGGAAAAGCTCGCAGAGGGCAGAAAAGGGACGTGGAGGGGAAGGGAGCCACGGCACGGAGATGAGGAGCTGGGGGCTCGTGGTGTGAACTGCAAGAAGAGAAGGCGGGGCGTATCACTCCCAAACTGGGGAGTGAGAGAGAGAGGGCTCTGTGCTGAGGAAGGAGGCAGCCTCTGATCTCACTTGCCCTGGACCCCCAGGATGCCTCTATTGCTCACCGATTCCACCTCATGCGGGAGAAGTATCCTGAGAAGTTCAACAGCAGGTGAGGGAAGGGAGAGTGCGGGCACGCGCAGTGCCAGGGACCAGCTTGGCCACGCGTGACTCCGTGCCTCGATGGGCGGTGACGCCCCTAGGAAGCCCCTTGACCGAGCTTCCCTGCTCCCACTGGGACCGCGGCTGGGGGGTTGATGGCCTTCCCTGTCACTGAATCACCTCTGCCAGCACTGTAACTTGTCCTGTCCCTCCTGGGCCTGGCGTTGGGGCCAACACAGAATGAAGAACAAGCTGTGGTACTTCGAGTTTGCCACTTCTGAATCCATCTTCTCAACGTGCAAGAAGCTGGAGGAATCTCTGACCGTTGAGGTGGGTGTGTTGAGAGCTCACCCCACATCCCTTTCGGCTTCTTGTGTCTCTTTAATAATCTCGCCCTCCACAGGAGCCGCCAGGAACTCCCATATTTGAACCTGTACTCTGACCTCTCAGTTCTCTAACCCTGATTTCCCAAGTTCTCAGGAAACACCAGTCCCTCACTGTCTGCACCCCTCGCGGACCTCCACCTCCTAGCCTTCCCTGTGTGTTACCCGGTGGAGGGAGCGGGCACGGCCGTGGTGATGCCGTGAGGCAAGGCTGTGTGCTCTCCCCGGCTCAGATCTGCGGGAAACCCCTGGACCTGAGCAGCCTGTCCCTAGAAGGCATCGCAGTGCTGAACATCCCAAGCACGCACGGTGGTTCCAACCTCTGGGGCGACACCAAGAGGCCGCACGGCGACGTCCACGGGATCAACCAGGCCTTGGGTGCTGCCGCCAAAGTCATCACCGACCCCGACATCCTGAAGACCTGCGTGCCGGGTAAGGGGAGCCGCCTTGGGAGCTGAGTCGGGGGTGGCTGGGGGTACTAAGGGCAAGGTGTGGCTCTGGTGGCACACTGCTTCCACAAAACCTGTCTCCCTACTTCCCGCCCCGCAGACCTAAGTGACAAGCGGCTGGAAGTAGTGGGGCTGGAGGGTGCAATTGAGATAGGCCAGATCTATACCAAGCTCAAGAATGCTGGACATCGGCTGGCCAAGTGCTCTGAGATCACCTTCCAGTAAGAAAAACTCCAGCTGGGGGCTCTGAGGGAAGGAGTGGGGCCAGGAAGGCAGCCAGGTTATGGGAACGCTAGGGAGGGCCTGTCCCAGATCTTCCTTGCTGACAGAGGGGCCCAGAGCCAACCAGGGAACAGAGTTGTGGTACTCAGCTGGCAAAGAAGTCGCCACCAATTTGTCTTGACCTTACACAGCACCACAAAAACCCTCCCCATGCAAATTGACGGAGAACCCTGGATGCAGACACCTTGTACAGTGAGTATTGCCTACGCCTGCCAGAAACTGAAGCCCCGGGCTCTGTGGGTCCTCAATCTCCCTTCCATGGATTCTTCACTTCCTTCTGAGGCCTCAAGTTCTCCATGCGCCTTCCTCCTAAATCCTGATTTCTCAGTCCCTGGCCTTCCAACTGTGGCCCCTCTAGGACCCTGGACAGATTTCCCCCCAAGTCTCTGCTGCTCTAGCCCCCAGGCACCAGGTCCTGCCTCTGAATGCCGCTCCTTCCCTTCCAGATCAAGATCACTCACAGGAACCAGATGCCCATGCTCGTGGGCCCACCGCCTCGCTCCTCCAATTTCTTTGGGTTCTTGTGCTGATGGGGACATCTCAGCCTCCAGCCAGCTGTGCAGCTCCTTGTCCCCGGACTGTCCCACCCAGGCTCTGTGAATTGCTGCCACACCCTCCTGCCAGCTCAGGGGGCGCTCCTCCACCCTCACAGTATTTATTATCCCGCACCTCGCCCCCTACCCCCCATACACACACGCACACACACACGCACACACGCGCACACGCACACAGACACACACACAAATAATACATTGAAAGTGCCTCATCTGAATAAAATGAACTTTTTTCCTCACTGGGATATCTGTTAAGTAAGTGGTACACCTCCTTCCTTTATCCCTCCCCTCCTTAAGTGACAAAGATTCTTCCAGAAACAAGGAAATAACAGCATCAGGTTCTGAGTCTTTATTTCAGGCAGTGGTAGTCTCTGAGGAAGACCAGAGAAAAGACAGGCCTCGCTCTCCACCTGGGTAAATGATGTCACGTAAGAGCTCTCAGACCTGCTGCCGGCTGAGGAGGGGTCTGCTCTCACCAACGGGGCAGGAGCGGAAGACCCAGGGCAGACGCAGCCACGGGGTTCCACCGTGCGGCAGCTGGGGAAGGGGGACTGCTGAGCCTTGCTTCGTAAGTCTGCGCCTGATACGGGGAGAAAGCAGGGATAGTGGTCAGCGGTGGTCGATGGCAGCCTCTTTGTGCTTCTCCAAGAGAAAGGCTAAACCATAACCCAGGTTGACTTGGCCTTGATCCTGGCTGCCTCCTCTTCTCACCAACAGGGTTTATCCTCTCTTATGTTTCTGGTAAGCTCTGACCGTTTCCCTCTCACCTACACGCTTCTCTGCTTTGAGGGCCTCAGGGGATTTGCCTTTCTGGCAGGTGGAGAACGCAGTGCACCAGCCTCCTCCACTGTTGATGTTGTCGTAACAACAGCCATTAAGGTCGTCGTTTATTGCACTTTTGTTTCAGAACCAGGTGATTTACTCACATTGTCTGGAGCCCTGACAGCCCCACAGGACGGGTATTAGGTTCCCTACTTTGCAGAGGCTCAGAAGGGTTAACCGACTTCCCCAGGATCCCACCAGCAAGACTGCAGCCTAGACCTGTTGAACTTCCAAGTCTGGGCTCTTTCCCGGACTCTACACTTTCCCAAAGGGGTTGGTGGTCTCTTCCCTGAGGAAGAGTGGCGGTGGTGGTAAGGGGTGAGGGAGCGGGAGCGGGATGGCGGGGATCTCACCTGTATATCAGAGATGCGAGCAGCAAAGCCGTCAGCACCAGCAAGACGCCCACGAACAGAGGAGCCTGCCTGAGGCCTGCTTCTTGACCTACGGGTGGAATCCCGGATACGGCTACATTCAGTGTCTGCTTCCTCTAGTAGTGACCCCTACCATCTCCCCGTGTCTTCATCCTACCTCTTGTCCAACTACCTACCAGGCATGACAAGCTGGGTGCTGACCATCGCCAGGCTGTTGGCGTCAGCCAGAGACACATTGAGGCAGTAGGTCCCTGAGCCGCCCTCCAGCACCTGGTGCAGAACCAGCTGGCAGGCTGGGCTGGGGGCCACGGGCTGGCACAGCCGCTGGGCCGGCGGCTGACACCCTGGCGACGAGATGTCCATGCAGGCTTCCTTGGGCAGCCTGGAAGAGATGCCAGCTTACGTCCGGGGATCTGGGAAGGGGCATAGACCCCAGAGAACAGGGCAGCAGTCACCCCAGGAGTTCTCAGGGCAACCGTGGGACACTCACCCGCCTTGGCAAGACACAGTCAGCTCAAATGCGTCTCCGCTGGATGACACAGCCTGTAGGATCTCAGCACTCTCAATACCCTCTGCAAAGTTGCAAGATTTTAAGTCAGACTCCGGTACTTATCCTCCTCCCCCAAGGCCCATGGACAGGAAGGTCCCATTCTCCTGCCTTCATATGAAACCCCTGGGGTTTGGGTATTCTCCTTGTCCAGGTGAGTAACTCCTTCCCAGGTGTGCTCCCACCGGGCAACCCTAAGCAGCGCACGCCCCCTCCACCAGCTCGCGGACAATGTAGGCTAGACTCACGGACAATATCCAGGGTGAGGGAAGAGGAGCCATAGCGATACAGAACACAGTCCAGCGGGGCCTGGCGCCTCGCCAGCACTAAGGTGGCGGTGTCATCCGGCAGGGGGCGCAGGGGGCCTGGCACGAGAGGATTACAGAGGCAAAGTCAAGAAACAGACGACTAACCTGAAAACAGGCCCAACAGGCACTTTCCCAGGTAGAGTCAGAGCTACTGGATCCAGGCTTAGAATCAGACAAGAGCTGGGAACTCTCCTTTTTTTAGATAAAGAAACAGGCCCAAGAGAAGTGACTGCCCCAGAGTCACAGTTAGGGTTAGAGTTGGCGTTTTAGAAATCCCAGATGTTAATCACAGCCTGCACTGTGCCAGGTCCTGGGTCAGACATCTGACACGTGCTAGTCATTAGAGGGTCGCTGTCTCCCCCCCTTTTAGTGTTCCTACCACAATTCCAGGTAAACCTACTTTGGGCTGGGAATCCAGGGCTGGGAAATGGTGTCAGAAATGAGAAAGATCTCTGTGCATTTACACTTAACCAGAAAATGAGGTATAAGTACTATCTAATGATCACATGTTGGACTTCCCTGGTGGCTCAGACGGTAAAGCGTCTGTCTACAATGCGGGAGACCCAGGTTTGATCCCTGGGTCGGGAAGATCCTCTGGAGAAGGAAATGGCAACCCACTCCAGTACTCTTGCCTGGAAAATCCCACGGACGGAGGAGCCTGGTGGGCTGCAGTCCATGGGGCCGCTACAAGTCGGACACAACTGAGCAACTTCACTTTCAATGATCACATGGGGCTTTCTAGGTGGCTCAGGGGTAAAGAATCCACCTGCCAATGCGGGTTTGATCCCTGGGCAGGGAAAATCCCCTGGAGAAGGGAATGGCCTGGAGAATTCCATGGACAGAGGAGCCTGGTGGCCATAGTCCATGAGGTCGCAAAGAGTCAGAGATGACAGCACCACCGTCACAGACGGCTCCCTGAACTTCTCTTCAGGGAACAACTCTTCTCAGGGATGGAGAGGCAATAAGCTCTCTCCCCATGGGCTAGGAGGAGACCCTGGTTTCCTGAACTCTGGATCTGTTCTGTGCCATTAAGAGGGACTTAGGGGGTTTTAAAACCAGGGAAGACCCTGAGGGGACTCCACTGCTGAGCTAAGGATTGGGTAACATCTGGGTCCTGAGTAATTCTTTCAGGTCTTCAGAGCAGTGCCAAATGCCCCACCTCCATGAACTCATTCATGGTGGCCCCCTTACCTGCAATTCCTTCTCTAGGCATGAATGGGCTGGTATTTGAACCCGTAGGCTCAGGAGTGGACACCTCTCCAGCTGTGGTCTCCGCCAGCTCTGGGGCTGTTCCCTGTGTAACCCTGGCTCCAGAGGGCTCTGTAGTTGACACTTCAGGTGCCGTAACTGAAGCCTCTCCAGTTGGCATCTCTGCTGGTGTGGTACCTAAGACTTGGGAGGTTGCCACCTGCTCAGGTGTGGTACCTACACTCTCTGTGGTTGGTACCTGCCCAGCTGTGGTGCCAGGGGCCTCTGCAGTTGGCACCTGCCCAGCTGTGGTGCCAGGGGCCTCTGCAGTAGGCACCTGCCCAGCTGTGGTGCCAGGGGCCTCTGCAGTTGGCACCTGCCCATCTGTGGTGCCCGGGACTGGAGAGGAGCCACAGGCGAGAGGAACGGCAGCCTGGAGCACCACCTGCGCAGTGACTGGGCCAGACTCTAGGTAGGTGTGAGTGACCACGAGTGCCCGAGAGATCAGGGTCCCTGTGCTGTCACCAAAGTCCCAGGTGTAGGAAAGGTCAGCCCCAGCCAGATAGCCACTGGGATCATGGAGCTGGAGGGCAAAGGTCAGAGGCTGCTTTCTCAGGAAGCGCTTGTTCCTTCCATCCAAGGCCTGCAGCTGAGACACACTCACGGAGAAGGGCACCTGGTCTGGGATTGGAGTCAGAGAAAGTGAGAACCCTAAGTTCTTCATTCTTTCAGCTGCTTCTTTCACAGCCATAGTTTTCAACCAACCCAAGCTGCCTGGCCCTTCATGGGCTCCAAGCCCCACATCCCTCTGCCCACACCTTCCTGGTTCTGCCCCTGCAAGGTTACACACCATTTCCTCTTTCCCCTTTCCTGTCCAGCCCAGCCTCCCCACCTTCTCCTGCCCTGCAGCTGGCCTTGTCCCCTCCTCAGCCCTTACCAGTGACGGTGAAGGCTGAGCTGGAGCGAGCGAGGGGCACGTAGCTCTGGGGCCCCCGGCGGTGGTAGACGGTCACTTCCATGTCATGTGTGCCCGGCACTGCCTTGTCCGTCCCGATGCTCAGTCCAGACACTGGGCCCCCCAGAACTTGCCAGTATTGGTCTGAGGTTTTGGGAAAGAAGAGTAGGGAAGTGAGTTACTGGTCAAAGGGGACTGGGGCAGGGTTAGAGACAGGGAACCAGAGAAGGAAGGTCAGGAGATGTATCAAGGATGGTTATTTCAGAGAGTGTTTGTAAGCCTGCATATGTTGGGCAGGAAAGGAGTCCTTATGAGAGGGTCCATGGGATGGGACTATAATTGGAGCAGGGCTCCCAGAAAGAAGTATAATAGAATTGACTAGGTGCTGTGGAAGAGGAAGGACTTCTTGGGGTCCTTCACTCCATGGGGGAAGTGAAGATTAGGGAAACTCACAGAATTAGGGATGGGACCAAAAGAAAGGGGATTAGGTAGGAAGAACTGAATTCAAGTGTGAATGACAGGCCAGAGAAGGGAGACTCTTACCCCAGGTCTTCCAGACATAAACAAAGCATCTTTTCTGAGATAGAGGGCCAGAAGGGCAGGCATCCCCATCGGGGAAGATGCAGGTATCATCAGGTTCTTGGGGATATACCAGCTGTCCTCCCCACACCTGGCTCCCTGAAAAGAAGATACCAAGTCTCCCTCAATCCCTGGCCTTCCTTACTGTACACCAAAACCTTTAACATGACTCCCAGAGAGGGGCTCCGGGAATACTGCCTAGCTACCAGTATACATTCTCCTCGGTATAACCTATTTGGAGTGGTAGAGGGGACAATGGGAACTATACTGAAAGATCCCTATGTGTATACCTAAGGGGCTTCCCAGGGGCCTCAGTGGTAAAGAACACACCTGCCGCTGCGGGAGACACAGGATTCAATCCCCGTGTTGAAAGATGCCCTGGAGGAAGAAACGGCAACCTGCTCCAGTATTCTTGTCTGGGCAATCCCATGGGCAGAGGAGCTTTCGCAGGCTACAGTCCATGGGGTCGCAAAGAGTCAGATACGGCTGAGCCACTGAGCACACACATGCATGTTCTTACCTGGACACAGATTGCTAGGCCATGTAGCAACATGTCTAGGATGATGTGCTCTAACTAGTGGACTAAAAGTAAAACTAACGGCATCAACTAATACTGAGTTGGGAAGATCCCCTGGAGGAGGGCATGGCAACCCACTCCAGTATTCTTGCCTGGAGAGTCCACATGGACGGAGGAGGCTGTGGGCTGCAGTCCATGGGGTCGCAGAGCGTCTAAACTAAGCAACTGAGCACGGCACAGGGCAGGCATTCTGCTAAATTCTTTACATATTATCACACTGGCATCCTTACAGCAACCTTTTAAAGTGCTATCACCCCCATTCTATAGATAAGGGAATGGAAGCACAAATCAATTCAGTGACTTGCCCAGGGTCACATACTGATAACCAGTTTAAATCCAAGTCTATCCAACTTCTGTGTCCACTGCGTCTTCTGTGCCCCATTTGGGGAACTATAATTTTTTTTCTTTTTGCTTTATCTGTGTTTTCTAAGTTTTCTGCGGTGAATATGTGTTACATATATAATTTGTAAAAAAAAAAAAAAAAAAGAAGAAGAAGAAGAGGACGGGGAGGCAGATTTGTTGAGCTCTTTCGGGATACCAGGGATTCTGGACCTTGGGAAGGAGGCCTGGAGCTCAGAGGCACTCACCATTGACGACGGTGTTGTTGGCCCAGATGACCCGCCCATCCGGCAGCACCTTTTGGCTTTTAGGAAAGAGCAGGGCAATAGAGAAGGAGGCATTTGCCCCAATCAACGTAGGCCCATCATTGCTGACCTTCAGGGATACACGGCCACCTAGAAAGGGCACCTGCGTTAGCTGGAACTCCTTGGCTTCTCCTCCCTGTATGCCTTTTCCTTTCCTATCTTCCCAACTACATTCGACCCCGTTCCCCTCCCCTCCCCATTTCCATCACGTCCTCCCTGGAGACTGCCAAGTTCCTACCTCGCCAGCAGTCAGGCCCCGGACTTTCTGTCCACTCCGGGTACAGCTGTCTGTTCCATGCTTTCACTCTGAGCTGCCTTGAGACACCGGGCCAGTCCCTGTCTCTGGGTCCTAAAAAGGAAGATACACTGTGAGGGCCCTCAAATCATTACTCACTCCCTTCTCAGAGGACAACACTGTCTGTGACACATCATTCACTCTCACATTTAAAGTGCATTTAAAACCATATTTATTTAGCTGTGCTAGGACTTAGTGGCAGCACGAGGGAGCTTCGATCAGCTGTGGCGTGTGGACTCAGGTAGTTGTGCCGTGCACACTCCGAGTTGTGACCTGTGGGATCTAGTTCCCTGAGCTGAGCGTGAACCCTGGTCCCCTGCACTGGGAGCACAGAGCCTTCGCTACTTGAATGACAACAAGGGGAGGCCCTTAAAGTGCATTTTAATCTACTGAATACCCACCACGTACCAGGCACTGGGTTAGGTGCAAAGAACTTAAGAAATGAAAAAGAAATGGTTCTGAAGGGGTTCAGGTTAAAGTATATGAAATAGACATATACATAAATTGCTATAATTCAAGGCATTGCTTAAGATGAACCATAATAGACATGCACAGTGTATAACAAAATGAGATTTAAACAGGTAAATTGCACTCTGGTGGACTGGAGAAGGCTCAGTAAATAGTTGGCCTGGGGCATAAAGCATTCTAGGCAGAAGGCCCAGCATGAGCAGATACAGGGAATTATAGAAGCACGTGGCATGACAGGAGACCACTAGCAACGTGGCCGATGTGCATCGTGAGAGATGAGGCCGGGAAAATGGAGTGGGAGCTTTAAGTGCCAGGCAAAGGAGTTTGGACTTGATCCTGCAGGCGAGGGCACCTCAGATGATTTTGTTTGTTGTATTGAGATATGTCATGTGCCATAAAATTTACCCTTCAAAAGCTTTTTGAATATGATCAGATTGGTGTTTTAGAAGGATCACTTTGGCAAGCAGTGAGGAGGATGGACTAGAGGCAGGTAGAAATTGGGAGCGAGGACAAACAAAATTATTATAACTGACTAAGAAAGAGGTCTGAAAAAAAGTGATGTGATGGCTCTGCATGTGCCTCCCCCAGGTCCAACAACTATCAACATTTTGTCACATTTGCTTTATCTATCCTTTATTTTTATTGTTTGTTTGTTGGCTGAAGCATTCAAAAGCAAATCCCAGACATCATGCTATTTTAAAAACCTACAAATTCAGTAGGTTTCTGAAAAAAAAAAAAAAAAGAATATTTTCTTAAATAAACACAGTGTTAGTTCACACTAGACAAAATTACCAAATTCAGTCCATGCAAAATTTCATGAAATATATAAAAATATCTTCTTGGGAGGAGGGATCGGGATGGGGAACACATGTAAATCCATGGCTGATTCATGTCAATGTATGGCAAAAACCACTACAATATTGTAAAGTAATTAGCCTCCAATGAATAAAAATAAATGGGAAAAAAATGTCTTCTTATGATTTAAAAAATCCGGATCCAGAAAGTAAGCACAATATTTTAAGAGCCTTGGGTGGACACATATGAACAGAATATTTCCAGAATACAATAACGAACATAGTGAAAGAAAAAGACTTGAAACGACACCATGAATGAGGGAAGTCAGATCAAGGAGAAGTTCCAAGAAGTCTGTGAGACGAGGCATCTAGAGAAAGAGGGCACTGGGGCACAGTGTAGATACTTCTGCACATCACAGTCTATCCTCACTCTGCCTCTAAAATGTACCAGAAACCGGGCTGATGCTCCTGGGGCAGGATCTGAAGATCTCACCACAAGAACAAGAGAATCATAAGATGCCCCATTCTTTCTCCACTCCCAATGCTCCCTCAGAGCAGCACGGGACATTCCAGACCCTCTCACCACCCCCACCCCCACCCCTTGGTCCTGTCACGAGGCCCCAATCCCCCAGAGCCCTTTCATGTGATGCTCAGCTGAGACCCCTCTGCCTGTCTCTTCCAGCCCCAGAACAAAAGCCTGGGTTGTGTTCACCCATGCCCATCCCAAAGAGGGGATGAGGTGCCTTCTATCCAGTGCCACATTCTCTTTCTCCTCACCTTAAATACCCTATCCCAAGTGCCTGGGACAATGCCTAAATGAGTTTCCACTCATTTTACTAACTAGGCACCCACGTTCCAGCTCACTATTCAGAGCATCTCAAAATTAGGGCCACAGGGACATACTGTTCTCTCACCCTTCCAGGTAGATGGGATTGTTTTCAGGTTCAGTCCCAAGTGCCTGAACACACATGCACCCAAATCTTCATGTGGGGAGGGAGCTCAGTTGCCCATGTCCTCACCAAATCAAATGGTTGGGAGACACCTGAAGCGCTGCTGATATCTTCCGTCTTAGGGAGAGAAAAACCAGAGCAGGCGTGCAAATCCAAATTCACACTTGTTCATGTCCACACATCCCACACTCACCTTCTGTGGCCCCTACAGCCAGGAGAACACCCATCAGAGCCACATGGAGAAGATATTTTCTCAGCACCAGATCCATCCTGTTCTTCCTTCCAGCAACCAAAGACTCTGGGGTGTTGGACAAACCCCTGTATAAGAAGAGGGTGCTCATTTGCATAGCCCTTCCTCCCCTCCCTCCAGGCAAATCCTGGGAGGAGCAGAATGACCTGAGAAAGGCAGAACCGAGGAGGGATCCTGGTCCCCGGACATCCTGCTGCTCATTGACAGTTTCTGGCTTTCCAGGGTGTCTCATGTTAAAGCACTCCATCTCCCCTCGGGGGAAAAAATGACTGAAGGGCAGCTACAAAACGTAACACGTACCGGACACGCACAGTTCATCATTGGAGAGTGGATCAATCTATTGTGAGTCAAACCAGGAACCTCTCAAAATAACTGTAGAAGCAGTGACCCTGGATCCGAAAACAGACAGTATTGGGGTAGGCTGAGAGAAGCGGGACAACGACTCTTTGGAGCCCCAGGAAACGCTTACAGTGAGATTTCCAGTTGCCTGCTTTCAGAGGAGGTTCCAGGGCGAGGTGGAATTTAATCTTAGGTCAATACATATTTTCCTAGGGGTAGTGAAAACGGCGAATTAGAGATCAGGAAATCCCTATAGACTCAGGACACAAGGAGGAAACGCGACCCCAAATCAGATACTTGGGAAAAGGTGTTGAGCCTCCCCACCCAGAAAAAATTTATCATTAACACTCCTCGGAACCAAAGTTGCTCGGGGTGGGGTCGTTCGCGCGAGGGACGCAGGGCTGGCACCGCCCCCTCTGACGTGGACCAATAGGAAGGCCTGAGGGAGGAGCCAGGGAAACGCGGGAAGGAGAGGCGGGGCTTCTGGTGGCGGCAGGGAACTGGAGGGGGGAGGCGGCAATATTGTTTCAAGTTGGACAAATTGACAAGAGCGAGGGATACTCTGCGTTCCATCCCGACCTCGGGTCGCGGTGCCGGGCCGTGTTTCCCTCCTCGGCCCCCGGGAGCTGGGTGCCGTTTTCTGCAGGGTTCCCAGGCCCCCGCTCCAGGGCCGGGCTGACCCGGCTCGCTAGCGCTTCATGGAGAACTTCCAAAAAGTGGAAAAGATCGGAGAGGGAACGTACGGAGTTGTGTACAAAGCCAAAAACAAGTTGACGGGAGAAGTGGTGGCGCTTAAAAAAATCCGCCTGGACACGTGAGTGGCCTCTGTACCCGGGACTCCCGACTCGGGAACTCCCTGAGTGCCCCCCGCCCCCACCGCCACAGGCGGGTAGCCTCCCCGGGACCGGAAGGTGGCTGGGAGGGAAGCCTTTTGAAGAGGAGAGGTGGGTTGAAGGACGAGTAGAGGGTTTCCCGGCGGAGACTACAGGGTAGTGTCGAATCCGTGGGAAATTTCCTCCCCAAAGGCGGGCGATGTCCCCAAATGTACAGTCAGAAAGAGTCAGGAAGAGGAAGGAGCCTTTTGAGATGGGATCCAGGACTCCCGGACGAGGAGATGGGTTTTGTGATAAGCGGTAAAGAGTACCCTTATACACGACTAGACGAGCCCTCAGTGCCCCAACCCCACCCGCATCTTAGAATGCTCTTTTTCAAAAGAACGGCAGTTGAACCTCACTGGCACCTCTAGAGAGGCTGGGTGCTGTTACTCCCCTCCGACACACACTTTTATCCCCCTTTTAACTTCACCTTCACCAAGAGGCTTTGCTAACCTAACCATGGGCAAAGAAGAAATGATGATCCTAATGTGTCTAAAAGGCCACTCCTGTCCATCCATGAATTAACCCCTGAAGCACCCTTTCTCTCATTTTCTTAGGGGATGCTGGGATGGTGGGGGCCGGGGACGGGGTGGGGGGGATGACTGTACTGAGGGAAGAGGAATATTTGTAACCACATTCCCACCTCTGATTTCCCAACTTCTGCAAGTGAGACAGAGGGTGTACCCAGTACTGCCATACGAGAGATCTCTCTGCTTAAGGAGCTTAATCACCCTAATATTGTCAAGTAAGTATGTATCTGGGAGGTGGGAGGTGCTCTGACAGTAAAGGAGGATGTCTTCTGTTTGTGTTGTCTCGGCCTTTCTCTCCCTCACGTGTATTCCTGGACCTCCCCCTTCTCTAGGCTGCTGGATGTCATTCACACAGAAAACAAACTCTACCTGGTTTTTGAGTTTCTGCACCAGGATCTCAAGAAATTCATGGATGCCTCCACGCTCACTGGCATCCCTCTTCCGCTCATAAAGGTACGCCTTCTCATCAACTCCTCCCCAACATGGGCATGTCTTGGGGGGAATGAAGGCAGGCCTGGCTTCCTTCCCAGCCCTCACCCCCCTACACACACACACACACACACACACACACACACACACACACACAACCTTTTCTTGTGGCTCTTTCACCCCCCTACACACACACACACACACACACACACACACACACACACACACACACACAACCTTTTCTTGTGGCTCTTTCACTGCTCATTATGCTTTTAACCCTAGGGCTGGGCAGGGGAATCAAAGAAGTTGAAACTCTAGTGAGTCAACTGAGCAGCTCAGGTGGAAGGTTCTTGAGATGAAACTCAGATAAGTGGGACTGGAGGGACTTGGTAGACGCCTCCAGAAAACCCTTCCACCTGTTTGGTGGGAGAAATAGCCAGTGAGTCTCCGTCATCCGTTTTTCCTGGTTCCTTACTCCAGAAGCTACTTTCGATCAACCAACAAACATTTATCCAACACACATTTATTAAACACCTTCAATGTGTAGGACCCACAATATGGAACATAAATGCAAAACTGAATGAGACCTGATCTTATCCTCACTGGTTGACAGTCCAATTGGAGAAATAGCTTGTAAACATATAATTACAATTTAACTAGTAAAGGCTTTAGTAGGACTTTGGAGTTACAGAGGAGACCCTAATCTGCTCACAGTGGTAGAAAAACACAGTTTTTCTCTCCCCTTGTCAGAGCTACTTGTTTCAGCTGCTCCAGGGCCTAGCTTTCTGCCACTCTCATCGGGTCCTGCACCGAGACCTTAAACCTCAGAATCTGCTTATCAACGCCGATGGGTCCATCAAGCTAGCAGACTTTGGACTCGCCAGAGCTTTTGGAGTCCCTGTTCGTACTTACACCCACGAGGTGAGTCCTCCTCTGCGTGTCTTCTCTGAACTTCCTGGGAGGTGTTAACAAGGACATTCACAGAGTTTTTAGTAACGGTCTGGCCAGCAGTTTCTCACTAGATGGAAAGTATCTCTGACACCCCAAGAGGTCTTAGAGTATGCACAGAATTCATATATTGATACATACCGAGCCAGGGGACAGGTGGATGGCATGAAATGTAAAATTATGACCGCTTGCCTCAAGTCTTCCAAGAAGGTTGCAAATTGGGGGTTCAGAATATATGTTCCCCAGAACCATGGATTAGGCTAACTCTGGCCTAACAAGTTGTACCCAGTTATTTTACTTAGGGGCAATGAGAGGGGAGGGGAGGATGGCGGGATAGAAGCTGCTTGTTAAGAAACTGAGTTAGCAGAATAGTGTTTAGGAACCGACGTGTGGGTATCTTCATGTCCTATATGCTCTTGTCCTCAGGTGGTGACTCTGTGGTACCGAGCACCGGAAATCCTTCTGGGCTGCAAATACTACTCCACAGCAGTGGACATATGGAGCCTCGGGTGCATCTTTGCTGAGATGGTATGGAGGCATGCCCATGGTCTACCCAGCCCACTCCTTCCCACATTTAAGAACAACAGAACTGTTTCTTGGCCCAGACCCATGGTCCTTCTCTTATCACAGGGCTCTTCCTCTAGAGTAGCACAAAGGGGGTGGTAGAGAAAGGAGACGGCTGTCATCCCTGTTGTCAACCACAATGTTAGGACAGCCTCAGACAGCCTAGCATCCAGTATACAAATCTTATCTCCAAACTGAGCTAAATCATTTCTGCAACTGCGCTAGCTTTAGCCTACATATATTTGGGAAAATAATTTCCATTTAACATCTCCTTCATTTGCCTGTAGACCTTATTTTAGGGCATCAGGAAGTGGTGAGGCCAGCTGTATTCACCTTATCCACATCTTTTATTTAAACTGCAGACATGTCCTCCCTCAACCTCTGGCTTTTCAGATTGAAGGATCCCTGAGGCCCAGCCTTATAAGGGAGCTCTCATTCCCTTTAATACAACAGTGGAGTGAGCTGAGTTTTCAAATCAAATCAGCAGTATGTTTTACGGTCCCTTATCTGGGTTGTAACGGGGGCATGGAGACCATTAGCCCACATATATAACATGCATTTATCCCCCAGTGCAATACTTTACAATTGCCCATATACGTCTCTCAAGCACCTAGTGTGTACCCAGCACCATGCTAGGTGCTGTGGGGAACACAGAAGAAATGGAAGACACAGTCCCTGCCCGCTGTGCTCCTATCTAGAAGTGGCCGCATCACAAGGAGGGGGTGGCCGCAGTGTCTACCCCATACCCCGTGAGTGGCTTGACATCCCTTTGCTACATGTCAGTGGCACCCCAGACATTCACCCGCTCCCAGCCCCACCCAGCCTTGGGGATCTGCAAAACCATGGTTGGGGGAAGGAAGGAGGGGGCGAGGAGGCAGATGAAGGGACTTCATTGTCTCAGGCTCTGTGTGACTGAGCCCACGAAAGAGCTGGGGAGGGAGTCATGGGGCCCTGCTGACCTTCCACTGCCCGTGGGAAGCGCCGTTATCCATCGGGCAGCTCTGATTGACGCCAGTGTCGGTCCTGGCCTTTCCCCTTTCCCCATCTTCAGGTGACCCGCCGGGCCCTATTCCCCGGAGATTCTGAGATCGACCAACTCTTCCGGATCTTTCGGACCCTGGGAACCCCAGATGAGGTGGTTTGGCCAGGAGTTACTTCTATGCCGGATTATAAGCCGAGTTTCCCCAAGTGGGCCAGGCAGGATTTTAGCAAAGTGGTGCCTCCCCTGGATGAAGATGGACGGAGCTTGTTATCGGTGAGGCTCGGGAGTGGGCATCCATTTCCTCTTGTTCCCTCCCCCGGGGCAGTGTTTTTCTAGCTTGAAGGAAGAATGAGGCCCTGGACTCCTGGTCTCAGCATTTCCCTTGTCTCTGCTTCCCTCTTGTTGGTTCACCCATTAGATGTAGGGAGGAGGAAAGGGGAACTGGGGGTGAAAGGAATCTGTTTCCCAGTTTCTCGACACCTGCTGCCCATCTAGTCCGTTACCACATTACTGAAGTCAGCATGCATCTCTCCCTCCAGCAAATGCTGCACTACGACCCTAACAAGCGGATTTCAGCCAAGGCAGCTCTGGCTCATCCTTTCTTCCAAGATGTGACCAAGCCAGTACCTCACCTTCGACTCTGATCGCCTTCTCAAGCCCCTACCCCCAGTATCACCCTCTTCTCCAGTGCGAGTGTAATCTGGCTTGGCCCAGGCTCTTAGCTCACTGATCTTGTCTGGTTGCCTTAGCACTCACCTGCGCCTCTTAGCCAGTCCACTCTGGAATGATGGGGTGGAGGGAAGAAATAGGTGGAATTGAAAGGACTCTTCAGTATTAGATGCACTTAAGTCAGCCTCCACTCCCCTCTCTCCCTCCTCTTAGTCGTTGCTTAAGAGGGCTGATATTTTTTTAAAAGACAAAAAAAAAAAAAAAGACTTTCTCCTCCGTCCACATAGGTTTGCCATCCCAGTCTCTGAAAGCCCCACTATTATTATTTTCTGTATCTGGGATGATTAAAGACCCCAAGCCTCCAGAGCCACTGTGTAAGGCCAACTGATAGCATTGGGGGCTAAGTTGGAACCTTTGAAAACCAAGCAAAACAAAAACATGGAGGGGCCTGTTTTAAAGAATTAGGTTTAAAAAAAATAGATCCGACTGGTTTCTACCCTAGTTTTAGTGTTTCATCTCACCTAACATCTGGGAGACTCAGGACTCCCAGTCTCAGCCTCCTAGTCTCTGCGGTCCCAGTGGGGCTGCAGCAGAAACCATGGCTCCTAGGCTTCTTGCCTGTCCCTCCTATGGGCAAGGTGTGTCTAGGAGGCTCTGGGACAGGGACTGTGCTTCACCTTGGCCTTATGAGGCAAGTGAAAGGTGTTTGAATTTTTCTCTTCTTTTTAAGATTCTTAAGGTGCTAGGTCCCATCTTCCTCTGAAGGCCACCCCGTAAGAGTAAAAGAGACATCATTTTGAGAATTCTGACACTTAGGGCTGTGACTGAGTGGGGATATTGGGGAAAAAATATTTCTTTAAAAGAAGGATGAACAATTATATTTATATTTCAGGTTATAGTAGTTTTTTAAGTGGGAATGGGTGGGGATTGTTGCCATGTGCACCTTGGGGTTTGTAATGCAAATATGTTGTGTGTTTTTTTTAAAGCTTTTTTTTCATGATTTTGTCTCTCTTCTCCCCCTCTTGTCCTTGAGTGTTCTTGCTGTTAACATTATTTGTAATTTAGTTTGTAACTGATTAAAAAGTTCCTAGTTTTACAGTTCATCTCTTTCCCCTTTTGTGTATTTACTGAAAGAATGGTGTGAGAGAATATGGATGTGTGTATGTGATAATAGATTTCAGACCCCTCTTAATCTGTTTGACCATGGCTAACCACCCCACTCCATTTCGACCTCTGATGCAATGTGATACTGTGCGGGTGGGCGAAGCGGGAATTAATGCCCCCTTTTTACGGCTGGGGAAAGTGAAGCTTACGTATTTCCTACTTCACTTTCCCCTAAACCTGCGCGTCTCACCACCCTACCCACCACCCATATCACACACACATACATGCAAGGTCCAGTTCGAGATCTGCAATGTCTGTCAGCGCTCAGGAGCAGGACGACGTTGGAAGTGGGCTCCAAGGGGATTCGCACTGACGCTGCGTTTCCCAATAATGCATATCACAAACAGAGTGTTTCAAATATACTTACTCACATTTACATATGATTCTGAATATATCAACCGTCTGTATGAAAATTATTGTAAAGGAGCTAAAGCCTCCCCAAACCACCAGTTCTTGGACCTGCCACTGTCTCAGCTCACCAGAAAACATCTCAGACTGCCCGAGGGCCAGCCCCGAAATTCCTGTGCTCCGGGGCCCCAGCTAAAAGGAGGAAGCACCGACGTGAAGGCTACTTAAATTCCCAGGCTCCGGGTCCTTAGGAGAGGTATTTCCCTTCACGCCCGCGAGTTTGTCATCGAAGGCGGGGCGCTGGAGGCAGCCCCAGTCAAACCCCGGGGAGGGGCGAAGGTCAGTAGCGGCGTTCCTGAGGCCTCTTTCAACCCCGCCTTGCCTGCCATTCAAGTCCCAACTTTTCGCAGTACTGGTTGAAGTTTCACTTTGACCCGCCTCCGTCGCTCACCTGATTAGATGTTTATGAGTTAAAAGGCGGGGTCATGAGGGCATCGCAACTTTATTGGTTAAAATATACGCCTATCAACGGGGTACCGCCCCCTATCTTTAGGAGCTCGCCCTTTAGTGGCTCCTCACCTCGTCCATCTTCAAGGTTTCCCTCACCGTATTGGTCTGGGGTCTCGCCCATCCAGCCCTTGGCCCGTACTCGTTGGGGACAGCGTCGAAAGAGACCCGCCTTTCTCCAGAGGATTGGCGCATTAGCACGCAGAGAGCCCACCCTCGATGGTAGGCGGGTAGTCGTGCGATTGGCTGGGGCCCCGCCCCAGGGCGAGGAGGAGGAGGAGGAGGGGCAGGAGGGTTTGGTTGAGCTGCAGCTGTTTGTCTGTTCGACACAGGCTTGGGCCCGACGGGGGAGACGGAGCCCCAGGTACCGGGCTGATGGAGCCCGCAAGGGCAGGGGCGGAGGCGCCCCGGATAGGAACGCGGCCCGGCCTGCGTGCAGAGGCGGGTCTGGGCCTCCGCGAGGGGTTAGAATGGCGCACCGGAGAGGGGAGAAGGGGACCAGGCCCCGGCAGGCCTAATGGGGGCGCTGAGGAGGGGGCCGGGCGGGCTGGGAGCCCGAAGTTGGTGAGTCGGGGAGGCGGCCGGGAGGCGTTGGCGGCTGGGCTGGGGGCCGGCGCGGGAGGCCCGGGGCTCGCGTGCGGGCAGGGGCAGGCCTCATTGAGCGGCGCCGGAGAGGGAGGAGCTGGGGGAAAGGGCCTGGGCGGCGGGTGAGGTAAGTCCATTCGCCGGGAGGTGGGGAGGGGTCAGACCCGACGCCCAGGCCCCGAGGGGAACCGGGGCGGGACTCTCGAGAGGTCTCTTTGGAGAAGGGTGAGGGAAGGGCCTTAACTGGGTAGGAGGCACTCTCTTCAGGCAAAGTGACTGTTATAAAATAACTAGGCTGCCCCAGAGTTGAGCCGAGAGGCATTTGGGCCCAGTGTGGGAGATCTGACACAAGCGAAGAAAGCTCTCCTCACCGGGAAGACTCAGGTAGCCGGACTAGTGGAAGCAGGGCCACGAGTCAGTGGTGGGAGCTTCTGGGGATGCTGGGGGGTGGGCTGGGGGCCTTGTGGAAGCAGGGCCACGAGTCAGTGGTGGGAGCTTCTGGGAATGCTGGGGGGTGGGCTGGGGGCCTTGTGGAAGCAGGGCCACGAGTCAGTGGTGGGAGCTTCTGGGAATGCTGGGGGGTGGGCTGGGGGCCTTGTGGAAGCAGGGCCACGAGTCAGTGGTGGGAGCTTCTGGGAATGCTGGGGGGTGGCTGGGGGCCTTGGGCTTCGCCACTACTCGCGCTTTTGCTCTCATCGGTGTGGCGATGTGGCAAGTTGAAGTTTTCTGGCACTCTCTGGGTAGACAATGAAGACAAATTGGTTTTCGTTTTTGTTTTTTTTCTGTGACTGTGGGCAGTTCCCAACTCAGCCCCTTCTCTCTCCCTTGCCCTCAAGCTGTTTAGGCTGCAGTCTCGGTGTTTCTTCTTACCTCCTGTTTCATGTCCTGTGAAAAAGCTAAGAAGTTGGATTTGGGGGATGTTTGTTCGTTACTTTCCTGCTTAATAATGTGGTCTATATTGGAGACCATATCTCTCACCTGGAAGTGGGGAATCAGTGATTCATTTTCTGCCCTATAAATGGGCTTAGGTATCCCCAGCCATCCAAGATCTTCTGACCATAGTTGGTGAAACTTTTGTGGTACTCAGACTTGGGTATTTCCCAGGCAGGTAGTGATTATGTGGAATCAAGACTGGAAATATGAGGTGATATCACAGAGGAAGGGATTTGGGGAAGAGAGGAATTCCATTCCAGAAGGTTGGCATCACCCGTTCTTTATCTACTTCTTCAGGAGCTGGGGTTTCTGAGCTATTAGAAAGCTGGGTCAAACAGAGGCACTCGGGGAAGGAGGTGACTAGAGAAAAGGAAGATGGATTTCTAAGACCCAGAGGTCCCTTTCTCCCATATATTTTTAACAGTCTACTGACCTCCTTAGTTCCCCCCATAGATTGGAGCTTATTGGATTTTCCCTTATTATACTTCCTCCTTTTCCCGTTTTATACCACTGTATTTTATAACTATTTTCTTTTTAATTAGAAAAGTGGTATGTACATGTTAAAATATTCAGGTTTTACACAACTGTAAAAAGTGTAAAACCTCCCACATACACCCCTCTCATTTCATCCAGGAAGGTCAGAGATAAGAGACAGCAGATCAAACTAATCTTACTTCACTCTGGGGGATGTGCCACCAAAGGCAATTCTGTTTTCATGTTCCCACCATGGTCTGGCTTCTCCTTCTTTACAGTTTTCCCTTCTGGGATGATACTCTGTTATTTATTGTGCTCCTTTCACAGTTCATTCTGTCTTGCTTTTTATGAAATTTAGACAAGCAGAGAGCTATACTCTGGGTTATCCCTTCACATCCTTACACAAACATACACACCCCACTTGTGCACTGCTGGGTATCCTAAGGAAATGCCCAAATAGATGGCCAAAACATCTTTCTCTTTTATGGGCAGGAAAGAAACGTTAAAGTGAATCATTTTGTTTGGAAAAATTATTGGCATCTTTGCTAAAGTGAGGAATTTGAGATTTCTGTCTTGTGGTTCATGGTCTCTGCATGTTCAAATTATGTGACTCTCCCTTCATTATCCCCAAAGAAGATGGTGGTTCTTCTTAAAGGGCCTTTGTGTCTGTCTTTCTATAGTGATATGAGAAGCTTCCAAATTTTCTGGCTTTGAAATTGGTTTTCCTCTAAACCTCAACACAGCTGGGACATTTTTTTACACCACCTTACGAATTGAATTTGTCCTTGCTGGCTTTAGAAGCCTGTGATGTGCCCAGCCTTTGTGCAGTGCCCTTGGAAACCTTGATTGTTGTCCCTCCAGAAGCTTTTGTCTTCTCTTCTACAAAGCCAGTCCTAGAGAAGATTGTGTAGATGTGTATGTGTTTTAAATCCTCAGTAGGCTTTGTCATTTCCTGCATCCTGATGGTATCCTGTCCCTTCCTTTTTTTTTTTTTTGTCCTTTTCTTCTATACATCTCTTCTTATCTTATCTGCCTTCCCCTTAATCAATGCCTATTTTCAAGAAAAATGATCTAAAATTGCTCCATATTAAGGTGTAAATAACGAATAATCACTTAAAGTATTAATCCTTCCGAGAGTTTTTGCTGTTAAAGAGGGAGTTAAAGAATGGAAATTGTCAGTATAGAATTTCAAACATAGATCTGGAGTTACAAAAATATATTTGGAGAAGAGGAGTTTCCCATTGCCCTTGAAGTCATACCTCATCCCTTCTAACTCTTTTTGCCCAGGAGCAAGGATTGCTCTTTTACAGTTTGCTTATTTGTGCTCACTGATATGAATTTGACTTATGAGGGGACATAGGTATGAGAAGCAAGTGCCTGCTCCCTAATCCTTCAGCATTTCAGATTGGTAACCTGAGTGTGAGACAGTGCATTTAAATTAAGGAAATGCAACAGCCTGGTTGGAGGAGGGATACCTTAGAATCCTGCACCATACACTCCCGCTTCCCTTAGCCACTGACTGAGCAGTCCCTGAGCTGGGTGAGGAGCCTCCCAGGTGAGCAGTGTGCGCGGAGTCTAGGTCGGGTTGTAGTTTCTCTTGAGGGGCAGTGGGTACCTTTTCAGAGGTGTGATTTTTTTTTCCTTTTTTAAACTTGTGTTTCTTAAGTTTAGGGATTAATGGAGATATTGAACCAAAGTTTTTTTTTTTTAACACTTAACATTAACTGAAGATTCAGAAAACTTTTTTTTTTAACCACAGTTGCCTCAGTGTTACCGTGGGAGGGCTGCATGTTTGGTGTGATTAGGCCATCTGAGGCATAGTAACGGGCGACAGGAAAAGCAGTTAGCCCATGTGAGTTGCAACAGTACCTTGTGGGCTGGGTGCCAAGAGGGCCTTCTATCCAGGGGAGATGACAAGCAGGCGAGAGAGCGATTTGGCCTATTAAAAACATTCCCAAATGGAAGTAAGATTCTATCCAGATGGTACAGAAGGGGAGGACTAGATAGAGGAAGCAAGCAGGATTGCTTTGACATTAATGAACACCTACTAGGGACCCCAACATTGTGCTTTGCTCTGGAGATTGAAAATGACATAAAAAATAGTCACACTTTTTGAGAAGTTCTTAGTTTAGCAGAGCAGACAGACATAATTAAATAATGTAGTAAATGTTGTGATAAGAATGCAGTCATCTTTATTTTTTGACCATGCCACATGGCTTGTGGGATCTTAGTTCCCCGACCAGAGATTGAACCTGGGCCCAGGCAGTGAATGCCCTGAATCCTAACCACAGGACCACCAGGGAATTCCCAAGAATGTAGTCTTAATACTGTGGGACTCCAGAGGAAGCAATGGTGAATTCTCTTGGGTTGAGAGGGTAATTACGCAATTTCACAGAGAATGTGACATTTGAGTTTGTCCTTAAAAGATACAATAGGAGTTTGCTAGGCAGACAAAGTGGAGAAAGGCATTCCAGTCTTTCCTAGGTCAATATGAGGGACTTTGCAGTACCATGCTGATAAGAGATTAAGTGTGCTTTTTGGCTTTTGGGGGAATATAAGGGAGAAGATTGGAGAAGGAACTGGCAACGCGCTGCAGTATTTTTGCCTGGTAAATCCCATGAACAGAGAAACCTGGTAGGCTACACAAAGTCAGACACAACTGGAGCAACTGAACAGCAAGGGAGAGGGTAAGGGGAAGTGGAAAACTCTCTTTTAAGCCCGTGACTCATTGGTTAACACTGGATCAGCACAGTGAGCCAAGCAGTGTAATTCAGTTTAAGATTTTGGTAACTTGGGGTCTAAACAAAGTTGGAGAGTTGAAGACACTTACTAGCTTCTGTGCTGTCTTCCCTGTTCATTAAACCTCACATTAATCCCCGGGCCCATTGATTATGCAGAAATCACCACCCTAGTGCCCGCCACTGACTTGCTCCTGTCTCAGCTGTCCTGGCAGGGATCAGTCAAGACCTTTTAGAGAAGCATGGTAATAAGTGATTCCTTCTATCAGAAGGATATGGGACTAGATTCTAGTTCCCAGGGAAGGCCTGGGGCTTCCTAACCTGTTTTCAGTCCCAAAGGAAGTACTTATCCAAACTGTATAGAGGCAGAAACTATCCAGTCTAAGCTCTTGTTCCTGTCCTGGTACTTTCTTTGAATTTCAGTTCAGAGTTCAGCATCTCCTGCTTCCGTAAGTGTATAGTGATATTATAGGAGCAAGAGTGCCTACTAGGAGTACATGCCAGAAGGGTATTTGCTACTAATCTGTTCTGTGATAGCTGGCTGTATGGGCAGGTTGGTTGATTTTATTTGCCTCACTTTCCTCGCTGTAAAGTACAGACTGGACTAGATGACCTCTAAACTGCCTCTAATCTGCAAAACTGAATTTATAGGGCTAACATGAGGGGAGCTCGACTCCAGTGGCTCTTTACCTGAAACTCAGTCTCTGTTGATAGATGACAGACGTCTGGAGGCATCCATTACATGTAGTTGGGTTTCCCTGGCGGCTCAAACAGTAAAGAATCTACCTACAATACGGGAGACCCAGGTTCAATCACTGGGTTGGGAAGATCCCCTGGAAAAGGAAATGGCAACCTACTCCAGTATTCTTGCCTGGAGAATTCCATGCACACGGACAAAGGAGCCTGGCAGGCTACAGTCCATGGGGTCACAAAGAGTCAGACACTACTGAGTGACTAACACACACATCATACGTAGTTGACATAGGAACTCAAAGCCACCAAGTGGGAAAGGATCTGAGGAATGGAGTCCTGCCCTACCAGGGATCAGCAGGCTAAGCAACCTTTCCCTTTGTGTTTGATTTTTTTTTTTTTTTGCCACCCTGTTTGTGGGATCTTGGTTCCCCAACCAGGGATCGAACTCTTGCCCCCCTGCAGTGAAAGCTCTGAGTGTTAACCACTAGACCACCAGGGAAGTCCCTTAGAAAGCTTTCCTATTCATATTTTCCTCTGCTGCTGGGAGAGCTACCTACACTAAAGAACTTGCCCCTGATTCTCCACCTCCCCCTTCCCAAGTGGACTCTGATGACAGAGTCAAGCCTTAATCCTCCTTAGTCATTTGATAAGCCATTCTTGTGGAGCTGGAATTCTGAGGAAAGTTAAGTCATTCTCATCTGAACTGAAAGGGCTGAAGGGAAGGAAAATCTCCTCCTCCCTTTCTTGCCTCAGGTTTGAAGGTAATCATCATCACACCACCTGACTGGTTGGCTGTGGTTTGTTTTTTGCCTTCAGATGGATCGTTTGCACACTGTCGATTGTCAGCCAAAAAAATCATCACCCGAATAGGGGAGAAATCAATTGAATCTTACGTGTATTATTCCATTTCTGTACCCCTGATCTTTCGAGAGTCTAGCTGTTGCATAGGAAACATGATACTCTTACTAACAAGCTAGGAGTAAAGATGAAGGCCCAAAGATGGGCAGCCGGTCAGTTACGGTGAACAGAGAAGATAGGACATAGTCTTGAGCTGAAACACTGGAGTGGGAGATAGTCTTTCCCAAGCTAGTAGTTACTAATCTCTGACAGTTGAAGTAAGTTTGCTCATTGACACTGGCTTGACTTACCATCTGTCGGGGTTAGTGACCAAGGGCTTTTCAACCGAGTGTCTGTGACTCTTTCCTACCTTTTTTTTCCTGGCCACGCCATGCAACTTCCAGGTCCCTGACCAGGGATTGAACCCAGGCCACGGCAGTGAAATCATGGAGTCCTAGCCACTGGACCGCCAGGGAATTCCCAACTGTTTCCTATCTTCAGTTCAGCTCAGTTCAGTCGCTCAGTCGTGTCCGACTCTTTGCGACCTCATGAATCGAAGCACACCAGACCTCCCTGTCCATCACAAACTCCCGAAATTCACTCAGACTCATGCTCATCGAGTCGGTGATGCTATTCAGCCATCTCATCCTCTGTCATCCCCTTCTCCGCCTGCCCCCAGTCCCTCCCAGCGTCAGGGTCTTTTCCAATGAGTCAACTCTTCCATCAGGGGGCCAAAGTATTGGAGTTTCAGCTTCAGCATCAGTCCTTCCAGTGAACACCCAGGACTGAT
The DNA here is from genome assembly GCF_963930625.1 of Muntiacus reevesi. Taxonomy (NCBI): domain Eukaryota; kingdom Metazoa; phylum Chordata; class Mammalia; order Artiodactyla; family Cervidae; genus Muntiacus; species Muntiacus reevesi. The sequence goes on along the minus strand of NC_089252.1, from coordinate 171,164,573 downwards.
CTCCTTTAGGATGGACTGGTTGGATCTTCTTGCAGTCCAAGGGACTCTCAAGAGTCTTCTCCAACACCACAATTCAAAAGCATCAATTTTTCGGCGCTCAGCTTTCTTCACCGTCCAACTCTCACATCCATACATGACCACTGCAAAAACCATAGCCTTGACCAGACGGACATTTGTTGGCAAAGTAATGTCTCTGCTTTTTAATATGTTATCTAGGTTGGTCATAACTTTCCTTCCAAGGAGTAAGCGTCTTTTAATTTCATGGCTGCAGTCACCATCTGGAGTGATTTTGGAGCCTCAGAAAATAAAATCTGACACTGTTTCCACTGTCTCCCCATCTATTTCCCATGAGGTGATGGGACCAGATGCCATGATCTTAGTTTTCTGAATGTTGAGCTTTAAGCTAACTTTTTCATTCTCCTCTTTCACTTTCATCACACTTCTCCAACTCCTGCTGTTTTCCCAGGCCCAGAAAGATGTGTCTGCTATTGAGAATTCAGTTCACTCTAATTTAGTGTTCTGCCCCTTGCATCACATGCTTTAAAATGTGAGGGAGTAAGTCAAATAATCTAGTCACTTTTCCTGTTGTTTCTTAAGAGTATAGTATATGTGTATCAACCTAAAGGAAACTTGATCAGCTTATCATCTGTAGGTTTTTTTTTTCTCCCTGTCATGTCATCTGTTTTCAAGTGTAGAGTTATAATGGCCTATCCTCTTAACTTATGGAACAATGTATATGAAGTATTACATAAATATATTTTTAAAAATAATCCTCACAGATGCTGAGAAACTGTATAAGAGAAACATATTTCTTAAATGTACCCAGTACTTTGAATTCAAATTCTGCCTTTTACTATTTTCCCCTATTATCCTTCCTACTCCACCCCCAGATCCTCATAGATAAGGAAGCTGAAGCTCAGAAAGGTAAAAGGAGTGAGTGGCCTAGGATCACAGTGGGTTAACTGACAAAGCAGAGGATAAGGCTTTATTCTAAGGCTTGCCTGATTGCAGAGCCCTTAGCACTGTGCAGGACTGCCTCTGTCGACTCTAGCATTCCATTTTCATAGTTGTTCCATAACTTTCGTAGCAGAACTGGAAAACCTCTAACCCCTGGAGAGCTATATATTTGGCCCTCATCTTAATTTCACCTGGAAGTGCTTTTGTAGGCCAGCCAGAGACTAGACTTCCTACTAACCCATCTTTCAGTGGCAGGCCTCTCCAAAGCAGTGTTTGTTAAAAACTTTTAATCATGGCTCAAAAAAAAAAGTTCTTTTACATCAAAATTCAGTGTGTGTACATACAACCACAAATGAAGCATTTTCACAAAATGATTCTCATGCTTATTATTTGCATGCCACATGGTAATTTTTTTCTTCTTTTTTTAATATACTGATCATGATCCACCAAGCGATTTCAAGATCACTACTGCCTCACAGCATAAAAACACTGCTCTAAAGGTTTGAGGATGAAAAGAGTTAAAAGAACTGTGACTAGTAGTTAAGAAACTAATTAATACTGATTCTTGCAGTACTGGTTCCCAGAATTTTGGATTTAACAGACAAATGAAATTTAAGGGTTTCTATTTTTCTACATAAGTATATTTAGAAAGTTTACTACTGACTAGCAACACCATTATTTATTTTTTAAAGAAAGCATTTTTTTAAAAAGTTATGTAGGAAACTTTAAATATATATATATATATATATATTTCCTGTTAATAAAAGAAAGATTTATGTAGAATGAAATCTGAGTTCTTTACATACCATTTTCCTTAGTCTCATTCTCCCTAGAGGGAAGTAACCACTGTTAACAGATGAGCATGTATCTTTCCATACCTTTTTCTTTGTAGAATTTTGCTTTGTTTATAGAAATAGAATCAGCCGGGTGTTTTGCTTTTTTTAAAATTGAACTATAGGTCTTAGAGGCTTATCCATGCAATAAATACATATTTACGTTTGAGAGAAAATTGATACTAAGAAGTTAGAAATTGTGTTATAAAGGATACTCAAATTGAATAAATTTAGCTTTGTGAAAAACTTGCTCTGTCATTTTTATTGTAATCATTTCATCATAAAGCAGTGAAAAGTTCATCACAGAGCGGCACATGTATATCTGAATTCTTAGGGCTCATTGACGTAGGGGCTGCAAAATACCCAGTAGGATCGGAGTGATTTTATACAGTCCTCTGTCTTAATCTAGCCTATGCTGAGACTTTTCTGGGCTTTCTTGTTTCTGTCTCATTTCTCTGTACTTCCTCTTACACTTTTTTTTTTCTTTGTTTTCCTCTACCTCCTTCATATAATGGCTGCTCTTTAGGATTATATTGATAACAACTAATATTGAGATGTCCTTTAATATATTAAATTTATTATTTCTGTGAATCAGGGCCAGTAAATAATACCTGTCTTACTATTTATTAGCTCTGTATTAAACACATCTTTCACTTAATCCTTAGGGCTATTCTATGAGATAGGTATTTTTTCCATTTTATAATGGTAGAAGGCTCAGAAAGAAATTTTCTTGATGTCATGAAATTAATAATGATTAGTAGCTTAATAATGATTAGTAGCTTAATATTGATAATAGTACCTTTTGTCAAATGTTTGTGTTCTTTATATGTATTATTGCATTTAGTCCTCACAACACCTTTTGAAGTAGGTGCTCATAGATTGTTACCCCATTTTACAGATGAGGAAACAAATGCACAGGTAGATTTAGTAACTTGTCCAAAAGTTCATAGCTTGTAAGCAGAACTAGAATGAATCCAATGAATTGGACTCCACAGCTTTTGTTACTCTATGCTTCTTTCTGTATGGCTTTTCTGTCCTTTCCATCTTTACTAATATTGCAGATATTTTTAACCCTGATTTGATCCCAAAGCAATTATTTTTTCACTATATATGTCACAGAATATGATCTTTATGGAGTCACTAGTGTCAGTCTTGGAGAAGGGAAACATCAATTTGAACCAGCAAAGTACAATCCAAGCAGTGCTTAATTTTGGGGTGAGGTGGTTTTGCATGTTCTGATCACGCTAATGCTTTTTTGAGTCTCATAGTTCTTTTCCCCTCAGAGTCAGGATGATGAAATATATTCAGTTTTGGATGATTGGACAAAGTCCCAGCCTCTGTCTGTATCCTCTTCCACCAGCTTTCCTAGCCACTTAGAAGGTAGAGAAGGTGGTTCAGTTATATTCTTTCATCAAGTATTTATTGCTTGAAGACTTACCCCTGCGCCACCTTCTGGAGATTGCTGCCTGTGTTTAGAAGGTGCACCTTCTTCCTCTGGGCCTGACTTGGAGGCCTACAGCTGTTAGGCCTTTTTCATGTGGAGCGTAGTCTTATCCCTAGGCACCAAGAAGAGAGCCGCACGTTGAGAGTAAATCAAGCCTACTGACTCAGACTTGATAGATTTTCAGACTCAGAGGGGTGGTAGAAGCAAAGGGAAAAAGTTAACACTGAAGGTAGTCTGTTTCTCTGTTACCTCTGAGCAGAAATGAGAAAGGATAGATTTTGGTAATTGGATCCTGGTTTGATTTTCAGAGATGTCAGTTTCAGAAGTGGTGATGCATGAAGGACACAGAACCAGAGGCTGTCCCGTAGCTCCTCAGAGGGATGACTGCTAGCTATACCCCTAGAGTGAATTTCTCATTTTGAAGGCTAGAAAGAAGAGGGGGTAATGAAAGGACAGCACCTGGACGCCACGGAGATGGTGGGGGTCTGGGGTGCTTTCGGGGGGACCTGGGTGTTCTTTAGGCCAGCTAAAAGTTGGTCGATTTGCTGTTCTTTGAAGAGCTGGTGGGGAATGACTGGGAGATTAAAGACGACTCTCACATGGTTTTCACTCTCTCCATTGCAGCGCACTCTACTCTAAATGCTGTTCTTGTTTTCTTGATCCCCACTCTTAACCACTGAGTGCCAGGTGCCTGGGACCCTCTCAGTGGTGTGAGCTTTTAATGGTGGGTGATTATAAGACTGAAGTCCTTATGGGAGCAAAGAAATGAAGAGATTCTGTCCTTTCTCTTAAAGATGATTGCCGTTGCCTTGGCCCTGTGTTTAATTTCACCTGCCTCTTCTCTTGCAGAACTGCTGAAGCCTGGACGCCCCCTCCCCTCCCCCTCCCCCCTCTGCCGCCTTGTGGCATCCCCCTCCCTCCACCCTTTCCCGCTCTGATAACCTAGCCATGACTAGCAGAAGCACAGCCAGGCCCAACGGGCAGCCCCAGGCCAGCAAAATATGCCAGTTCAAACTGGTGCTGCTGGGCGAGTCTGCGGTGGGGAAGTCCAGCCTGGTGCTGCGCTTTGTCAAAGGGCAGTTCCACGAGTACCAGGAGAGTACCATTGGAGGTGAGCGCTTCAGGGAGAGGGAGAGGTCCTGCTGGGAAGGGCCCCTGGAGGGAGGGGGGCCCGAGCCTGCTGCCGGCCTCTTAGCCCCCAGAAAGGGACATCTCTTACGAAACATGCCCCAAAACAGGTGTCTGTTCATCCTCTTCCTAGAAGAAAGTTAGGAAGGCTGGCCTTTGAGCACCAAAAAAAACACTTTTTAAAAAAAAAAAAATCTCAGACTGTTTTCCTCTTCCTGCTCTCATCTTAATGCCGATGAAGTTCAGTTGAGGGTCGTCTTAAGCATGGTTGATTTGGGGCAGTGGCTTATAATCAAAGGTGTACATCTGAAACTCCTGGGGAGCATGCTGGGCCGTTCCTCAGGTTGGCTGATTAGTTTTGGAAGGAGGGTGAGATTGGTGGCAGTGTAGACGTGTATGTTTGGAAAAGCTCCTTAGATGACCTCTGATGCACACATCTGATAAAGCAGAGGTTAGAGCTAAATACAAAAGGTAGAGAGATACGCCTTTCCTACCTTGGCTATCTTCGCTCTGCCACTATCCCGAAATAGGGTGCTAATTCAATATGAGAACTCCCCATATTTCTCCTGCCCCACTTTTATTACTTACCTTGGAAATACATTCTTAGACCAGCAGAAGTGATACAAAAAAGTAACAGCCAAATAATATAGTGGTGGGACCTCACATCAGGCTTTAAAATCTTCTAATCAGTTCTTGATGTGACTTTTATCTGAAGCTTATTGTCTCTCATTATCTCAATCTATTTTGGTTAGAAGAGTGTTGACTCTGGTATTAAAGCTGGTTCTTTCTAGCCCTTAGAGTTTACTATGGCACCCCCATTCCTTAGCTGGAAAGACTTCTGGCAGGAAGGATTTAGCCAAGAGCAGGCTTAATTCTGGGGCCAGGACCTGAGGACAATGCTAGACCTTTTCAGGGTGTAAGAAGGAGGATGCTGAACCTTTCCTGTAGCTGAACGGCCTGGGTAGTGATTGGTCTCAGACTGACGTGGAGATATTTTGAAGGAGGTTCGGATGTTCCAGTGCATTCTCCCACTTACACCAGCTTCTCCTCTGTTCTCTCATTCATAGCGGCCTTCCTCACCCAGTCTGTTTGTCTAGATGACACGACAGTCAAGTTTGAGATCTGGGACACAGCTGGGCAGGAGCGATACCATAGCTTGGCCCCCATGTACTACAGAGGTGCCCAAGCTGCTATTGTGGTTTATGACATTACTAATCAGGTAAGTGGGCTGAGGAGATTGTCTTGCTTTTATTTATAGGAATTAAATTAGGTGGGGGAGAGAATACCGGTTCTTGAAATAGCAAAATAAGAATACAAATTATGCTTCCAAGTATTAAGAAGACAGAGGTAATGACTTGCCAGAAACAGATGGTTTCGGTGAGTAACGGCTGCTTAGAAGAGGTGAGTTTTGAGATTGGACTTTGAAGGTGATAGCCCTAGATTGGCAGTCATTCCAGCCTACCCATTCTCATCCTTGTGTTTTCCCAGGAAACCTTCGCCCGAGCGAAGACATGGGTAAAAGAACTACAGCGACAGGCCAGCCCTAGCATCGTTATTGCCCTGGCAGGGAACAAAGCTGACCTGGCCAACAAGCGCATGGTGGAGTATGAAGTAAGATGGCCACCAAGTCCTTCTCTGACACACTGCCTCTATGCTTAGGACCTCTTTTTCCCAAACCTGCCCTCTCTGAAAACCTCATCTGAGGACATTCATCATCTCATTTCCCAGTTCTGCACCAAGTTAAATACAGCAGCACTGTGACCCTAATGCCAGCCAGGAGATTTTAGAGGAGTCAGAAGAGAAGTCCAGAGCAGAGGGGTAGGGGAGTGCCAGTACCAGCTGTGGGGTGCCAGTGTGAGAGGAGGAGGAGGGAGCGATTGAACGTGAGGTAAGGGACTCAAGTGTCAGAACCCAGAAGCCCGTAACCAACTTACCTTCTCCCCTGTAATTAAGTTTCCTGACATCTGTTTGTTGGATTAAGTGGTGGAGACCATGGGTTACCCCTTGAGGGAGTCATCACCAAATTATGGGTCCAGGGCCAGCTGGCTCAGAGGGGAGGGGACCTAGGGTGGTGCCTAGCTCCAGTGCTACGTGGGAGTGGAAAGGCAGTACTTGTCCCTGCCCTGCAGTCTGAGCACCAGTACACCTCACCCCTTGCAGGAGGCCCAGGCGTATGCAGATGACAACAGCTTATTGTTCATGGAGACTTCAGCCAAGACAGCTATGAACGTGAACGATCTCTTCCTGGCAATAGGTAAGGCCAGAGCAGCCCGAGGTCTTCCTGTCGTTTTCCCCTTGCCTCTAGGCAAGATCACTAACCCAGGTCATAAGGATAAATGGGAGAGTGTCCCTTTATGAAAACTTGGGGTGTGGAAACACCGTAACTCTCCATCGTGACCTCCATCCTTTGGTTGCAGCTCCAGCCCCCTCGTCTTCAGTCTTGTTTGCAATGAACCCTCCCCTCGTCAGAGCATTCCTTTAGTCTCTCACGTTTCCCCTTTCCCCTGTCTTTTCTGGGGAGATGAGTAAAATCCACCATACTCTGTTCCCTTCTGTTTTTATCTCTAGCTAAGAAGTTGCCAAAGAGTGAACCCCAGAATCTGGGGGGCGCGGCAGGCCGGAGCCGGGGTGTGGATCTTCACGAGCAGTCCCAGCAGAACAGGAGCCAGTGTTGTAGCAACTGAGGGGTGGCAGCAAGCACGGAGCTAGCAGGCGAGCTAAGAGATAACCTCCATCCCCTCCGCACACGGCCCCTCGGTAGCAGCGCAGCCAGCCCTGGTCCCCAGGGCTGCCTCCTGACGGCTCCGTCACGGCACTTTTTAACGCTTCAGCAGCAGCTCCAGGCCGCTGTTGCCACTGGCCTCCTGCCCCTACTCTGGGGCTTGGGGGTCAGATCCCCCAGGACTTACCTTCCAAAACAAACTTTCTTCACTTTGTATTATAGGTGCAAGACAGTGACCTACTCATCTTTCCTCCTCCTGCCCATTTTTTTAGAAAACTTGGTTTTTTTTTTTTGTCTCCTGCCCCTTCCTCTTCTGCTTTTGGTCAGTCTCTGTTCTTGATCTCCTTTTCCTCCTCTCCCCAGGATGGAGAAGGTGGTGAACCCAGGAACTGAGGAAGGTTTCCAGTTCAGTCACATTAAGGGCCTTGGGGGAAAGTAAGGCTCAGAGCAGGGGGTGGTAAGGAAACATTGCCTTTTTGTTTTTGTTTGGTTGGAGTTCCTCATATCTGAAAGCACTGCCGTCCATGAGTTGGCCTTGTGGACGGTTTTTCTAGGTAGAGGTGGGAATGGGACGGCCCGCTCCCGGGCACCAGGTTGGAGTCTTGCTATTGGCTGACTGCAGAAGTGGAAGGGGTGGAGAGGCAGTGTCACCTGTGGCTCGTGAACTCTTCCAAGGCCTATTTTCCCCTCACCCAGCTTCTTAGGTAGCTTCTCCCCCATAATGGGGGAGATTCTGGACCCCCGAGTCCTCCAAAGAATCTTCACTGGTTGCCTGCCTCTTTGGCTCTGCTGTGATCTAAATGGAGGAGGGACCAGTTTCTGATACCCATCCTCTGACTTAGGCATTTTTTCCTCTCTGGCCTTCAGATGGCCCCAGCCCCAGCCACCATATCCCCCTGCAGTTTGCACTTTAATTGATGGTAGTTCAGTTGTGATACTTGTTTAGTGGGCGGTTTGGTTGACATACTTGCCCTCTTTTTAGTTAAGTGGAATCCAGTGTGTATGTGAGACTTGAGGCGGGGCTGCAGAGAACAGTACCGGTGGCAGCGAGTCAAGCCCAGTCTCCACTGCTTGCTGCCTCTAGCTCTCATTCTCACTGCACCTGTATTCTTGCCAGCCTGACTCTTTGGTAGAGGTTTACCTTTCCTGGGAAATTAACTGAGCCACTGCAGAGCAGTCTCAGGATAGCATAGGCCACTCGCTGTAGGAGAGCAAAGGAGAGTCCGGCCAGAGGGAGGAGTTTTCTGCTTTCCCAGGGTTCCCATTCAATTTGATCTACCCATTACTATGTCTTTTCTACTTCCCTGTAAATAGGTATGATCTTTATTCCCACTGTGCAGTCTGTTCTGCCCCCCTACCTCCCATCAGGCCTGATTTCTTTTCTCCTTTGTTAGCATCTTCAGTTGGCCATGCTGACCGCCCCAAACCCATCCCCCATGCAACCAGTGGTTTGCTCCACACACCACTAGGGCGTTGTGCCACAGAGGCCTGCCTGTGGCCGCTCATATCACAGCGCCTGTCCCTGTGGACAGGGAATGGCTGGCACTCAAGGTCCCTCATGACTGTCTCACCACCAGAGGACATTGGTCCTTTCTAAATCTCCAGCCTCTCTCCACGCCCCTCATCAGGTATTTTAAGATGTCTTTGGGAAGCCATCAAGGCAAGAGAGAACTCTAAATTCCTTCTTGTTCTAGCTCAGAATTTTGGGGAAATTGGGGGAAATGAGATAGGAGAGGCCATAGTGAGCTAGGATTGGAACCGTTCTGCCTTTTGGGCTTATAGACTGCTTTCTGTTCCAGAGCAGCTGAGAAATCCATGACGCTGAGATTCTGAAGGACTGAGCTTAGGTTCTTCCACTTATGCCTCAATTCCCTTCCTTTCCCAGGGGCAGCCTTAGTTCCCACGGCCCTGAAACTCATATTCTCCGCCTCTTTTCCCAGCACCCAATAGCCCCCTAAAGCACCCAGTGCATTCTTACAAGTGGAAGAACTAGGATGGCTCTCATAAGTTTCTTAGAAATGAAGTTCTTTGTGCAGTTTTCCCCATGGAGCAGGAGTGAAGATGTTTCATTGCCTTGGGGCTGGGAAACCATTTCTCCAGGCTGCTTCTCCCCTCCACTGTCCCACTTAGGAACAGGATTGGCCTTAACTTATGGGCCTGTCTGCTGCCTTCCTTCTACTTTCTAGCAGCTCTTCTGTTTTTCTTTGAGCTCTGGTGGGCTTGGGGAATCTTAGTTTTTATTTCCCAGCTCTTCATTTTTTTCTTCTGATCAGTTTTTTTTTTAAGGCGGGGTATCTTTTCTTTTTTTTTTTTTTTTTGCCTCTAAGAAAGCATTTGCCTTTTTTCCCTTTTCTTCCTCTCCCAACATAACAATCGTGGTAACAGAATGCGACTGCTGATTTACCGATGTATTTAATGTAAGTAAAAAAGGAGAAAAAAAGGTGTATTGGAGTGTTGCTTCTTCTCTTCTCTTTTTTTTTTTTTTTGCTATTTCTGTGATACAAGAAATTTGCAGGGGCAACCCAATAATGTTTTACTGAACCAGAAACACACCTTCCTTTGCATCTTGGTGCGTGCATGTGTGCGTGCGTACGTACAGGCTAAGTTGCTTGGTCGTGTCCAACTCTCTGTGACCCTGTGGACTGTAGCCCACCAGGCTCCTCTGTTCATGGGATTCTGCAGGCAAGAATACTGGAGTGGGTTGCTATGCCCTCCTCCAGGGGATCTTTACCACCCAGGGACTGAACCCATGTCTGTTATGTCTCCTGCATTGCAGGCAGTTCTTTACTGCTAAGCCACCAGGGAAGCCCTGCATCTTGGTTAACTCCTTATTACTCATCTTTCCTTGATTGGTGAGATAATTCAATTTGTAAAATAGCCCCTTTACTGCTGTTTAATCACTTCTGTTCCCAAGCCACTAGAGCCTCATCAGATCTGTCCCTAGCTTAGCACAGACTGTATATGTGGAAGGGGGTGGGCATCTGTGGACCTGTGGGCAGACAGCTGAGGCTGAAGGGAGAGGTGGTGGTTGTGAGTGCTTCTGAGTGTTGTGCAAAAATTTTTGTGCGCCTCTCAAAGGGGTCTGTGACCTGAGACCATGACCTAAAGAAAGTTTTATAAATCACTGAATTAACATTGTTGATTTATCATGTGATTTCTACCCCAATAGGAAAACTTCAACAGGAAATTCTTCTCCTTTTCTACTGTATTCTTGAAGCTCTGACCCTCACAGTCTAAGTGGAAGTGGTCGGGGAGAATGATAGAAAAGATTAGGTGTGGTTGCAGGAGGAATTTTAAATTCCAAAGAATCTGAAGGACAGGAAAGACACCCTGGAATTCAGTCCCACCTCTGACAGTTTATTAGCTATGGCCTTAGTCAAGTTACTTAGCTGTTCTCTGCCTCAGTTTCCTCTGTAAAATGAAAGTTTTTGAGATTTAAAGGGTCAATTCTATAAAGCCTGTGTGTGGCTCTATGTAGGGTGACAGTTACAAGGCAGAAATCTCATCCCATGGCTTCAGATAATCCTTAACTGATACCTCTGTATCCTTGGACTGAGCTTGTTTTTTAAGACTGGCAGGATAGGTTGGGCATCAGACCTGTCTGATGATTAAATTGTACAGTAAAATTGGGAATCTTTTTTCCAAAAACCTTAGAGCCAAAATTACCTTTTCACTGTCAGTTCCCCTTTCTTTATATTGCTTAGTATTCCACACTACCCCTGCACCCCCACACGACTTATTCATTTCTAGTAAAAGCTCTTCTAAGTTCAATTTTGGAAAGAAGAAAGGGAGGGAGGGGAAATGATCTTCCAAAGTTAAAAGTGAAAGCGTTGGCCTCTCAGTCGACTTTTAAACTCAGCCTTCTCACCTCTAGAGGGCAGTGTTGGGTACGTTTGCCCAGGTCCACAGCTCGCCAAAGACGAGCTTTCCCTAGCCAAATGATGAAAGGGTGATAGCAAACAATTTAATTCGTGTCCTTTATTCTGATATTATGAGCAACTATAATCTTCCAACTTTTGGGTGTTAAAATGTCATTAAATAACGACCTTTTAAAATAAATTGACAACTAAGCAAAATATAAAAGATGGTTGGTTATTCAGTGTTATTTCTACAATTTGAGGAGAAATTGTTAGACCAAGGAATCTCGAAGTCTTTGAGCCACTCTTTAGACTCCATTTCTGCTCTCATTCCTGAAAATAAAAGACTTGCGCTTTTGATCTTGTTTTCTCTCAACGACAAGCAGGGCCGTGGTAGTTGCGACAGAGGAGGAGGCGGAGCTCACCTCCGGGAGAAAGCCGGCTGGAGGCCGAGGCCTCTGGTGGTCGCTCCTCGGCGGGGCGGGCGGGCGGGAGCGCCTCCCAGCCAACCCGTGGGAGTCCGCATCGCCTCACGCTGCTCCGAACATCCTGAGGGTCCCACTCCTCGTCAGGCGCGGGCGGACGGAGAAACGGCGCGTCCTCTCCGCAAGCCGGGGTGGCGCCCGGCCTGCCTCGGCCGCCGGGAGGCGGGCACAGCCGCCCGCCAATGGCCGGGGGCGAGCCGAGGGGCGAGGGTGGTCCCGCACTCTGCCCGCGTCACGGCGCAGGCCCCGCCCCGCCGCCGACAGCCGCCGGGCACGGAGGAGGTAAAGCGGCCCCCAGCGCACGTCGAGCCGGGTAAGGAGGCTGCGGCCAGGCAAGGGGAGAGGAGGGGGCAAGGCCAATAACCTGAGCGGGGGCGGGGCGGGCGCCTGGCGCCCGGGGTGCTCCGAGTCCCAGGCTCAGCAAAACTGCTGGTACCCGCCTCCACCTCCGCAGCCGGGTGCTCCTGGGGCCGTGGGCTATTGCTGCAAAACACTCGGGCCAGCTGTTAGGCAGTGACGTGGAGCCAGCTGCTTGTGCCCCGGTGAAATACCCATATTCTGCCCAAAGTGACCCTGGGGAGTGACTGGTCACCACCCGCACTTCTGTTCCATACCAGAAGACTGCTTCTCCCAAGGCTGGAACCTTGGGCTGATCGAGTTCCAGTATAAGGCAGCTCGACCTCGTCGCTCCAGCAGGGTGGGCTGCTGGCACCGACGGGGAGTGAGAGGGAGCGTGAGGGTCCCAAGGCCCGGGAATACAATGCAGCCTCTCTGCTCCTACTCCTAGCTTTCTTGCATCTCAGGCAATTCTGACTCTTCTCGCCCCACCCCACTCGCCACGTTGGCCCTCCCGAGATCAGTGATCTGCTCAGTGCTGTAAAGAAGGAAAGTGCTGCTAGCCAGAGCAGAAAAATCACCTTCCTTCTCTAGCCGGTTCCCTGACGCCCAGGCCATTAACTACTCGGTCTGCTGAGCTCACTGAAATGGCATAGACAAGGTAGGGGTGTGGACCCCAGGTTGGGATCCAGTTCCCAGCTGGGTTCAATTTTTATTGTTTTAGGGTGGGCGGAGGGAGAGGAGGGAAAGTCCTTCAATGGCAATGTTATTACTTGTTTGCGCATCACAGCAACTCTGCTAGGTAGATCTCATTTCATGGATGAGGACACAAGTTCAGAGAGGCCTGGTATCTTGCCCAGGAACAGGGCTGCTTAATGGCGGGACTGGTTTTTATAAACGCAAAGCAGTTTGACGCCACAGTCTGAGCTTCCTTTACCTCATTAGGTGGCCACTGTATTTTTACTTTTTTGTCTCCTTTTGGGTGAGCACACCCCTCGGTTGTGCTCTGCTAGCTTCAGAAAGAATAAACTGGCAAGCTGCTGGACAGTAAACTTTGGGCTCCCATTGCTCTCTGCAGTGCAGGGTCCAGGGTGGAGGGTGTAGCACCGGTGATTCTCGGGGGACTCCCTCCCACCCCCTGTTCCTTTCCATCCTGTCAGCATATTCTGTCTCTGAACTCCTCCAGGTTTTCTCTAAGGTCCCGCTGGGATCCCTACTCCCATTCTATGGCCTCGTTACCCCAGAAAAATTGTCCCCATCTGCCCAGAGAGCTCCTAGCTGGTCTCCTCTGTGTCATCCGCCTACCCACTGCCTCGAGCTGCCCTAATCTCATCACCTCCCAGCACTCCTATCTTGATCCTGGGATCTGCCTCCTCTCCTAGGTCTCCATAATGCTGCTGCTGAGCAGAGCTGTGGCCCCAGGGCTCCGACAGGCCTGCAGGTAGGCCATCCAGTTCCTCGCCCATGTCTCCTTCCCCCTGTGCTTTTAGGGCACTTAGCTTAACTGCCAGGTGAGATGGCTGAGACTGGGCCTGGGAGGAGAGGGAAGGCCACATCCCCCTTGTCCCACCCATCCCTGAGAAACCCAAGTCCCAGCTGAACGAACCGATGGCTAACCTGGGAGAGGTACACCCCAGGCCTTCCCCCGCCCTTTCTTAGGATCAGAAGTGTGCTACTAAGGAGACTTCTCTCTCTTCCAGACTCAAGTCAACCCCGGCAAGGCTCTGCATTCGGGCCTGCTGTACAGATGATTCATTTCAGCCCCAGCGCTCCAGCTTCACCTTCTCTGGTGGTAACTCCAGCCCCAGGCGATGGAGAGTCGCAGGGACGCTGCTAGGCCTCGGGGCAGTGTTGGCCTGTCATGACCGGCAGTGCAGGGTAAGTAGGGAAGAACGGGGCTTCACTGTCAGAACCAAGGGGCCCGAGTGAGTTTCCCAGGCAACCCAGGCTTTACCATAGAGCCCATGATTACACAGTCTTCATGGTCTTCATGCCAGCACAGATGGAATCTTCTACCTTCCCAGCGGCCATAACTTTGTGGGTTGGATCAGAGTGTTAGTCAGTCAGTCATGTCTGACTCTTCTCGACCCCATGGACCTCATCAGGCTCGTCTGTCCATGGAATTCCCCAGGACAGAAAACTGGAGTGGGTTGCCATGCCTTTTTCCAGGGGATATTCCTGACCTGTTGATCAAACCCTGGTCTCTCGAATTGTGGGCAGGTTGTTAACCGTCTAAGCCACCAGGGAAGCAGAGGGTCAGAGTGAGGTGGAGTGATTTCTTCCTAACATTCTGCTCCCTTTTGCCTCAGGCTTCTCAAGAGTCACCACGCAGATATACGAGGGAGGAAGTGAAATCCCACAGCAGCCTTGAGACTGGGGTCTGGGTGACTTTAGGCTGTGAGGTCTTTGATATCACAGAATTTGTGGACATACATCCAGGGGGGGCGTCAAAGCTGATGCTAGCAGCCGGGGGTCCTTTAGAGCCCTTCTGGGCCCTCTATGCTGTTCACAACCAGCCCCACGTGCGAGAGATACTAGCTGAGTACAAGATTGGGGAGCTGAGCCCTGATGACAAAGCACCCTCCGTCCTGAAGACCTCTGATCCTTATGCGGACGATCCCACACGTCACTCAGCTCTGAAGGTCAACACCCAGCGCCCCTTTAATGCGGAGCCGCCCCCCGAGCTGCTGACAGAAAACTACATCACACCCAACCCTATCTTCTTCACCCGGAATCATTTGCCTGTACCTAACGTGGACCCAGACACCTATCGCCTGAATGTAGCAGGGCCACCAGGGGGTCAGTCGCTGTGCCTGTCCCTGGATGACTTGTACCAGTTCCCTAAGCACGAGGTCACCGTCACTCTGCAGTGTGCTGGCAACCGGCGCTCCGAGATGACTCAGTTCAAAGAAGTAAGAGGTCTGGAGTGGAGTTTAGGGGCCATTAGCACTGCGCGCTGGGCTGGGGCACGGCTTTGTGATGTGTTAGCCCAGGCTGGTCACCAGCTCTGTGAAACTGAGGCCCATGTCTGCTTTGAGGGCCTGGATTCAGACCCCACAGGGACTCCCTATGGAGCATCCATTCCTCTGGCTCGGGCCATGGACCCTGAAGCTGAGGTCCTGCTGGCATATGAGATGAATGGGCAGCCTCTGCCTCGTGACCACGGCTTTCCTGTGCGAGTGGTGGTTCCCGGTGTGGTGGGTGCCCGCCATGTCAAATGGCTGGGCAGAGTGAGTGTGGAGCCAGAAGAGAGTTTCAGCCACTGGCAGCGGCGGGATTACAAAGGCTTTTCTCCGTCTGTGGACTGGGACACTGTAGACTTTGACTCGGCTCCATCGATCCAAGAACTTCCAGTCCAGTCAGCCATCACACAGCCCAAAGAAGGGGAGACGATAGAGGCAGGGGAGGTGACTGTCAGAGGCTACGCATGGAGTGGAGGAGGGAGAGCTGTGGTCAGGGTGGATGTGTCTCTGGATGGGGGCCTAACCTGGCAAGTGGCTGAGCTGGAAGGAGAGGAGCAGCGTGCCCGAAAGGCCTGGGCCTGGCGGCTATGGCACCTGCAAGCCCCTCTGCCAGCTGGGAAAAAGGAACTGAACATTGTTTGTAAGGCTGTAGATGACAGCTACAATGTGCAGCCAGACACGGTGGCCCCAATCTGGAACCTGCGAGGGGTGCTCAACAACGCCTGGCACCGCGTCCATGTCCATGTCGCCCCATGAGAAGGTGAAACAGAGCCACATTCTGAGCCCCTTTCCATACCCATTCTTTGGCCTCGCTACCGCAAAAAATCTTTTCCCTCCACCTCCTTTCCATGTCTTGGATCACAGCCCTGACTATGCATTCTGAAGCCACACACAAATACATTCCTCACACATATCCACCCAGGCACTCACCCCTCCGTGGATACTATGTTATAGTCACAGGCCACTGACCCTGTGCCAGAAGGTAAGAGCTATTGGAGCAAAGGGCTGGAAGCAGGAAAAGTAATTCTGGAAATAAGCACTATTTTCTCTATCTACCCTATCTCCATTTCTAATGACTGTCACCACTGAATCCTTACTTTGCCTTTGCCCTTGAGATTCTTCAAAGAATGTGCGTATATGTAACTTTTCACCGCCTCTAGGTTGCCAAGGGCTGTGAAGAGCGCAACACAACCCTCTCCCTTTATAGTTCCACTTTTCTAAATACATCAATAAAATATCTGTTTAAGACTACCACTCTGAAAAATTTTAAAAAGATGATTTGGGGAACTTCTTGAGGCTGGGGAGTGAGCAAATTGCAGGGAGGGAAATGCACTGGTACTGGGATATCTCTTGAGAACCCAAAACGAAAGGTGAAAGGAAGTCAAGAAGTGGGGTTTCCTTCTCTTAAGGCTGTCGGTATCTGCAGGGCTACTTAGGTGAATGACCTCAAGATACCCCTCTAAGGGGAAATTTTTTTAAATTTGGCATCCTTAAGTCCCTCTCCTACACAGTTCCAACACCCTTGCAGGAAAGGCAAAGAATGCT
This sequence comes from Muntiacus reevesi, assembly GCF_963930625.1. Classification (NCBI taxonomy): domain Eukaryota; kingdom Metazoa; phylum Chordata; class Mammalia; order Artiodactyla; family Cervidae; genus Muntiacus; species Muntiacus reevesi. Next base: position 171,148,303 of record NC_089252.1, on the reverse strand, counting down.
AAGGAGGTTGACGTCAATATTGTCGTAGAAGGGGCAGAGGCAAAACTTGGCACTAGAGGCAGGCGTGCCAGGGCAACTAGAGCGCCCGACGTGGGCTTATTTGCAAAGTATGCAGATGAAGGGTCAGTCCTTGAGTTTTCCTTTGCCTGAGACCGCGCCTTTAGGACTTGAATCTTTTCGGCGCTCGGCTACTCTCCCCTAGCTCTCCTTCCCTTGTCTCCCCAGCTTGGAGGCGCTCGGTGTTCGGCCACACCGCCTGTCGCCTGGTAGTGGGACCGGAAGTTGTTCGGGGGAGGGGGACAGTCGTACTGGGGGGGTCTATGGGGGGGGGCCTGTCCCTCCTCAGGTGAAGCCGCCGATGGAGATGGAGCCGCCGCCGCCGCTGAGCGCCCGGGTCCCGCCTCCGGCCCGGTTGTGGCCTGCTCAGTGACCCCACTCCCCCCGCACTGGGCCGTCTGGGCCAGAGTGGGGGAGCCCCGCTGCCCCGCCTCCCTCTCTCCCAATTCCGTCCCCTCTCCCTCACCCCCCCAGCCTGCGCGCGCGCGGAGCTGCCTCAGGTGAGTGAGGGGCGGGGTTTGGGCGAAGCGCGAGAGGCGGGGCCTCGGCCGCCGGGGGCGGGGCCTGAGGGGCCTGGGCGTGAAGGGAGGGGGACACGTGGGAGGGGGCCTGGCGGGGAGAGGGTCGCTGGGTGGGCTGAGGCCCAGGGGAGGAAGCTGGCGGTGGGGGGGCAGGGGTTGGCGCGAGGCCATAAGATTGACAGGGACGTAGCGGGGACCTAGGCGGCCTAAAAGGCGGGAGATGGGTCACGGCAGAGAACCGAAGACAGGCAAGAGCTGGCGTGCGCGAGGCTCCTTCGTTGGGTACGACTGGGGTAGAAGGGAAGGATAGGGTGCAGAAAGAATTAGACCGGGTACTTGGGCAAAGAAGCAAGAGACTGCGGGTGGCGAGGGGGAGACGTCGGTCAGGAAGGTTAGCGAGAGAGACATAGGCCTAAGGGGGAAGACTGGGAGGCAACGAGCAGAGTGGGAGAAACAAGTGTTGAAGAAGCTTAGGGTGGAGCAAGAAGCGCTGTGTGCGGCACTGTGCAGGCTGAGAAGTCCAGGGAACCTGAGAAGCAAGGCTGCGAAGGTAGAGATTCATTGCACAGGAGCCTTAAGACAGAGATGTAACAGGCAGAAGTCCTGGGGCAGACAACCGGCGGGAAAAACAGACTTGGGAAGCAAGTCTAAACTAAAACAGCTTTCCCTGTACCTCCTCACACAGCCCCATCCCAGTTATTTTCTCCCCCCAGTTTGCTAGAGTTGTAGAATCTCATTGTTTGATTTCTGTGCTTTTTTTAAAAAAAAAAAAACTATGAGTGGCCCTGTCTAGTGTCAATGTTTAATGGGAACATGGGACTTTAGATAGGAGATATTTAGGAAATATGGTACCCCATTTCCCCCTCCAAGATCATGAATTTACTGACTCTTCTTCCAGGAAGATTTGATATGTCACCACCCACAGTGTGTCAATGCTGAACAACTTATTTCACCTCAGTCCCTTCTCTTATAAAGCAAAATTGTCTACTGTCGTGACTTAAACACCTCCATTTACATGTTTGAGAGCTCCAGCTATGCCCCAGTCTCCCCAGTATGACCCCTCAAAGCATCAGTGGTGAGCTTGGTATGGTTGTGACTTACGGGTCAACTCTAGGCCTTCCAATATCATGACCAAACAGAAGACTGTTGAGGTCTGGCTATTTCCCCTTACTGCTACTTGTTCACTTTGCGTGTGTGAAGGTACATGTTCATATCCTTGGGGGGAAAGAAAGTGAAAGTCCCTCAGTTTTGTCTGACTCTTTGCTACCCCATGGATTGTAGCCTGCCAGATTCTTCTGTCCATGGGATTTTCCAGGCAGTAATACTGCAGTGGGTTGCCCTTTCCCTCTCCAAAACTGTCTACTGTCGTGACTTAAACACCCCCACTTACATGTTTGAGAGCTCCAACTTACCCCAGCCTCTCCAGTCTGAGCCCTCAGAGCATCAGTGGTGAGCTTGGTGTGGTTGTGACTTGCTCACAGGTCAAGTCTAGGCCTTCCAATATCATGACCAAACAGAAAACTATTGAGGCCTGACTGTTTCCCCTTACTGCTACTTTTCCTGGGGGGAAAAAAAGTCCCTCAGTCTTGTCTAGCTCTGTGGCTACATGGACTGCAGCCTGCCAGGCTTCTCTGTCCCTGGGATTCTCCAGGCAGGAATACTGGAGTGTGGAGCCATTCCCTTCTCCAGGGGATCTTCCTGACCCAGGGATTGAACCTGGGTCTCCTGCATTGCAGGCAGATTCTTTACTGTCTGAGCCACTTTAGGAAGCATTAAAAACAGGTGTCTGACTACCTAGAATATTTCCACTTAAGATCACTCAAATTCTGAGGACAAGACCAGATAAAAGTCCAAATCAGACACTCTGGGTGTGGCATCTTATTTGATAGGGTATGTGAAATGCCCAGCCAGGAATTCCTCATCTCCTCATGGGTCTGCCAGTAGGTCAGTGAATCTTTCTTTGCGGTATGCGGTATGCGGTATTCAGCCTTCCCCACTTACAGCCTAATTCAGAGAATCCAGACAGCTCCCCGGATCACAAGAACAGTCAAATGAATGGCCCCTGAGATAAAAATAAAGTCTTTATAAAAGAAGATAGCCTTACCATTGGGAATCAGGAGAGGTCTCACTGGAACTTCTGGGGTGGGCCCCAGGATGGTGGGAGAGGCCCTCAATTTGGCAGCTTCAGAATTATATCTAGTTCTACTCAACAAATGTTGATTTCTCAAGCACAAAACATAATGACTTTGTTGCCCACTGAGTGGATATATGTGTAAGAGATTCACTTTGCTGTATACCCAAAACTAACGCAACGTTGTAAATCAACTAAATCTCCATGAAAATTAAAATCATCATCATCATCATCATCATCACTGGGGAGGGACCTCCCGGGTGGTCCAGTGGCTATGACTCAATGCTCCCAAGGGGGCCTGGGTTTGACCCCTGGTCAGAGAACTATATCCCACATTCTGCAAGGAAGATCAAAGATCCCACATACTACAACTAAGACCTGGTGCAGCCAAAGAAATAAGTATTTTAAAAATAATAATGATCCCTGGGCTCCACTTCAGATCCTAAGTGAGACCAAATAAAAAAATTCCCCTTCTCCCTACTACAACCAAAAGGATGGCATGGAGACAGCCCTCTCTCCACTTCCACCTGCTTTTCCCAGCAACATCCTCTCACTACCTTTCTACCCATGAAGCCACATGTAATGTGGTTTAAATTCCAATTTTGGAGTATCACTGGGTCAAACAGGATTCTTTGGAGGATTTGAATTTACTTGTGATGTCCACCTTATTTCAGACTTCCAGAGCCAGTACGGAGAGAAAACTTGACTTTCTGATATTTTCGTCACCAGTAGAGCTGTGGGTATGTTTTTGTGGAGATGGGGATAGTAGTTGAAGCCTGACCTTGAAAGTCAGACCTTGGACTGGCCTCACTTGCTGTTTGTCAGGAAGTGTGGTGGGAAATCTTCTGTCTAGAGGGGAATACCTGTTCCTGCCCATCCTGTTCAAATGCAACGTTACGTTGCTAAGAGAAAGCCAGGGCCATGGAGGGCTCTTTTTAGGGTGCCAGTTACATTCGAAAGAACAAGGAAGAAAATCTTTGTCTCAGGTTACAATGACCAACCTTTCCTCCCTCCTCATAGAGATATTTCCTTTTGAATTGGGAGACTGGCTGTTTCTAGGTGCTTTGTATTCAGCTCACTGAACTGAATTTACAGTACATATATGCCTACCTCCATCACTGAATGATGTCTGTGTTGCTATAAAGTCAGTTTCCTTTTGAGATCTTTGAACTAAGCCTATCTTGTGTCGCCAATTTCTCTCACCTTATACCTCCTCCCCCTCTGGTGTGTCTCCAATCTGCACTGCCTAATTTGACCCATTTCCTCTAAGGAGAGGCCTGGCAGGCCAGGCAGGGGAGGAGGTTCTTGGGGGACCGGGAATGGGAAGGTGGAGACAGATATGCTGCCTGGAGATTTGAGCAAACAGTGAAGTACATCTGATGTGCTCCCGGCTCTCAGAATACCAGAATCAGGAGCAGCAGAATCTCAATTCCATCTCACCCCCAGGGCTCCCAACTTGGCATTTAGACCAGTTGGAGGCAGCTAAAGACTGATTTTGCCCAAGATGTGTCATAGAGCACCTGTTGAGAACAATTAAGAAGCATAAGAGCTCAGTTTACTTCCAGGAACCAAGTTCAACTCAGAAAACAACTCCTTCAGACCCTTCTGGAAATTGTTTTAAGACCATTTGGACAGGTGTCCAAAAATGAGATGCACTTCCTGAGCCAGTACTCACTGAGCCAGTACTATGCTTCCACTGCTCTGCCCGCCTAGTGCCTTTCTAGCTCGGGGTTCATACAAACACACAATCCCATGAGGGTGTTTCTCCCAGTAGAGCCTGCTCAACTGGCTTTTCCATTTAAGTAACAGACCCCACTCCCATGGGGATCACAGAAAAGGAAACGATGTAAGAACCAGGGAAATTGATACTAGAACCAGGGAAAAGCAAGAAAATCCAAGGGCATTGAGTACCCTGACTGAAGAAAGGAAGTAAGGTGGTTTAATGGAAAGAGCACACCTCAGAGAGACAGGAAAAGGGTTCCTTTCCTTGTTCCAGCTTCACTGCGAGCAGAGACAAGTCACTTAGCTGCTCTGAGCCTCAGTTTCTCCAAGCAGAAAATGAGGGAAAATCTGCTCACTCTCGCTTCTCCTGCATTGGGTGTGTGTGTGTGTGTGTGAAATAACCTGTGGCATCTTGAGCTTTACAAAATCCCAAAGGGCAATTATGTAGCTAATGATTTGGAAATGAAAGGGATCCCACAAGTACCAGTACGGGAGGGCCCTCCCTCATATTTGTACCTCTAACCACCGAAGTTCTAGGCTAATTCCAGAGAGTTCACTAACCACTGTGGACCTGGGCTCTTCTCATCATTGCCCCTAAGGGACCCTTCAAGGAACCATTTATTATTGGCATGGTCTAACGGTCTCTTCCCAAAGTTCAGTCCATACCAGGGAGGATGTCAAGAAAAGAGGAGTTGGAAATAAACCTAGAGAATTTTTTTTTCCCCACATTCAGGCTTCCTAGGTGAGATTAGAAATCTTCTAATGAAATCTAGGGAGAACTGCTTTGTGAAGTGAAGCAAAGCCCCATGTCTCAGGCTTTCTCATGAGACTTTTCAGAGCATGATATCTCTCAGCACTAGACAAGAACGACGAGGGGTGTGGTGGTAGTGAGACAAGATAATAGATACTTTCCTGATGTGTGCACTCCAGAACCCCCACCCTCACCTCAATCAATATAGTAGTACACTCAAACGATATTTTCACCCGTTTGCTTCAGTGCGATCCTTCCAAGAGACCCAAGAATCCTGACAGCAGCTCAGGCTGTTCTGTCGCCCCACTCTGTTGTTGTTCGGTCGCTAAGTTGTGTGTGACTCTTTGCAGCCCCATGGACTCTAGCATGCCCTCTGTCTTCCGCTGTCTCCCAGAGTTTGTTCAATTCATGTCCATTGAGTCAGTGATGGTATCTGACTGTCTCATCCTCTGATGCCCCCTTCTCCTTTTGCCCTCAGTCTTTCCCAGCATCAGGGTCTTTTCCAGTGAGTTGGTTCTTTGCATCAAGTGGCCAAGGTATTAGAGCTTCAGCATCAGTCCTTTCAATGAATATTCAGGGTTGATTTCCTTTAGGATTGACTGGTTTGACCTCTTTGCAGTCCAGGGAACTCTTTTAAGAGTCTTCACCAGCACCACAATACAAAAGCATCAACTCTTTGGTGCTCAGCCTTATTTATGGTTCAAGTCTCAAATCCGTACATGACTCCTAAAAAAAAACGATAACTTTGACTATATAGACCTTTGTCGGCAAAATGATATCACATTTAATACCCTGTCCAGGTTGGTCACAGCTTTCCTTCCAAGGAGCAAGTGTCTTTTAATTTCATGGCTGCAGTCACTGTCCACAGTGATTTTAGAGCCCAAGAAAATAAAATCTGTCACTGCTTCCACTGTTTCTCTTTCTATTTGCCATGAAGTCTGGGACCGGATGCCATGATCTTAGTTTTGTGAATGTTGAGTTTTAAGCCAGTTTTTTCACTCTCCTCTTTCACCTTCACCAAGAGGCTCTTTAGTTCCTCTTCACTTTGTGCCATTAGAGTGATATATCTGCATATCTGATATCCAGATATGATATTTCTCCCGGCAATCTTGATTCCAGCTTCTGAGTCATCCAGCCTGGCATTTTGCATGATGTACTCTGCATAGAAGTTAAATAAACAGGGTGACAATATACAGCCTTGATGTACTCCTTCCCCAATTTTGAACTAGTCAGTTGTTCCATGTAAGGTTCTAACTTTTGCTTCTTGACTCACTTACAGGTTTCTCAGGAGATAGTAAGGTGGTCTGGTACTCCTGTCTCTTTAAGAATTTTCCACAGTCTGCTGTGATCCACACAGTCAAAGGCTTTAGGGTAGTCAGTGAAGCAGAAGTAGATGTTTTTCTGGAATTCCCTTGCTTTCTCCATGATCCAACAAATGTTGGCAACTTGATCTCTGATTCCTCTGCCTTTTCTAAACCCAGGTTGTTCACTTGGATGTTCTTGGTTCATGTACTGCTGAAGCCCAGCTTGAAGGATTTTGAGCATAACCTTGCTAGCATGTGAAAAGAGCACAATTGTGCGGTAGTTTGAACATTCTTTGGCATTGTCCTTCTTTGGGATTAGAATGAAAACTGGCCTTTTGCAGTCCTGTTGCCCCTACTGAGTTTTCCAAATTTGCTGAGTGCAGCACTTTGACAGCATCATCTTTAGGATTTTAAATGGCTCAGCTGGAATGCTGTCACCTCCACTAGCACTTTGTTCATAGTAATGCTTTCTAAGGCCCACTTGACTTCATACTCCAGGATGTTTGCCTTTAGGTGAGTTACCACACCACCGTGGTTATCCAGTTCATTAAGACCTTTTTTTGGTACAGTTTTGTGTATTCTTCCCACCTCTTCTTAATCTCTTCTTCTGTTAGGTCCTTCCCGTTTCTGTCCTTTATCATGCCTGTCCTTGCATGAAATATTCCCTTGATATCTCACATTTTCTTGGAGAGATCTCTAGTCTTTCCCATTCTATTGTTTTCCTCTATTTCTTTTCATTTCATTTAGAAAGGCCTTCTAACTTCTCTTTGCCCCACTCTCACTCGCCAGAATCTGCCCCTGGGGTATTTATTTTTCATTAGATGACTGGTGAAAGCAATTTTAAATGTAAGTCATGAAAGTCACTCAGTCGTGTCCAACTCTTTATGACCCCATGGACTGTATGGTCCATGGAATTCTCAAGGCCAGAATACTGGAGTGGGTAGCCTTTCTCTTCTCCAGGGGATCTTCCCAACCCAGGGATCAAACCCAGGTCTCCAGCATTGCAGGCAGATTCTTTACCAGCTGAACCACCAGGGAAGCCCTATTCAGCCAATGCTACTACTATATTTACTTATTTAATAAACTTTAAGTTCCATTCTTCTAGACTGTTGCTAGTATTCTCAAAGACTTTTCTCAAAATTTTGCATTTTTGGTTTTCACTTTTTGGGAAATATAAGGATGAATTCCACTGCTCTGAACATCTTCTATTGTTCTAGATAGGAGATGGATGTATGCAAATTTCTACCAAATAGGGATTTTTTTTTTTTTCTCCTCCCACAGGCTCCTAAGGAGATAATTCATTGCAACAAATTATCACTTTTAATTGTCCTCGCTTCTGGATTGTTTAATACTCTACTGCCAATTACTGTTTGCCTTCCCTCAAATAGACTAACCTGCATTTTAAATTCAGGTCCCCCCTCAACTCCCCTCAAAAAAAAAATAAAGGTAGCAAAGTAATTAACAAAAAGTAAGAAGAAACGACTCAAGGATTTAATGTGACTCTTACAGCTTCTGTACGGGACTCCTCCCTGAACCTGAGGTGGGCCCCTCTCCTCCATCTTCTACTTTCCTGTCCCCCTCCCTCCCCCCACCCAAACATGTTTCCCCTGAAGGATTGAATCTAAACTTCTTAGATTACTACTCCTCTCTTAACAAGGTGTAGCGACTCCGTGGGTTTGTTTCTTTGCCTGGTGAGCACTGAGCTGTCCTACACCATCAGCGTCACTCAACAAGAGAGGGTCTGCTCTCCAAACAACACAATCAGGGACCAGTTTGGAATGAGGCAGCATTTCCACCTGAAAGACTGGGGAAGCCTGCAGAAGTTGGGGATTGGAGGAGACCCTGGGGTTTGGAAGTCTGGGTACATCGTCTTTGTCATCAGGACTAAGTCTGAGGTTTTGCTGTGTTAGAATAGGGTCAGAGCACACTTAAGTGACCCTTTAGGGTTCTTGCTGACGCCAGGATGTTAGAGAGAAAAACTGCTCCCTTTCCAGATCTGGCTTCTAATAGCGGTTTTCTCTTCCAGCAGAGTCTAAGATGGACATAGAAGACTGCAATGGCCGCTCCTATATGTCTGGTAGGTCCTCTCGCGCTTTCTCGTTGTCAGGGGCTGGGAGCGCGCCCTCCTGTGGAGCAGAGTGGAGAGCCTTCGATGACCTCCCAGTGCGCCGCGGTCTTGGAACTCTCACTTTTGGTAGCACTAGATAGAGTGCCCTTATTTTGGTAATTTTACATTCCCTAAGAAGTGATCCTCTTCCCAGACTTCTTGGAGGATAGGAGCAGGGGGAGGAAATAAGAGGGGTACTGTGAGTGGAGGCTACTAGAGAGAAGAGATTTGGAACAAAGCAGTGGAAGCAAGATCTGGTTCCTTCTGTGCCAAGGTCACCAACCAAACATGACACCCAGGGTTTCAAAGGCCTGCAGGGGCCAGGTAGGATGTAACAGAGTGAACTGGGCTCAGATAATCGGCAGAAGAGCGTGATGGGGACAGTCACGGACTGGAGAGCACATGTCCTTCCTCAAGGAGCAGCGGCTCTGCAGGGTCCACCGAATGTGTATCCAGTGTGGCCAAAGCTTCCAGTTTTTCAAAAGAAATCAGGATTTTATATGAAATGTCTCCTTTTAAAATAATAACTTTGTATTTTAAGAAATGTTCCATGGGGCAAGCCAAATTTGTCTACAGTCTGAATTCAGCCAGTGGGCCAAGAGCTTACACATTTGAAGTAGAGAGAGAGGGAGGCCAATTCTCCCCCTATCTTTTCCATGATCATAAAGCTTTTTATACCTGCCACATCTTCTTATGAGGCAGAAGAGATCCTGGCTTGTAGTATGGATGGCTTTTAGGGATATGAAAGTAATCATGATCCTCTTAGTTTCACAAGATGAAAAGCAATGAGGAACCTCAGTTGGCTCTCTCTCCATGGGTGTAGAAAATGGCCTAAGCCAGAATCTGTCTCTGGGATGGGAAGGAACCATTTTTTGAACCATTAAAATTTTAGGGCACGAAATGATTGTAAGAAATAACAGAAGCCAGAATTGGGTTTTGACACAACACGTATCCCCATCAGTAATCCAAGCAGCGTTGTAGTAATGACCTATAGTTTATTTTTTTACCTTAAAATGGGACCAATGGAGGAATTATGGGCATGCAGTAAGGGAGATAGCAAGATGGGCCAGACACACATATGAGAGTTACTGGCAGCACCCACGTAATGTCAAGGTAGGAAGTTGACTCTGACCCTTTTCTCGTTTAAGGAGGGAAGGAGTTGGAATTGGTACAGGCATTTGATACCTGCTACGTGCTGGACAGAGTAACAGGGATCAAGTGGACTGATTCAGTTGAAAGAAACTTTATTGGGACTGAAATCATGTCTCTTCTGAGGAGCCAACCAATCCTCCTGTGTTGTGCTCAGTTGGGTCTATTCAGAAAACCACGACTGAGCAACGCCCGTTCTCAGGACCCTGCCTTGGAGCTGAGGACTCTCAGAGAAAAACTAGTCCCTCCCCTGAGGCAGGCAAGTGAGAAACTGGGAAGCTGGCTGAGGAAATAGCCCATGGAGCACTTTTCAGCCTAGCTCTGGAGAACGTTGGCTACTAGAGGAAAACTGAATGTATTGGCATCACTGTGCTATGAAGCCAAGTTTCCTGGCTTTCAGCAGGTTGGCAGTTCCTAGATGAGAAGAGTCCTCAGCAAAGGATTGTTTTTGAATGAAAGTGGAGGCCAGGAACCACTCACCTGTGTTTTGAGAATTCTAGATGTCAGCAGCTACCATAGAGAGGGACGGGACTGGGGGAGGGGGGCCGGGAGTCAAGGAAGGGCTAACATGAGCTCTGAAAAGCAGGCATGGCTGAGACGGTCCATGTGAGGGTCTCCTGAGAGCTGCCCCCGCACCCCTGCCCCGCGCTGAGCCACCTCTCCTGGACTGATGGGGAGGCAGAGGGCAAGGCCGCAGTGTGCACCCCTCCTAAAGCACGTGGTGGAGGGTCTCCGCCACTCTTCCGCCTCTACACCTGGGGACTTTCCCTTGCCTGGCCAACTGATGAAGGGGGAATCTCTCCTGTTCTTCAAAACGGTTCCCCCCCCCCCCACCCCCGCACAGAACCGATTACAGAAAGCCCAGCTCTTCCTTCCCTATCTCTTTCTTTGGAAAGATCATTACCTGGGGTGGGGGGGGGGGATGGGGGGGGGAGGGAAGAAAGGAGGAGTCCATTCCTTTACCACACAGATGCTCTCCCCGCCCCCACTCTCTATCTTTCTAGGGAAACTGAGTTGCTCAAACCCAGCTCATGCAATTAATTGACTGAGCAGGGCTTGTTCGAAGTTTTCTGGGACTGTGAAATGTTTAAGGGAACCTTGGCAGAAAGGGGTCCAGAGATAGGCAGCCCAAAGTTTCCCAGCCCCTCCCACCCCCTAATTCTTGGAATCAGAAAATCTAGTCTTCCAAAGTAGGTCAGCACGGCCGTGAGCAGCTCCTCTGGAAGGGAAGGGAGCGGAGGCCTTGTCTTGATGGAGGGCGGATTCATCCAGGGCTGTCGGCAGCGGCTGGGGCCCCAGGGGCACAGGAGGGGAGGGGAGGTGGGATGACCGGACCAGCACTTTGCCTGGGATCTGAAAGGGCTCCGGGCCACAGAGCTACACTAGCCCCGAGATCAGACTTTGCAGGGCCCTCTGGCTGCTGGGAAGGGGGAGGCTGTCAGTCCCGCCCCCCGCCCCCCAATCTGGAGAGCGACCTCCCTCCTGGAGGAGGAAGAAAAGGAGGGAAGACAAGGGCCTGAGTTCGGTGGGGGAGGGGCTTTCTGCCGATCTGGAGCCTTGAAGCTGCCCCTTGTCCCGGGCCCCATGACCTCTGAGGCCTTGGCTTCCCCAGCTGGCAAAGGATTGGGCCTTCCCTGGGGCCCCCCCTCCCCCCCCACCCCGCGGGCCCATCCATCTCCCTCTCTCTCTGGCGCACACTCTTGTGTCTCTCAGGCGTCTGTCGTGCAGTTCCTCTTTGTCTGCTGGGCACAGGGCAAAGGCATCTGCCCCCCTGGCTGTGCGCCCCCCACCCCAGGCCCTCACCGTCTAGAGAAAGGGATGCTGTAGCCTAGCGACCCCCACCAGAGGCGCAGAGACAGTCTCTGCAGCCCCCTCCCCAGGCGCATCCAAGCCTGTGCTGCTTGCGCGCTCCCTCCCTCTCTCTCCCCCCACCTCTCGCTCCCCCTCTCTCCCCCTCTCTCTCTCACACACACTCACACACACACACTCACACTCACACACTCACTCACACACACACACACACACACACACACACACACACACCCTGGGCTGAGTTCTTCTCGCTGGCTGCAGCCGTGGGCCTCTGCTCACCGAGCCGCTGCCGCTGCCTGCGAAATGACGGCGGTTCCCCTCACTTCCAGGAATCCACGCTTCCTGGAAGGTGAGTGGCTGGGCTCACCCCTGCCTGCCACCGAGACGCAGACATGCACACACCACCCGCACTCGCTCGCCGTTTCCAAGGCGGCGGCCGCGCTCGCACCCCGGGGTCTCACCGGCAAGGGAAGGATAATGTAAGTTCAGGCAGAAGGCGGCTAGTGGAGGGGGGCGGGGAGGGGGGGCTGCTGCTGGGGCTGAGGAGCCAGTTCAGTACCAACTCCCCGAGCCCGCGGAGCGGGAGCGGGCTGGGGGCTGTGCGTGGAGCGGGGGAGGGGGCGTTCCTCCTCACACTTGCGGAGGATGGGGAAGGGTGTTTGGTGTTGCTAAGCAAAGGCTGCGACTTGGTCAGTGCGAGCTCGTGGTGACATCTTGATTAGGCCTTGGGGACAGATGTAGAGCTGCCTGGGGTGAAATGCCGAGACAGGCTGGGGTGGGAATGGGTCATAAAAGAACCGAGGTAAAGAGGGGTCCCCTGGCAGCAGATGCCTCCGCTTGGAACTGAGATGCAAGGGGCCTCAGCCTCCTCCCCACAATAGAGCTGGGGATGGGCGTCTTTCTCTGCTCCTGTCCCCACTCTTCCCTGCCAGCAGGCTAGCATCCCGCCCCCTGGAGCCCGTGGTCAAGAAGGCAAAGCAGTTAAGACGAGGTCCCTTCAGAGAAGCGTGGAGGCTCCGGGACCCCACAGCTGGCTCCTCCCTCGAGGGGGCCACTGTTTGGAGGGATGGAGAAAGGGCAGGAGGACCCGAGGGCTGGGCCCCCTTCACTGGGAAACACATCTAGCTGGTGGGACCCCGCTCCAGCTCCTTCCTCGCCTTCCTGCTTTTATGCCCTTTACCGGCCTCCTGCTTCCTCTGATGTGAACCTCATGATTTGGCTTTGCCCGCCGGGGGGTTTGGATTCAGCCAACGTAGGATGACTTGGACCAAGAAAATTTCTCTGAGACCTAAGGGCAACCCTAATTCTTGGCTTTGATAGTCTGGGATTTCTCGGGAGTCCCAGGCGTTTGAAATTCCCTCACTGGGTTTTCTGGGGCCGAGAGAGGAACTGCTGAACTTCCTAAATCGGACTCTTGTTCTCTTCGCCATCCAGCTGAAACTTAAAATCCCTGGAGCCCCCGAAGACTTTCTAACCCCTGAAATGGATTTATTTTAGGTATTAGTCCCATAAAAGTCAACCTGAGCCTGCTTTGCCTCTTACCTTTATCCCAGGGAGGGCAATGGCATCAAAGAGCCTCTTGAACCATAGGTGCGACCCTGGAAGTACCTGTTCCTGCTGCACTCAGGCCTTAAGAGGGAGAGTCAGAGAGAATGTTGTCCCCTTTCTGTCCCTAAGTATCCCTGTAAGGATGTTTTCCCCATGTATCAAGCCCCAGGCCCCAAGACGCAGCCTCAGCCCAGTAGGCTGGGACCAGCGATGGATTTCCAGCAACCTCACTCATCCTTTTAGGGTTGAGGACTTAGTGCCAGCCCCAGAGCCTGTTCTCCCCCAGGACCGACATCCAGTGATTGGGGACGAGCCAGCGCTTTTACCCCTTGCAACCTGAGCAAGCCCTACTCAGTTAAGAGGACATATTTTAAAACTGGGTCTGAGTCTACAGGTCTCAACCCACAGCTCTGAGATGCTCACTTGGTGATATGTGTGTGGTGTTGATAGGGGGCAATATTATTTTTTTTTAGATAACCACGGCTCACCTAAAGAGCCGCAGCCGGGGAACCTCGGTGTCAAGCCCTAAGGCTTCTTCGATAGGTGGTGAATAAATGTCCTCAGGCTTTGATGGGCTAGAGTGGGGGAAATGGGGCTTTTAGTAGAGGCGGTGAATGGGAAATGGCCCCAAAGTCCTGAGTGGTTGTTTTCTTCCCACTGACCGAAGCTGGAGAGGGATCCCTCAGGAGGGTGTGCTCCGGATTTCTTGCCTCAGGCCCAGGACTCCAACCATTTTATAATGGAATCTTTATTTTGTGAAAGTAAGTATGTGCATAGCTGGGAAACTGGGTAAAGTGCTAACAGGTGGACTTTAGGGGTGAATTTTAGGCTCGCTCTCTCTCTCTCTCTCTCTCTCTGTCTTCCATATTTAGACCTGTGTGCACACATCTATGCATGTTCATGTTAGCAGATAATGTAGACGGCTAGCCCAGTGTGTATCCCCGTAGGTATGTTCTCTTTATGTGTATCTACCTATGTGATATATGTCCGTGTCTGTGTTTATCTACATGTGTTTTATTTCACATGTATATTTGTGCAGAAGATTGTGGGAGGAGGGGTTTTTTTAAAGACTTGATTCATGTCTTCAGGTATGTTATCTGATTTTTGAAAACATACGTGACACTCTTAGAAAGCATTTTTACAAAAACTATTTGTCAACAAGTTAAAATGCATATATATTGAGAATACACTGATTATTTCACTGTCAAGGGAATGTCAAGTAGTAACTATGTGATTGGAATACTATCAGATGGAGGGTTTCTGGAATAGCTACATGTTGCTGATTTTAGAGTGAAATGGACCCAGCTCTCCGCTTCTGAAACAGTGACTCCAGTTAGCTCTACACAGGTGAGGGTTAAGGACGCCAGTAATTCCTACTTGTGATCTGACCCAGGTCCCATCGCTGCCAGCTCTGTGAACTTGGGCAAGAAACAGAGCTGTTTCTGTGCCTCAGTTTCCTCATATGTACGATTAAGATCATACCGGCCCTTCCTTTGCAGGGTTGTTGTGAAGATTCAATGAGATAATTCTTTTAAAGTGCATAGAATGATGCCTGGCATGTAGTAAGCACTCAATTAATGTTAGCTGCTATCATTATGATTACTATTATTATCATTAGATTCAGGGGCAATTCCAGCCACCCTTCCTGCAGATCCTGAATCCGGTGTTGGGGGCTCCAGAGAGTAACAGTAGGGAAGAACGTCTGTCCTGAACCGCCTCCCTCGCAAGGCCCCCATTTTCCTCTCCACCCCGGCCCGCCCAGCCCCAGCCCTGCTTCCTGTGGACGTCAGGCAGTGAAGCTCTTCCCCTCAGGCCTAGATGAAGGTAGGGTGGGCAAGGAGCAGCCACGGAGCTCACGGAAGTCAGCGCCGGGCACCCAGGCTGGCGAGGGCACGAGGTATGGTGCCCCACACACAACGGGGCCTCGTACGTGGCTGCGAGATAAATGTTTGTGAAATGTCACTGAACTTTGAAGAGATCAGGCGTAGACGGAAAATGGCTCGAACTGTAGCTTCACCTTCCTTCTTGTTCTCTCCTCCAAGGTAGCGGGGACTCATCTCTGGAGAAGGAATTCCTCGGGGCCCCAGTGGGGCCCTCGGTGAGCACCCCCAACAGCCAGCACTCCTCTCCCAGCCGCTCACTCAGTGGTAAGTGCAGCCTCCAGCCTCCCAGGCCCTGGGTGCCCAGTGTGTCTGGCCCTCAATTCACCTTCCATGGCAGCCATTTCCCGCTCGCTGCCTCCCTCTGATTTCCGCCCAGAGGACCTAGCAGCACTCAGGAGCTCCATGTCTCGGGTTTCCGTGACTTCTGAGAGGAGGGTGAACCATCACTGCCTAGTGACTAGGGTGGAACTGAAAGAGGCATGGGTGGGATTAAGGTGAGGGCTCCAAAGAGAAACTCTGGAACTGAGCAGATGGAAGTGGCCATGGGCTGGAGTTAGATAGGAAATAGAGATGAGAAGGATCCCCTCCTCACCCCCGCCGGTCTCCTGCCAGACAGGGTCCCCATGACTGCCCCTCCTCGCTGGCCCTGGATCTGTGACATTCTCTAAATGGTTGGAATAGCCAGGAATGTAGGTCAGAGCCAGAGCCAAAGCTTTCTCCTCAATGGCTCCTCCCTCCTGCAGTCCCCTCTCCAGATTTTCACGAAGGGGAGTAGAGGTGTCCGGCCCTCTGGGGTGGGGGGATAACGTGAGCTGTGTCTGTCTTCCAGTTTTGCTCCTTTCAGCCCGCCGTCTCCGTCTTCCTAGGACCGTTTTACCACCACTGTGACTCCCTGGCTTCCTGCCCGGGGCCAAGCCAGACATCTTCCTTAATGACAAGAGAGGGAGGAAAAGGCTCCCCTTAGTCCCCCACTCTCCCCAGGAACTGAAGACACCCCATGTACCCCAACTTTTTCCTCTGGACACCTGTGTGCCTTGTGGGTGGGAGAGGAGGACAGAGGTGTCTCAGGTCCCGGCCGGACCCCCTAGCACCACCCAGGATACTTAGGAGATTGGCTTCTCCTAAGCCTGAATGTCTCAGGGCTTGGAGACAGCCTTTGGGGCTTAAGGAGGTGTCGCTGGCCCACGGGCAGGCTGCCTCCGTGGTCTGTCTCTGTCCTAAACACGCGCCCACCCTCCAGCCAACTCCATCAAGGTGGAGATGTACAGCGATGAGGAGTCGAGCAGGCTGCTGGGGCCGGACGAGCGTCTCCTGGAGAAGGATGACAGTGTGATCGTGGAGGACTCCTTGTCGGAGCCACTGGGCTACTGCGATGGAAGCGGGCCGGAGCCCCACTCCCCCGGCGGCATCCGCCTGCCCAACGGCAAGCTCAAGTGTGACGTCTGCGGCATGGTCTGCATTGGACCCAACGTGCTCATGGTGCACAAGCGCAGCCACACGGGTGAGTCCGCGGGCGGCCGGGCCCAGGCCACGCGGGGTCGTCTCGGGAAGGGGAGGTCTCTCCCAGCACTGCTTCTAGCTGCTCAAAAAAGGTGGGGCGTGCAATCCGGACTCCATCAACACCTGTACTTCCTGGCACTTTCCTCAACTGTAGTTATAAGGCAAGCTGGTATTTGTCTCAGGAGGTGATGGAGGAGAAGAAGTGTTGCCTCAAGAAGTGTCCGATAGGGGACTTCTGTGCTAGGGAGTCTAGCAGTTAAGTCTCCAGACTTCCACTTCAGGGGGCCACAGGTTCGATCCCTAATCAGGGAACTAGATCCCACATGCCATAACTCAGAGATGCCACAACTCAAGCTCCTACACATTATGACGAAGAGCGAAGATCCGAGTGCTGAAAGTAAGACTGGGCACAGCCAGATAAATTCCTTTTTTTTTTTTACAGAAAGAAGAAGGATCCTATAGTCCAATAGGGTATTGTTTGGGCTCTTGTGTCTTACGGGTTTTTTGACTGTGCCAGTTGGCATGTGGGGACTCCGCGCACAGCCAGATCCCCACATGCCCAGCAGGGATCAAGCCTGTGCCCCCTACTGTGGAGGCGCTGAGCCTTAACCACCGGGCTGCCAGGGGAAGTCCCTGTCTCATGAGTCTTTAAATAAAGGAAAATAGAAGCCTCGTTACAGCCATCTTGGGCTCCAGGCTCCTGGGGCAGAGCAGGCCCTGCGGCGCTCAGTTCTTGCAACAGTCTTGGGCCCGGCGTTCTAGGCCCGGGGCCCTGGCCCTGCCTCACACCTCTAGTCCCAGCCTCGGGTGAGCCTGTGCCCGAGGAGCCCTTTGCGTGTGTGCCGCGGCCCGGCCTCGCACACGTGTTCTCAGCACCTTCCTTCCCCGGGTGAGGTGGAGTGGAGCGCGGGGCGCGGGGCTCAGCCTTCACAGCTCCTCACCCTCTCTGCTGTGACCTCCTCTCCCCTCCAGGGGAGAGGGTAGAGTGGAGCGTGGGGCGCGGGGCTCAGCCTTCGCAGCTCCTCACCCTCGCTCGGCTGTGGCCTCTTCTTCCCCCAGGGGAGAGGCCCTTCCACTGCAACCAGTGCGGCGCCTCCTTCACCCAGAAGGGCAACCTGCTCCGCCACATCAAGCTGCACTCCGGGGAGAAGCCCTTCAAGTGCCCCTTCTGCAACTACGCCTGCCGCCGGCGCGACGCGCTCACTGGCCACCTCCGCACACACTCGGGTAGGGGATGTCCAGAACACCCAGTAAATGAGCTCAGCCTCTTCTCTAGTCTTGGAGGGTTACAGTGTCTGCCACTGAGGGGGGCAGAGCACTCCCAGAGCAGAGCTGCAGGCCCCAGGGCACGTGGGGCTCTTCAATGGGATATTGTGCATCTGCCATGCCCTGCGACCTGGAACAAGAGGAGCAGGGGTGGTGTTCCTGGCCGTCAATAGCCACCCTCCCTAACTTGGCTTTTACATGCATGCTGATGCCACAACCATCCGGGGCCCGTCACTCTCCCTTCTGAGCACCAGGGACACCCCTCCTTCCACTCTCATGCGCCTCAGCCCCACACCTGTCCCCATCTTTACTAGCCCGCACAAACACCAGAGGTCTCTGGCAACCTCTGTCTGTCCTCCTCTGGACTTCCAGCTGGTTCCTGTAAATTTCCACAGGCCTCTCAAACTGGAAGAAAGGAAGCCTAGGAAAAGAGTATCCCATTTCTGTTTCCCATCTCACAAGGTCATCACCTTCCTAGAGGCAAGAGCAAATCCAGAGGGTGCCTGGAGGCCAGTGTTGGGAACACTGCCAGGGACCCGGACTAAGCAGGTTTCCTAGCCTCAGCCGAGACGGGTTGAGTCAACACCTTTCTGGATCAACTGGACAGGCAGCACTGTTGCAGCCTCTCACTAAGTCTTAAGCGTTCGCCTCGGACTTGGGAAAGGCCAGGAGCGGAGCTGGCAGGGGGCAGGGAGCTCAAGGTTGGGAAAGGAAAGGAAGAAGGGCAGAGGGGAGACAGTAGGGTCTGTCCTTGGAAACGTTCCTTCTTCTTTCTCTTTTCTTGAACTCTCCTGGGCCAGGATTTAAAGGGCCAGAGCAGTCACCTCACCACCCTCTCGTTCCACATTTCCCCAGCCACCTACCTTGTTCTAGATTCTCTCACTTTGGAACTGGGACCTCTTTCTATGTATGTGGAGAACCAGGGAGAAAGATCACTACTGATTCAGGGATTATAATCTACAAATATTTTACATGTGTCTCCTCCCTCATGTGATCCTCATAACAATTCCAAGGTAGATATTTTCACAGAGCTATTCTACAGCCTTGCTGGAATCCAATTAATGGCAGGTGTGAGTGGCAGGTGCGAACAAGTCAGACTCCTTTTCTGAGGAAAAGGGTGGCTCCCCCTGCTGGTTTGGAACAAGGATGGCTTGGCCCCTAGAATTCTTACCAACCACAGCGAGGCCAGCTGGGAGGACACTGGATGTTGTTGTGTAGGACATTTTAGGGACACAGGTGGACAGAGATACACTGTTGGGTCTCATCTCTGTGAGATGTTTTCTATCACAGCCCACACTCTAGGAGAGAAGAGGGAGTTCCCCTCCCAGAGGTTAGACCATGTCCCCAAGAGTCCTGGGTGGCCGAGGACCACGGCATTCATCTTACCCCCCAACCGCTCGGGTTTACAGAGCAAGAGCAGAAAGGCAGTAGGTGACTTAGTCCAGGCCCAAGTTAGGCGTGTATGAGTAGGGGCAGGGGCCGGTGGTGATTACTAGCCTCCTGAAGCTGCCTTCTCCCGTCTCCCTGCTCAGTACTGGCCACATACTTTCACAAATATCCTCTCTCAAGTTGTTTTCAGAGGAAGTGTTGATCTCAGTTTTCCTAACCTTTTTTTCATCTCTGGAAACAAAATCTTTATAACCTCTTCTTTGTTTAAAAAAAAAAAAAAACGAAGACCCCCATAATTGGTGTTCGCTCCCTTTGCTTTCCTCTAGTTATTTTATTTATTTTTCTCTTCTCAGAATTTCTCTATCAGTGATGGTTTTTCTGGGGTTCTCTTGGTATATCTCAGTGTAGCGAAAAAGAAAACTGAGCAATTAAAACCAGGCCGGGGATGGAGGTAAAAGTACAAGCAAAGGTCAGTGAACATGCCCCTCCCCACCCTGGCAGAGCTGAGGGCTCTCATTTCTGCCACCCCAGCCCACCAGTTTCCCCCAAACTGAAGCAGATAGTTCGTAAGCAAAAAAATCCCCTTGTCTGATAAACAGCCCTTACACCCGCCTGCCACATGGAAAGGTTAAACCACAGTCTGGGCCCCAGACTCTGAGATCCTGGGGTGGGGCCAGCCTGCCTGCCAGGGATGATCCCCTGCGAAGTCCCCGGGTCCTTCCTTCCTTTGAACAGCAACATGGCCATCTTGAGTCACGAAGCCGCGTGCCCTCTCTCCTCCCACCCCGGTGCGTCGTCTCTTCTTCAGGGTTCCACCGTCTGTCCTCGCTGGCCACTGAAGCTGGGGAAAGAGAGATGAGCCAGAGAACTCAGCTGAGCCACGTCCCTTCCTCCTCCCTCCCGGGCGTGCCCGCTCCCTGGGTGGCCCTCTGACGCCCCCTCTCCCCTCTCCTCTGCAGTCTCCTCCCCCACGGTGGGCAAGCCCTACAAGTGCAACTACTGCGGCCGGAGCTACAAACAGCAGAGCACCCTGGAGGAGCACAAGGAGCGGTGTCACAACTACCTGCAGAGTCTCAGCACTGAAGCCCAAGCTCTGGCTGGCCAGTCAGGTGAGGCCGCAGGCGGGGCCGTCAGGGCGCAGGGCGGGGCCACTCCAGCCCCTGCCAGTCAGGTGAGGGAGCAGGGCGGGGCCACCCCAGCGCCCGCCAGTCAGGTGAGGCCGCAGGCGGGGCCGTCAGGGCGCAGGGCGGGGCCACCCCAGCCCCTGCCAGTCAGGTGAGGGAGCAGGGCGGGGCCACGCCAGGCCCTGCCAGTCAGGTGAGGCCGCAGGCGGGGCCGTCAGGGCGCAGGGCGGGGCCACTCCAGCCCCTGCCAGTCAGGTGAGGGAGCAGGGCGGGGCCACCCCAGCGCCCGCCAGTCAGGTGAGGCCGCAGGCGGGGCCGTCAGGGCGCAGGGCGGGGCCACCCCAGCCCCTGCCAGTCAGGTGAGGGAGCAGGGCGGGGCCACCCCAGCGCCCGCCAGTCAGGTGAGGGAGCAGGGCGGGGCCACGCCAGGCCCTGCCAGTCAGGTGAGGCCGCAGGCGGGGCCGTCAGGGCGCAGGGCGGGGCCACCCCAGCCCCTGCCAGTCAGGTGAGGGAGCAGGGCGGGGCCACCCCAGCCCCTGCCAGTCAGGTGAGGGAGCAGGGCGGGGCCACCCCAGCCCCTGCCAGTCAGGTGAGGCCGCAGGCGGGGCCGTCAGGGCGCAGGGCGGGGCCACCCCAGCCCCTGCCAGTCAGGTGAGGGAGCAGGGCGGGGCCACGCCAGGCCCTGCCAGTCAGGTGAGGCCGCAGGCGGGGCCGTCAGGGGGCAGGGCGGGGCCACGCCAGTCCCTGCCAGTCAGGTGAGGGAGCAGGGCGGGGCCACCCCAGCGCCCGCCAGTCAGGTGAGGCCGCAGGCAGGGCCGTCAGGGCGCAGGGCGGGGCCACCCCAGCCCCTGCCAGTCAGGTGAGGGAGCAGGGCGGGGCCACGCCAGGCCCTGCCAGTCAGGTGAGGCCGCAGGCGGGGCCGTCAGGGGGCAGGGCGGGGCCACGCCAGGCCCTGCCAGTCAGGTGAGGCCGCAGGCGGGGCCGTCAGGGGGCAGGGCGGGGCCACGCCAGGCCCTGCCAGTCAGGTGAGGCCGCAGGCGGGGCCGTCAGGGGGCAGGGCGGGGCCACGCCAGGCCCTGCCAGTCAGGTGAGGCCGCAGGCGGGACCGTCAGGGGGCAGGGCGGGGCCACGCCAGGCCCTGCCAGTCAGGTGAAGGAGCAGGGCGGGGCCGTCAGGGGGCGGGACAGGGCCACCCTAGCCCCTGCCCTCACAAAGGGGTGGATCTGGAACAGATGAATGTGCCGGGCCCCGTGGTGGGTGCTGCAGGCAGATCCAGAGGTAGGGAGGATTTCGTCTGTGTTGTCAGAGAGAGATAGGGCACACAAGCAGATACGCAGTCAAGGGTCAGAAGCATGTAACTGTTCGCACATCACCGGAAATGTGCCGTAGTGAGCTCTAGATGGGGTGCAGTAAGCAGAGTGCCATTTCCCAGGCATCCGCTCTGACCTTCCTCAGCTACCGACCTGCTGCTTTTCTCCAGGCAGGGGCAGCTGGGCCCCGGCTTCCCCCGCTCAGCTGCTCCTGCCTGTCGCGCCCACCCCACCCCACCCCTGCCCCCTCCCACCAGGCGACGAGATACGGGACCTGGAGATGGTGCCAGACTCCATGCTGCACTCATCCTCTGAGAGGCCAACTTTCATTGACCGTTTGGCCAACAGCCTCACCAAACGCAAGCGTTCCACCCCCCAGAAGTTTGTAGGTAAGAGTCCAGTTGGAGAGGAGCCATCAGCTGGAAGCCCCCACTTGTCTAAATCTGAGCACTGGTGGCTGTCAGACCAGCTGGGTCTGGAGATTCGCTTGGGGTGGAAGAGAGCAGCCTGGTGGGCTCTTAGTGTTCAGAATGGATCCCCAGAATGGGCGGGGGGCAGTGAAGAGGGAGAACATCCCTCACGAGGAGGAAGAGGAGGCAGAGTTGAGGGCTCTCAGGTTGGTTGCAAGAGGAGAGGGTTGGGGGTTAGGCTTTTCCAGTTTCTGAAAATAGTAAGGGCTTCTGTTTATGGGGGCTGAGAGAAGGGCCCTTTGAGTCAGAGAGAAAAGGGCCATTGGCTCTCTTTATGGAGAGCAATGAAGGAAGTAAGTTTTCAAGACCAGTGGGCTGGGACCAAGTCCTTCCCTAAGATTATAGCCCAGGGTTGGGGAGCAGCCCCACAGAGGACCTGACCTTGTGGGAGGTAAATAAGGGGTGGTGGGTAATGTTACACCCATCCCCAGGGAAAGAAAACAAAAAAGGAATCCTAGGGGAGCTTGGACTTATCCCGAGTCAGCCGTCCTGAGACCCTTGTCTCCATAGGTGAGAAGCAGATGCGCTTCAGCCTCTCCGACCTGCCCTACGATGTGAACGCGGGCGGCTATGAGAAGGACGTGGAGCTGGCGGCGCACCACGGCCTGGAGCCTGGCTTCGGGGGGCCTCTGGCCTTCGTGGGGGCCGAACATCTGCGTCCCCTCCGCCTGCCGCCCACCAACTGCATCTCAGAACTCACGCCTGTCATCAGCTCTGTCTACACTCAGATGCAGCCCCTCCCTGGTCGACTGGAGCTTCCGGGGTCCCGGGAAGCAGGTGAGGGGCCCGAGGATCTAGCTGACGGAGGTCCCCTCCTCTACCGGGCCCGAGGCCCCCTGACTGACCCCGGGGCCTCCCCCAGCAACGGCTGCCAGGACTCCACAGACACAGAGAGCAACCACGAGGACCGGGTGGGGGGGGTGGTGTCACTGCCTCAGGGCCCCCCACCCCAGCCTCCCCCCAGCATGGTGGCGGGCCGGCCCAGCCCCGCCTACGCCAAAGAGGACCCCAAGCCACAGGAGGCGCTGCTGCGGGGCCCCGCAGGCCCCGCCAAGGAGGTGCTCCGCGTGGTGGGTGAGAGCGGCGAGCCGGTGAGGGCCTTCAAGTGCGAGCACTGCCGCGTGCTCTTCCTGGACCACGTCATGTTCACCATCCACATGGGCTGCCACGGCTTCCGAGACCCCTTCGAGTGCAACATCTGCGGCCACCACAGCCAGGACCGGTACGAGTTCTCCTCCCACATCGTCCGGGGGGAGCACAAGGTGGGCTAGCGGCCTCCCCGCCTCGGCGCCCCCGCGCCCTGCCTGCAGGAGGCCTGCCCGTCCCCACCCCGGCCTAGGAGCTGGGCGCTGTGGCCCCCACACCGGCTCCCTGGCTGCACCCCCGACCCTGACCCGTCCCCGCCTGTGCTCCTCCTCCCCCGACTGACCTCAGCGTTGTGATGAAACAGGTCTTTTGCGTACCTTTCTCCTTTTTCTCTTCTCCTTTCATCCCACCATACTCACTGAGTTATTTATTAATATAATTTGTTGAGTTTTCTTTTGCTTCTTTTTTTTTAACTTATATCACTTGCCACACCCCCACCCTCCTCCCCACAGCCCCCTCCACGTCAGGCCTGATTTTCCTCTTTGCGCTTTCTCCAGCAGCCCCAGGAGTGAGAAGCTCCCCTTAGTGCTGAGAGGCCTCGGGCTTCCTGATTTAGGTCCTCACCTTTTACCGTACCCCATGCTTCCGTTTCAATGCCAACCGCGCTCTATACCCACCTTAGCTCTGTGGCATTACCTCTGCCCTCCGGGACCCTGCAGCCTGGGACTCGTGGCCTCTCGTGGCCTCTGACCTTAGGCAGCTTGCACAGCTCCTGATCAAATGAAGAAACCCCTCCTTGGGAAGTAGGAGAGGCTGAAGGAGTCCTCCCCAGGCACCCTGGGACTGAGGGTCCTCTTGACATCCCACTAGAAATTGGAGTTCCCCAAAGCCCACATCCGGGATCTGCCTCTCCAGTGTGATCCACCTCTCCTCAAACAGCCCCCAGCACTGCTCTACTCTCTTCACACTGCCCGTCCACTCAGTGGTGGTTTTTCTCTCCTTGGAATGCCCCAGCTTTATACTCTCAGGGGCCAAGGCTAGGTCAGCAATCCTCTGTCTCTGACACGTGTGGAGCCACAGGTGCCTAACTGGGAACCAGGGAAGGGAATGGGTCAAAATTCCTCTCTTTCTCTCCCACCTCTCAAACTTCCTCACTCTAGCGACCTACTTGGGCTCTCAGGGGCATCTCTGGCCCCTGTCCTATGAGAAACTGGTGGGTTGCTGCCTGATAACAAGGGGGCATCCTCAGCCCCCCAGTCATGCTGCCTTCTCCCCCCTAGCAGGATTCACCCTCTCATCCCCAGACTCCTGGGCCCTGTTCTTAGGATCAGTGGCAGGGAGAAAAGGATGTCTTTTCTCTCTCCTAACTCTCAGTATAACCAAAAATTCTCCCCAGGATGAGCAAGGGCAGACGCCCCTCTCCCCATCCCAGTCTTGTGCCAGCGAGAATGGGATGGACACAGCTGAATGGGAGAGCCATCCTTTACTACCCCCCTACACTCAGCTCCCAGATGTAGGGCAGGAGGGGGCATGCTCCTGGCTGCTGCAGAGACTCCTGGCTGTTTGGGTAACCTAGACAGTGAGACGGGGGCAGGAGGGGATCGCTCCACCGCCGAGTGGGGGTCTCTTTCCACAAGAGCTCCCTGCCCAAGGCCACAGCCATCCCATTCTCTGCTTCCCTGAGATTCAAACCAAAGCCTGTTTTTCTATATTTAAAAGTTAAAAAGTAAAAACCAAACAGAACACCTCACAAGTTGTAACACTTGGTCCTTCTCTCTCTCTCTCTCCCCCCCATTTTCTCTTCCTTCCATTTTTCTTTCCACAAGTCCTCTCCTTATTGGCTCTTTTGCCTCCTACTTTTCTCACTCCCTATCAGGGATAATTCAGGGGGCTGGTAAAGGGTTGGTTAAGGAACAGACCCTGGGATTGGGGCTCGTAAGGGCTCTCAGAGAGTCTGCCTTATCCTGTTACGGGAAGGGAGACCCTGAACAGTCTGTGGTCTCCCCAAGAGAACCAGATTGTCAGGGAGGGACACTGTGGGTAGACTGTGTCTCCTTGACAATGTAGCAATAAACAGATGCTGCCAAGGGCAGGGGGGCGGGGGGCCACGTGGGAGGAGCGTGGTCTCTGGAGAAGGGGAGAGTCTTCTTGAGAGCACCCCCAGGGAACTAGCTCCTTGTTTCAGAAGGTCAGCAGACTTGAGATTCTTCTCTGGGGTTCTCCTCAACCCTCCTGGTTATCGAGCCCCTTCCCATGAGCCCTGCCTTCACCGCCTCTTCTGCGTCTGCTGTGTGTTTGGTGACACCTCACAAGACTAGTCCCTTCTGGGGTATCGGAGCCTCAGGGTGCCCCGTCCCCTCCCCGTCAGTTCTGGCACCTGTAACCTCCTGGAACATGAAGGACTGTGCTCTGAGGCCATGCTCTGAGCCCGTGAGAGCAGAGACTGGAAGGGCGAGCCCAGGTGCTACGGAGGGGAGAGAAGGGCGCTCTGTCTCTCCAGACCATCACTGCACTTTAACCAGGGTCTTAGGTACAAAATCCTGCTTTCCAGAGCCTGCCAGCTCTGGAACCTCAAACATCCTCATGCTCTCTCCTAGCTCCTTTTGCATAAAAAAAGAAGAAAAAAAAGTAAGAAAAAGAAAAAACACACATTGAAACCCACATGGAGAAAAGAGGTGTTTTCCTTTTATATTGATATTTAAAATCAACACCACACAAAAACATTTCTAAATAGACACTTTTCCAGACCTTTGTTTTTTCGTGTCAGTGTCCAAGCTGCAGATGTGATTTTGTAATACTTCTGGCAGCTTCTTTCCTTGTGTACATAATATATATATATAATATATATTTTTGATCAGATGTTATGAGAACAAAAAGAAAAAATAAAACACAGCAGTAAGTGCAATACCGCCTCCCCTCCCTCTGCCAGGGTTTCATTTGTGGCCTCTCCTGGGTGTCTCCTTGGGTCTTACCCCTTCACCACCTCCTCTTCCTCTGGGCCCCCTCCTTGCCTTTTTTTTTTTTTTTTAAAGAGTTTTTCTCCTTTCTCAAGAGGAGTTAAACTAGCTTTTGAGACTTATTGCAAAGCATTTTCTATATGTAATATATTGTAAGTAAATATTTGTGTAACGGAGATATACTACTGTAAGTTTTGTACTGTACTGGCTGAAGGTCTGTTATAAATAAACATGAGTAATTTAACACCCCTGGTTGTTTTTGCAGACTTCCTTTGCCTTACTTTTCTGCTGGGAGGGAGGGGGACATCCTTGCAGCATATTATACTGACTACTAAATGTTTTGAGGCTCAGAATCTGCCTGCAATGTGGGAGACCTGGGTTGGGAAGATCTCCTGGAGAAGGGAAACGCTACACACTCCAGTATTCTGGCCTGGAGAATTCCATGGGCTGTAGAGTCCATGGGGTCACAAAGAGTCGGACACAACTGAGCGTTCACTTTCACTTTGAAACGTTTTTGAAGATGAACAAGTCTTAAGACTGAGACAAAACCAAACAAGAATGCTCAAGATGTTACTACAGAACAGAAGAATTTTCAAACTAGAATGGGAAGTGGAGGAGATTTTCCCACCAGGAGTGCCTTCAGGATAGGAGAGAAAGCCCAACCTGCCTATGCATACAAGGCAGAGATTCATCAAACATTTGTTGAGTACCTACTACATGTAAGACATACTATACACCGAGGGAGATACAAGACACATAACATGAATAGTTATGTAGGATACTGATATGATGATAGTAAGTCTACCAGTTCTTGAGCGTTCCATAAATGCCAAGCACTGTGCCAAGTATTCATTTAACTTAGGGAAATGAGTAGGTAGAGA
The DNA here is from genome assembly GCF_963930625.1 of Muntiacus reevesi. Taxonomy (NCBI): domain Eukaryota; kingdom Metazoa; phylum Chordata; class Mammalia; order Artiodactyla; family Cervidae; genus Muntiacus; species Muntiacus reevesi. The sequence continues at coordinate 171,121,335 of NC_089252.1, read as the reverse complement.
CAACCTATAAAATCATTACTAGTGAAGAATTAAAAACCAAGAGAGAATAAATAACTTGTCTAAGACTTATCAGTAAGTGACAGAACCCGTATTTGAACCCAAGGACATGGTGTCTTATTCCAAAATCTGTGTTTTTCCCTTAATGCCCAGAAAACCAGCCAGTAAAACTTAGGCTATGAAAATCCAAAGAAAAACCAACATATGAACATTAACTTTACTCTTAAATATTAACTATTTTCTGTCCCCATCACTGAAGGTTTTTTCAGTCCTATCTACCTCATTCCATACAATATTTTCTGCTTTCTGTTTTCCATGAGACTATGTTGAAGTGAAAACTGGAGACGCTTCCATCTAGAGTCTATCATTTTCTATATCCCATTGAAACTAGCAAATTGAAACTAGAAAAAGACCACAAACATATTTGTTTTGAAGCCAAAACAAAAGTTGGGAAATAAATTTTAACTAATTACATGGCTTACAAATTAGCAGAAACCATGATGGGCTGTTAGTTAGATGGACAGTGAATCTGGTGTGTTTAGACTCCTGAATGACAAAGGAAGGGTCCATCTCCATCTGTACTATCTTGGATCTGAATGCTGGGAGGTCACATTGACATCAACGTTTATCCAATTTTGGAGACAACTGTGTGGTTCTAGAAGATCTTGCAGGTCTTCAAAGAACTGTTCAACTTCAGCTTCTTCAGCATTACTGGTTGGGGCATAGAATTGGATTACTCTAATATTGAATGGTTTGCCTTGGAAATGAACAGAGATAATTCTATCATATTTGAGACTGCATCCAAGTACTGCATTTTGGACTCCTGTTGACTATGATGGCTACTCCATTTCTTTTAAGGGATTCTTGTCCACACTAGTAGATATAATGGTCATCTGAGTTAAATTCACCCATTCCAGTACATGTTAGTTCACTGATTCCTCAAATGTTGATGTTCAATCTTGCCATCTCCTGTTTGGCCACTTCCAATTTGCCTTGATTCATGGTCCTAACATTCCAGTTTCCTATGCAATATTGCTCTTTACAGCATCGGACTTTACTTCCATCACCAGTCACATCCACAACTGGTTATTGTTTTTGCTTTGGCTCCATCTCTTCATTCTTTCTGGAGTTATTTCTCCACTGATCTCCAGTAGCATATTGGGCACCTACCAACCTGGGGAGTTCATCTTTCAGTGTCCTATCTTTTTATCTGTTCATACTGTTCATGGGGTTTTCAAGGCAAGAATACTGAAGTGGTTTGCCATTCCCTTTTCCAGTGGACCACATTTTGTCAGACCTACAAGACCTTCTAGAACTAACACCCAAAAAGATGTCCATTTCATTATAGGGGACTGGAATGCAAAAGTAGGAAGTCAAGAAATACCTGGAGTAACAGGCAAATTTGGCCTTGGAGTACAGAATGAAGCAGGGCAAAGGCTAATAGGGTTTTGCCAAGACAACGCACTGGTCATAGCAAACACCCTCTTCCAACAACACAAGAGAAGATTCTACACATGGACATCACCAGATAGTCAATACCAAAATCAGATTGATTATATTCTTTGCAGCCAAAGATGGAGAAGCTCTATACAGTCAGCAAAAACAAGAGCTGACTGTGGCTCAGATCATGAACTCCTTATTGCCAAACTCAGACTGAAATTGAAGAAAGTAGGGAAAACCACTAGACCATTCAGGTATGACCTAAATCAAATCCATTACAATTATACAGTGGAAGTGAGAAATAGATTCAGGGGATTAGATCAGATAGACAGAGTGCCTGAAGAACTACGGACAGAGGTTCGTGACATTGTACCCCAAGAAAAAGAAATGCAAAAAGGCAAAATGGCTGTCTGAGGAGGCTTTACAAATAGCTGTGAGAAGAAGAGAAGTGAAAAGCAAAGGAGAAAAGGAAAGATATATTCATGTGAATGCAGAGTCCCAAAGAATAGCAAGGAGACATAAGAAAGCCTTCCTCAGTGATCAATGCAAAGAAATAGAGGAAAATAATAGAATGGGAAAGACTAGAGATCTCTCCAAGAAAACTAGAGATACCAAAGGAACATTTCATGCAAACATGGGCACAATAATGGACAGAAATGGTATGGACCTAACAGAAGCAGAAGATATTAAGAAGAGGTGGCAAGAATACACAGAAGAACTGTACAGTAAAGATCTTCATGACCCAGACAATGACGATGGTGTGATCACTCACCTAGAGCCAGACATCCTGGAATGAGAAGTCAAGTGGGCCTTAGAAAGTATCACTATGAACAAAGCTAATGGAGGTGATGGAATTCCAGTTGAGCTATTTCAGTCCTAAAAGATGATGCTGTGAAAGTGCTGTACTCAATATGCCAGCAAATTTGGAAAACTCAGCAGTGGCCACAGGACTGGAAAAGGTCAGTTTTCATTCCAATCCAAACTACTGCACAATTGCACTCATCTCACACACTAGTAAAGTAATGCTCAAAATTCTCCAATCAAGGCTTCAATAGTACGTGAGCTGTGAACTTCCAGATGTTCAAGCTGGATTTAGAAAAGGCAGAGGAACCAGAGATCAAATTGCCAACACCTGCTGGATCATTGAAAAAGCAAGAGAGTTTCAGAAAAACATCTACTTCTACTTTGTTGACTATGCCAAAGCCTTTGACTGTGTGGATCACCACATACTGTGGGAAATTCTTAAAGAGAGGAGAATACCAGACCACCTTCCCTGCCTCCTGAGAAATCTGTATGCAGGTCAGGAAGCAACATGGACTGGACATGGAACAGACTGGTTCCAAATTGGGAAAGGAGTGTGTCAAGGCTATATATTGTCACCCTGCTTATTTAACTTATATGCAGAGTACATCATGTGAAATTCTGGGCTGGAAGAAGCACAAGCTGGAATCAAGACTGCAGGGAGAAATATCAATAACCTCAGATATGCAGATGACACTGCCCTAATAGCAGAAAGCAAAGAAAAACTAAAGAGCCTCCTGATGAAAGTGAAAGAGGAGAGTGAAAAAGTTGACTTAAAGCTCAACATTCAGAAAACTAAGATCATGGCGTCTGGTCCCATCACTTCATGGCAAATAGATGGGGAAACAATGGAAACAGTGACAGACTTTTATTTTGGGGGGCTCCAAAATCACTGCAGATGGTGATTGCAGCCATGAAATTAAAAGATGCCTGCCTCTTGGAAGAAGAGCTATGACCTACCTAGACAGCTTATTAAAAAGCAGAGACATTACTTTGCCAACAAAGGTCCGTCTAGTCAAAGCTATGGTTTTTCCAGTAGTCATGTATACATGTGAGAGTTGGACTATAAAGAAAGCTGAGAGCACTGATGAATTGATGCTTTTGAACTGTGGTGTTGGAGAAGACTCTTGAGTGTCCCTTGGACTACAAGGAGATCCAACCAGTCCATCCTAAAGGAAATCAGTCTTGAATATACATTGCAAGGACTGATAGTGAAGCTGAAATTCCAATACTTTGGCCACCTGATGCAAAGAACCGACTCATTGGAAAACACCCTGATGCTGGTTGAGGGCGGGAGGAGAAGGGGACGACAGAGGATGAGATGGTTGGATAGCATCAATGACTCAATGAACATGAGTTTGAGTAAACTCTGGGAGTCGGTGATGGACAGGGAGGCCTGGCATGGTGCAGTCCATGGGGTCACAATGAGTCAGACATGACTGAGCAACTGAACTGAACTGAAATGTGTGGTTGGCTACCCATGTATAGCCACTCTTGCTCAAGAACTTGGAAAAAACAAAGTATTTTTGGTAGGGGGTCAGATTCATCAGAGAGTGGTGCAATCACCTTGGTGTAGATTGATCAACACTTATTAAAAGAAAATAAAACATAACAGTGCACCGTATGTTGTAAGGGCATGGTTTCATGAAGTTTGTGTTTCACTTTTGTGTGTGTGTGTATGTGTGTGTGTGTGTGTGTGTATTTGTATATGTACTGAGTTGGGAATATCCCCTGGAGAAGGAAATGGCAACCCACTCCAGTACTCTTGCCTAGAAAACTCCATGGATGGAGGAGCCTGGTGGGCTACAGTCCATGGGGTCGCAAAGACTCGGACACGACTGAGCGACTTCACTTTCTTTCACTTTCTTGAGTACTAATGTAAAATATATTTCTACTATGATTCTGAGTCAAATCGTCTTAAGTTACTAGTCCAGGCTCTTCCCCACCCATTTGTTTGTTAGGTAAGAGGCAGCATAGTACAGTGAAGCCAGAATACCTCTTATTAACACGATGTGACTTTAGCCAACCTCAATTTCAACCTCTCTACACGGTTCTTCAATCTGTAAATTAAGGATAGTACTATAACCTACTTTATAGGTTTATAGGCTTGTTGAAGTTTAAATGAGTTAATATTTACACAATGCTTACTGCAGCGCCTAGCATTGTGCTAGCAGGATCCAGATGATTTTTTAAAAAGTGAATGAGAAAGAGCCCTAGCACCAAAGCACTCGTCCAGGGCTCCTCACTGGGGGATTTTTCCTCCATATTCATTGGAGGGTGGTGGTTCAATAGCTCAGCTGTGTCTGACTCTTCGCGACCCCACGGACCGCACCACGCCAGGCTCCCCTGCCCTTCACTATCTCCCCGAGTTTGTTCAGACTCACTTCCCTTGAGTGGATGGTGCATTGGAGTGAAGCCGCTCAGTCGTGTCCGACTCCCTTCGACCCCATTGACTGTAGCCTACCACGCTCCTCCATCCGTGAGACTTTCCAGGCAAGAGTACTGGAGTAGGCTGCCATGAATTACAATGTTTTATCCCCTCCCACCAGGCCCGCCTTGGGTTTCTCAATCTTGCACCAAAAGGAATGTCAGAGAAACAGCGTCTCCCAGTGGCGCAGACTTCGCTCTAAGTGCTCGGGGCCCATGGCCTGCCAACCTCACACTACAACTCCCACCATGCATCTCTTCCCCTCCGCCCTCTTAATAGGTATTGTAACTTGCCGCGCCTCGCACCACAAAAACGGATGGTTATGGTGGCCAGAATTACTTCCGGAGCAGGTCGTCGCAAGGGTTCCTGGGAGACATATAACTCTAATTTTCTTCCGCCAGTTGATTAAATAGTCCCATAGTCACCTTGCGCAACGAAAAATAAACTCGAAGAGCACCTTCCTACCATAGATTTAAGCGGGAACACTGAATAATAAAGAAAACTTGAGTAAAGTGGATTCCTGTTTTGGCGTGCGGCCTGGAGACGTCTACGGGGCGTGAGCGGAGGGATCTCACTCTATATAAGAGAGCCGGTTCCGTCACCGGATCCTCTCTCGCCTCCGCGCTTCCAAGATGGTGAGTGCTAACGCGTGGGGACTAGTACGGGGCCGGGTGGAGACTGAGAGGAGCCGATTCTGAGATTGCGGGGAGGGTTGAAAGCCTGGGCCGCGGTGGAAGAATGGAGAGAGGGTATGTTTCTTCCCGGCTTGGAGGGATTTCCGGAGAGACTGGAGATCTGAGTGGCGCTTTCTTGGGGTGGCCGGCAAGGAATGTGGCCGGAAGGGGGCTAAGGCCGGGTAAGTTGCTCCTTCTTAATGGGATCTTCATCCTGACGCAGACCAAGAAAAGAAGGAACAACGGTCGTGCCAAAAAGGGCCGCGGCCACGTGCAGCCTATTCGCTGCACCAACTGTGCCCGATGCGTGCCCAAGGATAAGGCCATTAAGAAGTTCGTCATTCGGAACATCGTAGAGGCCGCAGCCGTCAGGGACATTTCTGAAGCGAGTGTTTTCGACGGTGAGTCCGCGGCGCGAAATGTGCGAGTATCCTGATATAAAGCCACCTCCCGCCGCCGCCCACCATCCGTGGGCTCTGTTCTTTGGACCATCCCCAGCACTTTTCTTGCACTGTTAGTTGTTGTCAGTAGAGGAGAATGGTGTTTTTGCTGCGTTGTGTGCCGTTTTGAGCCCTGTCTGGACAAGGTATTCTTTTTGTGGTCTTGTACAGTCTTTCAGTCTTATTTTGTGACGGCCTCTGTAGGGGATGAGGTTCCAGAAGCGTTCAGTGCTTATCTTGTATCAAAACTTGGGGAGCGCTGGCTGTAAACGTGGTAAATATAAAAACCGTTTTGAATTGTTGCCAAACGTTTGAGTTGGCAAACTTGTGGAAAGGAGTTTTTTAAGAGTGGAAGGAGTCTAGTTGGGTTGACACGGGTAAGTTTTAGAGCAATATGGTATCCTCTTATCGTTTCCTTTTTTTAAGACTTTTAAGATTTCTTAGGTAATTGGCAATGGGGCCAGAAGTAGGCATTAGGGCTGGCGCAATTACTGAAGGAACTGCATTCCATCGTATTGCATCTGTGGTGTGGATTTAGTCCCTGTGGTGACAGGATGGGTTGGTAGGGGAACATTGATTTGTGAACTGTGTATGTATGTTTAGGTATAAACTGAACAGTTGGCTTTGGGAGTGAAATCTTGTAGGTATGCCTGACTTCTAAGTGAGTTTATTTTTGAGGGTTAGAAGGAACAGGAAGAACAGGGCAAGGTGGGTACTGTATCTAATATCACAGCTCTAATTATTTTTTTTCTCAGCCTATGTGCTTCCCAAGCTGTACGTGAAACTGCATTACTGCGTGAGTTGTGCCATTCACAGCAAGGTAGTCAGGAATCGCTCTCGGGAAGCCCGGAAGGACCGAACACCTCCACCCCGATTTAGACCTGCGGTGAGTACCTTAAAAGAGGTATGGAGCCCAGAGGGGTAGTTCAGTTTAGTCGCTCAGTCGTGTCTGACTCTTTGCATCCCCATGGACTGCAGCATGCTAGGCCTCCCTGTCCATCACCAACTCCCAAAGCCTACTCAAAACTCACGTCCGTGGAGTCGGTGATGCCATCCAACCATCTCATCCTCTGTCGTCCCCTTCTCCCGCCTTCAGTCTTTCCCAAAATCAGCGTCTTTCAAATGAGTCAGTTCTTTGCATCAGGTGGCCAAAATATTGGAGTTTCAACTTCACCATCAGTCCTTGCATTTCAAAAACATGTAGAAAGTCCTTTTGTTAGTTTTTTCTGGCAGTCCAAAGTCAGAGATTATCTTCTAGTAGGTAGACAGCAATTCTTAGCCTTCAGGCTCTTGAATCCTTAGAGATAGGGTTGTACTTTGCACATTAATTCATTTTTAAACCCATGGGAGAGCCAAAGATAGGCTGTGCCTACTTATAAACATCTCAAGTGACAGCAGTTACATGGTCCGAATTTACTACTTGAATCTGGTTTTATTGAGCAAAACCAGATCTGGGATTTAGTATCTGGGTCATGAAGATCTTTTTTTGTAGGGATAATAGAGGAACAATAAATGAGGACAAGGAATATCAAATTAAGATCTCTGCCTATGGGTGGGGTCAGCTAAGTCTGGTAAGACCCACACCTGAAACATTTGCTTTCAAGTTAGTCTGTTTCAGATTGGGTAGTGTAATCACCTTGCACATCTGTCCGTGCCTTTATGGACCAAATAATACACTGTTAGTGATGGGAGGGTAGTGGTCAGGTTCTTTGAGAGGGGACGCTTCCATGGATGGTTGTTTAATTCTTTCACTTTGCCTTTCAGGGTGCTGCCCCACGTCCTCCACCAAAGCCCATGTAAGGATCCAAGTCCTTAAAGACTGAAGAAATATTGGTTTCTCTGAAAAGACAATAAAATGGAAATTATACTTCATGTAGCATGTTGAAAATAAGTTGCCAGATGGAATGGGGGTTGTGCGCATCTTGTTTGTGTCTTTGGTCTCCCCAGTTTGCATAGCTTAGGGGTGGGGGTGAGGAATTAGGGCATCTGTGTTTGATTAATTCAGCCTGGCAAATGGCTTAAGTTGGTGTCTTTAGAATGGGGAGGAAACTGGCAGAGTGAGGAGTGCATCTGAAGTCACTCAGACTAAGGTGTGCATTCCTCTTGTGGCAACACGAAGACTTTAATGAGAGTCCACAACTTGAATGGCACAAGGGGATGTGTATTCAGGTCCTTAACCTCGTCCAGTTTACCTGCCTACTTTGATCTGCTGCTAAGCTAATCACCCAGCCTTCATCTTTCTGTGGTACGTTGCTCTATGGGGTGACAGTGCCCTGAATGCCAGGCGTTCATAGAAATTTGTGGAAGTCCCATAAGAGGGGAGTTTGCAAAAAGTCTGAGAAAGGGCTGTAGTCTGTGTGACAACGGCTCATTTGTTGAAGAATTCAGAAATTGGAGGTTCCCAGCTAGGAGTACACAGCTGACCCTTTAACAACGTGGGTTTAACTGCAGGGGGCAGGGGTGGTTTTCAGTAAATACATACTACACGTGAAAGTACAGATGATACAAAAGGCTAACTCTAAAATTAATTATATCAGGATTTTTGAAGAGATGGTGCCCCTGACCAATGCTTTATTCAAGGGTCAAATGTACACATATATTTGAAAAATTAATATGTAAATAGTTTGCTAAGGACTTTGCTGGTTAGGTTATATGATTTTTTTTTCCTTAAGCTAAACTAGTAGCTTGGAAGTTTGGATTAAAGTACATATTGTTCTGGGAAACACATTTTTGCAAATGTCTATATTCAAAGGATATGATAGCAAAGAAGGAGTGGACTGTTTCGGAGCATAATGGTGGTCTTATTAATGGGAGAACCCTTAACTAAAGCAACCCAGTTGGAAATGGTTGGTCCTATCTTGTTTATGGTCCACATACTCATGCGTGTGCTGAAACAGGTGCAGCAAGTCCTGGATTTGCCAGAACACTGAGTGTGGGTTTACATCCTTGCGGAGACCCCCCACCCCCCAAATATCTGTGCTCCCTCATTTCTCTGCTTATGACCCCTTCACACCAAGGATAAAACATAGGATAGAAGAACGTCCTGTTCATGGTGAAAACATGGTAAACCTGGTGGTCCCAAATCCCAGTTTGCTCAGTAAAACCAGATTCAAGTAGTAAATCTGGAACATAGAACTGCTGTGAGATATCTCTTGAGATGTTCATAGGTAGGCACAGCCTATCCTTGGCTCTCCCATGGGTTTAAAAATGGATTAATGTGCAAAGTATAATCCTGTCTCCAAGGATTCAAGACCCTGAAGGCTAAGAATGGGTGTAGCTGTCTACTAGAAGATAATCTTGATTTTGACTGCCGCCAAAAAAGCTCAGAGGACTCCACATGCTTCAGGCTCTAAAATAGCCCCACCCCACCTCCCAGTCTACCATTAGTAGAAGTTGTGTCTAATGGGCAACCAGGATATCTAATGGTTCCACCTGTGGTAAAGTTAAGCCCTATATAGGCATCCATAATTTATCCTAGAAAAGAAAGCCACTGAAATGAGAAGTGACCCGCAGGTCATTTTCAGATGTTTGCACTGCAAGGTCAGTGGCCTGTTCTGATGCTCTTGTCGGCTGGTTCTTTTAGGAGTTAGTCACAAAGGAGATGATACAGATCTTTGAGCCCTTGCCGCTTACCTCTGCCGCCAGCCTGTTTTAATGGCCTATTAGGGGGAGGATTGCAGTCTCACCACCTCACCTCTAACATTTCTGGTGAAGAGTATTCAAGCCAAAAAAAAAAAAGCATTCAAGCCAGGTAGAAGCTTCTGGGCTCTTCAGTCATTGGTCCAATGTCCACCTGTGAGGTTACTGGATTTCAGGTTAATTCCCTGTGGTAACCAGGTTTCACTGAGGTCCTGGACCATCCCTTCCTTCAACCTCAATTCCTGGCTTTTCATTTTTGTTTGCCTCTCTCTCTGTAACTTAGCATGTATGGGTGTGTTGTTTCTGAGTCCGAGTTCTCTATTAAAACAACATCTGACTGCCTCGTGATCAGTGGCTAAGACTGCTCCCAATGCAGGGGCCCTGGGTTCAATCCCTGGTCAGGGAACTAGATCCCACATGCTGCAGCTAAGAGTTTGAAAGTTGCAACTAGAAAGATCCTGTGTGCTGCAATTAAGACCTGGCACAGCTAAATAAATACACAAAAAAAGTGTCTAGTTGATTTAAGAGAGCTGACTTCTAAATGTAAATCTCACCTCTCATACTTGGAACTATGCGACCTTGGGTGAGTTACCTAACCTCTGTCTTCAATTTTCTAATCTTTAGGACAGCCATTCCTGTATCAGTATTTTGATGTGGCATAAGTGATAAAAAACGATCTTTTATTCAAGAAACACTGAGAACCTTCTATGTGCCAACATTTCTAAGTGCTAAAGACATAAGTGGTGACCAAGAGCCTGGTCTCAGAGCTTTACATTTTAGTTGGGGAGGAGTGAGAGGGTCGCTAGGCCTGAGGAAGGGCTACAGTTTTATATGGATGGCCTAGTCAGATTGATAGATGACAATTAGAAAAAGTGAAAGAGCAGCCATTTACATAAATGGAGAAATAGCTCTTTAGCAGAGATAATAACAACTACAAATGCCCTGAGGCAGGAGTATGCCTCCGTTCAGTTCAGTCGCTCAGTCGTGTCCGACCCTTTGCGACCCATGGACTGCAGTGCACCAGGCTTCCCTGTCCGCCACCAGCTCCCAGAGCTTGCTCAAACTCATGTCCATCGAGTCAGTGGTGCCGTCCAACCATCTCATCCTCTGCTGTACCCTTCTCCCACCTTCAGTCTTTCCCAGCATCAGGGTCTTTTCCAATGAGTCAGCTCTTCACATCAGGTGGCCAAAGTATTAGAACTTCAGCTTCAGCATCAGTGTTTCCAATGAATATTCAGGACTGATCTCCTTGCAGTCCAAGGGACTCTCAAGAGTCTTCTCCAACACCACAGTTCAAAAGCATCAATTCTTCGGCGCTCATCTTTCTTTATAGTCCAACTCACATCCATACATGACTACTGGGAAAACTATAGCTTTGACTAGACGGACCTTTATTAGCACCTAGCATGTCACAATGGAGAAGGAAATGGCAACCCACTCCAGTGTTCTTGCCTGGAGAACCCCAGGGATGGGGGAGCCTAGTGGGCTGCCGTCTATGGGGTTGCACAGAGTTGGACACGACTGAAACGACTTAGCAGCAGCAGCAGCGTGTCACAAAAAGCAAAGCAGTCAGTGGCTGAATTCCAGTGGACTGGGGGAAAGTGGTTCAGGTCTAAAATCCTTTATTTGAAATCCTTGAAAACTTATTTGCGTTGGAATTACTTTTTGATTTTAGAACGGTGATACAGACCATATGCTATTTAATAGATAACATTCTCAAAGTGATGTGAAAGTGTTAGTCGCTCAGTCGTGTCCGACTCTGCAGCCACATGGACTGTAGCCCCCAGGCTCCTCTGTCCATGGCATTCTCCAGGCAAGAAGACTGCAGTGGGATCCTTTAAGGGATCTTCCGGACCCAGGGGTCGAACCTGGGTCTTCTCCGTAGCAGACTGATTCTTTACTGTCTGAGCCACCATGGAAACCCAAAGTGATCTGGGACAGCAGCAAACAGTAGGGTTTCTGCAGTAAAATACAAAACTGGTCATGTTAAGTAGAAAGAAGGAAGACTATATTTCACATCAGGTTTTGCTGCCATGAGTTCAAACAGTCGAGTTTTAGAGCTGTTTCGGTTTTTCAGTTGCAAACAAAGGATGTGTAACTGGTACACAAAGAGAAGACAGGTCCAGGGACCTCCCTGGGGGTCCCGTGGTTAAGAATCCACCTTCCTCTGCAGGGGACACAAGTTCAATTTCTGATCCAGGAACTCAGATCCCACGGGCGGTGCCGAGGGGCAGCTAAAGTCGAAAGCCACAGCCTCTGAGCCCAAGTGCCCTGGAGTCCACACGCCACAGTGACGATGTTGCGTGCTGCAGCAAAGACCCAACGCCGCCAGCAGGCAGACAGACACTAAAAATATGTTAAAAGACAGGCCCAGGCCACACGGGGCCTCTTAGGCCCTGGCAGACGCTGGACTCTACTCAAAGTCTGATAGTGAGCAGTGAGATACCGCTTCACACCACTAGGACAGCCGTAACGATAATCAAAGTGCTGGTGGTCGTGTGGTGAAACTGGGGCCTTTACACACTTCTGATGAAAATGGAAAGTGGTGTAACCACTTTGGAAAACAATCTGGCAGTTCCCTCAAAAAATTCAATGGGGAGTTACCATATCACCCAGCATTCCATGTATCCAAAAGAACATGAAACTTACACACATCCACGCAAAGACGTGTACATGAGTGTTCAGAACACCATGATAGCCGAAAAATAGGAAAAATGTCCACAACTGCTGACTGCATAAATAAATCTATAAAGACAGAAAATAGATTAGGGATAGGAAGGTGGGGCAGGGGACCAGTTGTTAAATGGTATGGGGTTTCTTTTAGAGGTAATGAAAATATTCTGAAATTGTGGTACAGTTGCACAGTTCTCTGAACCTATTAAAAATGACTGAGTTTGCACTTTGTATGTGGTGATGTGAATTAGTGTGGTATGTGAATCACGGCTCAATAAAGCTATTACAAAAATATACCAAACAAAAAGTGTGATAGTAATCGATTGGAGAATTTTGAGCAGAGCAGTGACATGGTCTGACTGATCTAGTCAGTTCATAAAAAATACTAGCTATTCTTCTTCTTTTTTTTCTTCCAGTTTTATTGAGATAGAATTAACATACAACACTGTATAAGTTTAAGGTGTATAGCGTAACGATTTGACTTAACATAAATCAGAAATGACTACCACAATAGTGAACACTGTCTCATTTAAATACAAAATTAAAGAAATATTTTTCCCTTGTCATGAGAACTCTTATGATTTACTCTCTTAACATCGTTCATATATAACATACAGCAATATTAATTATATTTATCACGTACATTACATCCCTAGTACTTATCTATCGTATAACTGGAAATTTGTGCCTTTGACCACCTTCATCCAGTCCTCCCTCCCCTCTTGCCCAGCTATCCTTTTTCTGATTATTTTGTTTGGTTGGTTTTGGGCCACACGGCACAGCATGTGGGATCTTATTGATGGTTCCCCCACAAGGGATCATACCTGTCTGCGCCCTGCAGTGGAAGCACGGAGCTTTAACCACTGGACCACCAGGGAAGTCCCTCTGAGTCGTCTTCTCATACCATAGGTGCCTCTGGAGGCCAGATGAGTGTCTCCCAACGTCAGGCATTTTTGTACCTCTCGCTATTCCTGCTGTACATATGCAGTCATTTTCTTTAAATTGACTCACTTTTCACATATGTTTGTTATTGTTATTATTTGCTGCAAAAAGCTTTATTGTTTCCATTATTATTAAAGAAAAAAATTGTATCAGTATTCCTCCTGAAAAACTAACAACTCTTAGAAGGTAATTTTTAAACTCTACAGTGTTTAAATTTGGGGTCCACCGGGGACTTCCCTGGTGGTCCAGTGGTCAAGAATCTGACTGCCAACGCAAAACATGGGCTCTCTCTGTGGTCCGGGAAACAGGATCCCACATGCCACCAGGCAACTAAGCCTCAGCATTGCATCCTGAGGCTGAGAGCCCTCGAGCCTGTGCTCCACACCCAGAGCGCCCACTGCCACTCACAGCAACAAAGAGCCTGTGCAAAGCGCAGCGCAGTCAAGACTAAAGAGTTTTGAAAGGGTTCATCGCTACTTTTTATCACCAAAATGGCACAAAGAACTGGTAGCATCCCAAGAATGCCCTGGGAACTGCCTCACAAGGTCAGGGGCAGTGTCTAGATGGTCAGCTATATTGCCTGACCTACAGCAGGAGCGCAGCATTGGTGGATGAATAAATGTGCTTGACCAATGGAAAAGTCAGGGGTTAATGAAGTAATTTCCGTAATAGAATCACTCCTACCATTTAAATACAATGCACAGCATGATTCAAAGTGCCTGGGATTAGGTCTGGAAATCTGCAGTTTAACAGCATCCCCCCAAAATTCTGACACAATTGGTCTGCAGACCACACTTTGAAAAATATTAAAGAATTGTTCTAGAGAAAGAAGAAGACTATACATGATTAGTTTGCTCTAGTTTGAGAAATATAAACATGGAAATCATGGTGCGCTTTCAGTCATGGCTGATTGGTGGATGGAGGAGTCCCAGATCAACTGAGAGAAAAGGAAAGCCAAAAAGGAACTGATTGGGAAAAATAAGAGTGACTGAGGGACTCAGAGTCTTGAGCAAAAGGTCTAATTCAGAAGGTATCATATGGGGGAAGTGGCTGTCCTCCTTCACAACTAGTTATAATACAAAAAGTAAGGAATTCAAAAAGTGCAAAAGCGGCCAGGAGGGGGGAGGCAAAAAAAAAAAAAAAAAACGTGCAAAAGCATACAGGGTGAAAATAACTTAAATCCCCCCAGCTATACAGGAGATAAACTTTTATAACTAATTTCCTGAATAAATATATATACTACAAGCAAATACGGGGCTTCCCAGGTGGCACCAGGGGTAAAGAACCCGCCTGCCAAAGCAGGAGATGCAGAGATGCAGGTTTGATCCCTGGATTGGGAAGATCCCCTGAAGGAAGACCTGGCAACCCACTCCAGGATTCTTGCCTGGAGAATCCCATGGACGGAGGAACCTGGCGGGCTACAGTCCATAGGATCACGAAGAGTCAGGTGTGACTAAGCACGCAAGCAAATACATATATATTTTACACATTGTGTGAGTGTGCTCAATTGCTCAGTCATGTCAGACTCTTTTTGGCCCTATGAACTGTAGCCCTCCAGGCTCCTCTGTTCATGGGATTCTCCAGGCAAGAAAGAATACTAGAGTGGGTTGCCATTTCCTCCTCCAGGGGATCTGCCTGACCGAGGGATCAAACTCACGTCTGCGTCTCCTTCATTGGCAGGTGGATCCTTTACCAAGAAGCCACCTGGGAAGCCCGAGCACATGGTGGCCCACTATATACATTCTGCAAGAGAAGAAAATTGGGGCTTCCCTGGTGGTCCAGTGGCTGGGGCTCTGTACTTTCACTGCAGGGAATGGGTTCCCGCCCCTGTCAGGGAATTAAGATCCTGCAAGCTGTGCAGCACAGCAGTAAATAAAAATATTGAAAATATTGATCTTTTATGTCACTGACTAGGCATTGAACCCTCAGCAATGAAAGTGCTGAATCCTAACCACTAGAATGCCACATCCCACTCTCTGAAATGATGCTTTTGAACTGTGATGTTGGAGAAGATTCTTGAGAGTCCATTGGACTGCAAGGAGATCAAACTTACTGAGGGAATTAAGATCGTGCAAGCTGGGACTTCCCTGGTTGTCCACCGGCTAAGACTCCCTGCTCCCAACGCAGGAGGCTGGATCGTGGCTCAGCAGTAAAGAATCCGCCTGTCAAACAGGAGACTCGGGTTTGATGCCCGTCAGGAAGGTCCCCTGGAGGAGGGAGTGGTAACCCACTCCAGTATTCTTGCCTGGAGAATTCCATGGGCAGGGAAGCCTGGCGGGTCACAGCCCATGGGGTCTCAGCAGAGGTGCAGAGGACATAGGGAGGAAACAGCAGCAGCAGGTAACTAGACCCCACGTGCAGAAACTGACACTCTCTCAGCTGCGACAGAGATCGAAGATCCCTCATGCCACAGCTGAGACCTGGCTCAGCTGAATAAATAAATATGTTAAAAGATCCTGCACTTGGGGCTGTGGGGGCAGGAAGTTTCCATTACTGGTCAAGGGTCCTCCGCGGAGAACCAGGTCTCCTTTAGAGCAGATAGATGGTGAAGGGGGGTTTACTGATAATGAACCCTGGAGTCTAGAGGGCCATGAAAATGTTTCAGGAGACGGAGAAAAAAAAATGGGATCAGAAACGACTGCACGGGCATTTGAACCTGGGAGATGCCCGGAGGGTGACCCGGAGTCCTCGGCTCCTTACGGGGACCTCGCTGCCCACGAACAAGGCTGCAGGCGGACATTGCGGCTCGCAAGCCCACCTGCAGGGGGCGCTGAGCCCCCGCCCGCCCGCCTGCAGGGCCCCGACGGACGCTTTGGTCTCCCGGTCGCAGGCGGACTCCTTCCCACTGAGCCACCAGGGAAGCCCCTGGTCCCCCCCACACCCCTGCGCAGTGCTCTGTGGGACCCTGATGGACGGCAATCCAGAAAGAGGGATGCGTGTGTCTGTGCAGCGGACTCACTCTGCCGGGCAGCAGAAGCTCTGGAGGAGGGCGTGGCAACCCACTCCGGTGTTCTTGCTTGGAAAATCCCGTGGACAGGAGACCCTGGCTGGCTATCGTCCTTGCGGTTGGAAAAGAGCCGGACACACTGAGTGTATGCACGGGAGAAACTGGCTCAACACTGTAGAGCAACTATAGTCCAGTAACATTTTCAAAAATAAATAGAAAATAAAAGTGGTAGTAGTAGCTATTCCACGGGGCTCTTTTGAGAATAAAATAATATATGCAAGGGACTTTGCATAAAACCTGCTGGTGATATAGCATTACAACCGGTGGTACTTATTATTCCTGGCCCAGTCTTCAGCTTTGCAAGTCTTAAAAACGCAGATTTTATTTTATTTTTTCAGATTTTATTTACTTATTTTCTGAGTCAACTTTTAAAAAAATAACTTTATGTATTTATTTATGTGTTTTTGGCTGTGCTGGTTCTTCATTGCTCCGCAGGCTTTTCTCTAGTTTTGGAGATCGGGGGCTACCCTCTAGTTGTGGTGTGGGGCTCCTCGTTGCCATGGTTTCTCCTGTTGCAGCTTCCAGGCTCTAGAGCACAGGCTGAATAATTGTGGTGCAAGGGCCTAGCTGTTCTGAGGCACGTGGAGTCTTCCCAGAACCAGGGACTGAACCTGTATGCCTGGCATTGGCAGGCGGATTCTTCACCGCTGACCCGCCAAGGAAGCCCAAAAAACTCAATTTTAAGAATAGCTTTATTGGGAACTTCCCTGGCAGTCCAGGGGTTCCCCCCAACAGGGGCCACAAGTTCAATCCCTGGTCTGGGAACTAAAATCCTCCAAGGCAGGAGGCGTGGCCAAAAAAAAAAGATTTATTGAAGGTAATTGATATACAATAAATTGTAGATATTTAAAGTGTACTATTTGAAAAATTTTGAGATATGTTATTATGATGAAACCATCATAATACTCAGGATAATGAACATACAGGTCACCCCAAAAGTTTCTTCGTCCTTTGTAATCTCACTATCCTGTAACTCCCAGTCCCACACCCAGGCAATCATTAATCTACTTTTTGTCACTATATGTTGGTTTGCATTTTTTAGAATTTTATATCAATGAAATCCTACAGTAGATGCTTCTTTGCCTTGGCTTTTTTTTTCACTCAGTTATTTTGAGATTCTTCACTAGTGCATATATCAGTAGTTGTTTCATTTTTATTCCTGAGTAGGATTTCATTTTATAAATATCCCAGTTTGTTTATCCATTCACCTGCTGATGGGCATTTGTGTGTGTTTCTAATTCTTGGCTATGATAAATAAACTGTTAAAAACATTTATGTAAAGCTGTTACAAACATTTATGTACAGTTTGTGTGGACATATGTTTTTATTTCTTGGTATGAATACCTAGGAATGGAAGCACTGAATGAGTCGCACTGTAGGTAGGTATATACTTAAAAAAACTTTTTAAAAAACTGCCAAATTGTTTTCCAAAAGTGATTGTATCATTTTACATTCCTACCGACAGTGTTTGAGAGTCCCCGTTCCTTGACATTCTCTTCAACACTTCGCTGTCTTTTTAATTTTAGAAATTCTAACAGATGTTTAATGATGTCTCATTGTAGTTTTAATCTGTTTTTCCATAAAGACTTTTGTGTTTTTCCATAATAACTAATGATCTTGAGCACCTTTTCATGTACTTATCTGCCAGATATATATCTTTTTTTTTTTCTCTGCCACACAGCATTCAGGATCTTAGTTCCCTGACCAGGGATCAAAATGTGCTGCTTGTAGTGGAAGTTGAGAGTTATTCCTGGACTGCCAGGGAAGTCCACAGATATAAAGCTTCCTTAGTGAAATGTCTTTTCGAATCTTTGGCTGCTTGTTTTTTTCCAGTTTTATTGAAATATAATTGGCATATAGCACTGTATAAGTTAAAAGTGTCCAACATAAAGATTCGACTTACATGTGTCAGTTTAGTGACCATGCATCATCTCACATAGACACAAAATAAAAGAAAAAGAAAGTTTTTTCCTTGTGATGAGAACTCTTAGGATTTACTATTAACAGTTTTTTTTCTCTGTAATAAAGGAAATGTATTGGTTCACTCAATTAAAAACTCTAGATGGGACTTGCCTGATGGTCAGCAGTTAAGAATTGGCCTGCCAAGGGAGGGGAGGACATTCCATCCCTGGTCCAGGAAATAAGATCCCCTGTGCCCCAGAGTAACCAAGTCGGAGAGCCACAGCTGCTGAGCCCTCAGGCCTGAAAGCTGTGCTGGGCAGCAAGGGAAACCGCGGAAGTGAGAAGCCCGAAGTGAGAAGCCCGCGCACCTTAGCTGGAGAAAGCCCTCGGGCAGCCTTGACGAGCCTGAGCCCACAGTGAAGACCCAGGGCAGCCAAGAATAAATAGATGAATTCACGAATTAATTAAAAAACTATAGAGGTACATATTGTATACTACATTTCTAGTGCTTATTTATCTTATAACTTGAGGTTTGTAACTTTTTACCCCCTTTCTCCAATTTCTCCCACCCCCCATGATGATAACACAAATCTAATCTTTTTCTGAGTTTTTTTCTTTGTTTTTAAAGTATAATTGACCTACAACACTACATTAGTTCTTGATGCATAATGTAATAATTTGATATTTTATACCACAGATTTTTTTTTATTACTGAGTTTTTCAAGTCCCTTATTCTGACGAGATCGGGCGCGTTCAGGGTGGTATGGCCGTAGACAAGTCCCTTATTCTGAATGCAAATCATTTATCAAATATACAATGTGCGCATTTTTTCTTCCACTTACCCTTTCATTGTTTGAACGGTGTCTTCTAAAAGCAGAGGTCACTAATTTTGTTAATCAGTTTTGTTTTCTTTTATGGATCCCGCTTTTGGTGTTGAATCTAAGACATTTTCCTTGCTCAGTGTCACAAAGCTTTTCTCCTGGAAGCTTTGTACATATAGGTTTTACATCAGGTCTGTGATACATTTAATTAAGTATTCAAAAATTTTTGGCTGTACCCTGCGGCCTGTGGGATGCAGGGTCTTTAGTTCCCTGCCCAGGGATTGAACCCATGCCCCCAACAGTGGAAGCACTGGGTCGAGTCTTAACCACTGGACCACCAGGGAAGTCCATGCAATGCATTTAAATTAACTTTTGTGTCCAGTATGAGGTAAATATTGAATTTTTTTTTTTTTTTTGCTTAATGATATTCCATTGTTCCAGCACTTTGTTTTTATTTATTTAGTTAATACTTTTATTTATTTATTTTTGGCTTTGATGGGTCTTCGTTGCGATGCTCAGGCTTCTCACTGCAGTGACTTCTCTCGTGGAGCGCCAGCTCTAGGGTGTGGCTTCAGAAGTTGCGGCAATGTGCGCTAAGTAACTGCAGCTCCCGGGCTCTGGAGCGCAGGTTCAGTCGTTGTGGCAGACAGGCCTCGCTGCTCCAAGACAGGTGGGATCTTCCTGGAGCAGGGATTGAGCCTGTGTCTTCTGCATCGGCAGGCAGATTCTTTGCCACTGAGCCACCAGGGTCGTCTCCCAGCGCTATTTGCTGAAAAGACTACTTTCTTGAATTCCCTTTGCACCTTTCTCAAAAATCACTTGACTGTATATTTGGAGGACTATTTCTGGACTCTTCTGTTCCATTGATCTATTTGTCTTTATTCCAATACCACATTATCTGATCGCCGAGGCTTCATAGTAAGTGGTCCCTAGGTTGCACTCCTGGTTAATGCCGTCTCACCCTTGACCCTCAGCCAAGACCACATACTCTCAGAAGCGTCTCTGCAACAAGAGAGGCCCTCCCTCCCCCACGATGAGACGCACCTCGACTGCGGAGTGACACCCACTCGCTGCAACTAGAGAGAGCGCTCTCGCAGCAACGGAGACCCGGTGCAGCCAAAAAATCAACAAAAACAAACTTGCAAAAAAAATGTTTAAATACATTTGCGATGTTTGTACATGGAACAGTTCTTGAAGGATTTTCAAGAAACTGCTGTGGTTGCCTCCAGGCTGTGGACCCTGGTCTCACCATTACCGCTTCTCACCTCCACTACGGAGGTATAATGTTTGAAGCCACATAGGAAGGCTTCAGGTTGTCGACTGTTGTGTTAGTTCCCATGGTTGTTGTAACTAATCCCCACAGAGTCAATGGCTTAAAACTGCATAGATTTAAAAAAAAAAAAAAAAAAAAAAAAAAAAAAACTGCATAGATTTATTATCTTATAGTTCTAAATGTCAGAAGTCTGAAATGAGTCATACAGAGCTAAAATCAAGATAGCAGCAGAATAATATTGCTCACATGTGGAATCTAAAGAAGAGATACAAACGAACCTATTAACAAAGTAGAAATGCAGTCACAGATGTAAAACACAAGCTCACGGTTAGCGGGGAGAGTGGAGGAAGAGGGATAAATTGGGAGCCTGGGATTGACACATACACACTGTTATATGTAAAACATAACTAGTAAGATAACAGATAACTGGTAACTAGTAAGAACCTACTGATTAGCACAGGGAATTCTACTCAATACTGTGTAATGGTCTAATGGAAAAAGACGCTAAAGAGGAGGGATGTATGTATTACAGATTCACAGCAAAAACTAGTGCAATATTGTAAATCAATTATACTCTAATAAAAGATTGATTACAAGGATTTAAAAGTGGAATTCCATGGCGGTCCAGTGGTTAGGATTCCAGACTCTGACTGTCAGGAGCCCAGGTTTGACTCCTGGTCAGAGATCTAAGATCCCACCAGCTTCATGGTGCGGCCATGAAAAAGGAAGAAAAAAAAAAAGAGCAGTAGAGCTGAGTTCCTTCTCGAGGCTCACGGAGAATCCACTTTTTTCCCTTTCCCGGTTTCCACAGGCTGTCTGCATTCCTTGGCTGCATGGCCTCTTCTGTCCTCTTCAGGGTCAGCACCGTAGCATCTTCAGATTTCCCTGACAGTCATACCTCCCTCTTGTAAAGATCCTTGTGGTCTCACTGGGCCAACCCAGATAAAGCAGGATAATTTTCCAGTCTGAAGATTCTTAGCTTCATCACATCTTCAAAGTCTCTTTTACCATGTAAGGTAGCATATTCACAGCCTTCATAGATTAGGGTCTGGACATCTTCGGGGGTCATTAATCAGACGACAACAACCAAAAGCATCTACCCTAGTTTAGTCACCTTAACTCAAGCATTGCTTCCACCCTGAAACCTTCTCAGACCCTGTCCCCTGCAGAAACAGGTCAGTCAGTCAGTTCAGTTGCTCAGTGGGGTCCAACTCTTTGCCACTCCATGGACTGCAGCACACCAGGCTTCTCTGTCCATCACCAACTCCTGGAGCTTGCTCAAACTCATGTCCATCATGTTGGTTTTGTCATCCAACCATCTTATCCTCTGTCATCCCCTTCTCCTGCCTTCAATTTTTCCCAGCATCAGGGTCTTTTCCAATGAGTCAGTTCTTCCCATCAGGTGGTCAAAGTATTGGTGTTTCAGCTTCAGCATCAGTCCTTCTAATGAATATTCAGGACTGATTTCCTTTAGGATTGACTGGTTGGATCTCCTTGCAGTTCAAGGGACTCTCAAGAGTCTTCTCCAACACCACAGTTCAAAAGCATCAATTCTTCGGTGCTCAGCTTTCTTTATAGTCCAACTCTCATATTCACACATAACTACTGGAAAAACCATAGCTTTGACTAAGATGGACCTTTGTCGGCAAATTAATATGCTGTTTAGGTTGGTCATAGCTTTTCTTCCAAGGAGCAAGCATCTTTTAACTTCATGACTGCAGCCACCATCTGCAGTGATTTTGGAGCCCCCCAAAATAAAGTCTGTCACTGTTTCCACTGTCTCCCCATCTATTTGCCATGAAGTGATGGGACCAGATTCCATGATCTTAGTTTTTTGAATGTTGAATTTTTTTTTTCTTTTTGAATGTTGAGTTTTAAGCCAACTTTTTCACTCTCCTCTTTCACTTTTATCAGGAGGCTCTTTAGTTCTTTGCTTTCTGCCATAAGAGTGGTGTCATCTGCATATCTGAGGTTATTACATTTGTCCCAGCAATCTTGATTCCAGGTTGTGCTTCATCCAGCCCAAAATTTCACATGATGTATTCCTCTTATAAGTTAAATAAACAAGGTGACAATATACAACCTTGACGTACTCCTTTTCCAATTTGGAACCAGTCTGTTGTTCCATGTCAATTCTAACTGTTGCTTCTTGACCTAAATACAGATTTCTCAGGAGGCAGGTCAGGTGGTCTGGTATTCTCATCTTTAATAATTTTCCACAGTTTGTTGTTATCTACACACTCAAAGGCTTTGGCATAGTCAATAAAGCAGAAGTAGATGTTTTTCTGGAACGCTCTTGCTTTTTTGATGATCCAGCAGATGTTGGCAATTTGATCTCTGGTTCCTCTGCCTTTTCTAAATCCAGCTTGAACATCTGGAAGTTCTCGGTTCATGTACTGTTGAAACCTCGATTGGAGAATTTTGAGCATTACTTTACTAGCGTGTGAGATGAGTGCAACTGTGTGGTAGTTTGAGCATTCTTTGGGATTGCCTCTCTTTGGGATTGGAATGAAAACGGACCTTTTCCAGTTCTGTGGCCACTGCTGAGTTTTCCAAATTTGCTGGCATATTGAGTGCAGCACTTTCACAGCATCATCTTTTAGGATTTGAAATAGCTCAACTGGAATTCTATCACCTCCACTAGCTTTGTTCGTGGTGATGCTTCTTAAGGCCCACTTGACTTCACATTCCAGGATGTCTGGCTCTAGGTGAGTGATCACACCATTGTCATTATCTGGGTCATGAAGATCTTTTTTGTACAATTCTTCTGTGAATTCTTGCCACCTCTTCTTAATATCTTCTGCTTCTGTTAATGAAAAGAAGAGAAGTTGCTCAGTCATGCCCGACTCTTTTCGACCCCATGGACTGTAGCCCAACAGGCTCCTCAGTCCATGGGATTTTCCAGGCATGAACACTGGAGTGGATTGCTATTTCCTTCTCCAGGGGATCTTCCCCACCCAGGGATCGAACCCAGGTCTCCCACATTGCAGGCAGACGCGTTACCGTCCGAGCTACCAGGGAAGCCTCTGCCTCTGTCAGGTCCACACCATTTCTGTCCTTTATTGTGCCCATCTTTGCATGAAATGTTCCCTTGGTATCTCTATTTTCTTGAAGAGATCTCTAGTCTTTCCTATTCTGTTGTTTTCCTCTATTCCTTTTCATTGATTGCTGAGGAAGGCTTTCTTATCTCTCCTTGCTATTCTTTGGAACTCTGCATTCAAATGGGAATATCTTTCCTTTTCTCCTTTGCTTTTCGTTTCTCTTCTTCTCACAGCTATTTGTAAGGCTTCCTCAGACAATCATTTTGCCTTTTTGCATTTCTTTTTTGGGGGGATGGTCTTGATCCCTGCCTCCTGTACGATATCACGAACCTCCGTCCATAGTTCTTCAGGCACTCTATCAGATCTAATCCCTTGAATCTATTTGTCACTTCCACTGTAAAATCGTAAGGGATTTGATTTAGGTCATACCTGAATGGTCTAATGGTATTTCCTACTTTCTTCGATTTTAGTCTGAATTTGGCAATAAGGAGTTCATGATCTGAGCCACAGTCAGCTCCTGGTCTTGTTTTTGCTGATTGTACAAAACTTCTCCATCTTTGGCTGCAAAGAATATATATATACTTTAAAAAGAATATTATCAATCTGATTTCAGTACTGACCGTCTGGTGATGTCCATGTGTAGAGTCATCTCTTGTGTTGTTGGAGGGGGGTGTTTGCTGTGACTGGTGTGTTCCGCTGGCAAAACTCTGCCAGCCTTTGCCCTGCTTCATTTTGTACTGCAAGGCCAAATTTGCCTGTTACTCCAGGGATCTCTTGACTTCCTACATTTGCATTCCAGTTCCTTATGGTGAAAGGGACATCTTTTTTGGGTGTTAGCTCTAGAAGGTCTTGTATGTCTTCATAGAACCGTTCAACTTCAGCTTCTTCAGCATTACTGGTTGGGGCATAGACTTGGATTAATGTGATACTGAATGGTTTGCCTTGAAAATGAACAGATCATTCTGTCATTTTTGAGACTGCACCCAGGTACTGCATTTTGGATTCTTGTTGACTGTGAGGGTTACTCCATTTCTTCTAAGGGATTCTTGCCCACAGTAGTAGATAAAATGGTCATCTGAGTTAATTCACCCATTCCAGTCCATTTTAGTTCATTGATTCCTAAAATGTCAATGTTCACTCTTGCCATCTCCTGTTGATCACTTCCAATTTGCCTTGATTCATGGACCTAACATTCCAGGTTCCTATGCGATATTGCTCTTTACAGCATCGGACCTTGCTTCCATTACCAGTCACATCCACAACTGGGTGTTGTTTTCACTTTGGCTCCATCCCTTCTTTCTTTCTGGAGTTATTTCTCCAGTCTTCTTCAGTAGCATATTGGGCACCTACAGACCTGGGGAGTTCATCTTTCAGGGTCATATCTTTTTGCCTCTTCATGCTGTTCATGGGGTTCCATCCTGAAACCTTCTCAGGTCCTGTCCCCGGCAGAAACAGATAACCAGTCCTCTTACTTGCATGATTCTGTACCCGTAACAGCACAGACAGCACTTAGTAGAAAGTAAGGGCTCTACTAGGCTTCCCTGACAGCTCAGTTGGTAAAGAATCTGCCTGCAATGCAGGAGACCCTGGTTCAATTCCTGGGTCAGGAAGATCCCCTGCAGGAGGGATAGGCTACCCACTCCAGTATTCTTGGGTTTCTCTTGTGGCTCAGCTGGTAAAGAATCCGCCTGCAATGTGGGAGATCTGGGTTCAACCCCTGGGTTGGGAAGATCCCCTGGAGAAGGGAAAGGCTACCCACTCCAGTGTTCTGGCCTGGAGAATTCCATGGGCTGTATAGTCCGTGGAGTCTCAAAGAGTCAGACACGAAGGAGAGACTTTCACTTTCACTGGATCTGTTTACCTGTATGTTCCTCCATTAGGTTATGTGGGAGGGGGCAGGATCCAATGTTTATTCATTCGACACTTAAAATGCTGAGTGATCATGCATTGATTCAAAAATGTTTCTTGAAGGCCTGCTATGCTTAAGGTACTGGAGATATAGTGCTGCCAACACAGAGATGGTCTGTGCCCTCAGAAAGCTTATGATCTGTTTGGAAAAGAAGTCAATGAAACCATCGGTAACTGTGAAAGGAGCCCAGTCGTGGGGCAGGCGCCCTGGGAGAGCAGAGCAGCAGCGGCCGCTCGTTCAGCGGTGTCGGAGAGGCCTTCTAAGAGCGGCCTGATGCTGGCTGAGGGCCAGGGGTGAGGAGGAATTAACCAGGAGTGCTGCCTGAGGGAGCAGCCCCCAGCCGCCACTGAGGCACGTCACTGCCCCCAGGGCAAGCCCCACGCCACTGAGTCCCCACACGGACGGCACGTGGCCCCCACCCCCAAGTGGTGCATTAGGAATAAGTGCTCCCGAGGAGGCTGTGGGAGTCTGGACACGTTCATGATCTTGACTGTGATTCTGCCCTCATAGACATTTGTCAAAGCTTATCAACTTATACGGGCTTCCCTGGGGGCTCAGCTGGTAAAGAATCCGCCTGCAGTGCAGGAGACTGGAGTTCGATCCCTGGGTCGGGAAGATCCCCTGGAGAAGGGAAAGGCTGCCCGCTCCGGTATCCTTGCCTGGAGAATTCCATGGACCGAGGAGCCTGGCGGGCTACAGTCCATGGGGCTGCATAACGTCAGACAATACTGAAGCAACTGAGCACGCGGCATCAACTTACACACTTGCAGTTCACTGTCAATTATACGTCAATAAAGTTGTTTAAAAATAGCAGTGAGTGGAACCAAATGAAATCAAATGTTTATTTAAAAGTAAATTATTATCAGGACTTCCCTGGTGATCCAGTGGTTGAGATTCTGTGCTCCCAATGCAAGGAGCCAGGGCTCAATCCCTGCTCAAGGAACTAGATTCCACATGCTGCATCTGAAGATTCTGTGTGCCGAAACTAAGACCTGGTGAAGCCAAATAAAATTAATTAAATAAATATTAAAAAAAAAAAAAGGCTCTGTACTCCCAATGCAGGGGACACGGGTTTTATCCCTAGTCAGGGAACTAGGTTCCCACAAGCCACGTGTTATGGCCAAAGAAAGAAAAAACATGAGCCAAGGATTTTATATCTTCCTTATTTGTTTTAATATTTTTCATTTTCTCTTGAATTCTTTTACTTCACTTTTTTTACTTTAAGAATTTACCTCTTCTTCTTCTTTCTAAAACACATTATTTGTGTGTTTATTTGCTTGACTTCCTTCCCCATACTTTTTCTTTGGCCACACTGTGCGGCTTGCAGGATCCTAGTTCCCTGACCAGGACTGAATCTGAGCTCTCTACGTTGGAAGGCAGATTCTTAACCACTGGACCACCAGGGAAGTCCCTGACTCTTTTTATTCTTTTAGTAATTTTGTATAGGAGTTAAGCTGATACTTTCTGTTGCTCATTTTAACCAGAACTTAATTTTCTGAAGGATTTGTTTGAATAGCTTTCCGATCTAGACAATGCTCTCTCGCTTGTTGCTTTGAGGAGTATTCAAATATACAGTCGGAGAAGGCAGTGGCAGCCCACTCCAGCACTCTTGCCTGGAAAATCCCATGGACGGAGGAGCCTGGTGGGCTGCAGTCCATGGGGTCGTGAAGAATCCGACATGACTGAGCGACTTCACTTTCCCTTTTCACTTTCATGCATTGGAGAAGGAAATGGCAGCCCACTCCAGTGTTCTTGCCTGGAGAATCCCAGGGACGGGGGAGCCTGGGGGGCTGCTGTCTAAGGAGTCTCACAGAGTCGGACACGACTGAAGCGACCTAGCTGCTGCAGCAGCAAATATACAGTGGCTTGCTCTCAGATTTTCCAGCTTCGTACCCCCACCCCACTTTTCTCCAGACCTTCTCTTCCGTTGTCTCTGTTGACCCTGTCCTTCTCAATTTTGATTCCTGTCTCAGCAGTCTTTCTTCAGTATAGGACCTACCCTAAAAGGAAGCCCTGACGGTCAGTCTGGAGAGTTCAAAGGGGTGCTGATGCTAAGTCACTTCAGTCGTATCCGACTCTGTGCGACCCTATGGACTACAGCCTAGCAGGCTCCTCTGTCCATGGGATTCTCCAGGCAAGAACACTGGGGTGGGTCGCCATGCCCTCCTCCAGGGCATCTTCCCAACTAGGGATCCAACATGTATCTCTTAGTCTCCTGCATTGGGGTGGTTCTTTACCACTAGGCCACCTGAGCAGCCCATGAATAACAACACTTAAAGTGAGAATTACCCCCAACTCCAGATTCCTGGGTCGCGGAGATCCACTGGAGAAGGGATAGGCCACTCACTCCAGCATTCTTGGGCTTCCTTTGCGGCTCAGCTGGTAAAGAAGCCGCATGCAGTGCAGGAGACCTGGGTTTGATCCCTGGGTTGGGAAGATCCCCTGGAGGACGGAAAGGCTGCCCACGCCAGTATTCTGCCTGGAGCGTTCGCCGACTGTGCGGTCCATGGGGTCGCAGAGCCGGACACGACCGAGCGCCTTTCCGCTCACTCCGGCTCTCGCTCGATGTGCGGGCCCTTGCCTCGGTCCGCCGCCGGGCGCAGAGCTCCTGCAGTGGCAGCCGGCTGGCCGGCCCGGCTCTCCGCAGCGCGCCGCTTTCCTCCGCTCCGCAGGCCCGGCGGCGTCCGGGGGTCCTTCTCGCGGCTCGTATCTGGGGCGCGCGGGGTCACCTTGCCGTCGATGCTGCCCGAGATCCGTCGGTTTGCCTGCTAGCTGCCGCGGGGGCTCCTTTCTGCCCCGGCGCCGCGTCACACCCCCGCACGCGCTCGGCCCCGCTCGGGCTCTGCGTTCGCGGCCTTCTCCCCGGGCCCGGGGACAGGTGTGCGCGCCTGTTACCCCCGCACCCGCGGGCTCTCAGTGCCGCTGCGGGCTCCTTTCTGCCCCGGGGCCGCGTCACACCCCGCCGCACGCGCTCGGCCCCGCTCGGGCTCTGCGTTCGCGGCCTTCTCCCCCGGCCCGGGGACAGGTGTGCGCGCCTGGCATCCCCGCACCCGCGGGCTCTGAGTGCCGCCGCGGGGGCTCCTTTCTGCCCGGCGCCGCGTCACACCCCCGCACGCGCTCGGCCCCGCTCGGGCTCTGCGTTCGCGGCCTTCTCCCCGGGCCCGGGGACAGGTGTGCGCGCCTGGTACCCCCGCACCCGCGGGCTCTCAGTGCCGCGGGGGCTCCTTTCTGCCCGGGGCCGCGTCACACCCCGCCGCACGCGCTCGGCCCCGCTCGGGCTCTGCGTTCGCGGCCCTCTCCCCGGGCCCGGGGACAGGTGTGCGCGCCTGGCATCCCCGCACCCGCGGGCTCTGAGTGCCGCGGGGGCTCAGGGGCAGCGCCTGCCGATGGGGTGGGGCGCGGAGACTCGCTGGTGAAAGAAAAAACGCTCCTTCTTTGGAGGTCGGGAGCAAAGAGTCGGTCTGTGGCAGAGAGAGAGAGGACAGAAGCGGCGAGGAGTCAGGCTGGAGGACGGGGCCAGGTCAGTGTAGGTCTTGTGAGCCCGTTAAGTTTGTCCTTTATGCTGAAGGCAACGAAAATCCTTTACAAGATTGAAACAAGGGAGTGATCTCATGGTCTATTTTTCGTTTGTTTTTTAAACTTTATTTTTTGGCCACAAGGCATATGGGGTCTTCCCTGACCAGGGATGGAACTCATGTCCCGGTGTTGGAAGCACAGCCTTAGCCACTGGCTCCAGGGGGGTCCCTGTTTCGTTTGGTTTTGTTTAACTTCACGAACTGCAGGAAACAGAATGGACTGTGGGAGGCAAAACTGGAGATTAGACTCTATCGCAATAATCCAGTATTTGGGTACAAATAATGAATAAAAAAACTGAACTGAAGTGACCCGATTTTCAGATAGCTTGCACAGTGGAAAACATAATTAGAATCCAAAGGGCAATAGAATGACCAGGAGAAGGATGACTCTCAAAAAGATGATAGTTAGCCTAGATAAATGAAAGCTCACTCATTCAGGCCTCTAATTCATAACTGATGAACAAGTAAGGCTGGTTTAATTACAGCCTGTGGAAGATAAATATTATGTGATTTCACATATGTGGAATCTGAAAACTAGTACAAATGAACATATTTACAGAACAGAAACAGACTCCCTGACTTAGAAAACAAACATTTCTAAAGGGGTGGAGGGATAAACTAGGAACATGGGATTAACAGGTACACAGCGCTATACATAGACTAGATAAGCAACAAGGATTCACCGATACCACAGGAAACCACGCGGCTTCCCAGGTGGCTGCTGCTGAGTCGCTTCAGTCGTGTCCAACTCTGTGCGACCCCGTAGATGGCAGCCCACCAGGCTCCCCCGTCCCTGGGATTCTCCAGGCAAGAACACTGGAGTGGGCTGCCATTTCCTTCTCCAGTGCATGAAAGTGAAAGTGAAGTCGCTCAGTTGTGTCCGACTGCTAGCGATCCCATGGACTCCAGGCTCCTCCGTCCATGGGATTTTCCAGGCAAGAGTACTGTCCCAGGTGGCGCTAGTGGTGAAGAATCCGCCTGCCAACGCAGGAGATGCAAGAGATGTGAGTTCAATCCCTGGGAAGGGGGAGGTCCCTCGGAGTAGGAAATGGCACCCCACTCCAGTATTCTTGCCTGGGAAGCCCCATTAGAGGGGCCTGGTGGGCTACAGTCCATGGAGCCACGAAGAGTCAGACACGGTCGAGCGGCAGGCACAGAGAACTATATTCATTGTAATAACCTACAATGGAGAAGAATCTCAGAGAGAATATATGTAACTGAAATACACGGCTGGACACCTGAAATTTATATGTTGTTGATTCACTTTCACTCTTGGCTGTGCTGCTCTTCGCTGCTGTCTGTGGACTTCCCACTGCAGTGGCTTCTCTCGTCGGGAAGCGCGGGCCCTCCGGAGTTGGGGCTCTCAGGTTTACTTGCCCCGTGACATGCAGGCCCCTAGTTCCCAGACCAGGGATCGACCTGAGTCCCCTGCATTGGCAGGCAGATTCTCAACCACTGGGCCACCATGAAGGCCCTGTGCATCTGTAATTAACACAATATTATAAATCAACCACAGTTCAAATAAGAAAAGTAATAGCTTGTGTAACAACAACATACGAAGTGACACTATGACGAAGTTGAACAAAAAATGTTAACTTGCTTTTTTCAAAAACAAAAATAGCTTGTTTTAAAAATTCACACTGAGGGCTTCCCTGGTGTCACATGGTGAAGAATCTGCCTGTCAATCCAGGGGACACAGGTTTGACCCGGGTCTGCGAATACCCCACATGCCATGGGGCAACAAGCCCATTCACCACAGCTGCCGAGCCTGTGCTCCAGGGCCCAGGAGCCGCAGCCGCTGAGGCCCGTGTGTGTGTGTGTGTGTGTGTGTGTGTGTGTGTGTGTGTGTGTGCGCCCCACTGCAGGGAGAAGCCTGTGCACCACAGCCAGACAGCAGCCCCTGCTCCCTGCACTAGAGAAAGTCTGAGCAGCCGTGAAGACCCAGCGCCGCCAAAAAAAATCACATTGAGATATGATTCCTGTATGACATAATTAATCCAGTAAAATATATGATTCAGCATTTTTAGTATATTCACAGATAATGTGCAACCGTTACTATAATCAATTTTAGAACATTTCCATTGCCTCAAAAAGAAACCTCATACCCACTCAATATCATCCTCCTACCCCTAATCACCCTTCTCCCCACGTTAAGCAACCACTAACCTACTTTTTGTCTCTATAGGTTATCCATTTCAGGACCTCCATAAAAATGGGATTATATATTATGTGGCCTTTTCTGACTGGCTTCTTTCATTTAGCATAATGCTTTCAATATACATTAAATTGAAATTTATTGAAATTGAAAATTATCAGTGCTTCATTCTTTTTATGGCTTCCCAGGTGGCTCAGTGGTAAAGAATCCACCTGCCAAACAGGAGATGCAGGTTTGATCCCTGGGTCAGGAAGATCCCCTGGAGAAGGGAATGGCAACCCACTCCAGTAATCTTGTCTGGAGAATCCCATGGACAGAGGAGCCTGGTGGGCTGCAGTCCATGGGGCACAAAGAGTCAGATGCGACTTAGCAACTAAACAGCAGCATTCTTTTTATGGGCAGATAATATTCCATTGTATGTGTATACCTCGTTTGGTTTATCATTTTCTCTTTATAGACATCGGGTTGTTTCCATTGTAGGGCAGGCAGAACTTTACTTCTGCCCATCTCAGGTCCTCAGTTGGAGCTCTGTAACAAAAAGATTAACAGGAGAAAAATAAGTTTATTAACACATGCAATGCACATCACACATGAGAAACTTCAGCAAAGAGTAGCTGGAAGCAGTGACTTCGAACTCTGGCTAACATGGCATCTTCAAGAAAAAGACAATAAATCTGTGGAGAAATGCTAGGACAGACGAAGAGGGTTTTAGGCCCCGAAGGGTGGCCAGCTATGGGGAGATAAATGAATGGGAGGAAACCAATGCAGTAAGGTTTGTCTGCCGATTTTTCTGGTGCCATCTCTGGGCTGATAAGAGTCTAGACTGTGGAGTGTCTCTAGTAAAGGAGAATTTATATTCTGCCTTTAGGCAGAAAAGGAGGAGGGTAGAGAGAGAGCTTTTTCTCTGTTTGCTGTTTTTAATTGCCTTAGGCTCAAATATTTTTTTTTTGTCAAAGAGACATGTTTTGAGATGGCATTCTGGCTTCCTTCAGCATCTTTGGGCTATTAGGAATACTGCTGTGATGAGCACTCATGTACAAGTTTTGGGGAGGACACGTGTTTTCATTTCTCTTGAGTGCGTGCTAAGTCGCTTCAGTCGTGTCCGACTCTGTGACCCTGTGGACTGTAGCCCGAGGCTCCTCTGTCCATGAGGTTCTCCAGGCAAGAATACTGGAGTGGGTGGCATGCCTTTCTCCATTCTTTTGGGTATATAACCAGAAATGGAATTGCTGGGTCATTTAATTTGGTCTTTGGCTCCATTAATAGACAGTGTTCAGGATGTGCTAAGTGATAGCTCCATCTGCCATCTGATTCATCGTCTTGGGCTCACATTTTGACAAACTGGACCATGTACAATCAGAAGAAACAGCGCAACAGGGAAGAGATTGTTAAGCGAGTCACTTGAAGAACAGCGGGAGGATCTAGAGGCATTGATGGAGAAAAGAAAACTAAAGAGGAAACAAGAGACATCCTCAAACATCTGACGGGTTGTAACATAAAAGAGGGATTAACCACAGGAGAGAATGAGGCCTACTTGGTAGAAGTCACAGAAAAACATAATTGGTCTGAAGATTTCCCTCCTTTCCTTTCTTCTTTCCTTACCCCCTCCTTCTTTCCTTTCCAGTTATTTTATTTTTAAAAATTAAGTAATTAACATTTTAAACGTTTTTATTTATTTCTTAAAAGTTAACATGTACATAATAGGAAACTAACCAGTACAAGGAAAAAAAAAATAAAGTTCATTATCACAGGCAGTTTATCACCTGATGTGCCCTTCTAGGTATAATTTGACTATAAATTTATTAATTTATTTATTCATCTTGGGCTGCGCTGGATCTTCAGTTAGTGTGAGCTTTCTCTTGCTGCGGCGAGCGGTGGCCACTCTCCAGTGGCAATCATCGGGCTTCTCATCGCGGCGGCTTTCGTTGCAGAGCACGGGCCACAGGGCATCCGGGCTGCAGCAGCCGTGTTGCGTGGGTTTAGTTGTACCGAACAGGTTTGGTTGCCGTGGGGCACACGGGATCGCCCCGACCAGGGTCTGAAGCTGTGCCCCCTGCCCTGCACGTGGATCTGTAACCACTGGGCCCGGGAGGTCCTCCTGGGTTCTTCTGACACAGCCTCAGTCGTCTGGGGTGGTTCTCCCGTTCTCTCTTCAATCCAGTCTGAATCAGGTCTGCTGCTGCCGCCGAGTTGCTTCAGTCGTGTCTGAGTTTTCGCGGCTCCATGGACTGTGATCTTGCTAAGCGCTCTGTACCAAGTTTTAGGAGTTCCTACCTCCGCTGGCTTGTCAGCACGCCTGTGTATTTCCCGGCTGCAACTTGTGGCTGGAGGCCACTCTAGCTGCAGCGTGAGCGCGTCTCACCGCAGTGGCTCCTTTTATCATGGAGCTCTGGCCCTAGGTATCGGGCTTCAGCAGCTGTGGCCCACGGGCTGAGCTGCTCCAAGACATGTGAATCTGCCCACACCAGGGATCGAACCCACGTCCCCTGCGTTGGCGGGAGGATTCCTAACTGCTGGACCACCAAGAAAGCCCAATATGTATCTTTTTTTATTTTTTACATTTATCTTTTATTTTTCGGCCATGCCACATGCAGGATCTTAGTTCCCCAACCAGAGATCGAACCCAGGCCTTGGCAGTGGAAGCACTGAGTCCTAACCACTGAACTGCCGGGGAAATTCCCATGTTTTTTAAAAAAATCATCAATGGGTGTTGAATTTTATCAAATAGTTTTCCTACATTCATTGAGAGGTTTATATGATTTTTCTCCTTTATACTGTTAATGTAGTAAATCGTATTACTTGGTTTTCCAGTGTTCACTGGAATTCCTGAAATAAATCCTACCTGACTACAATGTTGTATAATTTTAGCATATCAATGGATTTTGTTTGCTAATATTTTGTGTAGCTAATATTTTGTGTAATGAGAGATGGGCCTATAATTTTCCTATTTCTTAATAAATTTGTTCAAGTTACACTGTCTCATAAAATGAATAAGAAATTGTTTCTTTTTAAAACGTTTATTTATTCATGGCTGCTACCTGGTCTTCACCGCTACGTGTAGGTATTCTCTCGCTGCTGCGAGCAGGGGCTACTCTCTCACTGCAGGGGCTTCTCTTGCTACAGAGCACGGGCTCCAGGGTGCTCAGGCTTCAGTAGTTGCGGCTTGCGGGAAATTGTTTCTTTTTTTCTATTACCTAGAAAAATTTTTGTAAGACCTTCCTTAAATGGAATAGTTGACCAGTACATCTACTGGGGGTCTAGAATTTTCTTGTGGGAAAGTTTTTATATTATGTATTCAGTTTATTTAAGTGATATGAAACCATTCAGGGTTTTCTCTTTTTCTTTTTTTTTTAAATTTATTTGGCTGCGGCAGGTCTTAATTGTGTTATGTGGGATCTTTCAGTTGCAGCATGCACGATTTTTCAGCTGGGGCATGCAAGCTCTTAATTATAGCATGTGGGATCTAGTTCCCTGACCACAGAAAGAACCCAGGCCCCTTGCTTTGGAAACTCCAACTTTTAGCCACTGGACCACCAGGGACGTCCCCAGAATTTTCTGTTACTTCTTTGATCAGCTTAGGTAAGTTTGTTTTCCTAAGAATATTTCTCTTTCAACCAAATCTTAAAAGTTATTTTAATAAAGTTACTCATAACATCCTCCTGTTATCTATAGAATCTATAGGAAGTCTCCTTTTTTATTCCTGATACAGGAACAAACTTAGTTTTCTTGATCTTCAATACTGCATAATTATTTTGCATTTCATGTATTTCAGTTCTTACCTTTATTATTTACTTTCTTCTACTTTCTTTGAGTTTAATTTGTTCTCTTTTTCTGATTTCTCGAAATGGATGCTTATGGCTAGGGCTACCATGTTGGACAACAGAGACCTAAAGGATGCAAAGGTAATGATCCCACTTGTTCATTTAATTTACCAATCTGATCCCTGCAGAAAACAAATAGATCCTGGAGGATTGCAGTGAACTACTGCAAAGTAAACCAACTAGTAGCCATAGCTGCAGATGCTTTTCCATATGTGGTATCACTGCAGAGCAGAAAAATAAATAGGCCTTAAGTATATGGTATGGGCTTCCCAGGTGGCTCAGAGATAAAGAATCCACCTGCCAAGCAGGAGATGCAGGTTCAATCCCTGGGTTGGGACGATCCCCTGGAGAAAGCAATGGCGACCCACTCCAGTATTCTTGCCTGGGAAACTCCATGGACAGAGGAGCCTGGCGGGCTCCAATCCGTGGGGTCATAAAGAGTTGGATATGACTTAGTGACTAAACCAGCACCACTCGGCACATGGTATGCAACCACAGCTCCGGAAAACATTCTTCTCCATCCCTATCAGAAAGCAGAACAGACACAGTCCACATTCTATTGGAAAAGGCAACAATATACATTTTCAGTCTGGCCCCAAGGCTATGTTAAATCTCCTACCCTTTGTCAGAAAATAGTCTAGGGGCTTCCCTGGTGGTCCAGTAGTTAAGAATCCACCGCCAGTGCAGGGGATGCTGGTTTGATCTCTGGTCAGGAAGATCCCGCCCGCTGCAGGGGCACTAGGCCAGGCGCCAAGCTACTGAATCCCAGGCACCTGGAGCCCACGCTCCACAACAAGAGAAACCCTCGCACTGCAACTAGAGAAAGCCCCCGAGCAGCAGCAAACCCCCGGCACATCCAAAAGAATGAAAAAATTTAAAAAAGAGAAAAGAGGTCTAAAGGGACCTGACCAGCTGCAGCTGTACATCTCTCAGGACATCACTATATTGATCTGCTGTATTAATAACATCATGTAAATTGGACTGGTTGAGCAGAAAGTGGCAAGTATGTCAGATGCCTTTTGGTAAGACACTTGTTTTCCAGAGGGGAGTAGTTACCAAGTCTAAGCTTGCTCCTGCTCGCTGCATGACAGGCCAAGGTCAATGAATCAGAGATGAGATATTGAGGCAAGGAATATGATTTTGGCAGACTGATGTCTCAAAATAACCACTTTATCAGGGTCTAGAGGCCAGGTTCTGTTATAGATCAGAGATGGGGGAGGTGAAGAAACAAAGTTAAAAAGGCCACTAATCTTGCAAATATCTTCTAGAATGACAGGCCTCAGGCAGGGGATGTGTTAATTTCTTCCTTCTTGCCATCCACAGGTAGACAGGGTTCTGAACAAAGGTACTTTAGTTTAACAGAAGAGGGTCAGGGTCCTCTGAGGCAGGCCATTATCTATGATTATAATAACAAATAAGCCTGTGATTGTGCTCATTTCACATGCTAGTAAAGGTATTCTCAAAATCCTTTAAGCTAGGCTTCAGCAGTACTTGAAACAAGAACTTCCAGATGTGCAAGCTGAGTTTAGAAGAGGCAGAGGAACCAGAGATCAAATCACCAACCTTCGTTGGATCAGAGAGAAAGCAAGGGAATTACAGAAAAACATCTACCGCAGCTTCACTGACTATGCTAAAGCCTTTGATTGTGTGCATCGCTGTAGAAAATTCTTAAAAAGAAGGGAATACCTACCAGAACCACCTTGCCTGTCTCCTGAGAAACCTGTATGTGGTTCAAGAAGCAACACGAACAACTGACTGGCTGTCAGAACCAGGCATGGAACAAGAGACTGGTTCAAAACTGCGAAAGGAGTGCAGCGCTGTATGTGGTCACCGTGCTTATTTAACTTATATGCAGAGAACATCATCCCAAAGGCTGGGCTGAATGAATCACAAACTGAAATCAAGGTTGCTGGGAGAAATATCAACAACCTCAGATATGTGGATGATACCACTCTAATGGCAGAAAGTGAAGAGGAACTAAAAGAGGTGAAAGAAAAAGTGAGTGAAAAAACTGGCTTAAACCTCAACATTAAAGAGCTAAGATCATGGCATCGGTCCCATCACTTCAAAGCAAACAGAAGGGGAAACAGTGGAAGCAGTAATATATTGTATTTTCTTGGGCTCCAAAATCACTGTGGATGGTGACTGCAGCCATGAAATTAGAAGACTCTTGCTAGGACTTCCCTGGTGGTTCAGTGGTAAAGAATCTGCCTGCCAATGCAAGACACACAGGTTCGATCCCTGGTCCAAGAAGATCCCACATGCTGCTGAGCAACTAAACCCATGCACCACAAGTATTGAGCTTGGGCCCTAGAGCCCAGGAATTGCAACAAGAGAAGCAGCCACAATGAGAAGCCCCAACTCCACAACTAGAGAAAAGCCTGCAGAGCAACAAAGACCCAGCACAGCTAAAAATAAACAAACAGAAAAAGATGCTCGACAAAAAAAGCTCTCACAAACATAGACAGCATATTAAAAAGCAGAGGCACCATTTTGTTTACAAAGGTCCCTATAATCAAAGCTACGGTTTTTTCAGCAGTCAGGTACAGATGTGAGAGCTGCACCATAAAGAAGGCTGAGCACTGAAGGAGTGATGCTTTCAAACTGTGGTGCCGGAGAAGACTCCTGAGCGGGCTGTGGACTACAAGGAGATCAAACCAGTCCATCCTAAAGGAGAACAACCCTGAATATGCATTGGAAGGACTGATGCTTAAACTGAAGCTCCAATATTTGGCCACCTGATTCAAACAGCCGACTCACTGGAAAAGACCCTGATGCTGGGAAAGATTGAAGACAAAAGGAGAAGGGGGTGGCAGAGGATGGGATGGTTAGATAGCATCACTGATTCAATGGACACGAATCTGAGCAAACTCCGGGAGACAGTGAAACACGGGGGAGCCTGGTGTGCTGCCGTCTATGGGGTCATAAAGGGTCCAACACACTCAGCGACTGAACAACAATAACGACATAACCAAAGCAATGAAAAGCAAGTCAAAGAAACAGTTCCAACATGGAGTCAGAATTGGCGTTTCCCTGCAACAGAGGCATTAACCTTTCTTCAGAGTTCCTTTCAGAATGAGCTATTACACTGTGGCTGCTCAGCAGTCCAACTTCTCCTGTCCAGCCCTGCTTCCCTCCTTTCTTGCAAATGTTGATCCCAAGAGCACTCATTAATAAACTGGCTGCACTCTAATCTCCACTTTAGAATTGGCCTCCCTGGAAACTCAACCTGTGACCAAGGGAAAGGTTTTACCAGGCAAAGATAAACCGAAAGCAAATTGGGATTTTAATGTGATTTAATTCAAGGCAAAAAATTATGGGACAAAGGAAAGAGCGTTACATAACAGTAAAATAAAAAAAAGAACAAGAAAATATAACCATAATAGATATGTTTAGCAATGTAGGCTCAAAATATGTAAATTTTAATAGTTAACTGTACTGAGAACCTTCTTTCTGTTGAGCATGCTCTATAGGCTTTACATGCATTAACTCGTACTTTTCATTACAATCCCACAAGAAAGTACTGAGAATTCCCTGGCGGTCCGGTGGCTAAGACTCTGTGCTTCCACTGCGGGGGGCACAGGTTTGACCCCTGGTTGGGAACTAAGATCCTGCACACTGTGCAGCCAAAGAAAGGACAGTGATTCTCCCTGCTTTGCAGCTACAGAGCAACAACTTACAGATTCAGGAAAGAAAAATAAGTCAACCGTCAGAGCTGGAAATCTTTACATAGGTCTCTTAGAAACAGATGGATCTAGAAGACAAACAGGGGCTTCTCAGGTGGTCCAGTGGTCCAGAATCCACCTTGCAATGCATGGGAAGAGGGTTCGATACCAGGTCGAGGAAGTAACATCCCACAAGCCTCACAGCAATTAAGGTGTGAAGCAGCCAAAAAAACAAAAATAATAAATAAATAAGGAAAGACAATAAGCAGAGATATAAAAGATCTGAATAATACAATTAATAAGCTCAACATATTATAGATGAAGAATTCTACTTCTAACAGATAACACACTTTTTTTTAGCTTGTGTAAAACATTTACAAAAAAATGACCATGTACCAAATTACAAAGGAAGCCTTAATATTACATTTTAAAGAATCAGTGTTACACAGTCATGTTCTATGACTGTAATACAATAACAGAAATTACTAAGCAAAGGATAACTATTTAAAGTTGAGAAATGTCTGGAAACTAAAAACACATTACTAATAGTAAAATTTGGGTTAAAAAAAGTCAGAAATGATGAAATACTTTAAATAAAAGTTTATCTGACTTTCTAGGCTACAACTAAGGCTTTAATTAGAGATGTAGAATGTTAAATATATTTAAAAGACACCAAAAAAGTTTGGAACCTAATGAACAGAGCATTCAACTCAAGAATGAATCAACTATTAGAACTGTAGTTTTTTTGTTTTGTTTTGTTTTTAGAACTGTAGTTTTTAACATACCCTCTCAGGCAAACAACAGGGTGCGGTACAGAAGATCTGAAGGATAGCATTAACAAGCTAAATTTGTGAAACATCGCGTCATGTGCATGACTCTTTGTGACCACATGGACTGTAGCCCACCAGGCTCCTCTGTCCACGGGATTCTCCAGGCAAGAATACTGGAGTGGGTTGCCATTTCCTCCTCCAGGGGATCTTGCCGATCCAGGGACTGAACTCCTGTCTCCTGGGATTCCTGCATTGGCAGGTGATTTTTTTATCACTGCTCCACTTGGGAAGTCCAATGTCAAATATATGATGAGGAAATAAGAATAACTATAACCTGTGAACAAGAGAGGAAACAAGAGAACAGTATTTAGAATAATAAAGAAGACAAAAGAGCAGCAGGAGCTAGCAAATGAGCAAAATACAGAATGAAAACGGGACCGACTCTGCAGACACAATGCAAACACAACAGACTTTTTCCTGTTAATTTAAACGTAGTTTCCATTGCGGCCCATCACAGGGTATGGAATATAGTGCTCTGCGCTGTACGTGGGACCTCGTAGTTTATCCTTTCTATACATAATAGTTTCCATCTGCTAGTCCCACACTCCCGATCCTCCCTCCCCAATACCCCTTCGACTTGGCAACCACAACCCTGCTTTCCGTAATTGTGAGTCTGTTTCTGTTTCACAGACATGTTCATTTGTTATATTTTAGATTCCACAGGTAAGTAATATCATACGGTATTTGTCTTTCTCCGACTTACATTGCTTAGTGTGGTAACCTCTACATTCGTCCATGCAGCTGCAGATGGCATTATTTCATTCTTTTTAACGGCCTATATTCCAGTGTGTGTGTGTGTGTGTGTGTGTATGAAGGAAACGGCAACCCACTCCAGTATTCTTGATGGGAAAGCCCATGGACAGAGAAGCCTCGTGGGTTACGATCCATGGGGTCGATACACATATATAGACCACATTTTCTTTATCCGTTCATCTGTCGATGGACATTTTTGTTTCCGCGTCTCGACTAGTGTAAATAGTGTTGCTCTGAACATGGGGTGCACCCACCTTTCTGAATTATAGTTTTTGTGCAGGTAAATGCGCAGAGCAGTGGGATTGCTGGGTCACATGGCAAGTCTAGTTTTCTGAGGAACCTTCATACTGTTTACCATAGTGGCTGCATCATCTTACATTCCCACCAACAGTGTGGGAGGGTTCCATCTTCTCCACACCCTTTCCAGCATAGATTATTTGTAGACGTTTTTTAAAAAAAAAGGTCATTCTGTCTGGTGGAAAATGGCACCTCATTGTTTTGATTTGCATTTCTCTAATAATTAGCAGTGATGAGCATTTTTTCATGTGCCTGTTGGCCATCTACATGTTTTCTTTGGAGAAATGTCTATTTGGGTCTTCTGGGGAATTCCCTGGCAGTCCAATGTTTAGGACTACAAACCATGTGGTTTGGCCAAAAAAAATTAGATCTTCTGCCCATTTTCTGATGGGGTTGTTTGTTATTGAATTATAAGAGCTGTTGGTACATTTTGGAAATTAAGCCCATGTCGGTAGCATCATTTGCAAGTGTTTCTCTCAGTCTGTAGGTTGTCTTTTTGTTTTGTTTATGGTTTCCTTTGCTGTGCAAAAGCTTATACGTTTGATTAGGTACCATTTGTTTATTTTTGGCTTTATTTCTATTCCCTTGGGAGACCAAGCTAAGAAAACATTGGTAAATTTACGTCAGAGAACGCTTTGCCTGTGCTTTCCTCTAGGAGTTTTATAGTGTTATATCTTATGCTAAGTCTTTAAGCCATTAGGAACTTATTTTGACACAACAGGTTTTTAAAATTTTACTCACTAGCTTATTATAAAAGGATACAACTCAGGGAACAGCCTAGTGGAAGAGATGTAAAGAACGAAGTATGTGGGAGTTTCCATCCCCTTTCCAAGTACCATTGTCCCTGCGTTTCCACAT
The DNA here is from genome assembly GCF_963930625.1 of Muntiacus reevesi. NCBI lineage: Eukaryota > Metazoa > Chordata > Mammalia > Artiodactyla > Cervidae > Muntiacus > Muntiacus reevesi. The sequence goes on along the minus strand of NC_089252.1, from coordinate 171,080,394 downwards.
GTCCCCCAACTCAGAAGCTCCCTCAACAGATTTTTTTTAAAAAATAAAAATGTTGGACTTCCCTGGCGGTCCAGTGCTGAAAACTCTGTGCTTCCACCGCAGGGGGCAATAGTTCCATCCCTGGTTGGGGTCAAGTTTCATGTGCCGTGTGGCCAAAAGCGAAATAAAACAGCGCAATAGTATTAACAATCATACACTAATGAACTTATAAGCCTAGACGAAATGTATACATTTCTGGGAAAATACAAATAGCAAAATGGACTTCCCTGGCCATCCAGTGGTTAGGACTCCATGCTTTCACTGCGGAGGGCCCAGAGCGGCCATAAACAAACAAACAAAGTTTAAAAATAAATAAATAAATAAATAAATAAAATGTTAATCAAAGACTTTCACTGGGACTTCCCCAGTGGTGCCTTGGCTAAGACTTTGTGCTCCCAATACAGGGGACCCAGGTTCGATCCCTGGTTTAGGGAACTAGATCCCACATGTTGCTACTAAGAGTTTGCAAGCCACAACAAATATCTTGCCTGATGTACAAAGATTGAGGATCCTGCCTTGCGGCAACTAAGACCCATCAAAGCCAGATAACGAAATATTTTTTTAAAAATTTTAAAAGACTTTCCTACCAAAACTTTTGACCCAGGTGATTTTACAGATATGTTCTACTGACCTTCAAAAACAGTTTCCTGCTGCTTTTATGCAAGCTTTTCAGAAACTAGAAAAAGAATTGTGCAGGTTTTTTTGTTTGTTTGTTTTGGTTGTACTGGGTCTCTGTTGCAGCGCCTGGGCTTCTCTAGTTCTGCCATGTGAGCTTAGCTGCCCCACATCCAATGGGGTCTCAGTTCCTCAATCAGGGATTTAACTCATGTTCCTTGCATTGGAAAGTGGATTCTTAACCACTGGACCCCCAGGGAAGCCCCCAGAAATCTTTTTAATGTTCTTATTAGTTATAATTGTGTATGTGGGGTTTTATTTGTTTCTTTCCGCATTAATTACTCTTGCCAAGGCTTTATGTTAAGTGAAATGTACTTGGCATATAGCTTTTACCTCTACTAAGTACTTTTTGACAAGGTTCAGCTCAAAGGATTCTGTATGTAAAATACCTCCTCTGAAGTTTTCTCTCCTAAAAAATAACTTTTAAAAAATGCCCATTTTGGACTTCTCTGGTGGTCCAGCGGTTAAGAATCCTCCTTGCAATGCAGGGGACACAGGCTGGACCCCTGGCTGGGGAACTAAGATTCCAGGGCGGGACAACTCAGACCGAGTGCCTCCGGCCCGAGCATGTTGCAACTAAGACAGGAGGTAGCCAAATTGAAGAAATAAAAAATTATCCAGTAGAGAGAAATGTCGGTAATACAGGAGAAAGACAAGAAGACAGAACAAGAACAGGAGGGGGGGTGAGGGACAGGAACGGGAGGGTGACAGCTGGCTTGAGCTGTGCGCTTAGTGGTGTCTGACTCTCTGTGACCCCACGCACTGTGGCCCCCCAGGCTCCTCTGTCCATGGGATTCTCCAGGCAAGAATACTAGAGTGGGGAGCCATTCCCTTCTCTGGGGGAATCTTCCCGCCTCAGGGATCAAACCCCAGTCTCCTGCATTGCAGGTGAATTCTTCACCGTCTGAGCCGCCACGGAAGCCTGACGGCTGGCTTAGCTAACAACAAAGACAATTCCTTTAATACGACGAAAGTCAGAGTACCTCAGTGAGGATGAAGGTAAATTGGCCAGGCTGCTGGTAGATAAGGATGTTTTCCTTTTTCTTCCCCTTCTAAAATTTTATTTACTTATTTTTGTCGGTGCTGGGTCTTGTTGCTTCACGCAGGCTATCTCGAGCTGTGGTGAGCTGGGCTCCTCGAGTGGCAGCGCACTGGTTTCTCATTGCAGTGGCTTCTTCTTTTGAGCACAGGCTCTAGAACATGAGGACTCAGCAGCCGTGGTGCAAGGGCTCAGTTGCCTGAGTCATGTGGACTCTTCCCGGGCCAGGGATCCAACCTGTGTTCCCTGCGCTGGCAAGCAGACTCTTGACCACTGGACCACCAGGAAGTCCTTTATCATTATTACTATTTTTTAAAATATTGTGGCATGTGGGATCTTAGTTCCCTGACCAGGCAATTGAACCTGCGTTCCCCTGTATTGGAAGGTGGATTCTTCCTTGGACCACCGGGAAGTCCTAAGGATGTTTTCTTTTGATTACTTTCACAGTAAAATAAGAACCAAAGTTATCAGCTAAGAGTAAAGAAAAATAAAGGGATGCTGGATAACTGCCCACTGCAGAGAGTGTTGGTAAATAAAGTCTCCATTTATTCATTTATTGGGTCAGCATAGCACGCAACAGAGATGGCCCCTTACTTGTCAGATATTTCCAGTGCTTACATCCCTGATATTTAGCACAACGTATTGAAGAATGAATACCAGCAAGCACACCTGGATATCTAGTTGGGGAGGGAAGGGTTAGGGTTGGTGATAATAATAAGAAATACAGCTAGCATTCAGTAATGAAGATCTCCCTGCCTTTTCTTAGTAAATACAGACAACAACCTTTAATAAATATGACTGCTCTACAAACAAAGAAACTAGGGAGGGGTTCCTCCTTTGAAATGAGAGCCTTGAACACTAGGTCGAAATGCATGAGTGATAAAGTGAAAGGCCCCTTAAGTGGTAATAGCTCAATTATCTTATAGGAGTTTGATTCTGAGCAGATGAAGCTCCAGTCTAGAGCGGGTAACCCAAGAGGTCCTAGGCAAAAACCTGAGCCCCTGCTTCTGACCACCTGATAATCTGAGCAGTGTCACTGGGTGGATGATCTTGGAGTAGTCCCACATTTCCAGTTCTGTAAACCTGAGTGATGTCACCTAATTCACATAATTTTTATATTAAGTGAAACGTTCTGCAAGTTTGAGAAAGTGCTTGCAAACGATCTTGTACACGAATGTATATGTTAATGTTGCTATTACTACCATGGCTGTTAATTAAGTGGTCAGGGCAAGGGCAACACTCAGGGGGCAAAGGTAGCCTCCAACCACAGAACGGGCCCTCCAGGATGCAAAGTAAGCTGAAAGAATTTTCAACTTTCAACAGGAGCCAGTACTCTTGGCTCAGAGTGAGAGGTGGAATTTTTCTTATTCAAAGCTCAACTGTTCTTGAAGTCTTCAGGCTTGAAACTCTGGGCAAAATAATTAGGCTCTGGGGGCAAGATCCGGAAAGCCACGTCGCGTGAGGCCTCGCTGCCGCCGGCTGGGCACCATGAAGTGCCCGTCCGGTCCACCTGGAGCCGGCCTGGGTTTGGGGCATCCCCTCGTGGCGGCCGGCAGCGCCTCCGGCTAGGATCCGGGAGCTGGCGCCCTGGCTCCACGCCTTGCGGGACGCAGGCTCTAGGGCCCTCTCCGCGTCCCCCCTCCGCCGTTCCAGGAAGGCCTGGGAAAGCGAGCGCCGGCGGTGGGAACGGCGGCCGCCCCGACGGCGCGGTCCGGCTGCGGCGAGCGAGGGGGCAGCTGTTCTCCCAGGCGGCCGTGGGGGGCAGCAGAGGGGACGCGACAGGTGCGGGAGCGCCGCCCGGGAGTGAAGCGGCGGGCTCGGGGTCTGTTCCCAGGCTGGAAGCCGCCCCCGCCCCCCGCCAAATCCCGGGGGAGGCCGCGCCGGCGCCGGGGCTGGAGGAGGACGCGGCCGGAGACAGTGCGATTTCACGCGGCCTCCGGGGCTCGGGTTCCTCGGCAGGCGGATGAGTTATGGGGTCTGCAGGGGGTTTCCGGGGACACTGAGGTGGCCCGAGTGGCCGACAGAACACCCTCCCCCTCAAAAACACACACAGAGGCGAACGCACTGAGACAGAAACTCCCCCAAGTGACCCAACCGGCTGGGGGAGTTGGGCGACCTGGTTAGTGGGCGAGGCCGACGCGCAGGGGGTCGGGCTTCGGAGCGTGCTCTCTCCACCCCCATTACCCTTCTCCTCTGGAAGTATTTGGGGGCGTTCGGGATCTGGGACTCCGGGAGGATACCTAGGGCCCCGTGTGGGATCTGCGCGGCCAGGCTGCCGGGCCCGGGGCGTGGGGCGCGCCGGCTCGGGGCGGGCCGCCGAAGCTCCGGCAATCCGGCTCCAGCCTCGCGCCCGAGGGGGCGCGGCCGAGGCTCGCCCCCGCCCCCTGCGCTGCGCTCCCTCGCAGCCTCCACTCCGCCCCTGCCATCCCGCCCCGGGCTCCGGCTCCGGTTGCACCTCGCAGCCTCCTCTGCCGCCGCTACCGGGTCGCGGGCGGCTCAGGTGGCTCCGCTTCGATGCCCTAGTCCAGCGCCCTTCCCGGCCGGCCTGGGCTGGGCGCCCCTCACCCTCCGCTGGAGTCATGAGGGTGAGCCGGGCTCTGCAGGTGCTGGGCTTCCTCCTCAGCCTGGCCCGGGGCTCCGAGGTGGGCAACTCGCAGGCAGGTAAGCGGCGCGGGAGCCCGCGCGGGCTCGGAACCCGGCATTCCGACCCGGATTCGTGGGGTGCCGGCGGCCGGCGGCGGGGGCTTGGGCTGCGCGGGGCTGGGGTGCGAAGCCACGGCCGGCTGGGACCCCCTGGGCCCGGGACCGTCTGGATCGGGTCCTCGGCGTGGTCCGGGCGGGGACGCGATTCCGGGACCCGCCGCCCGGCCACCGCCTCCTGGGCGCATCGCAGACCCTCGGATTTGACTCTCCGGCGGATGCTGAAACCATTCACGCTTCTGAGGGGCCCTGCAGGGACGGGGGCGAGGACCTCCGTCCTGTAACGCGAGGGGGTGATTGGAGGTGCAGATCTTGGAGGAAGCGGGACACGGAGGTGGGGGTCTTGATTTGCTCCATACCTCCTTGCCCCTGGGGCTCAGCAAGCTCCAGTTTCGTTGTTTTGCCGACAGGGCGGAGCTGTGGAAGGGGGGAGGTTGTTGTTGTCTAGTGTTGGAAAACAAGAGTGGCACCTCCTCTTCCGTGAGTGGGCCTGCCCCGGGGACAGTGGAGATTAACCAGGGGGCTAAGTCCAGGTGACCAGGGGGAGAGGCCACGCCGAGGCTGACTGCCCTGGTTCTCTCCAAATAATAAAGTTTGCTGGTCCCCCACTGGACCAAACTTTTTTTGTTAAACCTCAGATCAATTTAACCAAGGTTTACTGAGCATCTACTATGTACAGAGCCCAGGACCACCAGCTATGGTGTTAAGGACTTCCAGCCGCTGTATCTCTGTCTTTTCTCTCCCCAACTTGAAGGCTGACAGGGCACCTGTCCTGGCTTCTGAGCCCCCTATCCTTGGCGGGGCGGGGGCGGGGTCCTTCTCAGACCCAGCTTCACCCCCACTCCCATTCTGTTTATTGTCTGGCGGTCTCCAGCCGTCTAGACCAGTCAGATCACCGCTCTGTTCCTCCTCCCACTCCTATGCCAGCCAAGCCCACCTCTTTGGGGTGTCTCTGGGACCGTGGACACCTGAGGGGCGCCGGGGCTGCTGGCTCTGGAGGAGTTGTGTTGATTTCCTCCCCTCCCCCCAGATCTCAGCTTGGGGTTTGGCACCGTCAGGGCCCCTTCCCCAGGGTGGGAGTGGGAGAAACACCTGTGCTTCCCTCGCAGTTGCTGGGCCTAAATTTAGACCCTGGGATCTTGGGATGTGAACACTCCCAGCTGGTGGAGGGTGGGGGTCTGGGGATTGGAGTGGGAGAGATGCAGTAGAGTGACCGTCTCACTGTCCGGCTCACACCCCTGGAATCTCCAGCCGGGAACCCAGGAGTCCCGGATCCTGGCCGCCTTCCCTGAGGGAGACAGGAGGCAGGCTTGGTTGGGTCTCTTTACCCTTTATCTGGCTCCTGCAGCCTCTGGGCATCCGGCCCCGTCTCAGTCCTTCTATAGCCCCTTTGTCCTGGCGGTGATGGGGGCGGGGGACTTGGGGAGAAGGCCTCTGGTTGAGGAGGGGCTGGAGATTCCTGTTCCGACCCACCCCAGCGCTCTCTCCCAAAGGGGAGCCTGCGGCACTGGCCCTCGCGTGCCCTGGGCGCTGGTGGTGCGGGGACTTCTGAATTCCCCTCCCCCGCCCCTCCTCCCCAGAAGCCTGTTCCTCCTCCGAGGTGTTGTTCACAGTTTCCCGCCCAGCCCTTTGCTCCTGTTTGTGTAATGTGGACTTTCCCCTCAGGCTGGCAGGGAACCGGGACCTCTCACACTGTAGTCTCCCCAGCTCGACCCGAAGTCTGCACGGACACCTGCGGGCAGGTGGGCGGGCTGGGGCCGGGGAGGGCTCCTTCCTCTGGGAGCCCGAGGACGCAGCCCTGGGGACTTCTGGGCCAGCAGGGGGCCGTGGACGTGTCTGCGTGCGGGTGTGTGTGCGTGGGTACACACACCCCGCCTCCCTGCGCAGAAATCTTGGTTCCTCCTTTATCTGGGGAGAAAGGTTGGCGCCCTGACTTGGAAGAGGGGGTGTCCTGCCAAGAAGGGCGTTGGGGTGGGGCTGTTGCAGAAACAACCAGCCTTCTAGTGGTTTGCTTTTCGACCCGGGCACCTCTGGGAGCTCGCGCCTGTTTACTCCTCGGCCGGGCCTAGCTCACCCTTTTGCCTTCACGGGATGTGACAGGGAATGGGAGCCCCTCACAGGTCAGACGAGGGGTGCATCCAGGAGGAGGCGCTGGGGCCTCACCCACCCCCCGGCCTCCCACTTGGCTGCCCGCGCCTCAGGGAAGGGTGGCGGGAACAGGTGGCATCTGCCCGATCCCTCGCAGCCCTTCACGAGCCAGAGGGACAGGGTAGGGCTCCAGGGTCCCAGATTGCCCGAAAGCCCCCGTGTCCTCCTCCACACTCGCAAAGTGAAGCGAACCTCCAAGACTGACAGCGAGTGAGGACTGAGTGAGTGAGCGATGTTGGAAGACTTCTTAATGAATCTCCTTGACAATGAAGTCGGGCAGAAGGCTGGGACTGCTGTTTTCATCCAACTTCTCTGTATTTGCTGAAAAGTACTCTAGGGCTGGAAAGTGTGATGTGGAGGGAGCTGGCATGTGTGGGGATGAGGAAAGGAGTGAGAGGGAAGCCAGAGTTCAGGGAGGGGGTGCGGGCTAGGCAACCCGTTCCCTGTCTTCCAGCTTGAAAGACAAAGCTTACATTGACCCCCACTACCACCATCACCACTGGAGGCCCCCCACCAGTGAGGTCACTGGTCTGAACCCGAGGCTTGAGGGTGGAGGGGGGTTGCTGCTGGGGACAGGGTGGAGCGGCCCCCTCCTCTGAGATAGAATTGCCTCATTGTGGGCCGGACTGTGGCCCCAGGCACTGCCCCCACCCTCTGCCCCATCCCACCCTCCCTAGACACAATAGGGGCTGTGTGCTGCCCCAAAGAGATATTTATTCCAGGACCTAGCGAGGCAGGATGGGGGTAGAGAAGTGCCCGGTTGGAGTGGGGGCGGGGAAGAGGAGGGTAACCAAGTTGTGGTCCATTTCTAACTTCTTCTTAGGGAGGGGGAAACAACCCCACATCCTCCTTGATTAACTCCTCAGCACCCGAAGTAGTACCCAAAAGAGGCCAGAGGAGGCCCAGGTGGGAGGAGGAAGTCTCGCCTTGCTGTTCAGCAGGATAGTGAAGGGATCTGGGGGAAAGAGGAAGCTAAAACTCTCCGTGCAGCCTTGGTATCTGCCTCTAGGGTTGAGGGTGGGGGGCAGCGGCCTTCCAGTCACCAGAGGAGGGCAACCAAGGGGGTGGTCTTGGGGGGGATGGGGCTGAAAACGCATGTCCAGCCCCCTGCCACGCTCCCCTCCACTTGGAACAGTGTGCCCTGGGACTCTGAACGGGCTGAGCGTGACTGGCGATGCTGAGAACCAATACCAGACGCTGCACAAGCTCTATGAGAAGTGTGAGGTAGTGATGGGGAACCTGGAGATCGTGCTCACGGGACACAACGCTGACCTCTCCTTTCTGCAGGTTAGAGCGCTGACCTTCTGTCTCAGCGTTTCCCCCCTTGTCCTCACTATTGAAGCCTGTTTCCTGTCCTCAGGGTTACCCTGTGCTGGAGCTGGCGTTCAGCATTCCTAAAACTCAATGGTTTCTAAGATCCAAGCCTGTGTAAACAGGGCAGTGATTGGAATCCAGGCCCTGTGGACTGGTGGCTCTAGCTGGGGATACAGAAGGGGCATACAGAAGGGCCACGGGAAGGGGCAGGCGTGGGGTAGATTCTACACCAGGCACTGGGAGGCACCTGGGGAGGTGAGGCAGGGAGAAGCAACGACCGTCCTGGCAGGAGGAGCCCTTGGAAGGAAAGGCCTGGAGCCCAGAATTTCTCAATCATTTCTTCAGCCCATCTTCGCTTGTAGAAGTCATGTGGCACCTGCTATTCCCTACTCCAAAGCAGGACTTGGAAAGAATTAGAGGAGTTAGAGGTTTCTCGGTGCCTTAGGGGGGAGGGAAAGGAGACTGAGGCTTCTGGCCCCATTTCTTGTCCCTCCCACTGACGCAATCTGCTCCGTCACAGTGGATCCGAGAAGTGACCGGCTATGTCCTCGTGGCCATGAACGAGTTCTCTACGCTGCCGCTGCCCAACCTCCGAGTGGTGCGGGGGACCCAGGTCTACGATGGGAAGTTTGCCATCTTTGTCATGTTAAACTACAACACCAACTCTAGCCACGCTCTGCGCCAGCTCCGCCTGACTCAGCTCACCGGTCAGTTCCCGGCGATTCCTTCCGGGCCTGCTGACAGGTGCCTCCTGACCGTGACCCCAGACCGCTCCCTCTCAGCGCCCCCCTGACCACTAGGTGTCAAGGTCCACTCCTCCCTGAACAACAGAGAGACAGCCCTCACTGCCCGCTGGGGCAGGGTCTTCATGTCTTGGTGGGCTGGAGCTGGAGCCAGGGCTGTTACCCAGGCCTCTGACTTCAGGACCACACCTTGATGTCCCTGCTTCTCTGGGCATGGGAACCCCCCACCCCCAAGAGCCAGCCCCCCAAGCCCGAGGGCTCAGCTGGGTGCTGAAATTCTCCCTGTCCCAGTCAGCTGAAAAACAGGCCAGGCGGCCCGTGGGAGTGTGGGTGCGGGCTTGAGTCAGGCTCCTCTCTCCTTCCCCGCCCCTCCCCCCTGGCCCAACCGGATCTGGACAGGTGTCTGAGGAGGCAGGGCTTTCTCTCAGCCCGGCTCCCCCTCCTGCCCGCGTCTGCAGTTTGGACGTAATTGGATGGATCTGTCTGCCCCACCTCTCCCGCTCCTGACTGGGGCGGCCTCTCAGGCTGGTGGGGAGGGGGGGGGGGACTCCCCTGACCAGCCCTTGACCCTGGCACTGGTCTTCCCTACCTCAGAGATCCTGTCAGGGGGTGTTTACATTGAGAAGAACGAGAAACTCTGTCACATGGACACAATTGACTGGAGGGACATCGTGCGGGACCGGGACGCCGAGATAGTGGTGAAGAACAACGGCAAGACCTGTGAGTGGCCGGGATCGAGCCTGCCCCCCGGCCAGCCGGGGCGACTCCCTCCTGCTCTTCAGCATGTCCCTAATCCGAACCCAGCCTCCCTTGAACAAACCGCAGGCTCTCGCCCAAGGAGCTTGCCAGGTGGAGGCAGGTCGGTCGCCTGGAGCCGGAACTGCAGGGGCAGGGTGCCAGGGGCAGGGGCTGGGGAGCTCCGCGCCGCGCGAGAGGCCGGGTCTGGCTCCAGCTCCAGCAGCCCCCTTCCTGGAGCCCACCTGCCCCTGGCTGCAGACTGCCACTCCCCGCCCGCTCACTTGCACGTATTCCTGCTGAGTTCAGTGAGCCGAGGCTGGACGGCCCCAGGCCCTGCCCTCAGCTGCCCTGTGGGTGGTGTGGGGGCGCGGCTCCGCCCCGGCTGACAGGTTCACTGGAGCCCAGCCCTGCTCTGCGCGGGCACGGAGGGGCGCCGCCCTGGCTCCTCGCTGCCGGGACGGGTGCCTGTGTGCTGACATCATCCCCTGTTGATGTGAGCAAGCCTTTTTGACGGCCTCCTTCCCTCCCAACCAGGTCCCCCCTGTCATGAGGCCTGCCAGGGGCGATGCTGGGGTCCTGGACCAGAAGACTGCCAGACACGTGGGTCTAAGTTCATTTTAAAAACTAAAGACTCGTCTACACTTTCCTATCCTTTTCCACCCAACTGTGGCGGGGGCGGGGGTGGGGACGATGAGCCTGGAGGGCGAGAGGGTGAGGGAGAGCCGCAGAGCCACCGCGGAGGCGCTGACAGCTGTGCCTCCTCTCGCCCGCAGTGACCAAGACCATCTGTGCCCCGCAGTGTAACGGCCACTGCTTCGGGCCCAACCCCAACCAGTGCTGCCACGACGAGTGTGCGGGCGGCTGCTCGGGCCCCCGGGACACCGACTGCTTCGTACGTGCCGCGCGCCCTGGCTTCTCAAGGGGGACGTGGGCGGGGGGCGGCGGGCGCACGTGTGACGCCAGTCCCCCGCGCCTCTGTCCCCAGGCCTGCCGGCTCTTCAACGACAGCGGGGCCTGCGTGCGCCAGTGCCCGCAGCCTCTGGTCTACAACAAGCTCACCTTCCAGCTGGAGCCCAACCCCCACACCAAGTACCAGTACGGAGGCGTGTGTGTGGCCAGCTGTCCCCGTAAGTGTCTGAAGGGAGGGATGGTGGTAGCGGAAGCAGGACGTTAGTCTTCCAGCCATGTGTGTGGTAGCGCTGGGTCTTCCTTGCTTTGCGCGGGCTTCCTCTGTTTACGGTGAACCGGGGTCTTCTCTTAGCTGCGATGTGTGGGCCTCTCGTGGTGGCAGCTCCTCTTGCCGAGAAGCCCGGGCTGTGGGCATGAAGGCTTCAGCAGCCGCGGCTCGTGGGCTCTAGAGCCCAGGCTCAGGAGCTGTGGCAATGGACTTTTGCTTCACTGCATGTGGGATCTTCCCAGACCAGGAATTGAACCTGTGTCTCCTGGACTGGCAGGCAGGTTCCCTTCCACTGTGCCACCAGGGAAGTCTTATCCATTTTATTTTATTTTTTTTAATATTGTTTTTGCCACACTGCACAGCATGTGGGATCTTCATTCCCCGAACAGGGATTGAACCCATGCCCCTCAGACGGGAAGCACGGATTCTTAACCATTGGACCACCAAGGAAGCCCCTGACAGGATTTTATTTATCTTATCTTATTTGTGTGTGTGTGACCAAAGACCTGCTGTTTTTAAAATATAACATTTATTGCATAGATGGTATGATACAGAACAGCTTTTCTTCTCATATTGAATTTGGAGGTACTATATGACTGAAAAGAAAGAGGAAGGAAAAGTACCAAAACTGAACTTGGGATTCTCTGTTCGTGTGCTGTAAACCAATTTTGTATATAACATGTAGCAGCAGTTTTTAAGTTCCCTTTAAAAAAATATGAATTCCACACATTTGTTACTTTGTCCTGTTTAATGCATGGGCTGAAATCACTAGGATCAGCTTCTTTCTAGAGGAAAGAGGAACAGAGAATGGAAGGAACAGTGAATCCTTCTGAAACCAGCATCTGACTGACACATCGCTTCCCCGGAGCTGGTGGAAAAAACAGTCCTTTGGGTTTTTTGTTTTGTTTTCACAGCCAGGAGTTTTATGTAGTGATTGAATCTCAGCATCATATACATAAATCACAGAGAAAAACAAAACAGAGAAACTTGCACCTCAAAAAACTTTTAAGAAGATCAATCTATATATTTATGTATCTATACACACACACACACACACACACACACACACACATACACACACATCTATATTGAATAAAAACCCTGAGAGAAGGAGAAAGACAATCAAAGAAAATGTATAGAAGCAAATTAGCCGGACATGCAAAGTAAGCTATGGTTCATACAGAGTTTAAACAAATCAAATTTCATGTTTAATATTGGGGGAGGGGACAGAACAACAAACAAATGATACATCTTCCAACTTCACTAATAAAATGCAAGACTTTATCGACTTCAAGGGTATGAATGAAGGCTAAATAAAACTTTAAGCCAGTGGTGATATTTTGAGTGGCAGTCCTGGCCATGTTGCCAGGCTGGTTCCTGCCACACATTTTACCCCTTAATTTGTGCTGCTTCCCACAATATGAACCAGGGTTTTAGACGGATTTTTTTTTTTTTTTGACCATGTCCCTGACTAGGGATCGAACTCAAGCCTTCAGCGGTCAAAGCACCGAGTCCTAATCACTATACTGCCAGGAAATTCCCTAGATGCAATTTTAGGCGGTGAAATGGATCAAGCTGGGAGGTTAATTGAGAGTGTAAAGGGCAATGGGGTGTGATCGGCACCCTTAACAAATGGCCCCTATGTCCTACTCCCCCATCTCTTTCTCCATGACTTCCACCAGTTGCTCCCAGTTCTGCTTTTTGGATCCAAAGAGCAGAGGGCCTTTCTAATCCATGAGACAGCACTTAAGGAACCTCGGGTGGTCAGCTGGAGCAAACCCTTGCAGGTGAGGAGGGAGGAGGTTCAGCTGGTCATTGGCGGTGTCCCTCCCTCATCTCTTTCCTCTTTCCTAGATAACTTTGTGGTGGATCAGACATCTTGTGTCAGGGCCTGTCCTCCTGACAAGATGGAAGTAGAAAAAAATGGACTCAAGATGTGTGAACCTTGTGGGGGTCTGTGCCCGAAAGGTGAGTACGAGGTGGAAAGGAGTTGGTGAAGAGAGGCCCTTTCCCCTGAGACTACGCAGCCCCGACCCCTCATCCCCACACTGAGCCTCTGGTGTTTTGCAGCCTGTGAGGGGACAGGCTCCGGGAGCCGCTTCCAGACTGTGGACTCGAGCAACATTGATGGATTCGTGAACTGCACCAAGATCCTGGGCAACCTGGACTTTCTTATCACTGGCCTCAATGGGTGAGAGATTCCTCCGATCCCCCACCCCATCAGCCCCCTCACTGTTCATTGCACTGGGTCAAGCCTTCGTACGTGGAGCTGATCAGGAAGTTAGATCATAAAATCTTAGCAGTCACAAAGGACCGGACAGTGCTTAATTCCCCAGGGCTTGAATCCCGTCAGACACCCCTGAGCAGCCCAGCCACCTGAATGGCAAGGGACGGGGACGGAGTGGCCTCCTCCTTAAAGGTTTCTGAGTGTTCTTAAATTGGATAAAGATCTGTCTCCCCATGACTTCCAGCTGTCTCACCTAGTTCTGCTCCTTCTATGGAGCCACAAAGAGCACGTTTCAGTCCACAGGACAGCATTTACAGTGAGTGTGTGAGAGAGAGAGAGAGGCATTAGGGCCAGCTGTCTTTGGACAGTATCACATCTAAAGTTGCAAAAAATGGTACAAAGATTTTCCACAAGGTCTTTATTCAGATCCCCCAGTGTTAACAGTGTACCATAAAAAAAGGAAAGGAAGGTGAAGTCGCTCAGTCGTGTCCGACTCTTTGCGACCCCGTGGACTGCAGCCCACCAGGCTTCTCTGTCCATGGACTTTCCAGGCAAGGGTGCTGGAGTGGGTGCCACTGCCTCCTCCAAACTGTGTGCCATATGCTTCGTCGTCTCTCTCCACTGTCACACACGCTCACTATATGCGCTCTCGTTTCTCTGAACCACTTGAAGGTAAATTTCCAGACATGGTGTCCTCTCACCCCAGTGACATTTCAGTCTGTGTTCCTTGAAAACAAGAACATTTTCTTACTTAACCACCGTACATTTGTTTAAATCAAGAAATTAGCACTGATAGAAAATGTTATCTAATCTACAGATGTTAATCAGATTTCTCTTAATTGTCTTACTAATGTCCCAGATCATACATGTGCATCCATCATCTCCTTTAATCTGTAACATTTCGTGTCCTTGACATTGTTGATGAGTACAGGTCACGTTACTGGTAGAATGTTCTTCAGTTTGGGTTTGTCTAATGTTTTCCTCACACTTAGATTCAAGTTAGGCATTTTTTTTTACATAATTCTTTTTTATTGAAATATAGTTGATATACATTACATTAATTTCACAGGTACAGTCTAGTGATTTGACATTTAAATGCACTATAATATCAGCACAAGTCTAGTAACCATCCGTCCCCAAACAAAATCATTACATTAACCATATTCCTTATGCTGTATATTACCTCCCTGTGACTTATTTTGTAATTGTAAATCTGTACCTCTTTTTAAAATTTATTTATTTTTAATTGAAGGATAATTGCTTTATAGAATTATGTTGGTTTCTACCGAACATTAGCATGAATCAGCCACAGGTTTAGCTGTGCCCCCTCCCTCTCAAGTTAGGCATTTCTGATAACACTACAGACGTGGTCTCAGTGCATCCTATCAAGAAGGCGCGTGTGGTCATCTGTCCCACTACTGGTGATGATGCCTCTGGTCATTTGGTTAAGGTGGTGTCTGCCAGCTTTTCTAAAGTTATTTTCCCTTTTCTTTTTTTTTTTTTTGTTTTTTGTTTATTTATTTATTTATTTATTTTTTTATTTATTTATTTTTTTTATTTTCCCTTTTCAATTAAGTATTTTCGGGGGAGATACTTGCTTGAAGCAGTTTTTTGTGTTTTAAATATTTATTGGGCTATGCCAGGTCTTAGCTGTGGCATGTGGAATCTAGTTCCCTGATCAGGGATCACACCCAGGCCCCCTGCACGGAAAGTGTGGAGTCTTAGCCAGTGGACCACTAGGGAAGTCCCCGGAACCAGCTTTTATGAGAATTGCCAGATGACGCTTTTCTAACTCCGTTGTTGTTGTGTGGATCACTTGCTAAGTCGTGTCCAGCTCTCTGTGAGCCCATGGACCGCAGCACACCAGGCCTCGCTGTGCCTCACAAATAGATGCCAGTTTGTCGGCATTCTGGTGTTAGGCAGAGCCCTTCCTTCCTGTTTATTTGCGTGCTGGTGTGTTTGATCTGTGTGGATACTGGTTTGAGTCACTGTTTCGTAGTCTGTTAACCAGTTATTATTATTATTCCAGTTAACCAGTTCAGTTGTTCTTGATCCGCTCAAGCTGGCTCTAGTGAAGAATGGTGTTTGGAAACTAGGCCTGCCTACTGCTACTAGGTTATGCTTCTACTTCGTTGACTGGTCTTCACTGTTCTCTCCAGAGACCCCTGGCACAAGATCCCTGCTCTGGACCCTGAGAAGCTCAATGTCTTTCGGACAGTGCGGGAGATCACGGGTGAGTGGGAGGGGAAGAGGCTGCCCTCTCTGAGAGCGCTAGATGAGCCACGGGCACAAACTGCAGTGTCATCACTGAGAAGACCATGTCCCAAGCAGCTGAGAAGGGGACGGGGAGGCTCCCCATCACACGCCTTCCTCCGTCCCTGCAGGTTACCTGAACATCCAGTCCTGGCCTCCCCACATGCACAACTTCAGTGTCTTTTCAAACCTGACGACCATTGGGGGCCGAAGCCTCTACAAGTGAGTACGGGGTGTGGGGGCAAAGAATTCCGTTTCTTAGGCATCTTGAGTGAAACATAAGGTCTGGTCTCACACCTGCTTCCCAGGTGGCGCTAGTGGTAAAGAACTCGCCTGCCAATGCAGGAGACAGAGATGTCATGTGGGTTCGATCCCTGGGTTGGGAAGGTCCCGTCAGGGCATGGCAAACTACTCCAGCTTTCTTGCCTGGAGAATCCCATGGACAGAGGAGCCTGGTGGGCTGCAGTCCATGCGGTCACAAAGAGTCGGACATGACCCAGCGACTTAGCAGGCATACTTATACAGTGGGAGTTTGATGGGGCAAAGGCTACAGGAGGGGAAGTCCCTCTCAGTGACTAGTTCAGAGCAAATCTGTTGAAGGAAGATGAATCCAAAGCCTGGTCAGTTTTTCCTCTGTGGTCTCCCCTCTCACCTGGTATCCTTGCTCACAGTCGGGGCTTCTCACTGTTGATCATGAAGAACTTGAATGTAACGTCTCTGGGCTTCCGATCCCTGAAAGAAATCAGTGCTGGGCGTGTCTACATCAGCGCCAACAGGCAGCTGTGCTACCACCATGCCCTGAACTGGACCAGGCTGCTTCGGGGGCCTTCAGAAGAGAGGCTGGACATCAAGCATAATCGGCCCCGCAGAGACTGCGGTGAGGGAAGGGGCCCAGGACAGGTGGGTGGGGGAGTCAGGTGGGAGAGGGGTTTAAGGACTGCTCTGCCCTGCAAGTCGGAGAACGGATGAGGGATGGAGCCAAGGAGGGGGGACATTAGGCTGGAAACAGTAATGAGCAAGTGTTCCTGCCTGGAGGATCCCAGGGATGGGGAGCCTGGTGAGCTACCATCTGTGGGGTCGCACAGAGTCGGACACGACTGAAACGACTTAGCAGCAGCAGCAGTGATGAGCAAGAGTAAGGAAAAGGCTTGTTAGGAGACCTCAGGCTCCTCCTAACGCAGCCCTTCCTTTCCAGTGGCTGAGGGCAAAGTGTGTGACCCACTGTGCTCTGGAGGATGCTGGGGCCCAGGCCCCGGCCAGTGCCTGTCCTGCCAGAACTACAGCCGAGGAGGCGTCTGTGTCACCCACTGCAACTTCTTGAACGGGTACAGTGAGGGAAGAGAGCCAAGAAGGGGTAGGAGGACTGGGCCGTGGGAGGAAGATGTTCGGGTGGCACCTGAAAGCCTTCAGCTAGCTTTCTGCACGTGCCTCGGCAGGAATTAGGTAGGAGGCCGTGTGGCTGGGGGATCAGGGCAGGTCAGGCCTTGGATCTGACTCCCCTCTCTTTACCCCCGCCCCCCACCCAGGGAGCCTCGTGAGTTTGCCCGTGAAGCTGAATGTTTCTCTTGCCACCCGGAATGCCAGCCCATGGAGGGCAGTGCCACGTGCAACGGCTCGGTACAGTAGCAGCGCCGGGATCTTCATGGGAGAGAGGGACCGCTGTGGCCGAATTCCAAGGCCTTAGAGAGACCCGAGCAGGCGGCAGGACGCCCGGTGGCCGGTGCGCGCTCGCTGGGCGTGTGGCGCTGACCCTGCCCCGCTCTCTCCTGCCCAGGGCTCCGACGCCTGTGCCCGGTGCGCCAGCTTTCGAGACGGGCCCCACTGTGTGAGCAGCTGCCCCTTTGGGGTCCTCGGTGCCAAGGGCCCCATCTACAAGTACCCAGATGCCCAGAATGAATGCCGGCCCTGTCACGAGAACTGCACCCAGGGGTCAGTGGTGGGGTGATGAAAGGGTATTGGAAGAGGGGAGGAGCACAGAACTAGGGGGAAAGGAGCGCTTTCCAGAGAGGACTGTGATGGAAGAACCACTCCCAGCTGTGCTGTAAAGCCCTGGAGAAAGGGAAACTCAGTAACTGCTCAAAATGACAACACAATTTGAGATGCCTGGTATAGCCTTAACTCGGGGGTGTCATTCAAGAGAGGGACTCGGGGAGGGTGCTGAGCCAGAGATGGGGGCCATGTCTTGGGATATGCTTTGGGCTCCAGGACTGGATGCCATGGAAGGGTCTGAAACAATGTTATATGTTGAGGTTGTTGGAATTGAGCCTCCCTTGGGAGTCTCCCAAGCTTGCATTTAAGGAGCTGACTTTCTTCTCCAGGTGTAAGGGACCAGAGCTACAAGACTGTTTAGGCCAACTGCTGCCACTGATCAGGTATGGTGGGCTTAGAGGTATAGGGAGCTGGGGATATCTGGAGAAGGGCAGTTACTTCCTGCAAAGAGTTGAGTCTGTTCATTCTGGCCTTCTATGTATAGGCTACAATCATGGGACTCAGGGACACAGGAATCCAGGTTTCTGGCCTTCCTTCCTAAAGTCACCTTGCAGTAGTCTTGGGGTGGAGATTTAGGTTAGCCCCTTTATTGCTCAAGGATATACGCAGATGTGCATGTTAACTTCTTGCCCAAGATCTGTTCTATACGTTTAGTACAGGTATAAATGACATTTGTATGGGAAGCGTAGACCCAGGATAATGCTGGGCTTCTCTGTCCTACAGCAAAACCCATCTGGCAATGGCCTTAACGGTGGTAGTAGGGTTGGCAGTGATTCTCCTGATCCTGGGCAGCACTTTTCTCTATTGGCGTGGACGCCAGATTCAGAATAAGAGGGCTATGAGGCGCTACCTGGAACGGGGTGAGGTGAGTGCCTATCTTACCCTGGAAGTGTGCCCTATACCATCACCCTTGGAGAGCCTCTTCCTTCCCCAGGGCCTTGGTCCCTTTCCTCAAGGAGGTGGTATGGTCCACCAGAAAGGACTCTGCCCAGAGAAATGGGGGACTCCTGATTCTGCCAGTAATTTGCCACGTGACTTTGAAGAAGTTACCTTCCTTCTCTGCCAGTTTATGCACATATACAGAGGAAACAATAACATCCTTACAAGACAGCTGTAAGGGTGAAAGAGGATGATGTATGTAAAAATGCTTTGAAAAACAGAAAATGTATAAAAGTACTCAAGGCATGGCCGAGTTCCTTCGCTGTTCACTTGAAACTATCACAACATTGTTGATTGGCTATACTCCAATATAAAATTAAAAATTCAAAGTTTGAAAAGTTAATCAAGGTGATAGTATTACCAACCCTCTCCCCTATCCCTCCATCAAAGGGAAAATCCAGCCCTCTTGATTCCTAATCTCATGAACACAACTTCCTCAGTCCTTAAGGTCTGTTATTCCCCAATAGGCCTGAAACGTTTGCTAAGACTAGAGACATGTCTCCTCCTGTTCCCACCCCTTCAGGCTTTGCTGCTCTTGGCAGGCACCTCTGGTGAGGGGGCTGGAGATGGACATGGGAGTGGGCTTTCCTGAGTACCTCCTTCCCATCTGTTCTGCAGAGTGTAGAGCCTCTGGATCCCAGTGAGAAGGCTAACAAAGTCTTGGCCCGAGTCTTCAAAGAAACGGAGCTGAGGAAGCTTAAAGTGCTGGGCTCCGGCATCTTTGGAAGCGTGCACAAAGTGAGTGACCCACGGGAAGTTTGGGGAGGTGAGGGGAGGATCTAGAGCAAGGAGGGGAGAGATCGGGGAGAGAGCTTTTCATCACATACCTTTTAACAGTGTTCTAGGTCAGACTTCAAAAACTAGCAAACTCAGAAAAAAAGAGGTCAGACTGGAGAGACTAGAGGTTACCAGAAGTAGAGATGGGGTAGAAAAGAAAGAAACTGAAGTGGCTCAGTCGTGCCCGACTCTTTGCTGCCCTGTGGAGTGTAGCCCACATAGGCTCCTCTGTGCATGGGATTTTCCAGGCAAGAATACTGGAGTGGGTTGCCATTTCCTTCTCCAGGGGATCTTTCCAACCCAGGGATTGAACCCAGGTCTCCCGCATTGCAGGTAGATGCTTTAACCTCTGAGCCACTAGGGAAGCCCAGGTTCTCCATTGGGGTAGAAGGAGGAGGAATTGGATGAAGGCAGTCAAAATGTATAAACGTACAGTTATAAGATAAATATGTTCTAAGTGATGTGCATGGATGCTAAGTTGCTTCAGCTGTGTCTGACTCTTTGCGACCACGTGGACTGTAGCCTGCCAGGCTCCTCTGTCCATGGCATTTTCCAGGCAAGAATACTGGAGTGGGTTGCCATGCCCTTCTCCAGGGGATCTCCCTACCCAGGGGCTGAAACTGCATCTCCTGCAGCTCCTATATTACAGACAAATTTTTTACCGCTGAGCCACCGGGAAAGCCCACTAAGTGATGTAAAATGTGATAAATGTAATTAACACTGCTGTATGCTACATATGAAAGTAGTTAAGAAAGTAAATCTTCTTAAAAGTTAAGATTTCCCATCATAAGAAAGAAACTTCTATTTAAGTTTGTTTCTCTCCCAAATGATGGATATTCACTAAACTTATTGTGGTAATCTTTTCATGAAACACGTAAGTCAAGTCATTATGCTGTACATCTTAAACATATACAGTAGTATATGTCAATTATACCTCAATGAAACTGGAAGAAGGAAAAAAAGATCCAGGGAAAGGAGTAGCCTGGGGAGAATGACCTTAGGCTGACTCCTGCCCAAAACTTCCCAGGGTGTGTGGATTCCTGAGGGTGAATCAATCAAGATTCCAGTCTGCATTAAAGTCATTGAGGATAAGAGCGGACGGCAAAGTTTTCAAGCTGTGACGGACGTAAGTGAAGGCAGGGTGTTCGGCGTGTCACTAGGAGAGGATAGCTATCAGCTACAATTATGTAGAAACACGGTCTTGTGTTAGCAGGTACTGTATTAGCCACAGAGACGTCCCTGAATGTTGGGGGAGCCCTGGTCTGGTTTTATGTGGACGCGTCCGTTCCCAGGATGACCTTTCTTGTTGCGTCTTCTAGCACATGCTGGCCATCGGCAGCCTCGACCATGCCCACATTGTACGGCTGCTGGGGCTGTGTCCAGGGCCGTCTCTGCAGCTCGTCACGCAGTACTTGCCTCTGGGCTCCCTGCTGGACCACGTGAGGCAACACCGGGCGGCGCTGGGGCCGCAGCTGCTGCTCAACTGGGGAGTGCAGATTGCCAAAGTGAGCGCGGGGGGCTGCAGGGAGGGGTCCCGGGGCTGGAAGTGCCGAGAGGTGCCCGAGGGCTTGAGGCGATTCTGGGGCTCAATTGAGAACCCACTTCTCCAAGCTTGAGAAAACTTCCTTCCCTACAGGGAATGTACTACCTTGAGGAACATGGCATGGTGCACAGGAACCTGGCTGCCCGAAATGTGCTACTGAAATCACCCAGCCAGGTTCAGGTGGCAGATTTTGGGGTTGCGGACTTGCTGCCCCCTGAGGATAAGCAGCTACTGTACAGTGAATCCAAGGTAAGGTGGTGCGGAGGCTGGGTAAGGAGCGGGCGTGGGCTGAGGCACGGGGACAGGGAGCGAGTGCTCTGCGGTCTCCTTGAGAGGCCATCAGACCCGACCAACTGATGCTCTCCATCAGTTCAAGGAGAGGAACCTGGAGACGCCATAAATAAAAGTTTAGGGAGCAAAAAAGGAAAGAACAATGGAGAACCTGGGTTTAGAAATGCTAAGACAATGTGTAGAAATCAGCTGGTAATGCTTTTGTCTTTAATCCCTTAGACTCCAATTAAGTGGATGGCCCTGGAGAGTATCCATTTTGGGAAATACACACACCAGAGTGACGTCTGGAGCTATGGTCAGTCCATCTGGATGCCCACCATAATATTAATAGCCCAAATTCCAAAGTTGCCTTTTGAGACCCTTTCTTAGAATCTCTAAGCCCTTCAGATCCTGGGTCAGATCAAGTTCTGCCTTCCCTTCATCTGCATGCCCATGTCTACTATTTTGCCATCAACTAGTCATGTCTTCCTATACCAGGAGTGACAGTGTGGGAGCTGATGACCTTTGGGGCAGAGCCCTACGCAGGGCTGCGGCTGGCTGAAATACCGGACCTGCTGGAGAAGGGGGAGCGGTTGGCACAGCCCCAGATCTGTACCATTGATGTCTACATGGTCATGGTCAAGTGTGAGTTACCTGCTGATCTCAGCTTTTTTTTTTTTTTACTTCATTATTGCTTCATTGAACTGAAGAAAAAAGAAAAATAAGGGCACAGATAAACAATGCTCAGTGATGAAAAGTGAATACCTAGAACAGCGGTGCGTGCCCCAGATGGTCTCTGCCCAATAAACATTAAGCACTCTCCACAGTATTGTGATGCTGTTGGACGTCAGGCTCTCCACACAAAGATGAGGGGAGGGAACAAAGCATCAGCTATTTTCTAAGTGACTTCCCTCCCTACTCCCTACTCCACTCCCCTCTTATGGCTCTGCTTCCTACATCTTATCCCCAGGCTGGATGATTGATGAGAACATTCGACCAACCTTTAAAGAGCTAGCCAATGAGTTCACCAGGATGGCCCGAGACCCACCACGGTATCTGGTCATAAAGGTGAGCAGGGACCTGGAGGTACCAAGGAGATCTAGAGAAAGGGGAACTTGGCTGAAGCCAGGATCTACCCTAACAATCACCTGCTCTCATAGAGAGAGAGTGGGCCTGGAATTTCCCCTGGGGCAGAGCCCCCACCTCTGACAAACAAGGAACTGGAGGAAGTAGAGCTGGAGCCAGAACTAGACCTGGACCTGGAGCTGGAGGCAGAGGAGGAGAATCTGGCAACCACACTAGGCTCTGCCCTTAGCCTGCCAGTTGGAACACTTAATCGACCACGTGGGGTAAGACACTTTCCAGTTTCCTAAGACTTTATAAGCCACCTGCACACCTGCACCCTCATGAACCCCACAGATGTCCATATTAATTACTCAAAGGCCTCTGCAGTGAGCAGATTTCTCTCGTAATCTAACCTTTTCCTCACTTTTTTCATCCTAGAGCCAGAGCCTTGTAAGTCCATCATCTGGATATATGCCTATGAACCAGGGAAATCTTGGGGAGGTTGGCCAGGTAAGGTCTGTTTAAGAGGAGGCCAAGATGCTCTATTTAAAATGGATAACCAACAAGTACCTACTCTATAGGGCAGAGAACTCTGCTTCAAGATTCTGTAACAACCTAGTTGGGAAAAGAATTTGAAAAAGAATAGATGAACATGTAACTTTGTTGTACACCTGAAACTAACATAACATTGTTAATCAACTAGGCTCCAGTATAAAATAAAACATTTTTTTAGAAAATTTAAAAAAAAGGATACCAAGAGGTTGGGTGGCAATGCCCTAGGATTGGTAGAGTAGCAGGGGAGACTTTGGAAACCTGGTTTGATCAGGGTTCTACAGAACAGAAGGTGCAGAAACAGCCCAATCTCTTCCTAGACAGATTTCTCTTCTTCCCTCGTTTCTGTGTAAATCACCATGTATCATTCTCCTTAGGAGTCTGCAGTTTTTGGAGGCAATGAGCGGTACCCCCGGCCAGCCTCTCTGCACCCAGTGCCACGGGGACGCCTGGCATCAGAATCATCGGAGGGCCACGTGACAGGCTCCGAGGCTGAACTCCAGGAGAAGGTGTCTATGTGCAGAAGCCGGAGTCGGAGCCCGCGGCCAAGAGGAGACAGTGCCTATCATTCCCAACGCCACAGCCTGCTTACTCCTGTCACCCCACAGTCCCCACCAGGCTTAGAGGAAGAGGATGTCAATGGTTATGTCATGCCAGATGCACACATCAAAGGTGCCTGATTCTGCGGTGCTTTCCTCAAATCTTTCTCTAATCCTCCCTCTGCAGGCTCCTCTTAATCCTTTTGTCTTCTCTGAGCATATCCTTCCCTATTCATTTTTTCCTAACACCCTTCTACTCCCCACTGCCTATTACCATGAAGGAATACCACATACCTAGCCTCTCTTCTCTACCCCTAGGTACCTCCTCCCGGGAAGGCACTCTTTCTTCAGTGGGTCTCAGTTCTGTTCTGGGAACAGAAGACGACGACGATGAGGAATATGAATACATGAACCGGAGGAGACGGTGCAGCCCATCTCGTCCCCCTAGACCCAGTTCCCTCGAGGAGCTGGGTTACGAGTACATGGATGTGGGGTCAGACCTCAGTGCCTCCCTGGGCAGCACACAGAGTTGCCCGCTCAACCCTGTACCCAACATGCCCAATGCCAGCACAACTCCAGATGAGGACTATGAATACATGAATCGGCGACGCGGTGGAGGAGGTCCTGGGGGGGACTATGCAGCCATGGACGCCTGCCCAGCCTCTGAGCAAGGGTATGAAGAAATGAGAGCTTTCCAGGGGCCTGTATTCCATGGTCCCCAGGTCCACTATGCCCGCCTCAAAACTTTACGTAGCTTAGAAGCCACTGACTCTGCCTTTGACAACCCTGATTACTGGCATAGCAGGCTCTTCCCCAAAGCTAATGCCCAGAGAATATAGCCCCTGCTCGCTGAGGTGCTCAGGGAGCATTCGATGGCAGCTAGTGCCTCTGGAGAGGAACTCTCTTCTTGGTCTCTCTCCCTCACAGGTCTCAGCCCCATTTCCTAGTCCTAGACAATTCCATTCAAAGTTTGGAGGCCTTAAACACTTTGACACAAATTTCTTTGGTTATGTAGCCAGCTGTGCACTTTTTCTCTTTCCTGATCCCAGGAAAGGAGATGGTTTTCCCTATTTTGTGTGCTTTCCCAATCCCATTCCTCAGCTTCCTCAGGGGAACTCCCTGGAGATATGAAGGATTACTCCTGTCCCTTTTTCTTAGAATCTGACTTGTTGACACTAGGCTTTAAAGTATGCCTTTATTTCCCTTTAGACTTCAAAGGAAGAGGAAAGGGGGGAACCTGGCAGGGGAAAGGAAAATTTTGGCTTACGATCCTTAACCCCGCAGAAAGAATGAGAAGTGAAATCTTGTGGAGTGAAGAAAGAGGTTGGGAGTAGATATTAATGATTACTATTAATTGAGCATTTACTATGTGCCAAGCATCCTGCTAAACTTTACCTATATCTCACTTCATCCTTTACACCAACTCTGTGACCTAGGTACAAATAAGGAAACTGAGCCTTAAAGAGGGACTTCCCTGATGGCTCAGTGGGTAAAGAATCCACCTGCAATTCAGGAGACACAGGAGACACGGGTTCAATCCCTGGGTCGGGTAGATCCCCTGGAGGAGGGAATGGCAACCCACTCCAGTATTCTTGCCTGGAGAATCCCATGGACAGAGGAGCCTTAGAGAGATTAAGTAAATCAAGTAGCAGGTCCATGATTAAAAATCTTCCAATGCACGTGCTCTTACTGTAAGGTATCAAGGAAAACTGATGTAAGCCAGAGCCCTGGTAAGGAGCATTGTCTTCTTGTTTTTGCACTGAATCAAGTCTAACTCCAACAACTACTGTAGCCTCCTCCTTCACCCTGACTTCTTATCCTAGGAAGTGGAAGGGGGTGGTCAGAAGGAAAAATAACTGGATATCTCTGTGTAAACCGTAGCCTACATGTGCTGTATATGAGCTCCACCCAAGGGACAGATTCACAGGGGTCCCAAGAGCCACTTTCAGGAGCTATTCTCATCCAGTTGTGGGAAGCTTCCAGTAGGAATAGAAAGAGAACCCAGCTTCAGACCTCTGTCCCTTTGGATGGGAAACTGGGGTATCTGTTTTTATCTCTGAAATTTTTTGTTTTGTTTTTATACATCTGAATAAAAATGCCAAAGTTTTGCAGCTTTCTGTCTGTCAAATGAAAACCTGTCAAAGTGTATGAAATAGAACACTTTTTCCCTGTCCCTCAGCAGTGGATGCTTCTTTCTGTCTCTTGACAATCCTACTGGGCCCCATGTCGCTGTCTCCATCCCTACTTTTCCTTATTCCCTTAAGACAAGCATAGAGCACAGTCCTTTTCATTTAAGGGTTTTACTGTGAAATCTCTATAGGGCAACCAACTGGGAATAACAAAGCAAATAACACGTTCGGGGTAGTTAGAAAAAGTCCCAAGAGGTAGAATACTGAAATTCATGTTTTAAAACTCATTCTCTTTTTAAAAAAAGTTTGTGTGAACACCTCCCCTAGATGCCATCAAAGCCTGTCGTTAGAACAACAGTGCCACCTTCAGTGGGAGTCCGGTTTCTAGATCGGGATAATCCCTCAGAAGGCTGGCTGCCCAAGCAGACCCTGATTCCCCGACGCCCGACCTCTTTCCACACCGCTCCGCCCCTCCCGGTTCTCCCAGCACCTGAGGACTTGAGGACTGGCCCGGCCGGTCTCGCCAGTAGCTCCGAGGACTCACGGAAGGGCGTATCCCACCTCCCCACCCTTGTTAACGATCCTCCCAACTCGCCGCGGCTCCACCCCGCCCCTCAGCCTCCAAGCCTATTTCCCTGCCGTAGCCCCGCCCCTCCTCCCTCACCCCGCCCCGCTCTATTACGGGTTACCGCTCGGCGTTCCTGGTGGATATGGTTTTTCCGGGAGAAACCACGCTTCCCCTCGTGCTTTCCAACGGCTCCGCCTTCCCGCCGGAGCCTGACCCTTCCCAGCGTGCTCGGCGATTCCAGCGTGCGAGGCCCTCGGAGGGCAAGGCCCCAGGGCCTGGCTTAGGGGCGCGAAAAGCATGCTGGGGATTGTAGTTCGGTAGTCCGCGAGGGCGGCTAGGGGCTGGCAGTAGGAGGGACTCGTTGTCCCAGCGTGCCCTGCGCCTCAGCCCGCGCGTTCGCAGTTTCTCGCTCTCGCCCGCCCTCCCGTTCCCTAGCTTGCTCGCGCTTTTGCTCGCGGTCTCCTCGCGGATCGAAGGGGTTCTGACCACAGCTTGTGGCTGAGAAGGGCGACAGAGGCGGCGGCTCAAGAGAAACGAGGCTGCAGCGGTGGTGGCGGCGGTGGGAAGATGTCGGGCGAGGACGAGCAACAGGAGCAAACTATCGCCGAGGACCTGGTCGTGACCAAGTATAAGATGGGGGGCGACATCGCTAACCGTGAGTGCGGCCTCAGGGGTCCGGATATCGAGGCTGGGAGGGAGAGTCAAGGGAGACGGTGACGGGTTGGCTCCTGAGGGCTGGAGCGGTGGGGTCACGCAGTGTGGGTTAGTGAGGGCCCAGCTCAGGTCTGCTGGAGGTGGCGTGGTGGGGAGACTCCGTGTCGCGCCTGGGACCCGAGAGGCTGGGCCTGGGCTGGAGTCTCTGGAGATGCTGGCGGACGGTCGGCAGGGCGGCTGGGAGAAGAGCAGAGCTGGGCCCCTGGCCAGCTCCGACCCTAGGCCGTCGGTAAGAAGGCGAGGTGTACCTTCTGCCACTCACGCTTCAGTTCACATTTCTGTCTCTGATTTTGGTGGCAGCGAGACCACTTCGAAAAGGAAGCGCTTCTATTTTGTCGCGGCTCCCCGCCGTCAGGAGCCTGGCCGGCACGTGTTGCCAGGTCCCCTGCGACTGGCCGGCTACCCTCCTCCGCTAAGTGCCTGACACCAGCTTGCCTACCACGTGCTTTGCTGTAGTCTTTCGTTCTTTACTTAAACTCCTTCCCTGATGGGGGCCGCCTTCTACTCTAGGGTCAGCTCATGGACCGTTAGAGAGTACCGCATAACTCTTGTTTGACTGTTCTTGAAGTTGTTCATTGTACCTTCAATCTGCGGAGCTGGTTTTAGTTAGTCGTCTAATTTGATCTTAGGTGTTTCACAACTTTAGGAGCGTTTTGAGGTCCTCCTCACCCCGCCAGTCAAACCTGTGAATAGTGCTGTTAAAGGGGGTCTGAAGTTAGAATCTCAGAAGTCATCCTTAATAAGATTGTGCTCTTGACTTTCTCAGCAGCTGCCTGCCACTCTCGCAGATGTCTCGCTTGCTATTTTCTCTTTTTCCAATTTAAAACCCAGTTAGGGGGACACAAAATGCTTGTCTTTGGGCTTTTAAATGGTTTTGACAGTAAAGATAGGCATTTAGGATGCTTTTGATCCTGTGACTGAAAATCTGAGTTTTTCAGACTTTAAAAAAATCACCAAAACTTGGATCACAAAAGTAAAATCTGAAGTCCAGGATGGACCATGGAGAGGGTATCGGTGAACAGAATAAATGCTTTGTAACACAATGGATATGTGGTGGTTTAAATCAGAAAAAAAATTTTCCCTCTTGCAGTTTATGACTTCTGAGGCACCTCTGATTCCCAGTACCAGCTTGAAACTCTTTTGGGTCACATACTTCTTTGAGCTCTGCTATAAGCAGAGTTTGCTGAAGCCCAGGGACCTAGGTTAAGTCTTCTTGACTTGTTGTTTGAAGAAATAAGTCTACATAAATTGAGATTACTAACACCCCCTAATTGGGGTGTCTGGGAAGGGAAGAAGGTAGCATTTAACAACACATCAGCTTAGAGTCAGCAATTGTATGTCTGCCTTCTTGTTGTCCCTGATGCCTATAAATTTCTTCCAGTCTGCTTTGCATGTGTTGGATATCTTGGTGAGAATGCCCTTGAAGTTCATAAATCTGTCCTACCATACCACAGGTATCATCTTTGGAAAGCCTCTCTTGCCTAGGAGACAGGTGGTGCATACCTAGCTGTCACACTATATAAAGGAGGAGAGGGAGTGTTGGCTTTTTTAAGTTCTGGAAAGAAAGGTAGAGATTTATAGAGATGACAGGTAGGTACATTCTAAGAGGCAAAACATATTCCTCTTTTTATCCTTAGAGCAGTGGTACTTCTAAGTTGGACTCAGAAACTCTTAAGTCCAACTTCTAGGTGTTTCTTGAACGTTAACTTAGACAACACATTCAGGACTGATATATGGGATTCTGTTCCCAGGGGTACTTCGGTCTTTGGTGGAAGCATCCTGTTCAGGTGTGTCGGTACTGAGCCTGTGTGAGAAAGGTGATGCCATGATAATGGAAGAAACGGGGAAGATTTTCAAAAAAGAAAAAGAAATGAAGAAAGGTAAAAAACCAATCCCCTACTAATTAACTATGTTTGACCTTTATTGAGTTCTGTTTGTTTTATTGTAATAATGCAACCTTTACCCCAGCACTGGTTGAGATATTTGGAAATGTGGAATGGCAAGGGGACTGATCAGACTTAAACAAGACCCTGGAGAAAACGCATGCACTTTTCGGAGGGGCTGGAGGGCTCCGGGCACGAGCGGGCGGTCAGGCTGTGTCTCCCCGCAGGCGTCGCCTTCCCCACCAGCATCTCGGTGAACAACTGTGTCTGTCACTTCTCCCCGCTGAAGAGCGACCAGGACTACGCGCTGAAGGAGGGCGACTTGGTCAAAATGTAAGCCTGGCCCATCTCGGAGCGCGCGTCCTTCCGCAGCGTGCACAGCGGCGCCAGTCGCTGACGCTGGGCTCTGCTCTGCCTTTCAGCGACCTTGGGGTCCACGTGGACGGCTTCATCGCTAACGTGGCTCACACTTTTGTGGTCGGTGTAGCTCAGGTCGGTGGACTGCTTTGAATTCTGTTCAGCCAGTGGGGGGCTGGGGAGGACCCACTGCTGCTGTTCCCCGCCCCCCCACTGCCTCTTACCCTCACCTGCTACCACCACATTAAGTTTTGAGAGTCTCTAGAGAAATAAAATGGAGAAGGAAATGGCAGCCCACTCCGGTGTTCTTGCCTGGACGATCCCAGGGACGGGGGAGCCTGGTGGTCTGCCGTCTATGGGGTCGCACAGAGTCAGACCCGACTGACGCGACTTAGCAGCAGCAGCAGAGAAATCAAAGGGGAAAGGGTGTTTTCTCTGCTGACCACTGGATATATAATGGACACACAGATATTAACTGATCAGCTTTTTGGGAAGGCACTGACTACATTTCCTCCTCTACAGGGGACCCAAGTAACAGGGCGGAAAGCAGATGTCATTAAGGCAGCTCACCTTTGTGCTGAAGCTGCCCTACGCCTGGTCAAACCTGGAAATCAGGTGAGCTGTTTAGTCCAACTCCAAAGCTTCATAGAGCCAAAGATGCATTCAGGATGTACTGCTATTCTGTACTGAAAGAGAAGAGGCAGGAATTAAGAGTTTAAACCAAAGAGCTGTTAAATCTTAGTGCCTACCGTAGGTGGTATGATGCTCTCTGTAAGGGGATGTGTGATCCTTTTCTCATGGAGCCTATAGAGATCCTTCCTTTTTCATGTTTTGGATGTGTATTGTTCCCGGAAATAATTTGAGATACATAGCTCACAATAAAACACAGATATTAAAACTAAGTTTTAAAAGCTTATAACACAAAAATAATAATAGTAACAGTAAATTGGTGACAAGGAAAGGCCAAAGACCCTTGCAAGATATTAGGAAGCCCAGGGATCATAAATGTCTCATGAATTCACACAATAACATGTTAGACTATCAGTGGAGACTTTGTCTAACTCTTAGATTTCAGAACCTGTTCAATACGTGAAGCATCCTCTCTTTCTGTGCTCTCTTCACCCTTTTCATCCGTTTTTCCCCTTATCACTTAATTGCATCGTTTTTACTTCAGCCTCTGTTGTATTTTTCTTGCAGTGCTATCTATCAAATAACTATTATAAAGCACTTTGAATAGTACCTGGCACATAGTTAACCCTTTTGTTAGCTATTATTATTTTACACATTGATTATTTTTATTATTTATACACTTACTATTGTTGGAAAATACTATTAATGTAGTGGCTGTTGTCTAGCTATGACATGAGACTTTCTGGATTCTCATCCCATTACCACCCACTACTGATTTAAAATGAAATAACTTCAAAATTTCCTCATCTATAAAGTGGGAAAAATTAAATTGTGCGTCATTCTCACAGGGTTGTGAAGATTGAGATAATCCATTTAAAGTGATTATCACAGTACCTGACATACAATTTAATAATACCTATGATTGGGAATTCACTTTCCTTTTTTTCTTAACTATAATTTAGGTGAGGATCAGATCATGATTGAAAGAGGTAAAGAGGGGGAAATAAAACTTTCTGTATCCTTTCAACAGGTTAGAATGCCAGGTATCATGGACTGAACACTGTGATCGGAAAACCTGGCTTTATACCAGGTTCTTTTGGTTAACTGGTTTAACCTTGAGCAAATTATGTAACCCTTCTGAGCCTCGTTTTCCTCCTCCAGATTAGGATGTAGATTACCATACAGAATTGTTGGGACTAGTCACCTTACAGAATTGTTGAATAAGTAGACCATCTTTGTGAAAGCGCTTTGTAAAATGGTATGCAGATTTGATTTTTAGGTTGTAGGATGCTAGGGCTATGAAATGAAGAATTACTGAGAATCATTGCATTTGCTGGAGGATGTTAGAACTCAGTTCTTTTGTGCTGCTGCTTCTCATAGTAGACAACATCCTAGTTCCTGGTATTTTACATTTTATTTGATCTTGTACTTCTAGAACACACAAGTGACAGAAGCCTGGAACAAAGTTGCCCACTCATTTAATTGCACACCAATAGAAGGTGAGACTTCAGATAGTGGGGTTGAGGGTCTCAGTATGAGTGGTTTAGCAGAAATAAGACTTTTGTTCCATTGAGTATCCATCCTGGCTCTGGCATAATCCAAGCCCCAAACCTCAGTGCCCCGAGTTTCCATAGCTTTGCTCTCATTGCCTGCTCTGTGGTTCTACTTGGGTATGTGGGTTGGAAACCTCTGGATTCTAAATGAGTGGTACCACAGGCTTTGTCCTCTCTACAGGTATGCTGTCACACCAATTGAAGCAGCATGTCATCGATGGAGAGAAAACCATTATCCAGAATCCCACAGACCAGCAGAAGTAGGTGCTCTGTATCCCATCCTCTACCTTCTGTCATATAAGTCTAGTTATGAACTTCTCCTTCCATACTCCAGATAATCTGACCACCGTCTCCTCTAACCTGGACTAATCTTACCCACCTTCTCTTCTAAGCTCCAGGAACCACTTATTGCTCCTTACTGTTCCCTTTCCGTTCCTTTTAGGAAGGACCATGAAAAAGCTGAATTTGAGGTACATGAAGTATATGCTGTGGATGTTCTTGTCAGCTCAGGAGAGGGCAAGGTGATGAACGTTTACCAGAGCCAGCAGAGAGGGGAGGCTGCGGGTGGGTTCCAAGAGCACCAGATCAAATGTGATCTTTTATAGGCCAAGGATGCAGGACAGAGAACCACCATTTACAAGAGAGACCCCTCTAAGCAGTATGGCCTGAAAATGAAAACTTCCCGTGCCTTCTTCAGTGAGGTCGAAAGGCGTTTTGATGCCATGCCCTTCACTTTAAGGTACTACTGCGCTTGGCGCAGTCTGACCCGTAGACCATACAGCCAGATCTCTTCCCTTCCCCCCACCCCGCTTGCCCTCCTTCCCTCCTCTTCTACCTAGACTTGTAGCTCCAGCCAGCATGCATGCCTTCTCTCCTTCTCCCTCTCCTAGGAAGTAGTGTAAAAAAAAGCACTCCTACGCATGACTTCTGCCTGAGAGTAGGCATTATTTAAAAACAGGAACAAAGTGGTAAGACATGACAGGGAGTTAAGGCTACCTGAATTTGTCTTTCCCTCCCCAGAGCATTTGAAGATGAGAAGAAGGCCCGCATGGGTGTGGTGGAGTGCGCCAAACATGAGCTGCTACAACCATTTAATGTTCTCTATGAGAAGGAGGGTGAGTTCTGAGAAGAGAGTTGTAGTTTGAAGCCCCCGATTATGGTCCCCTCCTCCTTGAAGGCAAGGGGACATTCTATCAAAACACTTTGTTTCTCTCATAGGTGAATTTGTTGCCCAGTTTAAATTTACAGTTCTGCTTATGCCCAATGGCCCCATGCGGATAACCAGTGGTCCTTTTGAGCCTGACCTTTACAAGTCTGAGATGGAGGTCCAGGATGCAGAGCTCAAGGTTAGTGTGTGATGGAAAGGAGTGGGGACCTGGCAGTTTTTTTGGGAGTGAGGACTGAGTGACAGGAAGTCCTGAGAAGAGCTACAGGGCCAAGAGTAGCACTTGGCATTTGCTCCATGTTCCTCAAAATTTGTTTTCCTTCTTCTGTTTTGCAGGCCCTCCTCCAGAGTTCTGCAAGTCGGAAAACCCAGAAAAAGAAAAAAAAGAAGGTTTGTTATGATCATCCCTCCCTTGTGGGGTGAACCTGATCCATCTTTATTCACCTTCCTGGGTCGTGGTGGGGATACAGGTGTCAAAATGTCCTTAGTTCTCCCCATCTCAGTACTGACCTAGAGAATTAGGAATATTCTTGTCCTTGGTCCCCCAGACAGTACCCTAAGTTGTTGGAAACTGACACATCTTCTCCCTCTCCTTTCCATGAATGTAGGCCTCTAAGACCGCAGAGAATGCTACCAGTGGGGAAACTTTAGAAGAGAATGAAGCTGGGGACTGAGGTGGGTCCCCTCCCCCAGCTTGCCGCTCCTGTCTCATCCCCTCCCACCACACCCCAGGCTCTGAAGTGCAGTTCGACTTCTCCACCCAGGACCGCGAGCAGAGCGGGGTCTCCCTGTCCCCCTCCCAGCCCCCCGTCCCAGCCCCCGTCCAACAACAGCCAGCTCCAACTGACTCTGGTCTTGGGAGGCCAGGCTTCCCAGTCACCGAAGACTACTTTAAATAGAAAAGAGAAATTGAATAATAAAATCAGGAGTCAAAATCCATCGTCTTCAAGCCCCTCTTTCTAGCCTTTTTCTACTATTCTCTGCTTGGTCCAGGTTTATGGCCCTACAACAGAACGGGAGGAGGCTCAGAGCTGCCACCACTGAAAGCTCAGATGAAACTTTTTATACCACTCCAGTGTCAGCATTCTCCCTCTGTTGGGGCTTGTTCCTCTCTCTCTTCCCACTTTCCCCAAGTCTTTTATCAGGCCTCAAAATAGAGAGGAGCTATTCTTCAGACTATTTTTCTTCACCTGTGGCAGATTCCTTTTATGATCCAGGCTGTCTAGCCAGGCCCCTCCCATTTTTAGGAGCTGGAGCCTGCATTTACCAATGGATTCTCATCTGTCAATTGGATCCTCATTTGTAAATCTTTGTAGTCAGTTTTGTTCTACAGGACAGTTTTTCCTCCCTCCACAAGGCTGTAAAGAAGTAATCCATCTCAACCTTGTCCATTTCTTTGAAGTCAGTGGGGTTCCTCCCTTGCTCCATCTTCTTAGAAACCTGAGCTGGAGGCTCCACTGTGGTTTTGTTCCCTCTTTGAAATATTTTGATCTCCCTTCCTTGAAAGAAAGATGTGTAACCAGAGGAGCAGACTGAAGAACCAGAACTCCTGGCTTTCTGAAGCTGTGGACTTGGGGTTAATTGCTAGGGGTTTGGAGAGAAAGGTGTTTCAGTACCTCTGGCATGCTGTCCCAGGGAACTAGGGCTCCCACTAACTTATGAGGTTTTTTAAACACATTGAAAATGACATGGCATTAAAATAAATTTGGATTTGCTCATACGTGTCTGTATGCTGCTCTTATTTGATGGTGGTGGGAGAGTGAGCTGAAGTGATGATCATTTGGAACCAGTTTTTTGGGGTTTTTTTGACCTTGCCTCATGTCATGCATGGAGAAGGCAATGGCAGCCCACTCCAGGACTCTTGCCTGGAAAATCCCATGGACGGAGGAGCCTGGTGGGCTGCAGTCCATGGGGGTTAACAGTCGGACACGACTGAGAGACCTCACTTCACTTTTCACCTTCATGCATTGGAGAAGGAAATGGCAACCCACTCCAGTGTTCTTGCCTGGAGAATCCCAGGGATGGGGGAGCCTGGTGGGCTGCCGTCTATGGGGCCGCACAGAGTCGGACACGACTGAAGCGACTCAGCAGCAGCAGTATCATGTCATGTAGGATCTTGGTTCTCTAACCAAGGATCAAACCTGTACCCCCTGCAGTGGAAGCACGGAATCTTAAACCGCTGGTCTGCCAGAGAAATCCCTGGAACCAGTTTTCTTTAGCCATATTCTACTTTTCTAAAACACTGAATACCTTGGGTTGGGGGAAGACAAAAATCCTGGGTTCTGTGAATTAAGAGTACATTTTCTATGGGAGTTTGGTCTAGTTTTCTGAAGTAAAAACACCCCTTACTGCTGACACTATTCAGAACAATGTTTATTGCACAAAAGTTAAAAAAACTGCAAAGTGATTATCTTGGTTTAGGAAGGAAGCCAGGAAGAATACCTTTAGGGTTAATGCATTTTTCAAGCCAGTCTGAAATTTGATGGGTAATGCATATATTAGAGCATTTTTTATATGAGTTACTGCTGACCTGAAGATAAATAATTATGAATTAAACTGAACATAGATCTCTTCATAAGAGTTTATAGCAATCAACAGGTGAAGTCCCAGTGGGTTTGATATCTTGCAGGGGGTTTTATTTTTGTTTTCAAACACATTACAGTCCGTTGGTGACAATACTAGAACCTCGTAAGCAGTTGAAACAAGGGTCCGAAATTTAGAAACCTGATTTTCCAGAACTAAAAAGGTGAAATGTTTTAAAGGAAACGCTAAAAAAGGAATCAACAAGCCTCACTCCATCTTATAGTGAATAAGGTGAAGTCTGTATGATGAAGGATTTCATCCTTCATAATACACATTTTCTGTAGCCAAATCTTAGGGTGTCTTTTTTTGGGTGCTTCTGACCTAACCATATCTTGATACTGGGAAGTTGTCTTATCACCAAATACTATTCGTGCCTAAATATACATGTAGCTGATCGGGCTTTCCTTCTGTCCATTAACTAGATCTGTCGTTAATTTGACACGACTGAAGCGACTTACTACATACACTATGCAGAGGGAGAATCACTGAAGTATTTTCTCAATAAGATGCATTTTGGCCAGGAATGTTATGACATTCTGCCCCAGGCATTGTAGGGAAAGACCACAGGTGACTAGGAAAAAGTTTATCTTCAACAATAACAAAGGTCTCTTTTTGTAGTACAACAGCTTTCTCGATTCCCCGCTTTATATCTTTATATCAATCTTAGAACCTTTGGAAGTTCCAAAATCGAACCTGCAGATATTTAGTTTGATAAATAAGGTAAACCAGTAAACGGGGAAGGCAATGGCACCCCACTCCAGTACTCTTGCCTGGGAAATCCCGTGGACGGAGGAGCCTGGTGGGCTGCCGTCTGTGGGGTCGCTAAGAGTCGGACACGACTGAGCGGCTTCACTTTCACTTTTCCCTTTCATGCGCTGGAGAAGGAAACGGCACCCCACTCCAGCGTTCTTGCCTGGAGCATCCCAGGGACGGGAGCCTGGTGGGCTGCCGTCTGTGGGGTCGCACAGAGTCGGACACGACTGACGCGTTTAGCAGCCCCAGCAGCAGCAAACCAGTAAAACAAACCAGGACTTTTTGTACAGTCCGCCTGGATCCACAGCAAAATGGAGGATGTCTCCAGGAAACTGCAACTCCCATGAAGCAACGAGAGGGAAGGCGGAAGTAGCTACCCTCTGCTCGTTTGCACCTCTAGGTCTCTTATTGGAAGTATGTGCTCATATCTAAAAATATTATATCCTCATAATAAAACAGGTGAGAGGGATCTTGTACATCAAAATATTGATTTCCAACAGAATTTTTCCAGCTTAATCACTCCTCACACACCAGCGAACTGCCAAAAGCAATTGTTACGCCCCTTGAGAAGCCGCGCCCTCCTAGGGGGCAGGGCGATAAAGCGGAAGTGACGACACTGAGTATTCTATTAAATATCCGTAGGCGGGCCCCTAGCGCTCTCTCGGCCTTAGCGCCATCTTTTGAGGTGAGTGTTTGATGGCTGTGTTCGTGTTCCGACTGCAATCCATAAACATCTGATCTCTGCACTTACCATCATTACAGCAAACTAACCGCAGACTTTTTTTCTTTACCCGTAGAAACCTCTGCGCCATGAGAGCGAAGGTAAGCAGTCCCTGCCAGGGAGCTAAAGCTGTACGAATTGGCTGTTGGTAGGGGAGACCTTGGCAAGGGAAATCTGCCATCGTTCCGGGGTCGCCGGGTCCTCAGGTTGTGATCACGAGCTAATGGGAGAGGAAGGATAGTCTGGGGAGAAGCAGAATAGGTGGTGCGTAAGGTCTGTGGGGAGAAGCAGAATAGGCAGTAGTTAAGTTCTGTGGCGAGAGAGGCTGGAAGTGGGAGAGAGCTCATGCAGGCAGGATTCGGCGTTTTACGTCTGGGATTCGGGTGGCAATACAGATTGTTGATGTGGTTTGCTGCGACTAAGTCCTCTACTTGGTCAAGAATCTACCCGGTTCTAAATAGTGCTCTTCATGAAAGTTGCAAAAGTGTTAGTCGCTCAGTCGTGTCCGACTTGCGATCCCGCGTACTGTGTTAGCCCGCCAGGCTCCTCTGCCCATGGACTTTTCCAGGCAAGAATGTTGAAGTGGGTTGCTATTCCCTTCTCCAAGTAATCTCCCTTACCCAGGGATTGAACCTGAGTCTCCTGCATTGCTGGCAGATTCTTTACCGTCTAAGCCACCGGGGAAGCCTCCCCTAGTGTTCTTAATGTCTCTATCTAAACTTGTTACTGAAACTAATGATATCTTGTTTTACTCTCTGTCCTTGGTTATAATCGGTTGCCAGTGGAGGAAGAAGCGAATGCGCAGGTATGCTGGGACGTAGTTAGTACTGTGGGGTCGGGGGGGAGTGGAGCAAAGTGGACAAAACTTGGGACGAACATTTGGTTTAGAAATCCAACAACTTATAAGCATTGACTGGCCAATGCCATGAATTGGGCAGAAGGCGACAGAATCGTAATGTTGATTTTACCTGTCCCTTGTATTGGGTGCACCTTTAAGACTGGAGGGAAAGACTGAACTCGGGTTTGTGGGGCCCGAGGTGTATTCTTATGTCTGGTTTTCAGGCTGAAGCGCAAAAGAAGAAAGATGAGGCAGAGGTCCAAGTAAACTTGTACACCCATGGAAGCCACAGAAGCAGAAACAAGGGAAGCCAGAGGCCAGGGGCGCTGGTACAAATTGTGGACTGCATGCCTACTCTCTAGAACTTCTCAGTGGACCTGGAACATCTGTGGCCATTCCGATCGCCTCGACCACCTTTGAGAGACCGACCTTGCTCGGATCCAAGCCGCCCCTTTTGGTCCTTTGCCCTGGGCCTGTGATAACTGTGGACTAGTTCTCTTCTCAGTTGTGGCTGAATGTAACGTGTACAATAAATCCTCTCTTTTGCTGTCTTAGCTGAAGAAAAAATTTGTGTTATGTGGTTTTTTCTGGTTACACTGGCTGGGGATTCTCTTAGTGCGGTCTGTCTGCTCCTTATCTACAGGTGGGGGGCGGGAGGTGTGGGCTCCGGTCTTAGGAGCTCCTAGAGTATTGGGCGGCCTTTACTTCCTGGAAAGGGCGTGGACTCCGGGGACGGTTTTCAAGTTGATTTCGCGGGCCTAGGAGCCATCAGTTCCGCTCTTATCTAGGTCCACGTTACAGAGTTCCACTTTGAGGCGTTTTGCCGTTGGGTCGCGTTGCCATGGTGACGCGCAAAGCTTGCTGGGAGCTTCCTGCTGCTAATCGCGCTAGTACTTCGCACACCACAGAGTGTGGTTCCGGGTCTGGGAGCTAGAGCGTCATTTCTTCCGCAGGAAGCGGAAGGGCGATAGGGTAGGCGGCTCTTTGTCGAAGCTAGAGGACCGGCAGGCGGCAGCAGCAACTACGGCGGCGGCGGCAGGTGAGGGAGGCGGGAGACTTAGGTGGAGGCCGCGCCCGGAGGGGAGGAGTCGGGGCCGGCCCAGCGGCTGGGCTCGGCCGGGCTACACAAGGCCCCCCAGGACCGAGTTGGCTGTTCCTCACGTCGTAGGGCCGAACCCCCTTTCTGACTGACCCCGCTTCGCGAGCAAACGCCAGCTCCGTGACGTCACACCCTTGCCCATCCCCTCTGCTTGATGTCACCTGGAGTTCCCTTTCCCGCTTCACTTCGTGCTCCCTTAGTGTCCTATTCATATGGTCCCCGGCGGAGCTCCGGCGGCACTGCACAGAACCTGCCAGGCGAAGCACTTACTCCGGGAAACTCCTAGGACTTTCCCCCCCGAAACTCTGGGGTGTTGAGAAGCGTCATAATCACCGCCCCCAAGTCTAACCCGCCGTCCCACTGCACTGACAGTCGCAGCCCTTGCACGGCTCCCTGTTCGGAGTTCCTAACCCCAACCCGACTCTGGGCTTTGATCCCTACATTCTCCTTCATCTCGAGAAGCGTCCCTTACTCTTTGTTCACTCAGAGCTGGTTTTCCACCTCTTTCTCCTAGGCTCTCCAAATTAGTTCTGTCCCATACTATTACTGGCAGCTTCTCCCCTTGACAGGGGAAGTTCAATTTGAATCCGAAGGAAATCTTGGAGCGCCTAGAGCTCTTTCCATTTTGTCAGACTTCATTCTTAGAGCAGCAACCACTCTGTAGTTCTCCATTCTTACCCCTTCTTACACCCAAGTCTCTGTTTTTCTCCTGCTCAGAACCCAGCAGTGATGTGGAGGTGGAGACCCACAGGAGCCCCGGACTTCACCTGAGCTACCTCAGGTATCACGCAATCCTGGGAAAGTTGGGTGGGGAAGAGTATCACATATGATTATCTGCTCCTGGTGGGACTTGTAACATGGGTCAGGCTTGGATAGATGCCATTTATTATTCAGCAGGTCAGTTCCCTTTAAGTAAAAGTTTTTATCTTTTCTTTTCCCACTCTTTTCCTTGATTGCTTTTACTGTTCTGGGACTACCTCCCTTTGGAGGAAGAGGACCTCTCTTTTACAGATTCTCTTGCAACTCTGGCCTGTGATCCAGTCGGTATATTTTTGGGATCATTTTGCCTTGAAAGCAAAGTCAAGGCAACAGACTGGGTGGTTGGGGGCCGTGAAGGCCAAAGAAGTTGTCAAGATTCCCTTATACTAAAGGGGAAACAATATGAAGTTTTCCTATTTGAACAGCAGGGGGAGCCTGAACACTGCTTAGGAAAGGCTTAGGTCAGACACGTGGTAGCAGGGACTCCTAGTCTTGTTGGGGGTGGGGAAAGGAGAGGGCTAGAACCAGGGCAGTGGACTGACATTCCTGAGATCGCTTGGGCAAGAGGAGACTTAAAAAGCTTTTATAGAGTCTATAAATAAAGAGGATCTTCTTGGGGTGAGGAATGGTGTGGTTTGATGTCAGTGAGATCTTCCCATGGAGGGTAGGAGGGGTATAGAATGAAGAAAGACAGGTTACTTGTTCCTGTGAAATTATCACCTTTCTATTGCCTTGATCTTGCCACAAATGGTTTTGTCCTTTGGGGGGGGGGTCTATAAGTGGAGATTCTGGCTGTCGAACTCTTCCCCTGAAATGGAGGGGAGGGGGCTGACCATCCTAGAGTTGAGGATAGTGGTAATCTGGGAGAGAACTCCAAAAAATGACAAGTTTAGATATTGCCCTCAAGGTGGTGATACCAGTCTCTTTACTCAGGACTTCCTGGGGTCAGGATATCTGTTTCTTCACAAAGTCCTCTCCTGACATCCCTTGGAAGAGGGGGTCAGGGAAGCAATGTCACCAGTGTCCCATTATCCATTGCCCTTAGTAGCTCACCAGTTTATCTTAGCCACAGTTCCTAGTCTCCTCATAGCCTGATCAGACACTGACAGCAGTTTTAATTTTGCTTCCACAAATTTAATAAGGTCAGTACAGGAGGGGAAATAAAACCCAACACTAATCTCTCACTCTGCCTCTTTGGCATGTCATCATTATATGAGGTGGCTTCACCCCAACTCTCTTCCTGCTCCATCAGCCAGGCAAGTGTGAATCATTCTGCCACAGACCAGGAGCACCAGGGCCTGGGCAGGACTTCTGATCAGCCAGCCAGTCCAGGCAGGGTGCTCAGCCGTTAGCTGCTCCACCTCCAGTACCATTGTCCCTGTGGCCTGCCTCTTGCTGGATTGCCTGCCTGATAGTCAGGAAGAGTTTGGCCTCTCTGGAGGACTGCAGTTTGACACAGTTCTTCTCTTTCCTAGCGGTCACCAAGAGTGGCAAGAAAAGGAAGAAAGCCCTGAGTTGGGAGGGACCAGGATGCCTGACCGGGACAGCTATGCCAACGGCGCTGGCAGCAGCAGTGGAGGCCCTGGAGGCGGTGGCGGCGAGGAGACCAGTGGGACAGGGGCAGGTGGTGGCGGGGCCAGCTCAGATGCCATCTGTAGAGACTTCCTGAGGAATGTGTGCAAGCGAGGGAAGCGCTGCCGCTATCGCCACCCAGACATGAGTGAGGTGTCCAACTTGGGGGTAAGCAAAAACGAGTTCATCTTCTGCCATGACTTCCAGAACAAGGAGTGTAGCCGTCCTAACTGCCGATTCATCCATGGCTCCAAGGAGGACGAGGATGGCTATAAAAAGACAGGAGAGCTGCCCCCCAGGCTGAGGCAGAAAGTGGCAGCCGGCCTAGGCCTGTCACCAGCTGACCTCCCAAATGGGAAGGAGGAGGTCCCCATCTGCCGTGACTTTCTCAAGGGTGACTGCCAGAGAGGAGCCAAGTGCAAGTTCCGTCACCTGCAACGGGATTTTGAGTTTGACGCTCGGGGTGGAGGCGGCACTGGTGGTGGGGGTTCCACAGGCCCCGTTCCCCCAGGACGACGTCATGATCTCTATGATATTTACGACCTCCCGGACAGGGGCTTTGAGGACCATGAACCAGGCCCCAAGCGCCGGCGAGGCGGATGCTGCCCCCCAGATGGTCCCCATTTTGAATCCTATGACTACAGCCTGGCTCCACCCCGAGGGGTGGAGTGCAGACTGCTAGAGGAGGAGAATGCCATGCTCAGGAAGCGGGTAGAGGAGCTCAAGAAGCAGGTCAGCAACCTGCTGGCTACCAATGAGGTACTGCTGGAACAAAATGCTCAGTTCCGCAATCAGGCCAAGGTCATGACTCTGAGCTCCACTGCACCAGCAACTGAACAAACTCTGGCCCCCACCGTGGGCACTGTCGCCACTTTTAACCATGGCATTGCCCAGACTCACACTACCCTCAGCAGCCAGGCCCTGCAGCCTCGCCCCGTGTCCCAGCAAGAACTGGTGGCCCCTGCTGGAGCTCCGGCTGCGCCCCCAACTAATGCTGCACCTCCTGCTGCTCCACCACCCCCACCCCCACACTTGAACCCAGAGATCACGCCACTGTCAGCTGCTCTGGCTCAAACAATTGCCCAGGGAATGGCACCCCCGCCCGTCTCCATGGCTCCTGTGGCTGTATCCGTGGCTCCTGTGGCTCCCGTGGCCGTATCGATGGCCCAGCCCTTGGCAGGAATCACAATGAGCCACACCACCACCCCCATGGTGACTTACCCCATCGCTTCCCAGAGCATGCGCATCACAGCCATGCCACACTGATGGGGCGGACGCACCCTCCCCTGGTGTAGTCTCCCGGGCCGGAGTCGAGGGGCCTTCACCCGCTCGCCTGGCCCTTCAAGGCCCTGTCCTAGGGGCGGGCTCACGAACTAGGATGCGAGACTGCGAGGAGTTTGCTTCTGAGAAAGGGTTGGGTTGGTGTGTTTGCTCCCACCTACCTTTTATGAGGGTCTTCTTGTCCGTCTTCTTCAAGCCTCAGAGGGCTTGCATAGGAGTACAGACCGAGGGCAACAGGTGAAGGACTGACTGAGGGGCTGTGTGTCCTCTGATGGGAATCTGGGGGACATCCTTGGTCTTGTCCTCTTTTCTGCACAGCACAGGTTCCAGCACTGGCTTTGGAAGAAAAAACCCTGCCCAGAGGGGAAGCCAGGAAAGAATAGGAAGTGGGTGGCCAGGAGAGAAGGCCTGATAGGAGCCTTCAGACAGTCTGGGGCCTAGTTGAGTTGAATAATACAGGAGCTGCTCCTGGGCCCGTGGGAAGATGGGACCATAGTACTCCAGCCCAGAGACAGGGGAGCATTCATTACCTTGGCTTGACCTGGACATCCAGAGGGCAGGGCCAGCCACGTTCCAAAGAAATAAAAAAGTTATTTTTGACGAGGCAGTGAAAACTCGCTTAGATATTCTGTGTGGAAGATGGGAGCAGTAAATAGATGTCATGCCAAAATGGAATAAAGACCCCACTCTCACAGAGCTTGGGTGAGGATAGATGAAGGCCAGTGAAGAAGGGTAGGGGCCCAGAGCAAGATCAGATGGGGCTTCAGGGAAGGTACTTCATGGGGTAAAACCATTGGAGCCACCTCACCTAGTTTAAAAACAGTCCCATCCATTCTGGTTCCTATCTGCATGTACTATTCCCAGCTTGCCTTAGATACCAGGGCTCCCAGGGTCATTTGGGGGGCAGGTACTAAGGGTGGATGTGCTGGGATATGTGTCAACAGGGCAGGGCAGGTGGCAGTTCCTCTCTGAGTCGTTGACAGCAGCGTCCCTCCTACCGCATCCTTTTCTCAGTTCCCAGCGCCTTAAGCCTTCAAGGCTTAAGAGGTGTTGGGGAAAGGAGAGTTCTTCTGGGGACATAAGCCTCAGGGTTCATTCCTTACTTCCCTCTGCTTCCACATAGCACCACAGAGGTTTTAAATCCAGTTAAGAGTCAGTAAGGCCAAGGGTCCCAGTAGCCAAACCTCAGTTCCTCCTCAGCTCATGGCTGGTGTAGGGGAAAGAACTCAGGGGAATAGTCTAATGGGACAGTGGATTTGGGGGTAAAGAAAGTGATCCTGGCTTATTCTTCCCCCATCACATCTCGTGCTACCTCTTGCTCTTGTTTGGTGGGTCATTCACTATATCCTGGGATTGGAGATGGGGGCCTAAGTCAAGGCCAGTCATTTTAAAAAGGGGAGGGGGGCGCAAAAGACTGAAGTGGGCAAATACTGAAATACTGTTTGTGGGTTCTAGAAGCCACACATTGATAAGCTTAATGTTGACTTTCTGATATAATTCTGGATTATTAAAGAGATGGTTTATGAGCCTTTAGACAAATGTGATCATAGATACCAACATGAATTCGTCCTAGCCAAACTCTGACGAGCTAACTTTATTATTATTATTTTTTTGCCAAGTATCTCTAAGGTAGATTTGGGAAACTAGATGTTGTATGTATTTTTTAATGTGCTCCAGCTAAAGACCACCAAGAATATACCTACAGTTGAGTAAGTTGGGTGGATTTAACACTCTTTGTGATGATGGAGAGAGGATACCATGTGGAACCATGTGTGTCTTGTAAGAGGATGTTAGAAAGGACCTATAGGACTTGGACTGTCATTGAGTTTGGAGAAGGTTCAAGGAAGTAGAGCTTCACTCTAAACTGGGTGCTGTTAGGTAAGCAGGGAAAATTCTATGATTGGGTATCTTAGCTAGAAAAAGGACAGACTAAAGTGGAGCTGAAACTGCACTAAGTAATGAAGCAGTAGTCATTAGCTGGGAGAGGGGGATGTTTGCAGTTTAAGGTTTGCACACTGACCTTGTTTAGCGCTTAAACAAAATTGTGATCTTGGTTGTTTTTTTTTTTTGCCTCACTTCATCACAGTCACTGAGTGCCCTTGTTTGATGTTGGTGTTTTGTGAGATTGCGTCCAACAGTACCTACCTGTGAACCCTGGTCAGCCCCCTAATAATTCAAAGGCCAGCTGTGTCAGGCCATTTCCCAGATGTCAGAAACTGCTTTCCTCTTTCTCACCTAAGTCATTGCAGATAAGAGAATGATTATGGGTCAGTTAATAGTAGAATTTGATGGAATCGGAACTGAACATTTGTGCCTAGTAAATGTTGATGGGCACATTGATGTTAGAGATATACCCAAGGGCTATATTTTTTTCATTGTATAAAAATATGAAAAGCCTACTCACTAACATAACACAAAGAAATTCTAAGTAATACTGGAAATATCGGTAACTTGGATTGACTAATCTGAAGTGTCAATTTCGATTGACTCTGCCCCCAAAAATTACTTGAACCTGCCTGAGAAACAAATGTAGAGCTCTATATTAGCAATAATTCACATGAGAACAACATGGGACTTCCAACTGGCTGCAGAAAAATTAAAATATTATTCTTCATAATATGTCAGTTAATATTACAAG
This sequence comes from Muntiacus reevesi, assembly GCF_963930625.1. Lineage (NCBI taxonomy): Eukaryota > Metazoa > Chordata > Mammalia > Artiodactyla > Cervidae > Muntiacus > Muntiacus reevesi. The sequence continues at coordinate 171,036,424 of NC_089252.1, read as the reverse complement.
CCTGTTGTGTAGGCACCTTTCTAGAAGCTCCATAGGATTAAAAAAACCATAGTTGTGCATTATAAACATAGTAGTTGTACCATGTCTGTCTGACAGGAGTCAGTTGTAAGGTATTGTGTGTTCTTCTAAATAGTTTTTATAGAGGGCCATTGGCAAACCAGTGGGGTATCTGGGAAAAAAAATTCATAAGACTGTGGATAGACCCCATAGATGTCTTCAGATATTTGAAGGGCTACCTAATAAAGTTCCTGTCTTGCTGCACAAGCGGAGAGTTCTAGAAAACAGCTAACATGTGAGTACTTAATATAAACCAAAGCACTGTGCTTGTCAGTTTACATGCTGTATTTCATTGACACAATGGGCATTATTATTGTACTTGTTTCCCAGAGGAGAAAGACTTAAAAGAAGGTAATCAACCCAAGGTTCCACAACTAGTAAAGAATGGATCCACGAATCTCTTCAGGCGGTCTGGCTCCAGCTTGGCATGAGATAAGTGCTAATAATAGAGCCATCCAACAACGGGACCACTACCTTCCAGTAACTTGTAAGGAATAATACAGAGGAAGTTTCCTCAGATTTTGTTGCCACTGCCATCTTGAAGAGTTGTCTGGGACCAGATTACCACTTCCAACCCTGGGTGGCAATTGTAATTTACATATAAAGGCAGAATGCAGAACCAGGAAGTCTCAATGCTCTCCTCCCTTAGACACTTCCTCTAACAAATGGCCATCCTTTTTCCTGTTGCCCGCTTACTGCATATCACCACCAGGTGGCACCTAGGCAGCAGAATTGTCAATGGGTGGGGACCCACCCTGTTTACTCGTTCTGGTTCCTGCATTGCAGCTGCTGATTCTGTGGTTCCTGGCCGCCAGTTGCAAAGAGACCTTCCTGAGGATGAGCTTTTGTCTTTCACATACCGTCTTCAGTAGGAGGGTCTGATCTGGATAGGATGAGAAAGGGGAAAAGTTTGGAACGGAACTTCCATAAGTCACCCTCTTCATCCCCCAGCCTAAGGGACTCCTTCCCTCTACTCCAGTATTTGGCAAATTTTAGTTTTATTAGGTTTTCCTCTAAGGATGTTCATCCATTTTCCTGCTATGGTTCTGTTTCATCAGCTGGTGGGCAGACAAATCATTCTTACCTCCTCCAAGGAATCAGAAATAATAACCCCTTGAACTCCTTTTATACCTGCTCATCTCAGGATATGGAGAACATAGATGGAAAATTGTCCTTTATACAGTTCTGCAAACTGAAAGAAGCAGTTTAGTTACTGTTTCAGAGAAAGAGGGAAGTGAGAAAATTTAAGGGAGGAAGGTGGGCAGGGATAAGTTTTAAACAGCTTTGATGAAACATAGCCTGATGAAATCTATGCCCTGCAGAGCTAAATAAAATTTAACAGCTGCAAATCAAGCAGTAACACAGCCCCACATATATTTACATTGAAAAGTAATCATGGCCAATCCGTCTCTCCTGGGCTTCCAATCAGCCCAGTTTCTAAGTCCCTAGACAACACTCTAAGTCCAGTTAACTGGTAACAAGAGTCCTCATCAGTGTACCCTGAATTTTTTCATTCCTAAACCTACACAGTGCAATGTAGCACTGAGTTCCAAACACCTTCCGTGTAACACAGGCAAATGAGAAACAGAATTGTCTCATTACTCTTGATTACCTATTTTAGTGTCCTAGCGGTTCCTCAAATTCAGGAATTCTTGGAAAAAATAATTACTTCTGCTACAGCTGAGCCCCCACCTCCCTTTGGATCCAGTTTAGTTTTAATCTCTTTAAAATAGAGATGACTAATTCTTGGAGGTAGAGTGGACGTACTTGGAGATTTCTAAAGATAAAACCTCACTTCCTATTCACCCTGCTTCCCCCCCCAACCCCTTGCCAGAAGTCTGAATTATCTAAACTCTAATTTTCAGACTTTCCAGTTTTCTGTTTTCCAGAGGCTGTCATTACACTGCATAGACGAGGCAGAAGACTGGGAACAAGATAGGGTAGGTCACTGAACACTTTCATTCCAAATAGGGTAATTTCCTTTTCCTTTTGTAAGGACAGCCAGAAAAAAAGTGGAAGGATAAGGCATGCTTAAAGAATGAAAACAAGGGAAAGGAGACAAATTTAACACGTAGGAACCCCAGACCAAGTTCGCCAAATTGTCTGAATAGAGTGGAAGGAAATCCCCACCCTCCACAACCCCTCAACTTCGCTACTCAATCTACCTCTAAAGCCGAGTAATTAGCGGAGCGCTCCGCATGACGTCATACCACAGGCACGCCAATCCCACGTGGGGGACTCCTGGTCCCGCCTCTCCTCTTTAAATGGTAGCCACGCCTCCCCCTGTTTCTAACCAATCACATGCTAGTCTTTAGCCTTTGCCTCCTTTTCCCGCCATCCCGGGCCGCCCATCTTGGCACTCAGGTCCAATCAGCAAGGTCCTGCTTCTCCCGAGCCCCGTCCCCCGCTCGCGGGAGGGGGCGGGGTTCCGAGCTTGTGACTCCACCTCCGCCTCTGCGGCGCGGACCAACCCAAGCAGTCAGAGCGGAGGGGCGTGGCCTGAAGTCCCCTCCCCCATCCTGGGGTTCACGGTTTGTGAGAGGGGGAGCCAGTCGCAAAGCTAGGCAACCTCTAGCTGATCTCTGGGTTGGGCGGGTCCTCCCTGAGGTGGCAGCATGGAGCCCTCTCCTGGACGCGGCTCCAGCCCCGGCCCCAGCCGGGTGGACCAGCCCTACCCTCCCTCCGAGCCCCCTGACCAGCCCCCTGCTGCTCGCGCAAAGCCAGAGCAGAGTTCTGGGGACCAACCTGCCGGCCCAGGAGCGGCGGGCGAGGCCTTGGCGGTGCTGACCTCGTTCGGGCGGCGGTTGCTGGTGCTAGTGCCGGTGTACCTGGCCGGGGCAATGGGGCTCAGCGTGGGTTTTGTGCTCTTCGGCCTCGCCCTCTATCTGGGCTGGCGCCGGGTTCGCGAGGAGAAGGAACGGAGCCTTCGAGTCGCGCGGCAGCTGCTGGACGATGAAGAGCGGCTCACGGCGAAAACTCTTTACATGAGCCATCGAGAGCTACCTGCCTGGGTGAGCGACCACTTTCAGTCCTCAATGCAGAATAGCCCCTTTAGCGCCTCAGTTCGAGGGCGCTCCCTATCCTTAAAGCTCCTCACCTTGGGACGATGAGCCCCAGACTTACGCTAGCCGCCTGCATGCTGGGACGCGCCACTCTTGGGAGCGACTATCCACCCCCTTCCGCACGCCCGGATCCCGATTCTTCCACAAAATCAGGACCTCTTCCTCCACGCTTAGGCAAGAACAGCAATAACATCTGGGAAGCCCGTCTCAGGCGTGGCTCTTCTCCAAACGACCATTCCAATGCCCCTCCTTGTTTCTGGTGCCACTCACGCTGCTGCTGGGCATCCCCGCTCCGGTGGCCGCTCAGAGGGGTTCCTCCTCTTTCCTGTCCTCCCCAAGGCTTTTTTTTTTTTTTTTTTAATACCCATTTAAGGCCATAAGGTTTTTCTCCCTTTTCCCGCTCTTATCCTCGAGTACCCCGAGACCCGCCCTGGGAGCGCTGCCCAGTCGAGGCCCCGCACCTGGACGGACCCTCCGACCCTCTTCTTTTCAGCGTGGGGTGGCTGGGCCACCGAGCAGTGGAGGCGGCTGCCGGACAAAAGGCGGGGGTGCTGCAGGGGGGGGCGCATGCGACTTCTGCAGTGCCCGCTGCCCACACTCCACCGCCCCTGGCCGGCCCCACCCTTTTCCGGACTGCGGGCTGCGCTTGCTGGGTTGGAGCCAGGACCCGTTTTCTTCGCCCCCTCTGCTGTGGTGAGGGGCCCGATGGCTTCTCTCGGGTCTTGCAGGTGCCCAGCCCGTTACCCAGGCCCTCCCTTCCCGCTCCTCCCAGCAGAGGTGCCCGTCTAGGGGAAATTAAAAGTTGACACTTGCAGACATAGCCATGCTTCCCAGACTCTGAACTGGGGAGGAAAAGGGGGAGCAATGGTTCCACAGGCCTTGGAGCCCAGGCAGCAACTGTTTCTGTTCCTCCTCCTCATCAGAGGAATTAATCTTCTTCCTAAAGCGGCTCCCCCCCCTCCTCCCCCAGTACAAAGCACAGGTGTACCTCCTTCCCAGGAAAGGAATCACACTGATTATAAAGAAAGAAGACACCAGCCTGGGCCCAAACAGCTCTCCCGGCCCCTCCCTAACTCAGGAGCCGCTTCCTACTTCACCTCTTGGTGTAGAAGCAGTGGTTCCCAGGGCTGAAGGAAGGCTGGTAAAAGGAGCCGGATCCCAGGATTTCCTCCTCAGACTCTGATTGGTCAGGACCTTCCCCTCCAGAAAGAATGTGCTCTTCTCTCCCCGCCTCCGCAGCTGTCATCATTTCGTACCCTGGAGCTATCTGCAGAGCAACTTTGTGTGGCCCAGTGGAGGACTAGATCCCCAGGACACACAGCTCCGCCCCCAGCCCCTGGGTGTGCGGAGGCCCTGTCCACTTCAGTTTCCTCAGTGGGCATCTTAGCAGGAAGCCACAAGCAAAGGATCGTGCTCACCAGTATCTCCATTTTCTTCCACCTCCAGGTCAGCTTCCCAGATGTGGAAAAGGCTGAGTGGCTCAATAAGGTGAGGGTTGATTGTCCTGGTTTGGTTTTTCATGAGGGGGAGAATAGCGTTCGTTTGTCTTGCCAGACCCTGCCACACTTCAGTTCTGGCCTCCCCGCGGGGAGGATGCTGGAGGAACTTGCCTGCAGAGGGAAAGTGGGCTCTTCTGTGACCAGCCCCCTTTCTCCCAGATGGTGGCCCAGGTCTGGCCCTTTCTGGGCCAGTATATGGAGAAGCTTCTCGCCGAAACTGTGGCCCCAGCTGTTCGAGGATCTAACCCCCACCTGCAGACATTTACCTTTACACGCGTGGAGCTGGGTGAAAAGGTACTTACTGTACAGGAGGCGAAGGAATGGAAGGGAAGAGACGGGGACAGGGGAGGCAGGTGGCCTAAGGGGCTCTCTCCCTCCCCTCTCGAGCATTCTTCTCTCCACAGCCACTGCGCATCCTTGGAGTCAAGGTTCACACCGGTCAGAGCAAAAAACAGATCCTGCTGGACTTGAACATCAGGTGCTGCCCCTTGCCACTTCTCCCGATCCCCTTCCCGGGCACTCTGACCTCTCTACTCCCCTCACCCCACTTCAGCCTAGGACTCACCCCCTGTTCTCTTTCTCCCCAACACCCAGCTACGTAGGTGACGTTCAGATTGATGTGGAAGTGAAGAAATACTTCTGCAAAGCAGGAGTCAAGGGCATGCAGGTGAGGCAGACGCCTGGGGCCTCCACAGGAAGCCTTTGCCTGGAGTTTCCGTAGATGTCTGAAGTGGGAGGCTGGGAAACCAAGGCTGGGGAGGCCTGGGAGGGAAAAAAGACCTTTTCTGAGGAAAGGCTTTATTCATTTCTTTCTTCTCCAGCTACATGGCATCTTACGGGTGATTCTCGAACCACTCATGGGGGACCTTCCTATCGTGGGGGCTGTGTCGATGTTCTTCATCCGACGCCCGGTAAGAGAAGACATCCAGGAGCGGTAGAGAAATGGGGGAAGCAGAGAGGACCGGGAGGCGGAGGATGGCCACCTCGATCTCCCCAGTGGGGAATGGGGCAGGGAACTGACAAGCAGGCTGAGGACCGGCAGGACGCTGGCAGCAGTTCTGTGGGCATGACCCCCGTGTGCCGTGCCCTGACCCCTCTGCTCTCTGCTTCCAGACCCTAGATATCAACTGGACGGGCATGACCAACCTGCTGGATATCCCAGGACTCAGGTATCGAGGACTTACTGAGCACCTGCTAAGTGTTCCAACTCTAATTTGAAGATTTAAGGGGTACAGAGCAGCGAGAGATGCAGCCGGGAGACTTCCCTGGTGGTCCAGTGGCTAAGAGTCCGACCTCCCAACACAGGGGGCCTGGCTTCTCTCCCTGGTCAGGGAGCTAGATCCCCCATACCACAACTAAAGATCCTTTGTGCCGCAACTAAGACCCAGTACAGCTACATAAATATTAAAAAAAAATGCAGCGGGTTTCCTCCAGGAGCCTTGACCCTAGCTGGGGAGCTGAGACAAATACTCCTGAGAAGTTTCGTAGTGTGGTTTTTCTCCTGTGGAGCCTGCATTTTGGTAGAGATTGAAGAGGGCTACGGGATCCTCAGCCAGGGACAAAGGGAGAAAAAAGAGCTGGATGGCAGCGAGGAAGGGGCTGATCAGGAGGTGGGAAATGAGGGGCAAGGGTAGCGAAAGGTATTTTCAAGAAAGACCTTCCTCCAGCTGTAGGTCTCTCTTGGGGATGGGGAAACAGGGACCCTCACACTCACCTCCGTTTCCGCTCCCCCGTTCAGCTCCCTCTCTGACACCATGATCATGGACTCCATCGCTGCCTTCCTTGTGTTGCCCAACCGATTACTGGTGCCCCTCGTGCCTGACCTTCAAGATGTGGCCCAGCTGCGTTCCCCTCTTCCCAGGGTACGGCCTCTCCCCCTAGATAGAGCCTTCACTCAGGAACCCTGTGGTGGGTCTTTAATTTCTCACAATCTGATTCCTCCCCTTCAGGGCATAGTTCGGATTCACTTGCTGGCTGCTCGAGGGCTGAGCTCCAAGGATAAATACGTGAAGGGCCTGATTGAGGGCAAGTCAGACCCCTATGCGCTTGTGCGAGTGGGCACCCAGGCATTCTGCAGCCGTGTCATCAATGAGGAACTCAACCCCCAGTGGGGGGAGACTTACGAGGTGGGAGAGCCGAGGAGTGGGGGGCATGGTTGGGTGGGGAAGTTCCAGGAGGTTGTTGAGAGAAGATGCTGATTGGATGCTGCTCACCTGCAGACCCTTGTCCCTCTGTATCCTTCAGGTGATGGTGCATGAGGTCCCAGGACAGGAAATTGAGGTGGAGGTGTTTGACAAGGATCCAGACAAAGATGACTTTTTGGGCAGGTGAGACTCTGCCTACGTTAGGAGTCTAAATCCCCAGGGCCACTGACATCCCAGAGGTAATTATAATCCTTTTCCAGGCCAGGGGAATAGTAATCATTTTCTTTCCCAACTTCCCACCCTTCATCCCCACCATGCACACATACTTAAATACCTCCTGAGTATAAGAAGGGAGTCTGAGATCTGCCAGTTATCTCTGGGTGAGAAGCGGGCCAATGGATGACATTCTGCTAATTGTAACACTGTCTTCTCTTTCCCCGTTCACTGCCATCATTGCCGCCACCATCCCCTCCCCGCCCAGAACGAAGCTGGATGTAGGGAAAGTATTGCAGGCCAGAGTAATGGATGAAGTAAGCTGGGAGCAGGGCGGTGGAGGGTGGGGTCCCCTTGTGTAGACAGCGGCGGGGAGGAGGTTGGGGGGTACCCGATCTCTGCTCACTCTCTCCCACCTCTCCCTCCAGTGGTTCCCTCTTCAAGGCGGGCAAGGCCAAGTTCACTTGAGGCTAGAATGGCTTTCCCTTCTGCCAGATGCCGAAAAACTGGAGCAGGTAACTAATGTGCAGAACGGTGGGCTAGCAGGGCAGAAATAGGTGACTGGCAGTCCGGGGGCCTGAGTGGTGAGGCCTGACCCCTGCCACCCCGGCCAGATTCTGCAGTGGAACAGCGGCGTGTCTTCCCGCCCGGAGCCCCCGTCGGCTGCCATCTTGGTCGTCTATCTGGAGCGGGCCCAGGATCTTCCCGTGAGTGTGGCCCCGAGGGTGGGTGAGCAGGAGGCCCTGGGGCCAGCACGCCACTCCCTCCCTGGCCCCTGCCCGCTCTGCTCCACGGCAGCAGCGTGTGGACATGGGGCCTCCGCAGAAGGGACCGAGGCACCTCAGGGGAGAGACCCTGATGCGAGCCCGCCTTCCTTCACTGAAACACAAAACCGCCGAGATGCTGACTTCTGGATTCTGCCCCCCGCAGCTGAAGGGGAACAAGGAGCCCAGCCCCATGGTGCAGCTGTCGACCCAGGACGTGACGCAGGAGAGCAAGGTGACGGCCGGGCCGAGGGCGCCACTGTGGAGGCCTCGGGTGCGGGGACGGGGGGACCATTCCTGGGATGAAGCGTTCCCTGTAGGCCGCCGTGAGGGCAGGGGTTTTCTGGAGAAACAGAACCGCTGCTGGGCCATGCACCCTTGACCGGGTCCTGCGTTCCTCTAGGCTGTCTACAGCAGCAACTGCCCAGTGTGGGAGCAGGCCTTCCGGTTCTTCCTGCAAGACCCTCGGAGCCAGGATCTCGACGTGCAGGTCAGTCGCCTCAGTTCCCGCTGGACGCCCTTCTGTTTCCTCGGGGCCGCGCCATTTCTTCTCTGCATCTCCTCCTCTGATCTCTCTTTCTCTTGGGTTGGTTTGTTTGTTTCACTGTGTGGCTTTCCAGGTCACAGTTCCCTGACTAGGGACCGAACCTGGGCCCTCTGCAATGAGGGCATGGAGCCCTAAAGCACTGGACTGCAGGGAATTCCACGGTCTCTCTTTTCAGTCCATGTACCGAGACTTTCCACCTCTTACACTCTCCCGTTTCCCCACCCACCTCTCTAGGCTCATTCTTATAATTGAGAACTGTGTACTTTCAAATGAGTGACTTTTGTGGTTTGTAAATTATGCCTCAAAAAAAATATTTTTTAAAAGGGAAGAACATATTGAGCACTAGTTAGACACCTAGCATTTTTTCCTTTTTAAAAGTTTTTTGTTTTATATTGGAGTATAGAGTTAGAACAACATTGTGTTTCAGATGTACATCAAAGTAATTCAGTTATACATATTCATATATTTATTTTTCAGGTTTTATTCCCATATAATTTACTGCAGAGTATTGAGTATGGGTCCCTGTGCTATAGAGTAGGTGCTTGTTGATTATCTCTATCACAATATGGTACTGTGCATATGCCAATCCCAACCTCCCAGACATCTAGCACTTTTAAGGTCATAGAAAAAGCATGGAACACAGTATCTGCTGTCATGAAACTTACTGGCTAGTTTCATAGAGGAGACAAACATATGTAAGGAAAGATGATTCAACATTAACCAGTGGGAGTCAAATACCCAAAGTATGGTGCTTAGGATGGCTGGAGTAACAGAGAGATTTTGTGACAGAAGTAGGATTTTCAGAGGGACTGCAACATCAGGATTCAGATAGGCAGGGAAGAGCAGAATGAGAACGTGCCAGGTAAGACCAGAAAGAGCGAGGAGGCAGGGGTCATGGAGTGGACAGAGGACATAAAGGATGGCCCGGAGTGGAGCAGGTTTGTGACTGGCTCAGAGTGAAGCTGCGGCCGCGTCGTCATTTCCATCGTGTACCCCTTCCCCCTAATCTCTCTCCCCATCCCCTCTTCCTGCGCCTACAGGTGAAGGATGACTCCAGGGCCCTGACTTTGGGGGCACTGACCCTGCCTCTGGCCCGCCTGCTGACTGCCCCGGAACTCACCCTGGACCAGTGGTTCCAGCTCAGCAGCTCCGGCCCAAACTCCCGTCTCTACATGAAACTCGTCATGAGGGTATGGAGGGGAGACAGTGCTATGGGCGGAGAAGGGCCTTGTGGATTCCTTGCAGCATTAGAGTAAGGAAGGGTGGCTCGCTCCTGGGTTTCAGCACACGCACACCCAAGAAAGAGAGGGAACTTCCTGGCTCCAGTCGCTGAGACCCTGCGCTGCCCCTGCAGGGCTGCAGCTTCCTCCCTGGTCTGGGAACACGCAGCCAAAAACAAGGAAGGGAATCCTCTGCGATGAGATGAGCTAGTGTATGTGGGAGTGTTTAGCAGACACACACACAGTCTGTTGCTCTGACTGGGGGAAGAGGTGGTGTCAGAGTAGGGTGAGTGTGGAGGGAACCCTCCAGAGATGAGCCCAGCCAAGGCAGGGCCCCAGTTCCCGGGTCAGAGCCCCTGCTCCGCCTGCCGGGCCCCACATGCCTTGCCCTCGCAGCTCTTGTACTTGGACACGTCGGAAGTGCGCTTCCCGGCCGTGCCTGGCACTCCTGGGGCCTGGGACCTGGACGAGAGCCCGCAGGCAGGCAGCAGCGTGGATGTTCCACCTCGGCCCTGTCACACCACTCCTGACAGCAGCTTTGGGACGGAGGTGAGTCTGTGCCGGACAGGACTAGGGTCTGTTTGCCCACTGTGGTCCTCTGCACGTGCAAAACCTGTTTCAAGACTGGGTCTGACTGGTGTCTCTCTTTGACTGCCATCTGGTGTCCCCATCTGTCCCTTTTCTAGAATGTGCTTCGGATCCACGTATTAGAGGCCCAGGACCTGATTGCCAAAGACCGCTTCTTGGGGGGATTAGTGAAGGGCAAGTCAGACCCCTACGTCAAACTAAAGCTCGCAGGACGAAGCTTCCGCAGCCGTGTTGTTCGGGAAGATCTCAATCCTCGCTGGAACGAGGTCTTTGAGGTCAGAATTGAAGGCTAGAACTCTTCCCAGTCCTGCCCCATCTTTCCGCCACCTCTGAAACTGGTCCAGAAAACTTCTGGGATTCAGCTGACTGGAGGGGGAATCCAGTCATTCAGAGAAGAAAAGGAAATGATTCCATTGTTCTCTTCCACTAGGTGATCGTCACATCAATCCCAGGTCAAGAGCTAGAGGTTGAGGTTTTTGACAAAGACCTGGACAAGGACGACTTTCTGGGCAGGTGAGAGGGTGAGGTCCGACGAGGAAGACAAGCTGGGTCTTACAGGCCTGGACCCTGGCCTTGTGGGGACGAGAGACTTGGCTCCTGACCGCAGACCTTAATTTTAATCTTTCTACCCTGCAGGTGTAAAGTGAGCCTCACCACAGTCTTAAACAGTGGCTTCCTTGATGAGGTGAGCCTGAAACGACCATCAGCAATCCCATGGGACTTCCCTGGCCGTCCAGTGGTCGACCTCACCTTCCGTGTGCTGGGGCGTGGCCTTGACTGTTGGTGGGAGCTAAGATCCCATCGGCCTTGCAGCCAAAAAACCAAAAAAATTAAAAAAACCCAAAAAACATTTAAAGAAAAACAATATTGTAACAAATTCAATAAAGGCTTCAGATAGGGTCCACAGATGGTATTAAAAACAAAGACTCGACAGCCCCTCCTGACCCAGCTGCACGTCCCATTCTCGTGGTGCCTGGCCCCACACTCCAGTCTTCACCCTGCCTGCTTCCACAGTGGCTGACCCTGCAGGACGTCCCTTCCGGCCGCCTACACGTGCGTCTGGAGCGCCTGACCCCCCGCCCCACTGCTGCCGAGTTAGAAGAGGTAAGGAAAGATGCTGGAAGGAGGAAAGGACCCAGGGTGGGCCAAAGGAAGCTCTTCTGCCCGCTCTCAAGGCGTATGCCCGCCCTCCGGGGCGTCCCTTACCCCTGTCCCCGTGTCCTCCCCGAGGTGCTGCAGGTGAATAGCCTGATCCAGACCCAGAAGAGTGCGGACCTCGCGGCAGCCCTGCTGTCTGTCTACCTGGAGCGGGCCGAGGACCTGCCGGTGAGACCTGCTCCCCACGCCCCACAGCTCCCTGGCCCTCCTACACCCCTCAGGCTTGGGTGCTTCTGGGGTACTTGGAGTAGTAAACTCCAGATTCCTCTCTCCCAGGGTGGTACTGGGATGGGAAGAATTGTCTGCCCAAGGCCAGGACGGTGGTGGCTGTCAAGCGGCAACAGGGACACGGGCTGCTGGCTGTGGGGCAGGGGATCTGCCTTAATTGGGGCACATTTAAGACCAGTATTTTCTTTCCAGCTCCGAAAGGGTACCAAGCCTCCCAGCCCTTACGCTACTCTTGCTGTGGGAGATACGTCTCATAAAACGAAGGTACTGTATTGGGAAAGGCCGCGGGACTGAGAATGGGGGTGCTGAGAGGAACAGAGGAGAGAATGTCAATCACTGAGGATCCCCCTCCTCTCCACCAGACTCTTCCCCAAACGGCCACTCCCGTCTGGAATGAGAGCACCTCCTTTCTCATCAGGAAACCAAACACTGAGATTCTGGAGTTGCAGGTACTACAAACTCATCCTCCACATTTACCAGATTGCTGTCACAGCCCGGGCGCTGAAGCAGGCACCGCGCATGCAGAGACGAAAGAGGTGGTTCTGAGCTGTTTGGAGCTCATACTCCCTTCAGGAGAAAAATAACCAGAGAATAGCTGCCGAGGTAGAAGGCAGCGAGGGGAGAAGAGGAGGGAAAGGTGAGGGTGGGTAGTAAGAAAGGCATCCTTAGCTTAAGGGTAGACAGGCCCTGACCAAGAAAAGAAAAGGAGGACCCTTCAGGCTAAGAAGGGAATGGAAGCAAATAATATATTAAGGATACAGGTAGGAGCAAGATCACAAGAGTTCTTAAAAATTATGTTGAGAATTTAGATTTTATCCTAAAGGCATAGGGAAACAGCTGAAAGAATGAGAGATGACATCCAGAGTCATACGGTAGGAAGACTTGCTGCCAGGGTAAAACATGAGCTGGAGGAAGGCAACACCGGAGGCCGGTGGGTCAGTTAAGAGACTGTTAGGAGTAATTGAAGCAAGAACTGACAAAGGCCAGATGATGCTCGGCTGTTACTTGGAGGGGAGGGGGTGGGGGGAAGCGAAGAGCAGTCCGTGCATTAGCTCCTGGGTTCTCAGCGCGGACGGGTGCACAGGGCAGGGCTTCCTGAAGCCGAGATCTCTGAGGGCCATCTGAGGGGGGCCGGCCATTCGGAAGGCACGTCTCTGCCCGTCGTGGGGTTCCTTCCTCTCCCTCTTGCTTGAGCGTCGTGAGCAAGCCACAGGCAGCAGCTGCAGGCACGAGCATGCGCACACTCTCTCGGGGCGTGTGTAGAGTCAGAAGGAGACAGAGGTGGGATGCGGCGCTGCGGCAAGCGAAGGGCAGATGGAGCCGTCAGAGCCTGCAGTCCAGGGCGACGCTCGCCGGGAAGGGCCGGGTTACAGGAGTCACAGGAAGTGACCAGACGGTATGGAGAGGTAAACTCAGATGACTGAAAACTATTCACTGACTTTGAAAACCAGGAGGCACCGATGACTGGAACAACTTCAGGAGCTGGAATGGAGTGAAACTAGATTTCAGTGGGTTCAGTGGGTTGGAGGGTGACCAAAAAGTCATGAGGTTTGGGAGGTGAAGAGGACGAGGGAAGTTAATATAGGAGTGCCGGGCTCTTTCTGGAGTAAGGAGTCAAGAAATACCTTCCAAAGTTGATAGAACAGTAAGTAGAGAACTACCTGAGTAGGAACCAATAGACTTAAATTAATGCAGCTATTAACAACACTGACAGAGGTAGAGGAGAGATGCAAATGAGCTCAGTTAATCATCGTGCGCAGCAGAGAATCAGTAGATAATGAAGCTGGCAAATTATGAAATAGAGACATAGGCATGTTAGTTTAGTTAGAATCATGCCAGTATAAAGAAATAGGAAGAGCTCTGGGGTAGAGTGTGGACATGAGGGTAGGATGGGCAGGAAACAATTTCATTTTTACTGTTCTTTTCCCCACCCTGTGCAGTTATTACTGGGATAATTTATCAAAGCTGAGAAAGTAAAGATCATACAGTCTATTCTGGTTGAAGAAGGGAAATGGGGCCAGCAGCGACTATTACCACAGCTTCCCTGCCCTTCACGAAGGCGAGTCTGTCACCAAAACCACCCGAATGTCCAAGCATTTGGACCCGGGATGCCCGGATTAAATCACCTCTCTCCCTTTATTGACCAGGCTGCAAGGCTTGCGCCGGGATCGAACCTGGGCCCAGCAGTGAAAGCGCCCAGGCCTAACCACTGGACTGCCAAGGAGCTCTCCTCTCTGATGACAGTCCTGTTGCTCCGCAGGTTCGGGGGGAAGGGACTGGCACGCTGGGCTCGATGTCCCTGCCCCTCTCCGAGCTCCTTGCGGCTGACCGGCTCTGCCTGGACCGCTGGTTTACACTCGGCAACGGTCAAGGGCAGGTGCTGCTGAGAGCGCAGCTCGGGGTGAGTGCCGGGGGCGCGGGCGCGGGCGGGGGCGCGGGCTGCGCGGCTCAGCGGTCGGCTCACCGGTCGTGCCCGCTAGGTCCTGGCGTCCCAGCACTCCGGGGTGGAGGCTCACAGCCACAGCCACAGCTCCTCCTCCGTGAGCGAACTGGAGCTCTGGAGCGGACTCCCTCAGGGCACGTCTTCAGCCCCAGAGCTCAGGCAGCGCCTGACGCACAGCGACGGGTAAAGGGCTGGGGCCGGGAGGCGGGCTCCGCGGAGGACGCAAAGGGTCCGCTGCGACTCCTGAGGCACTGCCTGCCCCCATCCCCGCAGCTCCCCTGAGGCTCCGGCCGGGCCGCTGGGCCAGCTGAAACTGACCGTTTGGTACCACAGTGAAGAACGAAAGCTGGTTGCCCTCATTCACGGCTGCCGGTGAGGCCCCACCTGTCCCCCTCAGGTTCTCCCTGTCCCCGCGCGGGTGGCCTTCTCACCTCCTCCCTCCCGTCACAGCGCCCTTCGACAAAATGGACGGGATCCCCCCGATCCCTACGTGTCACTGTTGCTGCTGCCAGATAAGAACCGGGGCACCAAGAGGAAGACCTCCCAGAAGAGGAGGACCCTCAATCCCGAGTTCAACGAGCGGTCAGTCCGTGGGCTTTCCAGGGCAGAGGCGGCAGGCTTGGGAAGGGCCCTGCCCCTGACGCCCCGTCCTCCCTCAGCTTTGAGTGGGAGCTGCCGCTGGACGAGGCGCTGCGGCGAAGGCTGGATGTGTCTGTCAAGTCTAGCTCCTCCTTCATGTCGAGAGAGCGCGACCTGCTGGGGAAGGTGAGAGGGCGTGCTGCCGGTGAGGAGAGCGGGGGGACAGGCTCGTGGCCCCGCTGGGAGGCGGCGCCCTGGGGACACCGCAGCACAGATGCACTTGACGTCGCTGCCCAGTTTGGAGAAGGAGGTGGCAGCCCCCTCCGGACCCTCGCCTCGGGGATCCCACGGGCAGAGGAGCCTGGCAGGCCGCGGCCCGGGGGTCAGAGCCGGACAGCGCTTAGTAGCTCGCCAGCAGCCACACTGCCCAGCGGCCCCTGCACTGCTTTGGGGCCAGGAGCCTGACAGGCTGGGGCGTGGTGTTTGGAGACGTGAGAAGTACCGTGTAACCCCGACTCCTCTCCAACACAGGTGCAATTGGACCTCGCTGAGATAGACCTTTCCCGGGGTGCGGCCCAGTGGTGAGTACCCGATGCGCTGGCAGTGGCCCAGGCTGTGTGGGTAGGAAGGAGAAGGGATGTGAGCCAAGCTGAGAACCGCTGATCTGGACTATGAGAGCCCTGAGACCTTGTCTCAGGCACACGCGAACACGAAGGTCGTCTTCTCACCTGAGCCTTCTCTGCTCGTTCCCACAGGTATGACCTCATGGAGGACAAGGGCAGCCCCTAGGAGCCCGGGGTGTCTGCCTGACTGCCTCGCCTCTTGCTGCGTCACCGTCTCCGTGCGATGAGCCTAAAGCATGGGGCCCGAGGGCAGAGCCTGCACCGCTCAGCCCTCTCCCTTCCCAGGCCTGTGCCAGGGCCTCTGCGTGACCAAAGAGGAGGACCGTACGCTGCCCTCCACTGCTCGGCCTTTACCCTGCTGGGCTCCTGGGGCAGGCCGGGAGCCGGCTGTTTCCCGCTCCGCCCACACTCTCCTTCCTGCCCAGCCCCTCAGGGCCTTCTGTCTGTGCCTGGCCACTGGCGGCACTAGCAGTGGCATTAGCTTACGCCAAATATAGCTTTTGGAAAGACCTTTCTTCTTTGATTGGATGGTCTCCTTCTTCCCAAACATGAGCAGTCAGGGAGAGAGGAAAGGCTAAGCATGCACGCTGAGCGCCTCCTGGACCCCTGCATGCGGCAAGTGTACTGGCCCAACCCCACGCCCTCTGCCGTGCCCACTTCCTCAAGCCTGTCCCGAAGATGACACCTGCTGTGTTGACTCGGGCCAGCCAGTCTCTTGATGGCTCTGGGAAGAGATTCGTCAGAGCCTTCAGGTGGCCAGGGCCGGTCACGGTGCGAGCCTCTAGCCGGGGCATGCAGAGCGCCCTGGAGGACTCGGGACAGCACGGTCAGAATTTGTCCAAGCACCTCGGCTATTCAGTCACTGTCTAGAACTGCATCTCCTAGTTTTGTCCCCACTCTGCCAATCCAGCGTCTCTTACATTAAACCTTATACTCACACTAACTGGGGCTCTTTTCCTTAAGGGCAGAGAATCCAGCCTACCCAATCAGGTGTTTATTCCAAGTGTCAAAAGTCTTTGTTCAGTTCACAAATCAGGTCTGTTTATATTTTTAACTGATTATCAGTTATTAAAAAAGCTGATTTAAGCATCTGCAGTGGTGACATCAACCTCAGACTCCTGCCTCAATACTGATGGCTCTCTCTTATTAACACTCTCAGGAAGGACTGTGCACGTCCATGAGTTGCTTGTGGATCCTCATCAGAAAGACGATTCCAAGTCTTAGAACCTTGTAGTTATTTTCCTTGTTATATTCCCAGTGTTTTGGGGGGCCTCCAAACTGGCTTTGAGAGGCTTTCCCTCTGCGTCTCTGATCAAGTCAGCATGTATCTTCTCCAAAGACGTTACGCTGCAGCTGCTTAGAATCAGAGTTAGATTCTTAGAACCTCTGGTTCCTAGAGTCTCTCTAAGATCCAGGCCGTGGGGCAGCTTCTGACCGACATGTTCCTCCATGAGGGTGGGGAGTGGGGAGGTAGGCACAGGTGGACCGGAGCTCCCTGCAGCTGAGACTTGCTCCGAGATAAAGTCAGGTTCCTTAACGTTCAGAACCTACTGGGGCTGCAGCCAAGATTGCTGGTAGTGCTGAGGGTGGTCCTGTGTGAATTCACTGCGTTTCTGGTGGGATTCATTCCCAGCCGGTGATGACGTCAGTTACACACTCTCATCTTCTGAGCTTTCCAGTGGAAGGGTTCCTACAGCTGGTGAACCTGGGAGCTCTACCACGGCACAGAGGCAGAGATGTCCTGCCACATCCAAAAGGGCGCAAGGCCCACCTGGTGGGCGGCTCCACGAGAGATATTTTATACACATTCAGAGCTGCTCACCCTTGGGGCCCTTCCTGGAATGCAAGCTACAGAAGCTGTGCCCTATTCCCTCTAACTACCATGTGGAGGGAAAGTGAGGTGGAGGAAGAAGGAATTACTGAAAACTGGGTCACTGGAATAGGAACTTGGAGATTCCTAACTGCCTCCGGGGGGCTTTATCATCCTTCTCTGAAACCTTAGGATGCTGTCCACTGGGAGGAGAGGAAAGGCTCCGGGAAAGAACTCAGCTGGGAGTTGCCCAAACCCACCTTCCCAGCAAAAGCTAAATTTAAACTCTCTATGCCATCAACTCACTCAGCTCCAAATTTTTTTTTTTCAATAAATCCCTGGTATTCACTGATTGTTCTGCCATCTCTACTTCCTTGCCATCAACATTAAGAGCCTTGGCCATGAGCAAAAAGTCTCTGTTGCCCTTCCCTAAACCCACAAACTTAACGGGTGAAAACCCCAAAACACAGGGCAGAGGAACTTATATTTCTAAGGTCTCTCTTATTATTCGATACTGGGCATGCAACCCAAGGCCTGCTGTTATAGCTGGCTTCCGGGATCCTGAAACGTGTGATTTTAAGAAGCACTCTTTACCGAGTTCCATCTCTTCCAAGTAATTACCTTTCCAGAAAACTAAAGGACATGGCGCAGATTCTCCCGTCCCAGAAGGGTCTCTACTCTTCCCCAACCTTTCCAAGTTCAGCATACGTAAGAGAAGGGTTATTGATCTATATATACATCTTTTGATCTACGTATTATTGATAAACGCGAGATAAGACAGTTTGGTACACTGTTGCGCTTGTATAAACTGCACTGAGGGTGGTTAACACAGCAGTTACACAGATGCCGATTTGGTATTTCTTAAAACAGCTGGCCAGGGACGGACGCACGTGACCCGATGCCTCTTCCGGAGAAAAGGCAGAGGTGACAGCACGCGGGTGCGCTGCCGCCGATGTTCACGGACGCTGCCCTCCTGGACGGCGGCTTCACTGGCCCAAACATGCTGTGGTTAACTGGGTGGGCCACGCATCTGCCTGCCCAACGGCCATCTGCTCCTCTTCCCTACACGCAGGGCCCCCGGGCATTCTTGGTGGCAGCGTGCCAGCCCCAAGGGATTAATCCGAAGCCTCTTTGCTGGATACTCACTTTCCCAGACTCCACTGCAACTTAAAGAGTGGCTGTGTGACCAGGCTGTGGTCAGTGACATGCAAGAGGAAGTCACCCGGGGATGGAGTGTCGGCAGAAGAAACCTTGCTGCTCCCTCCCTTTCGCTGGGTTCTTGGTGGGAAGGTGTGCTCTCTGGGGCTGCAGTGGATTTAAGGCCTGAGGTCACTAGCACGAGGACGAAAAGCTAACATCACTACAGGAGTAAACAGTTCTTAAAGTAGGATTATAACCTGCTTTTTTTCCACTTAACACATAATAAGCATTTTTACACTTCATTAAATATTCTTTGAAAGTGTAATTTGTAACTGTTACAACATGTACAGTTCTATAGAACGATTGCCCTGTAGTTAAACTGATTCTGTGCTGTCAGAAATAAAGGTAGTTCTGTTTTGCTGTTCGCTGTGGGAACACACACACAGTTTATTTTTGCCCAGTTGGTGTGGCCTGTGGGACCTCAGGCCCCTCCAGGGACTGAACCCACGCCACAGCAGTGAGAGTGCACCAGGGAATCCCCGAATGACAATATATTCTTCCAAGCTGCATTCTAAAGGAAATTATATGACTTTTCTACTCTTACCAGCAATACACATATTTTCCTATATCCTTTTTAGATATTACAACTTAAAAAAATCTTTGCCAACTGATGAGCAAAATTTTGCCTGCTTTTACAGATTTTCCTGCCTCTTCCCTCACTGTCAAATTACCAATTGTCATTTCTTGGTGAAATCAGTAGGCATTCTCTCCTCTCCAGCAGCAATTCCCCTACCTGTCAATTTTCCACTCCTGGGTTGGGAATCAGATAACATTTGTGAAGCACTGCTTTAGGAAGGCTACTGAAATGCAAAGGTAAGA
Source organism: Muntiacus reevesi (assembly GCF_963930625.1). Taxonomy (NCBI): domain Eukaryota; kingdom Metazoa; phylum Chordata; class Mammalia; order Artiodactyla; family Cervidae; genus Muntiacus; species Muntiacus reevesi. The sequence goes on along the minus strand of NC_089252.1, from coordinate 171,017,470 downwards.
CTATCCTAAAGAACCAAAAACCAACGTGATGCCAGAAGAAAAGGCAAGAAAAGCAAAAATAAACAAGTGGGAATGCATAAAACTGAAAAACTTCTGTAGAGCAAAAGAAACAATCAGCCTATTGAGTGGGAGAAAATATTTAAAAATCAGTTATCTGACAAGGGATTGATATCCAAAATATCAGACAACTCAACACAAAAACCCATAAATAATCTTTTTTTTTAAATGGGCATAAGATCTAAATAGACATTTTTCCAAAGAAGATACACCAACAGGTGTTTTCCAAGGAAGGTGGCCAACAGGTAAGTGAAAAGGTGCTCAACATCACTAATCACTGGGGAAATGCAAATCAAAGCCACAATAAGATACTATCTCATACCTGTCAGAATGGCTATTATCAAAGACGAGAAATAAGAGTTGGTGAGGGTGTGTAGAAAAGGGAACACTTGTGCACCGTTGGTGAGAATGTAAATTGGTACAAACACTATGGAGAACAGTATGGAGGTTTCCTAAGAAATTAAAAATAGAACTATGACCCAGCAATTCCACTTCTGGGTATTTTTCTGAAAAAACAAACAAACAAAAAAAAAAAACCAGAAACATTGGTTAGAGGCCCATTGCAGGACACACCCTCTTTCCCCAGGGGGTTTCTGTAGCAAGTTTTCGTATTCTTTTCAAACAAAGGTTTCTCTGTGTTAATGGGTGAAAAAAAAAGAAAAAAAAAAAAGAGGCAGAGTAGGCAAGTCACTTCTGCAGGATGTAGAGGGCTGTTGATTTGTTTTTTGAAAGGAAAACAATTTGTAAGCTGTTGCACTAAAATGTTTTATATATACTGCAGAGACCTGTAGTAAATTATGTTTAAAAAAATGACTAGAAAAGATAGATGCACTCCTATCTCACTGCAGCGTTACTGACAGTAGCCGAGGTATGGAAACAACCGAAGTGGCCATCGGTGGGTGAGCAGATAAAGAAGATGTGCTGTATCAACATCATGAAATATTATTCAGTGGTAAAAAGGAAGGAAATCCTGCCATTCCATTCCACGGGTGGGAGCTGAGGGCATTACGGCAAATGAAATAAATCAGACAGAGAAAAACAAACGCTGAGTCCACTTGTAGGTGGAACCTCAGGGACACTGAGGACAGCAACAAGGCCAAGCTCAGAGGCCAGGCCGGTGCGGCCGGGGAGGGAGGGGGAAGCGGGCGAGGGGAGTCAGAAGCTAAAGCTGCAGCTACACGCCCCGGGGATGTGGTGTGACTACAGCATGTGACTGGACTTAATACTGCATTTCATGTTTGTAAGTTGCTAAGAATAAATCTTTAAAACGTTCTCATAACACACACACCAATTTTTTATATGGTAACATGTTAACTAGACTTGTTGTGATGATCATTTCACAGCGTATACAAATATCAAATCATTATGTTGTACACCTGAGACTAAAATAATGTTAAATGTCAATTTTTTTAAAGAGAATTAAAAACCTAGGAACAAGCAGGGTGATCAGGCAAGTAGAGTAATTATAATACCACTGCACATAAGAAAGGTATAAAGAAAAAAAAAGGTATAAAGAGTAAGCGTAAGTGGGCAGCTGAAGGGCCTTCTCAAACCTTTCCACTGCGCTCTCTGCAAACCTAGTTCCATATAGCACTTCCCACTCACTCTACTCCTTACAATTCGTATTTACACAAAGTTCACTCTGGCCTTCCCTGAAACCTGGCCCATCTCGCAAGAGAACTCATTCACCAGAAGCACCCTCCAGAGGAGACCGCTCTTTCTCCTTAACTCCACGTGCTTGCACTGGGAGATGGGCTCCACCTTCTCTTTGCACCCCAGAGCCGCATCCCCATCATTATTCTCAGGGCGGTGAAGAAAATCTCAGCCCCTTTGGCGATGATGCCAATCTGACACACTGTCTCTGCCTTCCCCATTGCTGTCACTCCCCAAGTACACACACGCAGTATTTACAGAAGGGTGTGGTGCCCTGAATACTGCTGTCACCTGGAGTCTTCACTGTACACTGCAAGTTATTCAATAACTAGAATCATAGTTCCTCATTTGGTGGACACTCTTGGTTTCCTCCCCAACGCCCTTTCCTCCCCATCTGGATGAGCTCCAATCCACCTCCAGTGGCAGGTGGATCCACCACCCTGGGTGGCTTAAGAGAGTCAAAGTAACACCATCCTCCTCACCACAGGGTAAGGCAATAACCCAGACTGAACCTATCAGGGCATATTTATTTCCCTGACCATAGTGATTAGCTCAAGGGTGAAGTGAGGGAAGCAGCCCGCCAGGCTCCTCTGTCCGTGGGATTCTCTAGGCAAGAATACTGCAGTGGGTTGCCATTTCCTTCTCCGGGGAGCTTCCCGACCCAGGGATTGAACCCAGATATCGAACCCAGGTCTCCTGCATTGCAGGCAGACGCTTTAACCTCTGAGTCACCAGGGAAGCCCAGTTCAAGGGTGGATGTGCATTTTTCTAAGTAGGTCTAGTCAGGAACTGATTGCAATGGTCAAGAGAGGCTCTCTCCCTTCCTTCTGTGGTATAAGGATGTGCAGCTAAGCCGCATCTAGCTCCAGGAAAGGATCCAAGGAAGAAGCTAACACAGGGACGGTGGCAAGAGAATTAATTCCCTTGGTGATGTCATGAATTTCTGGATCAATCTGAACTGAAAACCCACCCTACCTCTTTCCAATTACTGAAGCCAATTAATCTTGTTGAGCCAGTTTCAGTCAGATTTTTTTGCTATTTGCAATTGAACGAACGTTAAGGATCACTCTCCTTAAACCCAGTGACCTTCACCTCATTACCCTTTCAACCATTCACCCCATGGCCAACTCGCCTACTTCCTGCCTTCTCCTATATTCTTTGAAATTTTAATCTCCAGCGTGCTATTTTCTCCAACTACAACTCTGAGGTCTCCAAACATCTCACTTATTCATCCTCTTTGAGACACCAGCTTTATGACCTCCCACATTCTCTCAGTTTAATCAGTCACTTTCATACTCACTCCTCTATTTGGCCTGGACTACAAACCTTCTTTTTTTTTTTTTTTTTTATACAAACCTTCTTTTAGTTAGACTCTCAACTTCCTGGCTCCCAAAGTCACCCATTATCCCTAATCCATAAAATTTAAGCCACTAGCACTCCAGCTGCCTGGGTTCTCTAGCTTGATCATCCACGTGGCTGGGTACCACTGGAAGAGGAAAATCACCTCCCGTGGGTCAGCGCCATCACAGACTTCTGATCTCCTTTGACAACCGTCCTGCACGCTCTTCAGCAAGCTCACGGGCGGAGCAGAGTAGCCACTCAATAAATGTCAAACGAGTGTTTGTCAGTGGGTCCCCAGTAAGCTGTCACCCTCCTTCCAAAGCACCTATTTCAAACCTTCACCACTTTCTCAAGCCAACGGCTTCTACTTCCTGTTTTTGCAAACTGATCACCTCACTTTAAAAAAATGTTCACCGGAGGAGCTGAACAACGCTCTGCGCTTCCGCTGTAGAGCCAAGCGAACCGGCCACACGTGTGCACACACTCCCTCTTCTTCGGACTTCTTTCCCGTTGAGGTCACCACAGAGCACTGAGAAGAGTCCCCGGTGCTATATGAGTGGTAGTCACCTCACTCTCTACTTCAAGATAAAAGAGCTCAGAACGTGGGAACGCTCTCAGTCTCCTGAATCCCCAACCTATCTCCCTGTTGACTTACTAGTATCAGCGTCCATTCCTAACTCTCCCCTTTCACCCAGATTGCCATTCATTCTACAGATATTTGAGTGCCCAGCATATGCCAGGCGCTATGCTCTGCTTGGCCCTGGAAATAGTGTGTGTTGGTGGGGAGAGGGGGCAGGAATATAAAGAGGTAACATCCTAAGCCAAGGAGAATAGCGTTCTTTTGAAGATCTAGAAGCTAGTAGGTATGGTTGGTTCAGGCAGGAGTGTTGTGAAACTATGCTGGCTTTTGTGGCCTAATGTGAGGATTCTTTTTTATCAAAGCATGTGAAAGGATTTTAAACAGGAAGATGACATGATCAAATGCACATTTTTAAAAGATCACTTTTATTACCTATGTCTGTTAGTTTATTCTCTGTGCTTTCCAGTAGGCTAAAAATATTTCAAATAGATTTCCAGGCCCTAACACAGACCTAGAATCAGAATCTTTGGGAGCAGAATCTGGAAGTTTGTCTGCTTACAGGAAATTTTAAAGAACAGCTAAATCTGAGTATCACCGTTTTAGAATATTACAAAAATGAAATTAGCATTTCTTACCAGAAAACCAATCTTTCTGTTTATATGTGTCAAATGGGTCTTGGAAAGGACTTCATAAATGACCTGTGTATCATAAAACATCCTCATCATCCTCTCTCTTCTATCATGCATCACCACCAGTACCACTTTCTGATCAAAATGCCAGAGGACTGAAGACATATTTCCTACTTACTGAGGAAACTGGGGTCTCTCTACCTAAACTATTATCCATCTTAACACATTAGTCACTGGTGAAAGAGCTAGGTAAGGTGTATAGGGTGAAACCACAGTTATTCAAGTTACTAAAGATCTACACAGTGCCTCGTAACACCAGAAACTGTCCCATCGGGTTTTAATGTACATTAAAAGGGAGACCTTTCATAAGCTGTGCCCATCCTCACCTCACACTGTCTGAATGGCTAACATCAACAAGAACACAAATAAGAACGCTGACGAGGATGTGAGGAAAAGAGCCCTTGCACACCATGGCAGGAGTGTAAACTGATGCAGCCACATGAAAGGCAGCACAGAAGTTCCTCAAAGGCTAAAAACAGCTACCATATGACCGAGCAATTCCACTCTTGGGTATATATTAAAAAAAAACAACCCAAAAACCAATACCCCAGTGTTCACAACAGCATTATTTAAAATTGTCAAGAATACAGCAGCAACTCAAGTGTCCATTAACAGACGAGTGGAACAAGATGTGGTGTGTACACAGACACACAGGAATACTACTCAGCCACAAAAAGAATGAAATGTTGCCACCTGTCGCAACATGGATGGACTTGGAAGGCATTACATTAAGTGAAGCATCTCAGAGAAAGAAAGGCTGTATGACATCACTTATATGTGGAACCTAAAAAAAAAACAAATCAGTGAACATAACAAAAAAGAAACAGACTCACAGAGAACAAACCAGTGGTCACCAGTGGGGAGGGAGAGGGCAGCGGGAGGTGCAAACAACGGGTGTAAGACAGGCTCAAGCATACGCCTTAGAACATGGGGAGTACAGCCAATGCTTTGCAATGACTGTAATTGGAAAGGAACCTTTAAAATTGTATTTTAAAAAGCTCTGCTCTTCCTAATTATTTTAGTTTGACTAACATTAGAATATGCAATCCTTAAGGACACACAAGTCACACCCTAGGTGGCGCAGGAGGAGAGAAGAGCTGGGCATTTGTCACCGAAAGCCCAGATGCATGATGCATAAATCACCTATGCCCAGCTAAGACCACGTTCAGCCTGGTTTGTGTTATTTATGATTAAAAGACAGAGATATTACAGAAAATGAAGGATAGTTCTCCAACTTGATTTGCCAAAGGACTTCATCTTTTCTTCTTGCACCGCTTATCTATAAATCAGACAAAACGCTAGAGAGTCAGATGATGCCATAAGCACTTCTCCTTGGCAGACTGCCAAAGGGCAATTATAAAGGGGAAGGAGAAAAAAATCAGATAAACCACCTTCAAAATCAACTTCTGTGGAAGTGATGAAAGACACAAAAAGTCATCTTTGATGTGGCCCTCCCCCAAACAGTCTTGTAACCAAACACTTAAGACAAATGTATTCTTTCTTGCTTTCCATCTGTTCATGCCTAGTCATCTTTTATGGATGAAAAATGAGGAAATACCAACTACTTCATATGTTGGGAAGGGTAAAGAAGTTTAGCTAACAAATCATTTACTCTGTGCCTGGTCCATTCTGTCTTACAAAAATTAACACACTGAATCCTCCCAACAGAACTACAAGGTTAGGTATTATTGATCACTGAACTTGCTTGTTCGTGGCAGAACCTAGTTTCAAATTTAAACAGAAACCCCTCCCCCACCCCCAAATCTAGGCAGGCTGGTCTCAGTCCACATTCTTTAGCGCCCCCTATGGTTCACATCAGTACCTGCTCTACTGAGACCTCCAGAATAGCTGCTAACACCCTGCTCATCGTTGTTTCTACTACACAACCCACTCCTGGTCTTCCAAGAAGCTTTCCCCAACCAGCAAGTGTCACTTCTGCGCTGCCCATAAGCTCACTTGTGCCTCACACCACTGAGCTCCGGTGGTGAGTGTTCTTCTCCGACCCACTGCTTGCCCATCCAGGCAAGCCCCGAAGTCCAGCACCGTGCGAGCAACCAGGGCATTTACTGGTCCAGCCAGTGACGTCAGGCCTGCCTGGACTGGCTCCCTCCAAGCACACACAGGAACTCTGACATTCATCTGGGGGAAGTACAACACAGGGAATACAGGCAAAAATTATAATAGCTATAAACAGAGTGTAACCTTTAAAAACTGTGAATCACTACGTAGTACACCTCAGACTTATATTTGTACACCTATACCTCAATTAAAAAAAAAATCTAAAACCAACAACCATCTGCGGGAAAGAGATGGCCAATGCTGGGCAGAGACTTGTAGTCTAAGGCTGGAGAAGCCAGCCCTGCATTCCAAGACCTGCGAAGAGGCAGGGAAGCCGGTACACACGCTGCCGCTGAAGGGGGAAATCTCAACCTAGAGCGACTAGCGCAGGGGACCCGGCTTCACTCCAGCGTTTACCACTTCAACTGCCAGTTCATTTTTTAAAAAACGAGAAGCTTCAGTTAACTGTTCCAAGTGACAAGGCAACTCAACGGCTTCTGTTCTCTTTCTTTTTTTTTTTATTTTTATTTTTTATTTTTATTATTTTTTTAAATATTATTTTATTAGTTGGAGGCCAATCACTTCACAATTCTGTTCTCTTTCTACCAAACAGTGAGAGGACGCTAAAAAGGCCGAAGCATTCTGCCCGAGGGAGTAAGCGCTTCCTACTATCTGACCTCCATCCGGCCTGCCGCAGCTGCAGACTTTCCCCCTCGTTCTGCGTTCTTGCCAGTGGATTCGGGAATAAATCCCCGCCCACACTAAACGGGGAACTCAGAGCCAAGCAAGGAGCTATCCTGAGGGACCGCGCACAGTTTCACGGCCAGGGATAGGGGCTGTAAAGTGCTCACTGCCTTTGGGTTCTGGGACAGAAACAGCACCCCCAAAACCTGCGTCACCAGCCGCCGCCGCGGGCCGGAAGTCACTGCGCCAGCATCCTCCCTGAGCCTGACCGCGGTGTTTCCCGTGAGCCCGCGGGCGCGCGAGGACTACACCTCCCGGCATGCTCCGAGGCCGCGGAAATTAACCCTTCAGGGCCCGCGGCTGCCCTGCGCCCCGCCTCCGCCCCTTACCTGGACCGCGCAGGGTGAGTTTTGGGGCGCTGGGGAGGGGCTCTTTCCTTTATTTAAGGCTTAGGGGTGTGTGTGTAGGGGTATGTGTGTGTGTGTGTGTGAGATGTACTCCTGGCTAGAGGAAAGATTCTGATTTTCCTAAAATGAGGCGATTTGCAGCAATGAGGTTCAGATGGTTTTTTTTGCGAGTGGGAGACCCAGCATCAACTCTCTAAACCCCTAAGTGGAATCACTACTGTCTTTCTCAGAATGCTGTCTAAATCATCGCCTTCTTTACCCCGTACAAAAATAACCAGCAAACCCTCCCCTCTTTCAGAGGCCCCTGACTTCCACCTTTCCCCAGTGCCCCCAAGGTTTGCAACCTGACTGCCAAGTCAGGGTTTTATTATCCTTCTGCTTGAGGGTTGAATACTCATGGAGCCCAGAGGACCTCGCACATCTTTATGGATTAGAGATTTTATTTTATTTTATTTTTTGGATTAGAGATTTTAGAAATTAGGCCTTTTGTCTCTCAGAGCTGCCTTTCGCCTCAGGTGCCACCATGGAGTCCCTGCAGGTTCAGCAGGCACCCCGTCTTTGTCTGACTTGAATGACCATAGGCTTGTGGACAAGGGCTCCTTTCTTCGGGGTATGGGTGATGGGTATTAACCTCAATCCTTCCCTCCATCCCCACTCCTAAAACAACACTGGGGATGGGAGACAGTGGGTGGGAGTCACGCCCTTCTGTTACTCTCTGCGTATGGGGCAGTGCACAGTTCCAGTTCTGGGCTGGGAGGGAGGGACTTGAGGTACCGGGTATTGTAAGCTGTGGGGTGAACCACCCCGCTCCTCATCCATAGGCAGAGGGAAGTGGAAGGGCTGCTTGTCTTTTTCTCCTTTCACTACTCCCAGACCCCACTTTAATAAGGTCCCCATCCTTGCCTCCATCTTCAAGAATCTAAAGCTGCTAGGAGAAAGGTCTATTCCAAGTCAGGGGGTCAGAATTTTCTTGGTCCCCTTCTTTTCCTCACCCCCGTTTCAGTTTGTCCCTGGCAACCCTCCTATCTGCACCCTGAAAGTTAACTCCCCCATTCTGGGCTGTCTCTGCCTTCCTCCCCCTGCCCCCAAAGGGCCATTGTTCTGGTCAGCATGTGGGGCGGGGTGGACAGAAGGGAGAAGACCTTGGGGCAGGGATCCTGAACCACACGAGGCCAGAGGAGTGAGGGCAGCCGGCATCTCTCTCCTCTATCTCACCCTCCCCCCGGCCAACCGGCTCCCTGCCACTGCCCCCGCCCCTTGACATCCCAGACTCCCTGACTATTTAAACAGAGATGGGTGCCCCCGTCGGCACACTGTCCTTTGGCCACCCGACATCATGCCTCCCAAGAAGGATGTTCCCGTGAAGAAACCAGTGGGGCCCCCTCCTGCCTCCAAGCCTGCTGCTAAGCCCGCAGTAGGGCCCCCTCCATCCAAGGTTGAGCTACCACCAGCTGTCCCTCTAATCCTTGAGAAACCTGCGAAACCCCAGGAGCCCCCCATCGATCTCTCCAAAGTGGTGGTAAGTCCCTGAAAAGTGAGAAAAGAATGGAGGGGTTGGTACACCAGTGGGATACAGCCTAGGGGACTACGGGTATCTAGAAGGTAGGGAATCAGTAAGCACTGGATGATGGTGGGGGTTTTTCTTAGTACCCCCCGCTTGGAAGCATCTAAACTTAACGAGTATTGTCTTTGTTGCCCTCTGCCTCTAACCGATAACACGTGTGTATGTACATCACTTTGTCACTGACTGTCCTGCTGGAGGCAGAGCCTGTAAGATGGGGAACATCTGGGTTCTCAGGACAGTTTCAAGGTGAAAGGGGGGAGCTGCCGCCTGTGCCTGTCTGACTATTCAATATGAAAAGCCACAGCTCTGAACCCCAGGAGGGAAGGCTGAAGAGGACAGACTTGTTAGACAATCACAGCTGGGGGCCAGGGGTAAATTTAGCCTTTGTTCAGCCCCCAGTTATGTGAGGGATGCAGGGCTCAGGGCAGGAGAGGGAGGGGAACAGGTGGCATGGGATTAACCCTGTTCCCAGGAAACCCTCCCCCCAATAATTCCTCCTCTTGGGATTCTCCCAAGTTCTGGAGCTGGGAATGGGACTGTGGTGGCTGGGTTCCCAGCCTGGTCCCTACGGGCCCCTCCCCAGCAGTGGCTGCCAGTTGGTCGGGAGGAGTGCTGGAGAGGGATTGCGTGAGTCCTGTCATCTCTCCTCACCTGCTCTTCTCTTCCACAGATCGAGTTTAACAAGGACCAGCTGGAGGGTGAGGAGACGCCCCTGAGCCCACTGGCCATCCCCAGTCCCTAGTCAGATCCTCTTTCTAATTCCCTACCTCCATTCCCGACCTTGAAACCTCCCACACTCATGCTCCTTGCGTTCTCTGCTCTGCCCAGCTCAAGCACATTGTTTCTGAATTTCCTCTCTCCTGGTGGTGATGAGAACCCCTTGTCAACACTGACCTCTCGTTACACTCCAGAGTTCAAGGAGGCCTTCGAGCTGTATGACCGAGTCGGGGATGGCAAGATCCAGTTCAGCCAGTGTGGGGACGTGATGAGGGCTCTGGGCCAGAACCCCACCAACGCCGAGGTGCTCAGGGTCATGGGATACCCCAAGAGTGATGGTGAGGGCACCTCTGGGAAAATGAGGGTTTTCAGTTTGGTGGTGGAATGTTGGTAAGGTGATAAAGGATGCTGAGGTGGGTGCCAGGACTTTAAAAACTGTCAAACATAAGGGCAGAAAAATATCTGAATGTTGGTGGTGGGGATGGGAGCTGGGTCCTAGGTGACACCGTGGTAACCTCTCCTTCACCTCTGTCTCAGAGCTGAAGTCCCGGCGTGTGGACTTTGAGACCTTCCTGCCCATGCTCCAGGCAGTCGCCAAGATGCCGGACCGAGGCTCATACCAGGACTACCTGGAGGGCCTCCGGGTGTTTGACAAAGAGCAGAACGGCAAAGTCATGGGGGCCGAGCTCAGACATGTCCTCACCACCCTGGGTGAGGCGGGCACCAGAACTCCTGGGGGTGTTGAGAGGAGGGGATGAACTAAGAAGGGTAGCCAAGTAGGCAGAGCGGGTGAGGGATTACTGTCCTGCGGGTCACGGGCAGGAGCCTGAGAAGGTCAGAGCCTTAGGGACAGCATCTGAAGGTCTTCCTCCAGTCTAAAGGGAGTGGGCTGCAGCTGCCTCCCCAAGGGCGGAAGAAAGGGAAAGAGGCGGGAAATCTGAGTTTCAGTCTTGAGAAGAGATGACTGTACTCTATGATACGGTCTGTTTCTTAATCCTCTAGAATTCAGTTTCCTTGTCTGTCAAAGCTTTCACCACCTATAATTGAGGTGAAATGGAAAGCAAGATTCAGAGACACATTCAAGGCATGCCCACTACAAAGAGGGAATTCTCTTGGGGGACTGTTGCTCTGGGCAAGTCTCCAGGGTGGTAGAAGAGGAGGTAACACCAGAAGAAAGAGGCGCGGGTTGATGAGGGAGGGAAGGCAGGGGCTAAAGCGTTGTGTGTGTCTGGACCCAGGAGAGAGGATGACTGAAGAGGAGGTGGAGTCTGTTTTGGCAGGGCATGAGGACAGCAGTGGCTGCATCAACTACGAAGGTGAGGGGCCAGAGGGGCAGAAAGGACTGGGGAGGAGGGGGGCGGAGGCCCGGGGTATGTGGGTGGAGGCCTCCTGGAGCCCGAATTATCTAAAGTCAGATGGCTTAGCATCAGGCCAGCTTCTGAAGCCCCTCTTGCCTCTTCTCTCTGCAGCCTTCCTGAAGCACATCCTAAGCGTCTGAGCAATGCAGGTAGGGCGCTCTCACTGCGCCTTGAGAGGCCAGCCTCCTTCCTGACCTGCCTGCGTACAAAAGCAGGGGAGTGCGTTTCCGTGTCTTGCTGCGCGAGAGCGGCAGGATTCGGCAACGTTCATCTTTTTCCACAGGTGCAGTGGGGTCGGACGCTGGGCCCCCACCAGGCAAAAGCACGTTCCTGTCGCTAGGAGGCTATTGTTTCAAAATAAAGAGACGTTTCCTCCCTTAGCTTCCGACTCTTGCTTTCCTTAGAGGTGGGGGAGGGAAAGAGCAGGCTCTCCTGTGCCCACCCGCACCCACCAATGCGACCTCCTCTGACCTTCTCGCTGCTCGCAGGAGCAGATTCCTCGCGCCCCACTCCACCTAGTTCTGCAGTTTCTACGCCCCAGGTGGGGCTGTTCCGGGGACTAGGACACCGGCTGGCCCCGCCCACCTCATTACTAATATAGTAACGTCATCTGCATAAACCCGGGCCAGGATCCCTATTGGCTGGGTCCGCTGGGCGACGTCATCGGGACGTACTAAGACTAGGGCTGGGCCGGGAGCCGGAGCCATTACTGCGGGAAAAGGCCCCGAGAGCCGAGCGCCAAGATGGTGGGGCCCGGGGCCGCGGGGATGAGCGGGGCTGGGGGCGCGCGGCGGGGAGCCGGGGAGGGGGCGGGCGGGGAGCAGCGGGTGGATGAGCCTGAGGCCCTCGGGGGCTGGCGCTGGGGCTGGCGGGTCTGGATCCTGCGCTGCTGGGACGCGAGCCCCTCGCGTGGAGCAGGAGTGTGCGGCTCTGAGTTCTTGGGGCCGGGGCGGAGCTGGGGGACTGGAGTTAAGGTGCTGACCACCTCGTCTTCTCCGAGCAGTGCGACTTCACCGAGGACCAGACCGCAGGTAGGCCGTCTCTGACCCCGCCGAGGCCGTGTTAGGGAGGGGGACACGCCCTCGAGCTCCTTCGCCCCCACCGCCTGCTCTTCGGCACCCCCAGGGGAGCACCTCTTGGGCTCCCTTCTCCTTCCTTCTGGATCTTGCATTTTCTTTTCTCACTCTTTCTTCCTCCCTCCCTTCTACTCTAGATCTGAGCCCCAAGCACTGGGTGAGTTGTAGGTGCTGTGGGTGTGTGAAACGACTTGGTCACTAATGCCTGCTGTGTGGGGGGCTTGGGGACGGTGCATTAAGCTGTTTGTGCTCCTCTGTTCCTTAATCCGCCACTTCTGCCTCTTCCTCCTGTGATAACCACCCCCACCCTCAGCTTGGAATTGTGAAGGCTGTAAACAGCAGGGACCTGTTTACTGTGAAAGTGCAACAGGGCAGTTTGCTGAGGATACTTCTTTGTCGCAGTGCCCTCTGAAAGGGCCCTGTACTACAGGGGGGAGAAGCGGCAGGCTGGGGTGACCCCAGTCCCAGGCCGCGGCTCCCACTTCCTTATAAGGACAGGGCCCAGACTGGGCGGTGGCAAATTCCTGCCCTGAGTTGTGTAATGAGGAGGCTGGGCAGGCCTGCTGCAGGCGGAGAGGGTATGTAAGTGGCCGTCACCACTCTGCTAAGGGTTGAGGAAGGCCAGGTCTTCATGTGGGACACCTGAGTTGCGAGGGGCAGACACTGGATACCTCTCGGAGGGCTTGGGTGTACAGTGTTATAAATATTTGATTTCCTCAGCATGATCAGAGTCGAATGGGCAGTGGGGACTGTGGAAGAGGGTTGGGGTTAACACCCATGGGTCCCGTACTGATGTTTATCTGAATCCTCAGAGTTCAAGGAGGCCTTCCAGCTGTTTGACCGAACGGGGGATGGCAAGATCCTGTACAGTCAGTGTGGGGACGTGATGAGGGCCCTGGGCCAGAATCCCACCAACGCCGAGGTGCTCAAAGTCCTGGGGAACCCCAAGAGTGATGGTGAGCGTCCTTAAGAACAACTCCGCAGTGTGGTGGAGGGCCTGCAGTCTTCGGCTAATAGCTTCCTTTTATCTTCCTAGACCCCAAACAAGAGCGGGTCTTGCCTAGCAAATCCCACAGATTGCTGCTGCCTGGAGCGGGAGCCCCTTAACCCCCAGTCCTGAGAACACGTGACCTAGCTTCCCCTCCCTTTCGGCAGAGATGAACGTGAAGGTCCTGGACTTCGAGCACTTCCTGCCCATGCTGCAGACTGTGGCCAAGAACAAGGACCAGGGCACCTACGAGGACTATGTGGAAGGCCTTCGGGTGTTTGACAAGGAAGGGAACGGCACCGTCATGGGTGCTGAGATCCGGCACGTTCTCGTCACACTGGGTGAGGCTCTGCCCTTCTTGAGGTGCCACCTGCTAGACATCCCGATGTCACCCGACTCCAGAACGTTCGCGTCCCTTCCCCTCTGCAGGTGAGAAGATGACAGAGGAAGAAGTAGAGATGCTGGTGGCCGGGCATGAGGACAGCAACGGCTGTATCAACTACGAAGGTGAGGGACGAGCCGGGGTCTCACGGGGCAGGTCAGGCACAGCACCGGGGGCTTTCCCGTCCCTGGATTCAGGCTCCTAAACAAGTGCCAGGGGGCACGGGCAGGGCCCGGCCCAGCCAGGAGCGGGAGCCAGGGGGGTGTGAGGCAGGGAAGAGCTCCCGGGGCCTGCAGGGTGGGGAAGGGGTGGGAGGTGAAAACTACGGGATGTCGGGCCCCGGGCCGCCCGACCCCTTCACCCCGCGCCTGCGTCTTGTCTTCACCGTGTCTCTTCCTTCCTGCAGCGTTTGTGAGGCATATCCTGTCGGGGTGACCGGCCCGTGGGGCGGGTACGGCTCCTCCCAGCCCCTCCCCTAGCTGCCCTCCCCGTGGGTTCCTCCCCAGCCCCTGCCCTCCCCCGCCATCTGCCTTCCTCCTCCCGGCATGTCTGCATGGAGCTGACTGGGGAGGGGCGAGGACAGCCTGGGCGCTGGTACCTCCTGCTCTCCTGGGACGGGCTCTGAGGTCTGGTTGGCTTCTAGGGCGCTGGTGTCTGGGAACTCACACCAGCCTACCTAGCCCTGTCTGGCTTCGTGGTGGTCCTGTAGCCCGGGATCACGTGGAGGGCGGGGGGCGTGGGTTGCCTGCCCCATCGTGCTGCTGTAGGTCTTTCCCCTTCTTTCCGCTGGGCAGCTTGGAGGTACCCTAACCCACAACTCTGTCTCCTCCTCCCGGCAGTGGCTGGCAGTAGCCCTAGGTGTAGTTGGGAACTCTTCCGCCTCTGCTGTCTTCTTGCCGCTCGGGGTGGGGCGGGGGACTAACAGCCGCTGGGAGGGGAGCTGGGGGCCGAGAGTACTGGGCAGACGCAAGGCGGCCCCTCTGCAAGCTGACCCCAAGGTTGGCCGCGGCGGGCACGTTCCTCACGCTGCCTCTGTGGTCTTGTGGTCTCCTGGCGGACCCCTCCCCTCCGCCCTGCTCCCTGGCTCACCCCCTCTCCTTTCCACAGAGCTTGTCCGCATGGTGTTGAATGGCTGAGGATGTCCCCCATGTGCGTGGACGCTGCACCGTCCTTGTGGGAGACTGTGTGTGTAGCCTGGAGGCTTCCTAGGTTCTCCTGTCACAGTATTTTCCCCAGATTCTCTCTCTTGGATATGTCTGCCATCAGCATTCACCAAATAAACTTGTTCTCTGCTCTATGTGCAGTTCTGCTCTTCTTCCTGAGCAGGGTGAAAGGGAACACAGTCCCGGGTCAGTGGACCAGAGGTTGGGGAAAGCCAGCCTCGGGCCTGTAGGAGCCGCCTTTGCTCAGTTAAGAAATGCTGGCTTCACTCACGGTGCTACAGAGGCTACACTGGGGGATTGGGAAAGCCATAAATGCCCGCAGGACTAAGGCTGGCCACCCTCATTCCACCCCTTGTGGGGCCGAGTCCTCTCCGAGCCCTCCCTGCCGTGGAAGGCCTTTTGTCAGGGAGCCCGGGAGGTGTTTACCGGAGCGAGAGTCAGGCCATATTAGTACTGCCTGAGCTGTCACTGCAGCGAGATGCCTGCCTTCTCCCGCCTAATAAGGGAAGACATGAAGCCACCGCTTCTGAGAGGATAAATAGACAAAATTTCCAGGTTGTGAGATGTCCTTCCAAATCTTAAGTGGCTATTTTTAGAGCAGGTGAGAGCCTCTCCCCAGCTCCTGCAGTTGTTCAGCCCCGACAGCTGGGCTGCCTTTGGCCCGGTGTTGGCCGGGCGCCTCTGCAGCCCCGCCCAACGCTGCTGGAAGGACTCCCGGGTGCTGCCTCCCGCCGATCCCCCTGCCTCACTGCCACGGGTAAGGCAACACAGAAGGCATCCACAAGATGGAACGGAAAGCAAATTAATTTATAAAAAAAAAAAAGGGAAAAGAAAAAATTTACAGAAAACTTTCGAACAGAAAAAAGGTGCCAAGACACAGAGGAGGAGAAACGGGGGCACGAGGGACAAAGGGCCTGGCGGGAGGGGCCGGGAAGCGGAGAGCCTTGGATCACTGCTGTCTTCACGTTGGGGATGAGGAGGGGACGGCTGGTGCTCGGGGCACTGCAATCTGGGAGCAGAGCTGAGCACGAGCTGCCTTCGGGGGTCGGCACGCCCCCAGGTCAGGCCCCGCACCCAGCTGCCATCCCAAATCCCAGGGAATTCCCCACCACCAGCCACGTCGGTCACGGTGGGAGGGAAGAGGCGACAGAGGGACCCACCACGTCCCTCTGTAAGAAGGAGGTGCTTAAGTGCTTTTTTGACAATCCCACGTTTTAAAAACTTCCCATTCTTTTGGTGCTCCCCTCTCTGCATCTTCCGGGAGTCAGGCCCGGGAGGAGGCCACACAGCTCCACGTGCCCTTTCTTCTTCCTCCACCACCTACCACGGGGATCCCCGAGACGTTTCCCCACCAAATAGACATACGCTGACATCTACTACGCAGGAGACTTTAAAAACACAAAACTGACATTCAGAGGGAACGGGGTCACTGGCTGAGCCGGGGGGCCTAAACAGGAACAGAGGAAGCAGGAGGCAGGAGTGGGAATAAACGCGGCCAAGCGGGTGGGGGCTGACTCGCTAAGGAGGGCTGGAGGAGACAGACCCTGCCACTATTCTATCAGAGCTCTCCCCAGAACCTAAACACCCCCTTCCTAAAACTCACCTCCCTCCTCCAAAAAATGCAAAAGTTGGATTTTTCTCACTGGTTGGAGGGCTTTTTTAAATCTCTACTTCCTTTTAAAGGGCTTTCCCCCCCAATCCATAAAAAATGCAGTAGTTTTGTGGGGATGTGCCCTTAAGAGTGGTTAATAGGACCTTTGCCAGCCCTTCCTTTGAGGGCAGCGTCCCCATCCTATCTTCTCTCCCAGACATTAGAAACATCTTTTCCACAGAAGTCCTTGGATCATCCAATATAAAAACGCATGCCCCTGACAGGCACGGTGGGGGCTCTGGAGGGGCAGGAGGACTTTCTTACGTAGTGACGAACTCTCCAGGCTGGGGAAGGGTCCCAGTGGTGGGGACGGGGCTGTTCTGGAACCGTGATCTCCGTGGGGGGTGAGGAGGGAGAGAGGTGTCGGGCGGCTCCTCACTGGGGGGGTGGCACGGGGGTGACTGTGCCTGTGCTCGGGGCCGTGGGGTCTGGAGGCAGGGGGGTGCCTGGGTCTGTGGAGAGAAGAAAGTTGCATCAGCTGAGGGGAGCAGGCCACCAGACACAGCCGGGCGTGGCATGCGATGGACGGAGATGAGTGCCCCCGACGGACAGCCTCCTTTTCCCAGCGCCCTCTCCCGCCACACGCCGGGAGAACTGCTGCGCCCCTAACTGTCCTCCTGCCCCCCCCAGGGAGCTCTCTACACGGGGCACCTGAGCGTGATGGGGACAAGCAAACGTCATGCAAACGAGGAGCTGATTTTCCAGTTTACAACTGAGATGCTCTGTCAGAGGACTCCTCCGGGACCCACCAGTGGAAGGCCCCAGCGTCATCCCAGGGGGCAGCTGCCAGGCTGGGGAATGGCGGGGGACAGCCAGAGAGGCCCTTCCCTCCTGTGTTCTAATTTTACCACAGCGTTCAAAAACAGGGTCCTGGAAGCCCTGGTCCCCGAGCCCCCCCCCGGACCCCGCCCTCCCCCGTGACCCTGCAGGACCCTTCTCACCTGGCAGCGGGCTGGCAGTGGGCAGCAGGTTGCCCTGAACAGCCGCCACAATGGCAGGGCTCTGGGCTGCGGCGGATCCGAGCCCCGGCCCGAGAGGCAAAGATGGCATGGTGGTGGTCGCCGGCAGGTTAGGGTGTGGAGGGTTCGCCATGGACACAGGCAGGTTAGGTGGGGGGAGCGTGGCCGGGGCGAACGGGAGATGGTGGTGATGCCCATGCAGGTTAGGAGGGGGGAGGTTAATACTGATGGAGTCGGCTAGGCTACCAAATGGGATGATGGATGGCGCGGGAGGAGGAGGCGGCATGCCAAAAGGCAAACCCAAAGGAGCATTACCCGCCACGCCTGGGTGCCCGCTGCCTGGCACTGCCCCTGGCATCATTGAGGGAGTTTGTTGGTTGGGGAACGGTGAGGGGCCTGGGAATGAAGAGGGAGATGGAGAAAATTGGAGGCATACAATCTTACTCACCAACTCACTCTCACAGTGAGGATAACCCACTCACTCCGAGGCACCATCTTCCCTTTTCCTGATACTAGAACTGAGTGATAAATCCTTGGAACAAAATTCCAAAAATCTGGCTCGGGGGAGGGAGCCCTGTTGACTTAGGGAATAGCCACGGTGAAGGAGGATCTGTGGAAACTGAGGTCAATCCTCATCTCCAGCCCTATCACACTCTGCCTCTGAGAACTGGAACACTCCCCCGGACCCCGGCACTCAGCCAGCGTCAGGAGCCATCACTCACCATGGGGTCCAGGGGGCGGTACCCCTGGTGGGACGGCCCCAGGCTGGGGGGCTCCAGCTGGTGGCTGCTGCTGCGGCCCCACAGTTGGCCCTGCCTGCCCGAGCTGTTCCGAGGGCCCCAGGCTTCCAGGAGGGGCCCCACTGCCCGCGGGAGCCGGGGCCACAGAGGCTGGAGCCATGGCCAAGCCATGGACAGCGGGTGGCCCAGCGGCGCCGGGAGGCGGGACCGGCTGGGAGCCTGGGGGCAGGGCCGGCGGCGGCGGCGGCGGCTGCTGGTGCATCTGCTGGAAGTGCTGCTGCCGGGCCCGCATCTCCGCGTACTTCAGCTGCTCCATGTGGAAGGCTTGTCTGTCGGCCAGCAGCTGCTGCCTCTGGTACTCCAGCTGCCGGACGATGGGGAGCTGTCAGCCGGCGGCAGGAAGCCCCAGGCGCACACCTTGCCCCCCTCTGTCTTCTGACAAGCCCAGCCTCCCACTCCCGCGATCCCCACAGCAAACCGCAGCCTTGCGCCTGGCTTCCGTTGTTCTCGCCTCCCCTCCCCTCTCCAGATCCCCCCACCAGGTCCTCTGGCTGCCCGCATGGCTTCTCACTGCAGTGGACAAGTGGACTTAATCTGATGGTAGCCCTTGTTCATTTTCAGCTCCAAAGCTTTGAATCTGTCATTACTTTCATTTGGAAACCGACTCCACCCCAACCAAGTTCCTCTAGTCAAATCATGTTCTTTCCCTCCTTCAAAACCAAAGAAAAACACAATTCTTAGGAAGCCCTCCCAGATCACCTCACTGGCCTCTGAGCTTTGGCTTTATTCTGCTCTCACTCAGGACTTTCATACTTGATTGGAAATCTCTTAATTTCCATTTGTCAGATACTTGAAGCATTAACCAACTTTGACGTCTGCATATGGGATAACTGATATCTTCAATTGAGGAGTTCAGGATCAGGGTCCTTGTCTTCTTTCTACTTCTTTTATGTCTTCCAAGAATCAAAATGATTCGACACCATGTCCACCCTATTCCCTGACTTCAACCCCTGAACCTGAAGCCCTTCCCCTCTCATCATGCCTTAAACCTGTCCAATCACTCAACAGTCACTCCGTAGCAAGTCTACCGTGGACTAAGCAGCCTTCAAGGACCTGGAGATGCAGCAAAGAACCAACAAGAACTTGGCCCTGGGGCTGACACTCTGCGGGACCTCAGTCTCCAGGCTGTCCCTGTGGGGCCACGTGTCCCTAGCCGCCGGGCCGGCTCCTCCTGCCCTGTTCTGCTCCGCTGGGATGCCCTGCCGGCTGCAGGCTCCCTGTACTGCTGCTCCCCTCGCCCCAAACTGAGGCCCAGCCCAGCGCCAACGTGGGGCCCCGCCACCCCCCGGGGACTTGACTCACCGCTTCCCGCTCCCGGTCCATGATCGTCTCTAGCTCCTCAAAGTGCCGGAGTTTGATTTCCAGCTTTTTCATCTGGGTCTCCACCAGCAGGGCCACCAGAGATTTGATCTTCCTCTCCTCAACGGCAGCCAAGTGCTAAGGAGGAGGGGCGGGGTGGCCATCAGCGGAAGGGCCCAGCTGAAGACGCTGGGCGACAGAGAAGGGTGGGGTGGGGGCTGACAGGCTTTAAGACAGAGCTTGCTGTGCTCACAACCCAGAGAGCAGCACAGGCTTGAGTGGTATTTTTAAAAGAACGTGAAAAAAAGAGAGAATATCAAAGGATAAGACGTGGTCAAATCATCGAGAGGGTGAAGACAGGCCCACTCAGGACTTCCCCGGTGGTCTGGTGGCTAAGAATCCACCTTCCAACGCAGAGCATGTGGGTTCGATCGCTGGCCGGGGAATTAACATCCCGTAGGCCGTGGGGCAAGTCCGCCCGCGGCCCCAAGTGCCGCAACCGGCGCCCGGGAGCTGCTGCTTCTGCAGCCTTCTCGCTCCAGAGCCTGTGCTCCGCAACATGCCACGCCAAGACCCAGTGCGGCCAAATAAGTAAAAGGTTTTACAATAAAAAGTTACAAACAAGAAACAAAACAGGCCTAATGATAAAGGCTTAAAGAAGATGAGCGAGGGGATGACCAAGGGGCCCCCTCAGGATCCGACGGGGACAGGGGACAGGCCGGCACCGGGTGAGGATGACACGGCAGGCGCTCCGCCAGGGGACCCGCGATGAGCAGCGGCGCCCCCTTCCCCGGGCCCGGGCCTCACCTTGGCCTTCACGGCGGCGGCGGCCAGGGCTGCGGCGGCGGCGGTGGAGAGGTTGCCCTCGCCGATGTCGCGCTCCACCTTCGTCTTCCGCTCCCCCTCCGGCTCCACGGCTTCTTTCAGCACCTCCTCCTGCCCCTCCTTGGGCTCCTTCTCCTTCTCAGGGTCCGCTGGGCCGGGAAGAGGGCCGTGAGCCCGGGGCCCGGCTTCCTCTCTGAAGCCCGACCGCCACGCGCAGCTCACCTGTCGGGTCTCCATCGCCCTTCTCGGACTCCTTCTCGCTGTCGCCGTCCTTCCCCTTCTCCTCGTCCTTCTTGGGCGGCTCGCTGGTCTTCTCCTTCGCTTCCTCCTCTGCAATCCCACCTCCTTCTCGAGGTTCCTGGAGTCCCAGGGAAAGGACAAAGGGGAGAGTCAGGGTGTGGTTCGCACACAGAGCCCAGACAGGAGCCGAGTTTACACCTCTCACTGGGGCGGGGACCTGCATCCAGGACGCAGCCCCATCAGAGCCCAGCCCTTGCCTGCCCGAGCTAAGTGGAGCCGGCTCCCCTTCCCTGGTCCACGCCGGACCCCTCGGCCTTCCCAGCCCGTGTCAATCCCGCTGTACCTTGGGTTCCTTCTTATCCTCTGTGGCCTGGCCCTCCGCCCGCGCCTCGTCAGTCCCGCTCTCCTCTGGGTCCAGGGGAAGAGGAAACAGGAAATGTCTGACAGCTGGTCTACCACACTCTTCCAACTGCCCCTTCTAGCCAAGATCTTACTGGGAGAGCCAGTGGGAAGCCACGGTACCTAAAGTAAAGCCCCACCAACTCACCCCATCCGTCTCACGCTCTGAGGTCGGGTGGAGGCAGGGATGGTGAGGGGAGGCCAGGCGCCTGAGGCTGCTGGTACAAAGGGAGGAATTGGGGAACACGGCAGGCCTTACCGATCCTCTCTGGCTCATCGGAGGTGGTCCCTGCGATGCCACTGCTTTCCAGACCAAAGGCTGGGTCCGCCTTGCCTGTCACTTTGGCGGCTTCTTCCACTTTCCTAACGTGGGCCTCCACCAAAGCTGTGGGGACCTCTTCCTTCATTTTGGAGAACTCTTCTGTAAGACCCAGACAGGGGGAGGCTGGGAGCAGGCAGGCAGGCAGTTATGGCACTCTCTGTGAGAGCTCCCTCACAAGCCCAGCTCTTCATCTCCACCTGCGTGGAGCTGGACCGTTGCCTGGGCTTGCCAGCCACAGACAAGGCCAGTAGGGGAGTGAACTTGAGGGGGTTCCCCGGTCAGAGTACCCAGCCTTTCCAATGCAAACCAAGAGGGCTGGCAGCCCTGCGCGTTACCTAGGGCTGACTTCGCAGCAGCTGAGGCCACTCGAGGATCGACGACAGAGGCCAGGAAGGCAACGGTGCTCATCACAGGGTTGCCGGACTGGCTGAAGGGGATGGGCTGGTAGGCCAGGGGGCCCAGGGAGGCCTGTGAGTCCTCCAGGTACGGGTCTTCGATGGGAAGCCGGAGGAAATGCAAGATGCACTCGTCCTGCGTGCGGCTGCCCACGTGCTCCGACACCTTGTTCCAGTCGTCCTTGTACATCTCCAGCGCCTGCGGTGGCGACAGCCACACTCGCTCCAGCGGCCGCCGCCCCCGGGCCGCGCCCCCGCCCCACCGGGCAGGGCCGCCTCGGGCTCTCTGGCTTGTGACACGCAGGTGCCCTGCCGGGCCCAGGCGGAGTCTCCAAGGAGCACTTGGAGAGGACAGGGGCTGACAAAACGGCCGCAGCCCCTGCCCGGCGCTGGCCCCGCGCTGGGAGCAGAGAGACGGGCAGGATCACGCCCTCGCCGCTCCCTGGCCACCCCCCTCCCGCAGGACACTCCCCCTCCCGCCCCGCTACCTCCAGGAGCAGCAGGGTCTCCTGCTCCGTCCACTCGCGAGTGGCGCTGGCTGCAGCTTTGCTCTGCACGGAAACGCGGGTGGGTCAGCGGGGAGAGCTGCGGCCTCGAGGGCCCAGGGGGCACCGACCCCGCCGCCCCGCACCTTGGAGGGCACGTTCTTCTTCGTGTACATGTCCGTGCGCAGCCCGAAGTTCTGCATGTCCGCCGGTTTCTCCTTGCCTTTGTCAGGGAAGCTGAGCATTTGCTGGGAAGCGGAGTTCTGCTATTTGTGGAAGGGAAAGAAAGAGGTGAATCCGAGTGACTGCCGGGACCAGGGGCAGACAGAGAGAGAGGACAGACAGAAGGCGCTCCCTCCCCACAGCCAGGGACGCCCCTGGGGACTTCCTCCCTCACTGCAGCGCCTGTGCTCTCGAGGCGCTTCTTCCCGGGCAGGGGCCCCTAGTAAAGGGGCGAAGAAGCGGCCCAGCGGGGTCTACACCCCACCTACCAGCTCTGGCTTGCCCTTAGCCGTCTCTGGCACCAGGTCATCCAGCTCTTTGCCCTTTCGCCCAGCCTTGGTATCAGCATCAACCTGGCGGCCCTGGGGGACAGAGCTTGGCGTCATGGAGGCTGGGCACAAAATGACCAGGCTGAGGCCCTGGAGGCCTCCAGACCAGACGCTGGGCAGCCCGAAGCTCGGGGGGCACTCATGCCACAGTTCCGTGTTCCCTTAATGATTAATTAGATCCGGAATTGGCACGATATCCATTTGTATTCGCATGTGTCTTTACAGGTTCTCTTAGGAGCTGGACAAGTAGGTTCTAATCCTACATGTCTGACCCTGGGCAAGCCACATAACAATTTTTGTAATGTATGAAATGGAAATGGAAAAAAATGGAAGTGAAAAAAATTATGGAGCAAAAATGAAAAAAATGTTGGAAACGTGACAAGGTTAAAAAATTTCATGCAACTGAACTGTAAGCCATTTTTCTCTATCTGCGCCATCCCCTACATTAGCCTATCTGCTCCCCAAGGACAAGCATCTTTTCTCCCTCAGCAAGTCCTTGCAGTCTTAGGTACAAAGGCTGAGAGAGGGTGCTAAATACATGGGACTGACTCCTGTGGCCCTTTGCATCCCATGGAAAAGGAAGAAGCCTCAAAACACTCCTGAAACATTACCCTAAAAAACCAGAAAAAGAAAAGTCCAAAGAAGCCCGTCTGCCCCGGTCCCCCGGCCCGAAGCCCTTCTCTACCTGCGGGGTCTTGGGCTGCAGCGGCACCAGCCCAGACGGTGTGTCCGCCAAGACGTGGAAGTGAGAGGTGGGCGGAGGCCCCATAGGAGTTGGTCGACTCTCGGCATCCACCTGGTAGTTGATGAGACCCCACTGTTCTAGGAAGGCATGGACCCTGTGAGGAGAGGCGGAGACTGGGTCACACACGAGGAGACGGCCGGGGGCAGGCTCTTCTCTGCTCCTTCTCCTCCCCGGGAAATACGGCCTCCTCCCGGCCCCCACAGAGCAGACAGCCCAGTCTCCATCTGCGCCAGGGCCTCGCTCCATGGCCGCCCAGCCGCTAAACATCGCTTCCTGCACCTCTCACTGGATACGCTCCTTCACTACAGACGGGCTCCTTCTCCCTCCCGCCACACTGCAGGGCGCGCCCTGCCATCCCCTAAGCCACCCTGACCCCAGCCTGAACGTGGCCTTTCTCTAGAGGTGTCTTTCCTGCTCATCCCCGACGCGCCGTGCCAGCGGCCTCTCTGCTTCAGCCAAGAGGCATCTGTGCGCATCGCCCTTGAGCCACCCCCCAGCTGCCACCCCCCAGCTGCAGACCCACCTCATGATGGCACAGACATCCCCTGCCAGGTTCCTGCGACAGGCGGTGGACGTGAGATACTCTTGGGGGTTCAGCCGGTAAGTGTCAATCATGAAGTTCCGATAGGCCAGGTAGCTTAGAGGAGAGAGAGAGGGACGCTGAGAGGGCTGAGGGGTGGGAAGAATTGGTAAGAGGAGAACGACCTTCACGTGTGGCAAAGAATGCCTCATCTGACTCAACATGCACTGCGGGTCTCCGGTGTGCTAGACGTGAGGGGTTCAGACCCTTGATGGGATTTCTCGTTAAACGAGTTATCTCCTTGGCTGTGTGTGCTTGGGGATTTTTCATCCAGCTTCTTCTCTTGGCCATTCCACGTGGCTTGCCGGATCTCAGCTCCCTTCCCGGGAAATGAACCTGGATCCTGGCAGTGAAAGTCCAGAATCCTAACCACTAGGCTAACAGAATCCTAACCATGACGCTAACAAATGCCTCATCCAACCAACATTTGGGAAAGAAAACAAAGAGAAAGTGCCCTGAATTCCAAAGGCAGATGTTAAAGGGAAGTCCCAGAGGTGCCTCCACCTAGGGGGCAGGGCACAGCCTTTTTTTTTCTTTCTTTTTATTTATTTATTAATTTTTTTTTTAGGGCACAGTCTAAAGAAGACATGTTTAGAAGGTGGGAAGGTCTGAGTTCAAATCCTAGTTCTACTATGATGGCCTTAAATTTCTGAACCTCAGTCACCTTAACAGTAAAATGAAGTGTCTGCTGAGAACAGAAAGGTCTGTAGAGATAGACGGTAGTGCTGGGCACGCTCTAGCAGCTCCAACGGTGGCAGCTACTGGGTGATGCAGCGGAAAGTCTGAGAGCATGAGCCAGACCACAGCACTCAGAGCCCAGCTTCATTGCTCACCAGCTGCGAACTGTAAGCAAGTGACTGAAGCCCTCCTTGTCAGTAAACTGAAGACAGTAAGACTACCGCTAAAGTGATGTGAAGACTGAATTAGTCAAGGTACATAGGACACTTAGGATAATAAGTAATTAGAGATAGAGGGCTCTCAATACATATAGGCAATTATCGTCACTTGGTATTTTACACCCAGAGTGCAAAGTGTGAAGAGTTCTAGTTCCAACCCTCCCTGCAGATCAAGTTGAACTCATGTCATCTGTCACTACTGCCTCTGGAGAGAGCAAGGCTTCTTCATACACTGCTTTCCCAGCAAGAGGAGGAGCAGAGAGCGATACCAGGCTGTGGGGAAAGAAATGGTGGAAGGGACGGGGACCCTGGAGCAGCGGGACGGGGAGCTGAGGAGCCGCTGGGAAGCCGGGGACCCCGGAGCAGGGGGACGGGGAGCTGAGGACCGCTGGGAAGCCGGGGACCCCGGAGCAGGGGGACGGGGAGCTGAGGAGCCGCTGGGAAGCTGGGGACCCCGGAGCAGGGGGACGGGGAGCTGAGGAGCCGCTGGGAAGCCAGTGCGCTCAGCCCTCAGGGGGCCCGGGCTCAGCACCAGCTCCCACCTGCCCGACCATGTCTATCCTGGAACACTCCTAATCACAGAAAAATCACCAAACGAAAGTCAGGCAGGTTTGCTCTGAGGAGGAGCCTCGAAGGACATGAAGATGTCTGAGCCCCAGGCCCAGACGTTACAAAACACATCTCTCTATCCTTTAATTCACAGAGATCACTTATGCTGGAGATATTTACGTTTTAGAGAGCACAGGTAATTGTGGATGGAGAGCTCTAAACCCCGTTAAAAGAAACAGAAGGAGGAAACAGCTGAGCCCGGGGGGAGCAGACGCTTGTTCTGAACGGAAGAGCAAGCCTCACACGGCCCCCGGCAGATCCCAGAGGGCAGGCCCAGCGCCGGGCCAGGGCTGCCTGTGAGCCTAGCGCAGGGCCTGTCTCATGTAAGGAGCCAAGAAGTGTTTGCCCAACTGGATCAGGAGGAAGAGAACCACGAGCAGGAGGGCCTTACATTTCCGGAGTCTTGGACTTGTTCTTGCCATTGAAGAACTCAGGGAGAGCCCTCCGTTCGATGGCGTGAACACTGCAAGAGAAGCCAGGGAGCAATGAGGAGGCTCGAGTGGAGGGAGGGGACCCCAAAGACGTGAGGGGGACCCCAAAGGAGGAAGCGTCTGGGACAAGGGGCAGCAAGCAGGAACAGGAGGCCTGGATCTGAACTAGACCAGGAGCCCCCCTACAGCTGAACGGTACCGCAGCCTTGCTGGCTGAGGCGGCGGGAGGCGGAACGCGCTGACCCGTGGGCACGGGAGAGTGAGGCGCTGGTGAGGGGCTGGAGCAGCGGTACCTGTTGTAGTCAAACCAGGCCGCGTAGCTGGGGATGATGATGTGGTGGGTCTGCTCGGTCACGTTGTCCTCGTGCAGCTCCGGGTTCTTGGTCTGCTCCCCCTTGGTGCCCGGGCTGCTCTCGTCCTCGTCCTGCAGGCACGCAGGCCGCTGGACCCTCGGCCCTCTCGTTCAGCCCGCAGCAGCCCCCCGCTTCTCCCCAACCCTGGGAACGTGGGCACGAAAGGTGGGATGGGACGCAACAGTCACGGGCCGTGGGACTCGGAAGGCTCTGAGGTTTGAGCAACAGTGAGAATGAGTTCTAGGCTGGGAAGAGTCTGGGCAGTGGCAAGTCTGGGTGAAAGGAACTTTGTAATCAGGGGCCGAATCCCAGCGAGAGCTGGGGCTCTGCAAGCCGGCTCTACCTTGCCCATGGTCTCCATGCTCTCATCCTCTTGTTCATCTGGAAGAGACAGCAAGACAGAGGTTGCTGCTGCCTGAGGGTCCGGAGAACGAGTGCGCTTCTGGAAAGGCCCCAGCAGGCCAGGGGCAGGGGCCGGCCTCCCGCCCCCGCCTCTGGGCGCTGACTGCCTTGCCCTGGGTGCCCCATCTTACCCAGGTCGGTCATGGTGCCTCCTTTGACTGGGGCTGACTCCGAGTCCTTCTTAGTGTTGACTGCCAGGGGAGAGAGTCCTTTTAACAGACAGGTTCTGTCTGAATCAAGCCCTCACCTCTCCACTGTGAGCAGCTCCAGAGCGCTCAGCTTCTCCCAAAGCTTGCTCCATCCGTCACAAAATGACCAATCACAACCATTCCAGAGCTTGAGACTTCTCCCTTTGCGTCAAAGATTCACCTCACTCGACCTTTTTCTTACAAAGCGTCTTCTACCCTATGAACATTCACCAGTCACTCTTGTCTCTGGGCCCCTGAGCTCCATACAGAAGTCTGCAAGTTCCTTCTGGACTGACACCGAGTCTGACCAAATCATTCTGGAGAGGACTGGCTGGATCTCAAACATTTTTGAAAGCAGAGGACATTTTCCTCCACTGAATTCATACATGGAAGCTCACAGAAAACAGAGAGAGGAGAGCTGCTCTGATGGAAGAAGGGGTGAAAGCTGGGACTCCTCTCTCAGGGGCCTTCCCCGCCCTCCTCCTGAAACCCAGCCTGGCTGGCTGTGGAATACTGACAGAGGGCAGCGCCGCAGGGCAGCGGCCTCCAAAGTGGGGACGCGACAGAGGCCCACTGGGATACAGGCTGAGGATACCAGAACCTCTTCCTGTAACCTGACCCTCTACGTCTTCCTAATCTTACATAAGGCATGTCTTTCATAACGTTCCTAACGGTGGCGGTGAACACTGCATGTGTCTAATTGGTGCGCAAGTGTATCTTACGGACGCGGAAAGTGAAAGCCGCTCAGCCTGTCTGACTCTGCGACCCCAC